>NC_092804.1:136665221-137347364 GCF_040954645.1 Diabrotica undecimpunctata | reverse complement strand
AACTGCATTTCTACCGTATAACAGGTACTCCTTTGGAACTAATTTCATCGTATCTAAAAGATGCCAAGCAGTCAAGTACGGAAATTGTCTCTCTGAATTTAAACAGATAAAGCATGGAGTTCCACAAGGATCAGTTCTGGGCCCTCTATTATTTATAATATATATATGTTAATGACTCTGCCCAATTTGATGGCTCCATAACAGTTTTATTTCCAGATGACACTACTTTTTTTTCTGATAAAAATCGTTCAGTTTTATAAACCACGTCTGAGTATGTAAATTCTAATGCTCAATCATGGTTCTTAGCAAATAAACTTAAACTAAATGATAACAAAACTCAAAATTTAATTTTTTCGTCTACCTTCGATGTGAGTGTTGAAAAAAATAATGTCAAATTGTTGGGCATAACAGTTGACAACACATCGACTTGGTATAATCATATTGACCATTTCAAAGGTAAACTTTCTAGTACCTTATTTTTACTCAGACAATTAAAACTTGTTACAAATGTTGATACCTTGAAAATAACGTATTCTTGTCTTTTCCATTCATTTTTAAGCTATGGTGTTATTCTGTGGGGAAACTCTTGCAATGCCCTAACAATATTTAAATTGCAAAAAAAGCAATAAGAATAATTGCAAAAGTTAGCTACTTGGAATATTACAAACCGTTCTTTATTAAATATAAGATAATGCATTTGCCAACATTATGGCTATTATAGAGCATTAATGTAGAAATACATAAAAACGCTGATACTTTAATTAAACACTTTGACTTACATAACTATAGCACAAGAGGTGCAAATAACATCAGAACAGTTAAGTATCGTTTGAATAAATCACAAAAAAACTCAATTGACTATAATATATACAATGTCCTACCTAAGGATTTAAAACAACTTTCGATAAAAAAATTTAAACTAAGTCTGCCTTTTGAAATTTGCTTTTTACTGTTAGTGAATACTTTGATCACTGGTATATGTCTTATTTTGTAAATTTATGTTTTATTTTATGTTATGCGCATTAATGTATTTTCATCTCCTATTGTATTTTGTGTTTGTTATAGGGGAGAGGGGGGCAAGTTGTTACATAATTGATTCTATTATTTATTTGGGCAATAGTAGATCTTTTATATGAAAACTAAAATCGGATTAAGGTAGTTGATACATTTACACAAATAATGTTAATTTTAATTTATTTAAAAAATCATATTTAACATTTTGTTATTATCAATTTAACTCAACTTGTAAATTGTAACAACATACCCCACTATGAGGCAAATTGTTACAGTCCATGGGGTAAGATGTTACAATAGAAAAAAAAATTCTAAAAACTTCCCACAACATTATTTAGTGGTCACAGAAAGAACCCTTGCTTAGCTACAAAAAAAATATAAACATAACACAAAATGAAATAAAATAAAAAATGAAAATCTGAACAAACCTGTTTACAAGAATGTTAAACTAGTCACTATCGGACGAGCAGTGAATACAAATATAAAAATCATCGTCTTTTCCACAAGCAATATGTGCCCACTTTTGACACACAATGCACCGAATCCATTCTTCGTTTTTGGACTTCGAAAATGGAGCTAAACATACCAGACACGTCGATTCCTCATCCTCTTCTGAGCTTTCAGAATCTGATTTTTTGAAGGTGTTTTTGGTAATGACGGTCCGTTTCTTACATTTTTTAACAGTAGTTTTTACCTTGTTTCTTGATTCACCTGATATGTTTCTTTTGGTTGCCCCCACATTTTTTTTTCTTTGTCTTGCCTTTTCTTCCTCCTCCAAAGCTGATTTAATGGGAGTATCAGTCAAAACAGCGGAAGTTCTTTTCTTCCGACCCCCTTTGGATTTCCTTGGCATTGCTTTTGGATAAGGCTTCAACTCCTGGGGCGTTATATGAGTAGGTGAATCGACAGGTTCATTTATCGCCAAGTTAAAATCTGTGCTTTTAGAAGGTTGCTGTTGGGAAGGAGTTCTATGTGTTTCGGTGCCAATAGGTGCCGGATCTATGACTACTGTTGCGTTTATATTTTCTGTTATTGGCCTATTTGTTACCTCTGCAGGCAAGAATTCATCATCTTGAAAAATTTCTCTGTTGTATGGCCAAATTCCTGTCACACTAAATCCTTTTTGTATATTGAGAGGTGTAACAGCAAGAGGAAATGAATCTTTAAGAACGATAGGTATATCGTAAATGTTCATTACTTTACCGGGATTAGATCTTAACCATGCATCTGCAGCACTATTAAAATATCTTTTAAGTGGGCCAAATACCGTCCTATCAAGCGGCTGCAACTTGTGTGATGTATGTGGCGGGAAACTTAAAAGAACCACTCCATTTTCTTTGCAAAAATTCAACACCGGAATAGACAAATGAGACTCGTGATTATCTAATACCATCAAAACGGGTTTCTCTTTGCTACATCGTACAAACTGGACGAAATGTTTCATAAACAACAAAAAGTTATCACATGTCATCCATCCAGAGGAATGAGACGCACCTACACAACCAGGAGGTCCATTGGCTACCATAACATCTTTGAATTTCTTTCTCGGAAATATTAAAAATGGAGGTACAAAATTTCCAGTTGCGTTGACAGCTAATGCCAAGGTAACAAGTTGACCTCTTTCTCCAGATGTGATAGCACCTACCTGCTTAGTTCCCCTTTTGCAATGATTTTTGTAGGCCTTTGGACAGTTGTAAGTCTAGTTTCGTCCATATTGTACACTTCTTGGAGCTCAAATTTATATTTATCATAAACTTCGCCGAGATTGTTAAAAAACTGTGACACATTATGACGATTAAACGCGGTAGCTCGACCCATACTAGTAGCTTCAGGTGTCCGGACTGATAAAGTTCGATGCCTCTTCAAAAATCCATATAGCCAGTCTCTGGAAGCTATTTCATTAACCTTCCAATTTTCCGGAACAGATATTTGGTTGGCTGTTGCATATTGAAATGCAAATTTTCGCAAATCAGAAGTTGTAAGACCGTAATAAATTTTAGCAGAATGCTCAGTATATTCGGCAAGTTCCTCTTCTTCAGCATTGTTAAATATTTTTCTGGCCGTAGCGTAGCCGACTAAGTTCTTGTTACTGTTTTCAGCACCTAAGTTTGATTTTCTTTTCATATAGCGGTGCAATGTCATAAAATTAACTCCATAGCGAGTAGCAGCATCCCTAATTGACAAGTGTTCTTGTAAAACCGATTGCGCCGCCCTTTCAAATTGTTCGGTTGGAATAATACCCCTTGTGGTTTTCTTGGTATACGTTCGCACCATGTTAAGCTATCTGAAAACAACCAAAACAATTTCATGATAGAAAAATTTAATAAAACCTAATCTGTGTTTCTAACATGCTTTGCGAAAATAAATGTAGGTAGGTATGCTATTCATTACAAACAAATTACTATCTACAAAATAGTAACAACCTGGCCCCAGATTACTGTAACAACTGGCCCCACGTGTACGAAATGAGGTTGTCAACGTTTTTTGGTAAATATTGAGAATCAATTACTAACAATAGCATGCCAATAACGAGAAATATATACGCTTCAAAACTATATAATACACATATTTATACTACTTAACCAATTTCTCACAAATAAAAACAAAAGCCACCTGACAACGGTACAGTTTTAGACCCGAAACCACATTCTAAGCAATAACACTATGATGGATGTCTGACTTGAGTATCAATATCCGTTCACAGATGACGGGTCGGTTGACCCAACTTTCCATAAAATATCGCAACTCATGATACTTGCTGCGTTTTAAAATAATTGTGTAACAACTTGCCCGTGTAACAACTTGCCCCCCTCTCCACTATATTATCTTTTTTACTATAAATATCATTGGCATGCTACAAACAAATGTAAAATTTGTAAACGTAGTTACATAAATCTTGAATCTTGAATCTATAAAATGTAATCACGTACCAAAAATAGCTCACTTAATAAAGGCATTTTCCCGAAACTGCAGTAGTGATAACAAATTATAATAAATTTTGTGAAAAAGTTGAACACAAAAGTTTTTAGTGTATTATTGTTAAAAACTTAGTGTTTGAAATTCTTAAAACTTAAATATTACCTTAATCTTGACTGAATATAAATAGATTTGTAGTAATCTCAACACAAATTAAATCAGCTATTAGAATTTTCAATTTTTATTTGTATTTGACATAATATAATATCCAAAAACCAACAGTCAAATTTAAAATATTTTTCTAGGTAATTGTAATTTAAACAATTGTTTCTTCAAATGAGCCATAATAGCAAAATGCATGAAAATATTACAACCTTCTCTAAAAAACTAAAATTATTACTTTCTTGTGGAAGTTTTACTTTACAGTTTAAACAAAAAAGTCTTTTTAATTTTTTTAACTTTAAGAGTAATCCTCTAGAACCTTTAAACACTCTTCTATTTTCATTAAAACCTACAAGCAGATTGTTTGGACGTCCTCCATTTCTAAACTGACCACTTAATTCGGCTTTTTCGGCACGTACAAGCCAAATTCTTGTAAGTGGCTTCCACGATTATTTTTAGATCCCTTTCCGTTTCAATCTCGGGGTGTTTTACTTTGTTTTTTATTTGGAGATGTCACGCACGATAAGGAAATAAACTTGCCGAGAGATTACGTTGTCGAGTTAAAATTTGTATAATAAATTCTGGAATTTACGATAGTATGAAAGGGTTTCCATCGCTCCTAATTACTACCAACTAGCGTAAAACTTTACTAGTTCGTGACACGATTTAGTAGCTTTAAATGTTTCTCTTTATACTTAGCCGAAGGGAAAAGTTTTATGAAGGCTACATGTTTACTAAATTAATAAATGTCACACGGTGGTAATGCCTCATCGCCAAGATTTATTTTTGTTCTATAATAAGATCTTTGTAGTACAACGTTAAAAATTTAATAAATCTGATGTTAAAATTATTGTAAACTAGCGGATCCGACAGACTTCGTTCTGTCAAGTAGATTTGGAATATGGCAGTTTATTTCTTTAATTCTTCTGAACGGAACCGTCACCATGATGATAGGGTGATCTGTGAGGGTCAGCTCGGGTGACCTAAGTATCTTCGCTTCCACGAACTTTGGCCATCCTTTTGGACCCACTAAAAACACCGACTGGGATGTCTGCCAGAGGGCTTCAAACTAAGAGGGGAACTTAAGGTTCAAACCTGATTGCAAAATAATCTAAAGGGATAGTGGAAACCTAAAGGTGACAAATATTTATAAAGTGGGTGCTTCAATGACAAAACATAGAGATAATTAATTATTTATTATTATTATTATTAACATAGTTACTTGTAAATCAAGTGAATCATAAATATTAACAAAAATCTGTTTTATTTTTATTTTAGTGCTTTATGATATAGGTACAATGTTTTTTGTTTGATTACCTGGTAAATATACAAACAAACCTGATAGTTTTCCAACACGGGAACAGGCAACATACAATTGACCATGTAAGAAACATGGGTTTTCTAGATTGATACCACAAACACCTAATGATTGCCCCTGGGACTTATTTATGGTCACAGCAAAAGCAGACCGCACTGTCAACCGTAGTCGTTTAAATTCAAATGGTATATCAGTCGGAATCATTGGGACGCGTGGTATCAAAACGTCTTCTCCTTTATACTTTCCTTTTAGTATAGTTGCTTCTATCACGTTGTTCAATAATTTTTTTATTGCTAACCGTGTGCCATTGCAAAGACGCGGTTGGTTGATATTTCTCAACATTATAACTACTGATCCAACCTTTAATTAAATATTGTGAGGTGGCAATCCTGGTAAATCCACCAAGTTTAAAAATTCAGGCGGATAGTTGACGACATCATCTTGGTTAGTAGCCAAATCAACTGATTTATATATCCTCAATTCGCCTGTAATTTGTTCTTGAATTTTGAAATTTAATTCATTTACATCTATGTTTTTTACAGCCAATATAGCCTGTTCGCTAAACCAATCATGGTTTCTGTAATTTTAAGCAACATCAGAAAACACCTTTTGAATAAGTTCATCTTTTGATCGAGTTAACTGACAGAAACTTTGAGGAAGGTTAATGCAACCAGTCAAGGTGTCTATAGGAAATTTGCCATTACCAATGTCAATGAGTTCTTTAGAGAATATGTCTCCAGATTGGTCATTTTGCAACTCGACACGCATATTCTTGCTTACGTACAATACCTTGACATGTTTCCACAAATTGAAGGACTTTAAACATGCATTGAGTTCATCAGTTGGCGTTGATCGTGGAATCACTGGCAATGTTTGACGAAAATCTCCTGCTAATAAAAACATTGCTCAACCAAATGGGTTATGATTGCTCCGTAGATCTTGTAAGGCTCTATCTAAAGCCTCCAAAGATTTTTTATGTGCCATCGTGCATTCATTCCAAACAATCAATTCACATTGCTGCAAAACCTTTGCCATTGCAGAGTTCTTCGAAATGTTGCAGGTTGGAGTTTCGTTTCTTTGCATGTTTAATGGAAATTTTAGTATTAAATGGGCTGTTCGACCACCTTTAAGCAAAGTTGCTGCGATCCCCGATGAAGCGAGTGCAAGTGCAATTTTATTTTGTGAGCGAATTGTTGCTAATAGCAATGAAACCAAAAAAGTTTCTCCTGTACCACCAGGTGCATCTAAGAAGTAAATCCCTCATGTTTTATCATTTGCTACTGTCATAAGTGTATCAAATATATACTTCTGTTGTTCATTCAATAGTGGGAGATTTGTTTGAATTAATTCTTTCAAAGTGTTGAGATCATACAGTTTTTCTCGGTGCAACACTTGGTTAAAAGCATTATGCATTGGAAGAGTGGGCGCGGCCAGGCCTAATTGAAATAATAGTTTGTTTTACATCATCGAGAACATGTCCTCAATTGAAACAATGCTTCATTGCAAATTTCTTGGCTTACTTGTATATTTGGATTTCCCCTTCTAATCCGTATTTGATACAAAATATCATCACACATATTATCTGTGTACTTGATCCACAAATCATTTGGGTTTGATGGGAAGCATGTATATGTTCGTATTTGATGAGCTTGTGATGATATTACAGCATCATTGAGAGTTTGATCCCAATGAGCGTAATTTTCTAGCAATTGCAAACGTTGGCAGGCTTCTCTGTATGATCCACACAAATCACCATCAACAGTTCGTAACTGTTGACTAATAGCAGTCGTAAATAAAACATTCATCATTGCTTGGATGTACTGAATAAATTCGACCAATCGCATCGGTATAATATATATGTTTAAGCAAAAGCATCGTTTTGGCATATCTCAAAAAAACTGGTTAATGTAGTAGATGGTGGCTGAGCAGCTCTTTGTACTGCGTTCTGTGCTGTAAAATATACTCTTTGTCCATTTTTTAAATGCACAGCTAAATGAACAACAGTAGGGTGTCTCTCATGAATAGTTAAATAGGAATTTAGTTAGAAAATATTTGTATGGTAAAAAGAAAAGAGCTGTTTTAGGATTTTCCCGGAAATTATTCTAATTTTTTTTGCCATAAAAACTATCCTTAGACTTCAAAGGAACATTTTAAAAAAAGAATTGTTAAGATTGGTCCATGCGATGTTGAGTTATGCGCTTACCAAATCATTTTGCGATTCATTTTTATAAATATTATAGATGTGTAAATTTCTTGGAGTTTTATTTGCAATACGGTTTATGCATATGAGTAACACCAATCCAGTCTCTCTATTTCGTTCCGTATTATATATTAAGCATTACTACAGTCAAAATCGAGTTTTGTATCTATAATTCCCAAATAAATTTAATACGTGCCTCCTTTACAGCCCTTAACAATTAGCCTTTTGAATATTTATGACTTGAATTCCTCCGGCTATTATCTAGAACATTAGAAACATCCTGGACGCATACACAGTGGTAGTAGAACGTGGCCTCCTTTTTTTTAGATTTGCATACATACGATCCTCATAGGATGCGCCTTTTTAGTCTTTGTAACATAATGTCGGTACTTATGTTGCAAACAAAAGTAGGAGCCTAATTATTCTAAAATACATGTTACAGACATTAATGGAACGTTTCGCAATTAAGTTAAGTGCTTAGTGAAGTGTACACTGGGCTTTAAATTCTGAAAATACTTCTTCAAAGTAGCGTCATGTATCAAAAAATTTTCATCGTAAATGGCAAAAAATATGACGTAGATTTATTTAAGATTTTTTAAAATTGATTTATTTTCAATGACGACGCCGTTGGGAAATTAAAAAAAATTAAATGCGCGTATTTGTCGGGTAATAGCAATATTGTAGGTTTGTATATTTTTTTCCTCGTGTTGTTACACTTTCCATAGTCAACCATTGTTATCTTTTAATTTGATGTACCTTCTATGCTATTATTTTTATCTATCTTTATTGATCAGACCATTTAGAAAATTCATAATCGTATATTTAAGTAGCTTATATAATCAAATACTTATATAATCAAATACGCCACAGTGAGATGATATATCAAATTTGTCTCAATTTTTCGTAATAACCACTTACTAATATATTCTTCACAAAGCATCTAAAAGTTGAACAATTCATAGTCTCCAATTTTTGCAGTTTTTGCACAAACACAAGCCCAACACAGGTTCACTACAGGAAGAAATAAAACGTAGATGTGATCTAGCAAAAGTCGCCTAGAGGAAAGATGGCCAAAATATGGACTCTCAAATTTCACGAACTTTAAAAATGAGGTTGATCAACTGCTTAATATTTCCAATACTGACATAAGGATGTAAATCTTCGATCCTACAATAAGCGAGAAGAAAAAAGATAGACGCAACTGAAATGTTCTGTTGACGAAGACTGTTATGAATTCCGTGAACCGATCATCGGACAAATAATATAATTCAATTTTAAATGAGCTAAAGGTCAGCAAAAGCCTCTCCAACAAAAATTCATCCCTAACAATTCAAATACTTTGGACATGTTAGGCGAGCAGACGCAGAAAACATAGAAATACTTATTATCCAAGAAAAGGGAGAAGAACGAAGATCACGAGAAAGCTTGTCAATAAGATGGATCGACCAAATTATAGGAATATGCAAAAGACCTATGCATGAGTTAAAAGAAATGACCAGAGACAGAGATCTTTGGAAACAAACAATACACGACTATCACGATGACCACTACACTCCCTCCAAGGGGTCAGGACTGAAGAGAAAGATAATTTTTGCAGATATAACATTGTATGTTACTAACATTTTGTTTAAAATACGAAAGCTTACAATACCTGGGGCATGTTATGCGTAATGAGAGATACAACCTACTTCAATTCATTATACAAGGGAAAATCCAGGACAAGAGAAGTGTAGGAAGAAGAAGAATCTCATGGTTGCGTAACTTGAGGGAATGGTACGGATGCACATCAATTGAACTATTCAGAGCAGCAGCATCTAAGATCAGAATAGCCATAATGATTGCCAACCTCCGTCGCGGAGATGGCACGTGAAGAAGAAGGTAACATTGTAAATCCAACAGAAGTAAAAATATACAAAATTTTGAGAAATTCAGGCTCTTAGGCGCACGGAGTAATATTTATACAAGGTGGCCGGACGAAAACGAAACAAAACATTAGCAACTACGATAATATTTTTGAAAAATCCAGCGTCAGATCAATTTTTAATGAAAAAGCGACACGTTTTTCCGGTATTTTCGATATTTCATTTATAAGAAAAAAAAATTTAAATTAATATTTTGAGCTGGTTACTTATTTCTTAGTTGACTAAGAAATGATGAAACTGATGACAACCGGCGTGCATACAATGATAAAGGTTTGTTCGAAATGTTCTTCCACATTCAGAAACATTTGCGTAGTGATTCGTAGGCATTCGTTGACAATTCGTTGACACGAATTGTAAAGATACAGGTAGTGTTCTATAGATTTTACTCTTTATTAGGTGACCCCACAAAAAATCCAGGAGAGACAAATCTGGTGGCCGAGGAGGCCAATCGCTGCTGTCTCTCCTCTCAATCCAATGCCGTGGAAAATTTTGGTCTAAATCTTGATGAACAAGTAAAGCATAATGCGAAAAAGCACCGTTCTATTGAAAAATCGTATAATTTTTATCATGTTGTTGATTCTCGCACACTGATTATTTCACGAAACTGTGCGCGGCGGTCACAATCATCCTCACTAGTGGTGGGCTAAACTGTGATTCTGCAATCACAGGTATAACTGTGATCGTGATTTTTTATTTTTTGTGATTTTTACCCGTGATTGTGATTTACCAGAGCAACAAAATAGTCGTGTGTTAAACTGCGAATAAAAAGGTGTTGCCATTATGGACCATAATAAAATTCTACACGTGCTATTATTTCGGTATATCCGATATGGTCGGATGCTTTACTTGCTTGTGTTTTTTTTTAAATTAGATGTGCTAGTTTTATAAGACAACTTTGCCTTACAAATATTGCATGTCACATAATTATCATCCACTTCCATAAACTACTAATTTTTCTCTTTTTATTTGGCACTGGTGTCATTTTTAAAATGTATGAGAATAAAATGATTGAATATCAATACAAATACGACGAGTTACACAAAATCAATAAACTGAAACTCTAAATACCCTTTTCATTTTCTTCAAATAATATTTGTTTACGTACTAATATTACACTAAACTAGCGATGTTCATATTCCTCCAAAGACGATATATTATCTTTCCCTTTGCATTCCTCATTAGAAAGAGACTTCACAATACCACCGATGCGGTAACTACCTCTATCTCGTTCCTTGTTATTCTGTTACACGTCTCTCATTTCACAACTTTGAGACTGAGACCAGAACGTGATATATCACGTTTTAGCGGTCAAGAACTATGGACATAGAATAAGACCGAAATCACAACATCACAGTCACAGTATATTTTGTTGATATTCGCAGGTCGTGATTGTTATTTTCTAATCACAGTTGTTAAATCACAGGGTAGTGATATTTAGTCCACCTCTAATCCCCACTAAGTTCCTGCAAGAATATTTTATATTGAGTCTCGCAAATATTAAATGAAATTAGCCATCCGAAATCACGCGCCGTAGGTGGTGTAATATAGCCGAAATCACGGGTCCATCATAAATTCTACGAAATTTTGAATTCGATTATTGGCGGCGCGTCAGAAAATATGTTTCCTTCCTGGTCACTTTACATTGTAACAATTGTCGAGCAGAAGTCGACTACATATATACCTAAAGATGGAAAATACTCAAGTTAGTATATTCTTTTTATTTCAAAAGGATATTCAGTTATTTATTCTGTCAATAGAAAGAGCGCTAAAAATATATATGTCCTATTAATTTCCATTCTCGTTATGTAGAGAAAAAGGGACGAGAAAAAAACAAACCAAAGGATTTTAAACTTGTGAAGAGATAAAAGTTCGCTCAAGAAATTCTGTTTGGTGCTGACAAAATTTAATGACCTAAAATTTGTTACGACCTTAAGTAAATTACAAGTATCATATGGTTTTCAGAACCGAAAGTAGAAGCAAAGTTACTAGAGAATAATAATTTATTCTCAATATCTTTATAATAAATAATATATATCTTAATGAAAAGGAAGGAAATGTGACAGTATATCATTTCAAAGATCTAACAATGGGTGTTACAAAGTGGCTGCATATACTTATTTTAAAATTGACTGTCCGGGTCAAATTACGTTGGAATCAAAATTAACAACAAAAACCATAACAATTGCAAAAACAAAAGTCAAAAATAATATCCTCTAAACTAAAATCCTTAAAAAAATTTAAACTATTTAAACATCTTTTGGTACCCGCCGGTGTGTTCGCATTGAATTCTCAACCCGAAGTAAAGGTATAATTACACGAAGGACACGAAGACGTATTTCTGAAAAAAAAACTGTGACATTAGTAGCTTACATCCATCTCTTGTGGGTGACGAAACGTTACAGTCTCAGTCCCACTTACTGTTTAAGGTAACTCTAAATAAATTTCTCAACTTTGTCTATAACTTTTGTTTATTTTCAACTGTGCGTAGATGTGGGATTGTCTATTGATTATGATTAATTTCGTTTTTGTAATGGTAATGTTAAGACCATATTTCTATCCAACAATATTATTTACTATCCCTTATAATTCTTCTATGTTTTCTGCTATGATAGCTGTATCATCGGTATATCACAAATTATATGTGGGAAAACCAATTATTTTTATAACTTTTTCATTCTGCTGTGGAAGTTGAAAGATCTTTTTTACACAAATGTTAAACAGCAGAGGGGAGAAGATACAGCTTTGTCTCACGTCCTTACTTATTTCCCTTGTTCTGTGTATAGATTGTTGGAGATCCATAATTTTAGCTTCTGATTCCTGTACAGCTGTTGGGTCATCCCTATATCTTTTCCATCAAGACCAATCTAGCTTAACGCCTAAAGGCTTACATTGTCAAAAGATTTTTGGTAATCGATAAAGAAAATAAAGACATCCCTCTATGGCCATAGCCTTTTTGCACCATTAACTGCATGCAAAAAGTGTCTCTCGTGTTCCTAAACGTGTTTTAGATTATTTTATTTTCTTTTACAATCACAAATAATTGTGTCTAGCAGTTATGTTTATATTTGCTTTAAATTTCTTGTGTGAAAGTGACTATACATAAAAAAAGTTTATGCCATGGCCTGTCTTAATATCATTTATGGGTTGTTATTTATGCAATCATTATATTATATCGACTGTAGATACTAGTAATTTTATCGCATAAGGAAATGGATGCTGATTTATGGTGCACAACTTCTAAAATTCCTTTGTTCTTGTTAATATTACAGCCACAGATTCGTGAGTTTACCGGTATCTCGGACACTATTATTTCGGCTACGAATAATCACCACACACCGGATTTTAAAACCAATAATAAATCTTTCCCTTCACCAGCGGATACATTCATTCGCATCTCCACTCAGCTACAGTCTAAACACCTCGCTAAATTACCCAAACAAAGCAGGCCAATCTTCCGTCAAACCGATAATGCATCGAGTAAAAAGCTGAAGTAATGTTCATTGACACATGCGAAAATTCGAACAGTATTACCTGGCACATTTTCAATTTTTCCGTAAAAAGATAGGATAATGTCAACTCAATAGCGACGGTAGAACTTGGTGGTATGCAGCAGACTTTTATCGAGAATTTGATACTATATGAAAATTAATTTTGTAGAAAAAACACTTAATTTTATTAACGATCTGATGAATCTTACGTTTTAGTTACTTACAATCGGTATTAGAGAGCAAAGGGGAAATATAATATAGCAATAAAGTCTAAAATGTTGATACAATAATTGAGGGTGTTTAGATCAACGATTGTAATGCTAAAAAGAGTGAAAAAGTAAAAAATTCTGCATTCCTTGACCGTACATGTCTTTGATAAGATCTGGCATCCTGGTCTTTTAAATAAACTGAATTAAATACTATTTCTTGGCTATTTTGCTGTCTTCAGATTCTACTTTACAAATCGTTACTTCCTTGTGGATATCAACTCAACAATGCTATATCGCGATAAAGACATAAATTTTTTACAAGATAAAATAACAAACTCACTGAAGACCTTCTCTGATTGGTCCAGTAATCAGTCGCTTCTGTTCAACGTTCACAAAACTAAATTTTTATCATTTACATCCCGTTCAAATTCTACTAAACCTGATTTAAGTATTTCCATCTATCCTACCTTCTTCCTATCTATCATCATTGTGAATACACACCGCTCTGTAACGTCGAATCTTGGGTTTCAAAAGGCAGCATTCTGATACCTATTGCACACCGCAGATCTAGCTACAAGTAATACGGGTCTATAAGCAACATTCATATACAACACTGTCAATCCAGTATCTTACAAAGATAAAGACAACACTTTACAAATAGTGCAAGAGAACTTGCATAAAACAGAACACTGGCTTATTTATTTTTTATTTATCTTATGGCATACAACAAGACCACATAATTAAAAATCAATATAAAACGTTACATGAAGTATTTGCTTAACGAACAGCTAATGTATTATTAATATAATGTAAAACATTTTCGATCGCATTCAGGAACTCATCGAAAACTCCAGGGAATCGCCTTTGGGGGCATTCTTCAACAATATGACGGACGGTCTGTCGTTGCGCACCACAGTCACACTCAGGAGTAAGTGCTTTTTCCCATCTATATAAGCTTGCAGTACAACTACCGCTACTTGTTCTTATTCTGTTTAGCGTTATCCATGTATTGCGGGTCAGTTCAAATCCTGGTGGTTTCGGATCGATACAGGCCATTTGGTGTGCTTCCTGTAGTGAGTCGTTCTTCCATTGTCTTCTCCAGGCGTTGGTGAGGTTGAAATGTTCCTGATGTAACTAGTTGGCTCTTAGCAATGGAGGAGAACTGGAGCTCAGTCTGTTTATTTCGATATTAAGCTTATCATGGTGGATGGGTAGTTGAGAGTCTAATTGTACCTGAGATTAGACCCATTGTCTGGTTTAATTGGGTGTCAATAATCTTCACAGCACACTTCGATTTTCGTTGCATTGGGTCTACACTGACTTAATAAGTGTAGCATTAAAACATAACAAAATTCGTTCTTAACATAAGTGACTAAGTAACTAAACATAACAAAAGTGATCTTCGCGAACTGTAAAGAAAATGTTCCAACTAATAAACCCAACAAGTATCAATTTCTTTATCTTGTAGTACTCTGACCGATTGTCGAACGTTGGCGATCATATTGGGAATAATAATTTTGTGTACACCTGAGCGAAACAGATTAGCGAATGTCTCTTGAGAGAGCCACTCTCAGAGATTTCGAGTCTTCTTAGGCCTGGACCGCTTCTTCGGGCGATCTTGTCCTGTATTATGAGGTGTAGAAGGTAATGCATGTCTGGGTGTCTCATTACATGGCTGAAATATTGTATCTTTATATTTTTTATTGTTTTTGTTATGTCTGTGCTCTTTTTTATTTCGAGCTGCTGTAAATAGAATAAGATGGGTCAATGTGGTCGTCAACATCTCTAGAAGATAGGCACATTTAGAAGAAGAATTAAAACCATTTTATTTCTCATTCGATATTCGATGAGTCTCTGTTAGGGTCCAGAGAGAGAACACAAGAAGAAGAACCCAAAAACAGCAAGAAGAAGACCGTGAAGGAAGACTTCCCTCCGCTAGCGACCCCTAGTGCAACAGCACCAGAGAGTCATCAGGAAAGAGATGCGCGCGCTACACCACGCCCTCCGATTCCATGTCAAGCACAAGCAATGGAAACCGACGGAGAGAAAAACCACAAAACACGACAAACCAACGTGGAAGCCAAAGCCGCCTGTAATTAAATTACAGAGCGTCAGCCAGACAGGAGCAATACGAGACATTGCTCAGAAAAAGAAGGTGATAACGTCGAATAGACTATCGAGAAGCGGACGAGAAACTTTAAGCCAAGTGAAAAGTCCAGAAGATTACAGAACTATGGTGAAAATCATAGAGGATTATAATCAAAAAACATCTATACAATGGATTGCCATCCCACTAGAGGAAGACATAAAACCAAGAATGGTTTTAAGAGGACTACCTCCAAACACAGATGTTACAGAAATGTCCAATACTCTCAAAGAAGAGTATGATATCGAATGTAAATCGATAAAGAATATGATTTCCAGAAAGAGCGACAAAAGAAATCTACCAGTGTTTGTGCTGACACTGGAGAAAGAGGACGTGGAAAAAGCCAGGCGCATAACTAATCTGCCAGTAATCTGTTTCAACCGCCAGGAGTACCACCACGCGCAGAGAGCATGCTTTAAGACACCTCGATGCGGAGAAAATTACTCCACAAGAAATTGCCAAATGCCCCAAGAACAGAATGCAAAATGTGCCAACTGCCAGGGACAACACCCGGCAAACTTCAGAGGATGCCCCAGATGTCCAACCTGGGGAAGAAAACAACCACAAAGACAACAAGCCCCGCAAAAAAGGCCGCAACAAACATCAAGCGGACCTCCCTGCACACAGGCAGCGAAAGCGCAAAATACCGAGAACACCATCTTGATCTCCAAACCACAGCAAGACGGACTAGTGAACTCAGTTAAGGAAGTGGTCACTAGAATTGTCCACCAGGCGATCGCAGACATAAAGCAAGCACTGAACTAGTGCAAGCAAATAGGGGATACTTGAGGATAGGCTCCTGGAACCCAGGAGGCATAAGCACCAACCAGAATATACTGGACGAACTGGTCAATAGATATGAAATGGATGTCGTAGTAATACAGGAAACAAAGCTCACGAACAACATCAACATCAAGTTTCCGGGCTACGACATATACAGGAACGATAACACAGCAAGATCAGGTGGCACAGCAATATTAGTGAAAAAAGGCATAGGTCATATCAGAATTCTAACACCACAACTAAATACTACACTCTCAGAGTATTCGAGTCTTCTTAGGCCTGGATCGCTTCTTCGGGCGATCTTGCCCTGTATTATGAGGTGTAGAAGGTAATGCATGTCTGAGTGTCTCATTACATGGCTGAAATATTGTATCTTTATATTTTTTATTGTTTTTGTTATGTCTGTGCTCTTTTTTATTTCGAGCTGCTGTGAATAGAATAAGATGGGTCAATGTGGTCGCCAACATCTCTAGAAGATAAACACATTTAGAAGAAGAATAAAAAATATTTTATTTCTTATTCGATGAGTTTCTGTTAGGGTCCAGCTTTCCAGTCCATACAGCAATGTGGAGAATATGTAGCAGCGTATTGTAATGTCTCTGTTCCTAAGAATTTTCTTAGTTTATAAAAGGCTGCTGTAGTTTGTTCAATGCGTATTTTTATTTCTTTGTTCATATCCTAGTTATCGTTTACGTTGATGCCCAAAAGTGATATTGTGGACTCTTTCTTTTTGTATTTCATACTCTCTGATATTTATTGGTTGTAACTCCGTTTTGCTGAAAACCATAAGTTTTGTCTTAAGAAGTATCAACTTTAAGCTCATATTCATCACCCTGTTTATAAGTCGTTACATACTCTTTTTCATTGAAAGCAATCAGTACCATGTCGTCCGCGTCTGAGATTGTTTACATTATTTCCGTTGGTTGTAATGCCTGCCTCTTCATCTAAGGCTCCTTTGAAGATAATTTCAGATAAAATTAAAATTAAAAAAAACAGAGGCAATAAAATTAAACACTTGTTTCACTCCACGAGGTATCTCCACTGCTTCCGTAGTGTTCTGACCAATTCGGAGGTCTTGGTCGTCAATTTCCACGTGCTACAAGACACCTATCAGTTTGTTGTGGATGACCCGGTCAAATGTCAAGAATCCCTTACTTCTTTTTCATTGCCACCCGGATTTCGCTCGATAACGGCCTGGGAGGACCTGTGTGCTTGTATTCCCTTGCCGGATCTTAGTATTCGAGGACCATGATTATTATATTTATTCTAATTATATGTCAGTGTCATTATGAATGCATTTAAATATCAATTGCTGCACCAAAATGAATCAAAATATCTATTAATGTATCTCCACAAACGTCTCACAGGAAGAAAACACACGTTCCCTAATTGAAAACAATTGGACCATAAACACAAACAGACCGTGACAGAAGTTGAACCTGAAAAATAAGCTGTTAGTCTACAAGTTAATAAAAAAAATCTGTATGGGGCAAAGGGATTTAGTTCTGAGGAATAAAATCAAAATTCAATATAGTTTTTTAGAGTGCTTTCAATCCAAGGATTGCGACCGATGACAGACGATTCTTGATTTGTTCCAAACTTCTACTTGCAAGATACCTCTATATAAACTCCGTTAAATCAGCAATAACAAGAGAATATATTACATTCACTACTTTTCGCAGGTTCCCAAGTCATTTTTGCGTAAGACAGGGAGGATATGGAATATATAATAACGAAACTAAAGGAAAAATATGAGCTATGGGGATTCAAGATAAATATGTGTAAGACCAAATACTTATGTATTGGATCTGAGTTTGCAGATTTGAACTTAAGTGTAGAAGAAGATACTATTAAGAGTTGTAAGACTTTTAGTATTGAGTGTCAATGATAAGCCGAGATGGCATTTGAGGGGTTCTTTGTAAAACCTCCATTTGTCATTATTTACAACAATGAAGATATTTAAAAAAAGTTATTTAATTGAACCGTATTAAGTTTACGGAAATTCTCAAATTAGTGATTTATTATTTTGATGATTACACACAGTTTACAATATAAATAACATTATTTTTTCCTTTGGTTTTTTTATGGAAGGACATTTATTCATTTGAGATATGGGGTTTTTACAGGAGATTTTCATTAATTTATAGGAAAAACGATATTTATAGTAATAAACCAAAATAAAAAATGAACGAAAACATTTATTTGAAATGTGAAAAAATTGAAATATGAAATTGTTGAAATTTAAAACAAAATATTTAGTCTTCATCACTTACACCACTGCTGTTATCGTCTTCATCTAAATCGGTAAGCTTTTCAGACTGATGACCAGATTCTGTGAGCAATTTGTTATAAAAGTTTTGAGCCTATGTTTTTTTCAAATATTGGCTTAAATCTCTAAGGTTTTCTTTTTTTCTCTGAGGAATATCCAAACGCGTACTATATAACGGTTTAAATTCAAACTCTTTAAGTACACCACGTTTGTTTCTTATAAGGGATTTTTCCCAATTACCTGTATAGGTCTGTGTTACTAAAACAACCCCATGTTCATCAACTGAATATCTCAACATTCGCGCAGTTTTGAGTTTCACTGGAGGACAAAATGATCCAAGAAAAAATGGAGTTACTGCTTCTGTCGTTTTCTTTATTTTTATATATTGGTGATTAAATTACTTTAAAATAACTATTCTTTGACTTCGTATGTTGTTTTTTTCTTTCAAATTCTATTGAAATTACAATAAAAAAACGGGTGTGGCAGTCCAGTGGGACTGCCGGTAGAAGTTATACTTCTATACTCGCGTTCGCCGTTAAAAATTTATATAGGAGTCAATCTGCACAATCATTACATATGTAATGCTATAGGTAAGAGAGAGCAGAAAGAGAAAAATAATTAGTTATATAGGTATATGGTGCATCGTTTGCTGTATATAAACATTTGATCTGTAATAGGAGTATAGTAAATGAAGGATTGTATCAATATTTTAATGAAAATATATATTTTTATATATGTATAAAAGGAGTTAAATGCAAAAAAAAATTTTACACATACTCTGCAGTAAAATTCATTGTTTATTTTGTTATTAATATAAAAATTACAATACAATAAATACACTGCAACATAATTCAATATATTAATACAATATAAATTAAAATGTAATATTCATAAGTATTTAAAACTGCCAATATACATAACTTACTTTACGAAGATAAAAATAAAAAACCAACAACTCGGATTATGTTGTAAATTTTCATTTAATTTTAAAATTTATGTTTTTTGCGTATATTACATATATTTAATAAGATTAACTTGAGGTTTTTAAATATTTCAAAAATAAAAAAGGAAATTCATAATTGGGATTCGAACTCACAACCACCAACGTATGAACCAAACACGTAAAGGATTTGCCAATTAGACATGACACTAACGGATTTCAAAATTGACAGTTCTCGGTAAAACAGTGATTATTTTGAAATACAAAAGCCTAAAATAATTATAAACGTTTAATTTTAAATAATACAAAACATATCACATAAATAATAATATTAATACATATTATATTTTATATAATATTATATATATATATATATATATATATATATATATATATATATATATATACAGTATTATATAATATATAATATATATAATATTAAATACAAAAGGAACATTTTTATTCTCGAGAGAGGAAGAGAGAGAAAATATATCTTCTGTCTCTCTCTTACTCATGATCTTACATATGTAATGGTTTCACAGATTCACTCTCATGCAAATTTCCAACGCCGACCGTGCGTATAGAAGTATAACTTCAATATTAGATGATTCCATATAAGTTTGGTTGTGTGTATATATTTGACTTAAACATTTTGATTTAATTCTTGGAAGTTTAATGACAGGACATAAGCAAATATCCAACGGACGGACAATATTTTTACGTCATTAATCTTAGTTATTAAAATTAATATGTAAAAATATATAACAATTTTAACTTTCTTTTCTAATCAATATTTAATTTCCACAAAGAGCTTTTAAATCGATGATAGGAACTTCGAAGCTTTATATTTCTATTTTAACATCGTCTTTCATCTTTAAAACAATCTATAGAGGATCATAGACATCTAGAGTCAAGTAACCTTCACATAAGCATTCTCTATTTTTATATTTTCATCAAAAGCCCATTGACCTACTCTAATTTATCACTAACTCTATCAGTCGTTATAAAAGCTTGGGAGTGCTTGGGGAAATAATCAAGTGAAGAGTATCCTGGAGCGTTTAGAATCCACCCTTTTAAGCAGAAAGAGAGCCGGAAATTATATGGCCCGAAGTGTGGTCGCAAAAAGTTTCGCTCGATAACGAAGTGGGATGTTTTTAAGGAGCAAGAGTTTCTTGCACCTATTAGAGGTTATTCACGGACGTTAAAATGTTTTTGGTTTGCCTAATTTCATCTTTTTATACTACCAGAATAAAGATAACGTTTTATGTTAAGTACAGTTAAAGCAATTATGAATAATAAAGGACTACTTTAATTTCACCACTACAGAAAAATAAGAATTGTACCTATTTACTCCAAGGATATAGGATATAGTCGGCTTAGTACAATAAAAATTGAAGTGGGACAAAAGCACTACTTGAAGTACTTTGGTTATGCACATGATATATCATCTTCATAGAGAAGGTACCTAGAAAATTCAACAAATAAAAACATTTTTAATGTAGAAAACTATGATGTCTTCAACGCAAATATATTACGAATTAATTTAATATATCACAAATGGATCAATGTTTAAAATTGAATACTTTTTATTGCGTGTGTGGAAAATTTGTAGTTGAGGCCAGTTGCTAAAATTAAGTGCTGAGATCGCTGATAAAAAAATATTTGCCACAATGTTTTTACTGCTATGCATCTCTCCATTTCTATCTCTCTCTCTCTCTCTTTCTCTCTCTCTCTCTCTCTCTCTCGCGTCGTTTTCCCAATTACTGATCGTGTCTCTTTAAATTGTCGTCACATCTGCGAACCACGTCAAGTTTGTTGACATATGTCCGATGAGCTGTCCAAGTCCAACACCACAGCTCTAAGGAATCAATTTTTTGGCGTCTCTGTATGCGACGAGTTTAAGTTTTTGTCCGTGAGAATCAAGTGCATTCACCAGTATCATTTTAATTTTTTGATAGATAGATCTAACTTTCCAAATTTTAGTGAGGAGACTCATCCCATCTTTTGTCCTACTAATGAGTCTTCGAACTTCTGCTTCTGCCGCTCTTCTTCTGCTCAGTTGACATCATTAGTTAAAGAGATCCGAGATAGTAGAAGCTGCAAGCTTGTAATATATAGATTAGATGTTCCAGCGTACCCATTTCCTTAAGCATATATGCCACAGTTTATGCCATTTTATATTACCGAAGAGCAGTACGACAGGGATGCATTTTGTCACCGCTGTTATTTAATGTTTATAGTGAAAGCATCTGCCAGGAAACCCTTTTGCAAGCAAACGAAGGAATCTTAATCAATGGAGAGGTTGTAAATAAAATTCGATACCCAGACGACACTGTACTAGTTGCAAGAACAGTAGAAGAATTAAAACGATTACTTACAAACATAAATATTGCCTGCAACAATTATGGCATAAGTATCAATATCAAAAAAACCAAGTATATGGTCTTCAGTAAGAACATGACACAACCAGCACATATTAATATAAACGGCATTCAAATTGAAAAAGTATCAAGTTACAAATACTTGGTGACATCAATAAACGAAACTGGAGACCAAAACAATGAAATAAAAAGACGTATCGAAATTGCCAGGGCCACCTTCATAAAGATGAGGAAATTCTTCTGCAACAGAGATATAAGCATTCCTCTACGATTAAGAATGGTAAGGCGCTACGTATTTAACACGCTATTATACGGTGTAGAGGCCTGGACTCTCAAACAGAACAACATAAAAAATATTGAAAGTTTCGAGATGTGGTGCTACCGTCGAATGCTGAAGATAAGTTGGGTTGAAAGAGTCACAAACTTTGAAGTAATGCGAAGGATAGGAAAAGACCCAGAAATTTTTTCAACGATCAAACGAAGAAAACTCGAATATTTGGGTCACCTGATGAGAGGACATAAATACGCATTACTTCAAAATATAATGCAAGGAAAAATAGAAGGAAAACGGAATCCAGGCCGTAGAAGAATGTCATGGTTGCGTTATTTGAGAGAGTGGTTTGGCTGTACCACAAATGAACTCTTTAGGTCAGCTGTAAACAAGATCAGGATAGCCTTGATGATTTCCAATCTCCGATAGGAGTGGCACAACAAGAAGAAGATATTATCGAATGTCGAAACGCAAAATTAAGAGGCACATTCAATAAGATGCGCAAAGTGCTCTGCAATCTCTTCTTCAATATCCATATTTGAATAAAGATTCTTAGATGCTATGTAGTTACGAGTTTGCTCTACGGAGCAGAAGCGTGAACTTACACAGACGCATAATGTAAATGCATTTGAAATTTGGCGCCATTGATGCTTACAGTCCCGTGGATATATCATATATCTAATGAAACCATCTTACAACGCGTAAGTTTAGAACTAGAATACCTCTTAACTTTTTCTTTTAATGGCGCTATAACCCGTTGTGGGTCTTGGCCTGCTTAACGACGTTCTTGTCGTATATTTATATATTTATTATACCATGTCGGATATTTTCCTTCGGAGAAATAAGAAGCTGCGGGTTATTTTGCAGTGGAAAATAGAACGTCGAAGATCGGCAGAACGCACAAGAACACCGCGGCTACCGAACCTACGAACATGAATGGAAATAACGTCAAGCACAATATGATAATCAATATCCGGTGAGGATAGGCACTTTAACAAGAGAAGACGAAGTGTTTTAGACAAAATGTGACTTTAAACTAATCTAAGATCACCTCTTGTCTGCTACGATAATATCAGAAACACGAATGTACCCCAAGTTCCACGAGGACTCGCTAAATGAAAAAGAAAAAATATAAAATATCTTTATACGT
The DNA here is from genome assembly GCF_040954645.1 of Diabrotica undecimpunctata. NCBI lineage: Eukaryota > Metazoa > Arthropoda > Insecta > Coleoptera > Chrysomelidae > Diabrotica > Diabrotica undecimpunctata. Next base: position 137,324,195 of record NC_092804.1, on the reverse strand, counting down.
TAGAAAAATGGAAATAATGATCTAAAAGTAGTATACTAGTGCAATTGCTTACTAACTAAAAAATAGGTAGAATTATTCATTGGCTATTGAATGTTCTAAATTCTTTAATTGGATTGTGTCAAATATGTCAAATGAATAGACAATATTCAAATTAATTGTTGTTATAGAAAAATTACTTATTAATACGATATATTAAAATGCATATAAATACATGTTATATTAAAATTATTCAAAAAAAAACTTAATACTTTAATAGCACAAATCGGATAGCAAAAATAGCACTAGACTTTGTTCTTCTGCCTTACGTTTAATTTATGGCCTTGTAGCGATATGTATGCCAATAGATGAGTTTACATTGTGTAGCTTGATACATATATGAATATATTAAAATAAAGTGACACAAGTGACAGCAATATTTTCTAGTTGTCAGCTTTATTTTTAATATATGGCAATTGTGTTTGTTTATATGCCGCTAACATATAGTTTTGTAAAAATTTAACAAATTTATGTGCCATAATGACACTTGCAACCACTTCAAAAGACATAAGATTGTATAAATGGCCGAATATTACATATATTGGAATTTACGAAACGCCTATAGATTGCATGTTGGTTAAAAGCATATCTTGGTCTTGTGACGGTAAAGAGATACTAGCGGTCAAAAGCAAAGGTTGTCCAGTCATCGTCGATGTATACAACAAGAGTGATCTACACTTTGAAGCCTATGAGTGTTCATTTATAAATCACGCTTCCGTTGGTGTTTTTTTAAACACTAATCCTGATAAAATTGCTTTTGGTACAGATGAAGGTTTTATATTAATTTATAATGTAAGGCATGCTCGTCGTCCTCAAGATTTTTTAAAACTTCAATGTTCCATACAACATTTAGACTTCTCGGCAGATGATCAATTATTAGCAGCTGGTTGTTCGAACGGAACGATAGTGTTATTAAACTCAAGCTTTACACCATGTGCTAGTTTTTTAATCTCAGGAAGCCAAACATTATCGAATTTATGTTATAACAAAATGTGCCCTAATTTGCTTGCTGGTGCAAGTAAGGAAGGTGTCCTTTCTTTATGGAACACTGAAACAACAGATAATCTTTTTATAAGCAAACAGCATGCAGCCCGCATAACGGACTTGGCGTTCTTTAATAACGGATTATCATCTGTTGGTATTGATAGAAAATTTGTTACTTATGATTTACGCTCATTCAAAGCTAGCTGTTATGAGTTAGATTGCCCTTTATCTAGTTTATCATATCTTGATGGAACTTATGAGCTCGCTGTGAGTACAACTACAGGTCAACTAAGAAGTTACGACTCCAGAAATATGAAATCTCCATTAAGGACCCTAGTGGCAATTGCCAATGGTGGCATTAAAAAAATTTCATTTCCCATGCATCCAGATATAGGGGCACTTGGATATACGGATAGAAGGATTGAAGACGAGTTCTCGGCTTCTGGCGATTTTAGTATTGCATCTGGTTCTTCTCCAAGACGGTCAAATGCATGTGAAAAATACATGAAACTGGGTTCTCCAACCACTGCAGATACGGATACTCACTGTATGCATTCATCTAAAAAGTGTCTTACGTCCTCTAAATTTGAAGATCTTAATAAATTTGTTGAAGATAAACTGAAAGTAGCTACTAAAGATTTTGAGGAAAAATTGATCCAAACTTTCTATAAGTTAAGAATCAATACGAGTAAGAAATTTGTTAGTGTGGAAGACAAAATTTCTCAAAACTGGAACAATTTTGTCGATTATTTAAAATTCTCTGGGCAAGGAGAAACGGCTGCTGAAAGTGAGATGGCTATTCAGAGGTACAGTGACGAAGTAGATAGATGACCGAGATGTGTAAAATAAGTTTCGATAACAAAAATATTAAATTTAATAGTTTATTTAATATAATTAAACAAAATTTTTAAAATTCTTTATTTATATTTCTGTATTCTACTGTACATCTTTCGCTTTTTCTCTATTCTCTATTCTAAGTTCTAGAGAATATTCTGTTTATACTCACATACATGTATATATATATATATATATATATATATATATATATATATATATTTATGATTCATGAAATATTGAAAATGAAAATATTCATGAAATATGAAATATTTGAATTTCATCTCAAAATTTCATCGCTTGGAATAGAATAAACATCCAGTTGTTTGTTTACACAGCCAATTTTTTTAATAAACATCTCATTCAATTTGCAATCTGTAAGATGTAAAATAGCAAATGTTAATGACAGTAACAAAACATTTAGGAAAACTGTCGAATGGCAGTTTCGTTTATATAAGGTTGGGAGTGAGAGACTACTACACAACACTACACTATAGAATATTACTTAAGTTCGACACAACAGTACGAAAAATCTGACAGGCAGATCACATAAAAGATGCCTTCTTATCTTTCGCTGGACGGGACATCTCATTAGGGGTTGAGTCAATGCGTTGGAGTGATTTTCTTTCGTCATACTTCTGGGATAAGTATGATATTTCTTCTGTTAGTTTCATACCATGGACCGTTTACGATAATCCTAAGTACTTTGGACTGGAATCTTTGTAGGATTTCGTTATTTGAGTGGGATGCTGTTCCCCACAATTGAATTCCGTAGCTTCATATTGGTTTTACGACGACTTTGTAAATTAACAATTTGTTTTTGACTGTTATTTGTGATTTACGACCTAACATCCAGTACAATTTGCTAAGTTTTAAACCCACTTGCTTTCTCTTAACAAATATATGTAACAAATATATGTAAGCACTTCGCGTTTGTCCTTCCACTTAGTTACTACTACACCTGTGTTACTCTCCATCCCAATAATCTCCTTTTTCTTTAATTTTGCACCTGTCACTTCTTTAGGATTAAGTTTCCTGTTTTGCCTCAAAGTTCCCACCAAATTTTTATTTTTGTTTAGCAACCTATGTGTTAATGTAACGCTAGTATAAAAATTATCTGTGTGTATAGTACGTCCAACATCTAATAAGTTATTAGCTAAACTAAACACAACACTATCCGGAACTGACATATTTTCAGTTTAATCATTACTACAATAAATTTGTAGATCATAAGTATGACCTCCACCCAAACAGAGTTTGTATATCTTAACCCCGAATTTATGTCTGTTGTTTTTGATATACTGCCGAAATGACAGTCGGCCCCTAAAGGGAACTACAGTTTCATCAATGCATTCTTCCCCGGGCACTACCACTCTCTGAAAATTTGATACCAATTTCTCCAATAGGGGTGATAGTTTATACAGTCGAAGTCCTATATCAATATTTTCATTGTCACTAAAATGTAAATTGGCAAGTAATAATTCAAACCGATTACGCAACATAAGACACTTTACTTTGCTTTCTTATAATGGATTTTTTGACCAATATGAACACAATTTTGGCAATATTTGCAATCCCATCCAGACAAGAATGGCCAAAAATGTCTTTATTTCTTCGGTATTTGTATCTACCCACTTATGAATTCTAGCTTTTGGACCGTGACCACCTATATTCATCTTTTGATGTGCATATCGTTTCTTGCACAATCCAATCAATAATGTCGTCATTCACAAATAGTTGAAAAAGTCAAGGGGAGTTTTATCATACATCTCAAAAAACTCGGCTTTGATACTAACTCGGCCATAACAAGGGCTGGTTATGATCAATCACAATGTCATCGTCTTCTGAAGAGTTTTCATCATCTGGCAGTCGATATTGGGAAATAACATTGTCAATGGTATCGTCTACTGTTCGTAAGTTTTGCGATGATGAAGTTAAATCTTGTAAATTACCTTGCATTTTTTGTCTCTTGCTCTTCGGAACACCTTGATTTGACGAAGAACTACTTATTTCGTCATCACTATTTAATTCAAAATTTTTATCAAGAACACTGTCAACACTCTCCTCGTTTGAAAAAAACTCTTCCACTAGCTTTTGCAAACGCTTTTGCTCCATTTCATATGACATATTCAAACTGATAATACACACTACAACCTCGCCTATCGACAACCAACTAATAAATAACACGAAATACATTTATCTAGCGAATGTAACGTATAAAATAAACAAGTTACGACAGGTTTATTCTTGCCTTATACGAGAAGCAAGTGTGCATCACATGGCTCCAGGAATCCAAAAGTTATTTGTGGCCACAAGATGTACACGTGCTTCTCACTTAAAATAATTCTAAAAAACAATAAAAATGTAAGATTTTGTACTTAAACTAAAGTATAACTATTTAAAATGCATAAACTGATACTGTAAATGTATTTAATAGTTTGGCCCACATAACTTTTTTTTAATATGCATTGTGGCGTATAAGGTGTTATTTAGCTTTAGAAAGTGCAGGAAATTTGTCGCACAGATCTTTAAAGCAGTTACCTTGTTTATCTAAATCTTTGACAAACTGCTTCATCAATCGTAACTTTTTGTGAAGAGGAGGCAAACGAACTAATGTTATGTCAACTAGTGTATCACGTTGCACATTTTTTTGTCCCGGTATAAGTATTTCTCTGAGTGGCCACTCTTTCTTAACGTAATGTAAATTTCATGCTCGACTGTCCCACTCGCACAAAAAAGATGGATACTTTGTGAATCCAGACTACTGACCCAAAAGAATGGATTTATTTTAAGATCTCCACAGAGTTGCCAACAATATTCGCTATACTTTATTTTATTTAGCAACAGCTTAAGATTCTCATATGTTTCTTGGAGATGCACGGAGTGAGCAACAGGCACTGATGCATAAGTATTACCATTGTGCAATAAGACACCCTTCAGACTTCTCTTAGAAGAATCCATAAGTAACCGCCATGATGTGAAATCGTAATTGTCAGCTCCTAGTTTCATGACTACTTCAGAAATATTATGACAATACACCAGTGAGCCCTCTTGAGAAAAATATTCCGCGAACTCTTTTTTACGATGCCTTTGCCACGAAAATGTGGTAACTGGAGCCAATAAATTTTTATCTTTTTGATTCGTGATCCTAAAATTTGTACAACATCCATCGATAGGCCCAAGTCTCTCGCTAAGTCATTTAATTTAGTTTGGATAAACTTTTTAGGTTGGTCTGTTTCAGGATTGAATTCGTCTTCATCGGTTTTTTCGTCTGAACTTTTATCTGATAATTGCTGTTAGATGGTATGAAGAAAAGGTGGAGGAATAAGGATTCCTGGTCTATGAGATACAGGTTGTTTAGCAAAAGGTAAATCAGGATATTGAATTTTGTGTTTATTTTTTGAATTGAAACCCTTGATATCGCAGAGCAAAAGTAGCAATCGGCTCCATAGTATTTTGGTTCCCTCCATACCATACGAATGCCGAAGGGTAAAGAGTTACGTGTATCTTCTCGCCATTTTCTCTGAAAGCACAGTTTGTGTGGAGCTCAAGGTATGTCCTGATCACCAAGCTTTACACCGAAGTAAGCGTAGTAAGCTTTCTTTATAAAGTCTGTTATGTTTCGTTAATGTTTTCCTATTGTTAAATCACCACATACGTAACAAAATATATCAAGACTGTTCTAACAAAAATCAGAACATACGTAACAAAATATATCAAGACTGTTCTTACGCTTTCTTGATGACATGGCGCGATAAACACTCAAAACAAAATACAACTTGATGCTACAAACAATTGACCTTACAGTCGGTTCACAATTTGTTGATAGCTCACTACAAGTTTAACCCTAATTAGAAAACTGAAATACAGAGAGGATAGGTAATACGATATAATAGTAAAAACCAACCTAAAACTGACAGTTTAAGACGTTTTCGACTAACCCACCTTATATCTGAAGGAATACAATACCTTATAATCCTATTACGGGGGTATTTTGAATGGTTAGAGATGAACGACCAGTGTCGTAGAATATATGATTGAAACATTTATTTGAACTAAATAAATATATTTTTTAAATTGTACTTATATAAATTGTATTTTTTAATAAAACTTATTTATTTTATTCAAAACTAAAAAGTTTCTTGCCATTTGTAAAAGATACATTTATTTAATTAAGGAAAAAGGCGCCAAATGTCGCCTGGCAAAATTTCCAATGTGTTTTAAATGTATCCATTATTTTCGAATCCGGAGAAAACTAATAAATATTTTTGAAAAATTTAAACGCAGAATGAAAGATTACATTATTACTCAGAGCAGAAAGTCCCTGAAAACTTCTACAACGTTTATTTTAATATGTTATGTAACAGGGGTGAAAATAAAAGAGAAAATATAGTATAATTTTTATTGAAAATATTGCATGCAAAAGAAACTTTTTATTTATTCTAAAAAATATTTCATTCTGCCTTTAATTTTTTCAAAAATGCTGTTTAGTTTTCTCAGGATTTGAAAAAAAAATGGATACATTTAAAACACATTGAACATTTTGACAGGCGACATTTTGCGCCTTTCCCCTTTAATACCTTACGATTACAACTACTATTACTTACCTTATATAATTACGATTAGAAAACTATTCAAATTCAAAATAAATAGGATCAATTTCGGAATCCGAGTCATCTTGAGGGTTAATAATTAGCGGTGTCTCTACGGTCGCATCAATTATGTTATCAAGATCCCACATTTTTTGTTCTTCTTCTATTACATGCCTTACTGCATCTTTCCAGTTTTGTTCTGTAATATGTTGTAAAGACTCGCATAACAATTCACGTACAGCTTGTATTTTATATAACGTATTTTTTCTAGCCACATAACTTTTCATTTGTGCCCAAATGAGTTTAATTGGATTTATTTCGCAGTGGTAGGGTGGAAGTCTAAGGACTGTAATGTTTCGCCTTTCCGCCATTTTGTTAACTACCTATTCCTTGAACTTAGATTTGTGTTGCCGGGCAATTTTTAGAAGTTCTGCTTTTACCATTCCATCTTCGTAAGCCATTCCGCAGCCAGTCAAGAATATCCTGTTTCTTCCACGCAGTCGTTGGAAGTCTTTCTACTAGTCGTGAATGATAAGGTGCATTATCTAATACTATAATTGAATTTGGTGGTATGTGTTCAATCATCTGCTCAAAATACACTTCAAAAACATTAGCTGTCATCTCCTCGTGATAGTCTTTTGTGCTTTTGGACTGAAATTCCAACACACCATGCTTAACAAATCCTTTTTCACTGCCAATGTGAGAAATTATTAATCTACTGCCTTTACCAGAAGGTGGGGAGATACCAGTAGACCAACCTTCCATAAAGGCTTGCCTGGAGCTTAATATATTTTAAACTGACCAAATTTTTTTAGAGTATGACCTGAGTTTACCCACGTTTCATCCTGGTAGAAGATGGGCCTTCCTTCAGCCCGGAATTTTCGTATGGATCTTAGATAATTTCTTCTCCAACATATTATCTCCTCCCGGTCAATCAAAAGTGATTTTCGGTCTGATTTCTCCCACCGGAAATTTAATTCTTTTAAAACTTGCCACAATTTAGTTCGTCCGATATGAGGCAAATCCGAGTAGTCTCTAACTTCTTGTAAAATTTTGTTTAGGTTTGGTATTTCTTTTTTGAAAAAAAAATCCATGAATTTTCCTTCGAATACCATTTTTGGCAAATTCATCAATTTCAATAGGCTTTTTCCCTCTCTTTAAGTGTTCGTTTGTATTTGGGTTAGCTATACCGTGTTTTTTTCTTTCTGATAGGAACCTATATATAGTTGACTCTCCTACGCCAGTCATGTTGGCACAACTTTCGACTATGTTGCGAACAGTGTTTGTGGGATTCTGAGAAACCAGAGCATCGTGAACATTCAGCTTGGTTGAATAGACAGACTTACTGGCTGTACGCAACAGTACCGGTGTAAAACTTGATGATGTTGATGATGAAGCCATCACAAACAATCCAACAAAACGAGCACGAGCGAAAGGTACGTATATGTTCGTAGGTATATGGAATAAAAAATCACTCACGCACTGCATATAATTCGCAAAAGAAATATTCGAGACGCTAATTACTGCCGTAGACGCGGACACATCGACGAGCCGTAAATTACATGCGATCAAAAACAACACTACTACACTAAACAACAAAATTGTTTTCGTTCGTAATAACTTCACCCTTTTAAGTTAAGTTTCGAATATAAACTGAACAAACGAGGCACGTGGCTAAAGCATACCCATTATATTATTAAAAATCTGGGGAATTCCATCCTAATTATCTTGCAACGAATAGTACCTTCGGATATGAATTCCAGGTTTTCTAGTAAAGTGATTAAACGCGAAGATTAGTATTGAAATATCCAAAGAGATAAGGTATTCTTATTTACAAAATTTTTAATGGTTAAATTCTTATTTTTATTAATATAATATAATTACATAACATTAGCCGTGAAAGTTTTAATTGTTTTTTTGCTAAATATATTAGTATTAAAATAGTATTAATATTATATATATAACAGTGTTAAAAAATATTATATTATTATTTAATGAATAAACACCTCAGGAACGCCTATGGTTTACGACCGTTTTATGAGTTTGAAGCACATTTCGTGCTCTCAACAATTTATGAACGGAGAATAACTAACTCTATTTTCGCATTACACAACTGCCGTAAAGTTGACGGCATCGGCAATGTTGCTATTCAAATGAAATTAACATTATGTATTAAAATATTTTTTTTTTCGAAATATAAGTATTTTACAGAAATAATTTTAAAGCAATTTACGAAATATCAATAAGGTATTTGTTTGAGCTAGTACATAATATATCACCAGTTTTTTTTAATTTTGTAAAAAATTTTGACGTGATGGGTTTAAACCAAATTCATATTTAGAATCAGCGTACCTGTATTAGCTAAGGACACATGTCAAACTCAAAACACCAAAAATCATGTCGGCCTGTGTAATGAATTATCTGCATATCTTGACAAAAATTCCTTTCTTCAGCCATCATTATTTTATGTTTTATTGGACCATTTTCGTTTGTTGTTTATGTTTTCTAGTAGATTTTGTTGTTAGCTATTATTAAATCTACATTTTTATTGTCGTATTTCCTGTACTTCTCTATCAATTTTCGTGACTTGTTTTTCAAGTCTACTAATCAGCAAGTCATAGTTTGTATTGTATCGCTCTGTTGCTATGGAGAATTATTAAGTTGCATTCTTTCCCTTAATTGTTAAGGGTCATTTTAGGTAAATTTTTAATAGACCAAGCAGTAGAAAATATTATATTTGAGAATGTTAAGAACGTACTCTATTTAATAATTTCTAATTCTCTGTTTCTCCGTTGCTATTTTATTTTTGTTTTATTTTTAACCTTACATTTAACTTTTTTTTAACAGCAAAATTAGTACTAGAATAGTCATTTTTTATGTAAATGTGAAACATTATATTTTACAATATTTTAGAGCCTCTGATTCAGTGCGAATAAAAAAGAAATGCCAGAAATATCTCACACCTGAACCATTTAATTTAGTTTCAACTCCACATCAGTGAGCTCTAATGATCAAATTCCAGAAAACTCGATTAGAGTAGTGGATGCATCATTCCGACACCTCTCTCAATTCCCTGTGTTGGAGGAATCAATATGCGACATCATACTTATTTGATGGAGCTCGTGATATAGGAATGGTTGATTTATTGTTAGAATTGTGTTGACATTTAATGGGCAGTTCAATTTAATGTAGGTTACTAAACTAGACCGCATTGTACACCACATTGCACGCTTAGTGTAATGATCCTCTCTGCGTCAATGTTCCTATTAAAATAAATTGTTTGTTTAATGTGCTTAACGGACTATACAAAGCGTAAACTATTTTAACAGTATAAATAAAATGTATTGGAAAATAATCAGAATTGGAGAACGTATTATACGTACTGCACTGATTATAAGTTCTTTGGTACAAATTATTTAACAAACACTACTACTAATATCTTCTTCTTATGATACCCTATCCACTTAGTGGATGTGGCGACATACTCCTCTCGGTCTTGAGTGGCTCTAAAGACTGCATGGGCATCGAGGTTTGTCCAATCTCTTATGTTTCTAAGCCATGAGTATTTCTTTTTTCCGATGCCCCGTTTTCCTTCTATCTTCCCTTCCATGATAAGGTTTAAGAACTGGTACTTAGAATTTAGAAATATATGACCCAGATAAGCAGTTTTCCTTCTTTTTATTATTGGCAGCAATTCTCGTTCTCTGCCCATTCGATTTAATACTTCGACATTTTTTATTACTATTTACATCAGAATAAGCCACAATTAAAGGTTAAAATACGTTTATTGACGTTTCAATTTCCTCTTCGGAAATTGAAAATTCCCATGTAAATAGTAATTAATTTAAAATGCCACAAGAAAATAGCTTCAGAACAATATCGACATTTTTTGTGTGATTTGTCCAGGGAATTTTAAGTAGTCTTCTAAATACCCTCATTTCAAAGGCCTCCAATCGCTTCATCACATTGGCCTTTATAGTCCAGGTTTCTACACCATATAGCAGTATGGAGTAAATGTAACATTTTACAAAGCTATATCGAAGCGTTAAGTTAAGGCTGCTGTTGCTTAGCAAGGTTCTCATATTAGTAAATGTTGTTCTGGCTTGCTCAATCCTACTACGTATCTCTATGTCTGTATCTAGATCTTCAGGTATCCAACTACCGAGATATCTGAACTTGGGGACCTTTTGGATGTTCTTATTGTTTACTCTTATATTTAATTGCATATTTCGTGTTGTGCTAACCACCATTACCTTCGTCTTGTCTATATTAATCTTCAAGCCCAGTCGTTCTCCTTCAGTGTTTACTACTAATATACTATTTCTATACTGCTAAATGACCCCGTTGATAGACCAACATACGCAAAATCAAACAGAGAAGTAAAAAATTTAGTAACTAAAGCAAAAAATGTTTCTTGGAAAGTAAATGCGAATAGCTCAAAAAATATATAGGGTCAACAAGATCAAGAGAAGCATGGAAAGCAGTAAAAAACCTGAGAACAAATAGGAGAGAAGTGACTAGAATGGATTTAACAGAAGAAAGATCTTGGATAGAACATTACTCACAACTTCTTACTGAAACAAGACCGCAATTTACGAACACCATTACAACAACATATGAAGTGGAATCGATGATGACGATAAAATATTAGTACAGGAACTCGAAGATGCAATACGAAATCTAAAAAATCGAAAAGCGTGCGGACCATAAGGTATACCGAACGAATTATTAAAACACAGCCCACAAGTATTGCGGGAATTACTGGCGTATGTCTTTACCTTATTCTATGAAGGATATGACTTACCACCGGAGTGTACAAAAGCACATATTAACAACATCTACAAAAAAGGAGATAGAAAGAACTGTTCAAACTACAGGGGACTAAGTGTCATAAGACTCTGTGGAAAAATAATAAAAAATAAAATTGAAAAAAAAATTACAGATGTAGACGAACAAAATGGTTTTCGTGCAGACAGATCCTCTATCGACAGCATATTTTCTCTAAAGCAGGTTATAGAAAAAAGATTAGCCCACAACCTTTCAACTCATGTAGTCTTTATAGATCTGACAAAGGCATACGATAGTGTACCACTTTCAATGTTCTGGGTAGCAATGGAAAAAGAAGGAATAAATAAAAAATATATAAAAGCAGTACAACAGCTTTACAAAAATATGACAGTAAACATTAAAACTGGAAACAAATTTACTAGAGAAATTCCTATTAGTAAGGGTCTCAAGCAAGGCTGCTGCATAGCACCTACACTTTTCAAAGTATATCTGAATGAGGCGCTCTCAGTATACAAAAGAAAATGCTACAATATGGGTATTCCAATCGAAGACAAGAGATTGTACACGATACACTTTGCTGACGACCAAGCCATTCTAGCTGAAGACGAGAGCGATATAGATTATATGCTTAGAAAACACACCAAGTGGGGGCCTTACAATTAATATAAAAAAACCGAGTATTTATTTATAGGAGAAAAATCAGAAAGCCTACAAATTAAAATGGGAGCTATAAAATCAACTGAAACCTTTAAATACTTGGGAGTCCAAATAACATCAAAAGCAGGAAGTAAAGAAGAAATACATTCTATGCTAAACAAGATCAGCAATTAGACAGCTACACGGACTATTGTGGAATAATAAAATAAAAGAAAATAAAACAAGAATGTATACAACCATAATAGAAAGTATTGGATTGTACAGCACCGAACTTTAGAAAATTAATAAAAAAAAACAAATCAAAAATTAAGGCAATGGAAAGGAACTATTGGAGGCGATGTTGCCGGCACACTAGACTTGATAGAGTGAGGAACGTAAGCATTTCTCTATCTTATTCCACTGGTTGTGGATATCTCCACAACCAGTGCAAGTCTGGTCATTGTCGTCCATATCATCTGAAATCCAATGTCGATGCCTCTAGATCTTTGTCCGAGGATCAGTCGCTTTTGAGAGATTTTTTTTTGGCCAATTTTGGCTTCTTTAAAACTAGTTTTAATTTAATGGTCTTTATTTCTTTCTCTCTTTTCTTAGACGCTTTGTTCTTTTTTCGTTAACTGTTGTCTCTGCAGTTAAAATTTTCGCTAGCTGCTTGCTCCGTTTTCGAACCGAATTAACTGGAGCGGGTGAGATTATATCTAGTATTTTTCAAGGGATACTTTTCACGGGAGTATTTGCATTAGTTTCTGCAACTGATTCATTTCATTTTTCTGGAACAGAATCATCTTCAGTCTGCAAACTGCAGCAAGATTGTTGATCATCATCAGATAAAGCTTTGTTAAAACTTTGAGAACTACCGTCTGGAATTTGTTTATTTTTACCTGCATCAGGAGCTTCAAATACGAATACTATTTAATCAGGATTAAATGACACAATTCCCGTAGCCTTGAATGCCGAAGTTCCATTATTTACAGTTGCAGACTTGTTCCATCCCTCAGCAAGTAACTTTTCAAATTGTAGTCTAGTGAGCTTTTATTCTGGATTATTTTTAATGTACCAATTGCAAGCTGAGTAGTAGTTTAATTTTAACGATCTGAAAAATTATCTATCTAGCGGTTGTAAAAATTGTGTCGTATGACTTGGTAAGCAAAGTATGATGTTGTGTTCAACACTAGTATTCTAGCATCTGAACGTTACCGCAGTGTAAAGCATAACCATCAAGCAGTAACAGAACTACTCCCGTTGGCTTTCTGGGAACGAACTGATCTTTGAGCCACTAAACAAATATATCACTGTTGACATAGGTCGATCTTTCCGACATGTAGACCAAGGATCCCGGAGGCATCCCATCTTCGAACTCTTGCTTTTTATTTTTCCCTTTCATTACCCCTCTTGGGGGAAGAAAAACGCCTTTGGCGTTATAGTAGGTTATAACGGTGATGGTTTCTCTCTTTTCACCGAGCTGATACTGCGATCTTTTTAGATCCTTTCTTAACAATAACATGTCCCAGCCTATTATTCAGTTGTAATCCCGTCTTATCCATATTGTAGATGTTTCCAGGGTTATTCATAAGATCGTTCTCAGTCAGAATATTTTCTAGCAGCCGAAAGTAAGTCTCATTGTCTTTTTTGTTCATACCCAAGGATCGACTAATGTATACCCCTTCTGTTTTTATCACTGACAGCCTTGGGTTTCTTTGCAGAAATAACTGCAGCCATGGAAAACCAGCTAATCTCAATTCCTTGTTAAAATGATGTTTAATACCCAGCTGTTTGGCCAATCCACTAGCCCTGATACAACTTCCAGTGCGCTTGTATTTGGTAGGCATACTGAAGAGAAAAGGAATTATTAATGAGCCATCTCACCTCAAAAATAAGTGGCGTCTATCCTCGTTGTGAGAAGTGAGATGGCGCACCTCAAAAATTAAACACGTTTGGAAACTGCGCAATTTGGAGGTTATGTATGAAAACTTGTTTTTAATTACGTGGCACGATATTGCGACTAAAATTATTATTAAATTTAAAGTCCAAGAGCACAAAGAAATTGGAAAAAATATTTTTATTCCATCCTGATCTCATATAAATTGATATTTATGTAGATATGTTTATCTGATGAACATAAACGGTGCAACGGCTTGCATGATATGAACTTAACTAAAGCAGAGAGCAGAGCTTAGATCGCAGCAGCTCCCCTTCTAACATTATCGGTGGCGCTGTAAAATCATTGCGACATCTCACCTTTTGCGCCATGTGTCCTCGAATTACTCAAAGTACGTATTAAAAAGCATGGAGATCGGTAAACAACCTTATCAGTCTCTGCGTTAACAAAGTACAACTGTATTGCCGTAAGTCTTCTAAATGCAGTTAAAACTGTAATGTCTACGGCAGTGAGGTATGGGCACTTAAATAAAATGCACAGAGTATGCCTAGAGCCACACAAATGAACTTCTGAACATATTGGAAAAAAATTCTAGAATAGAGATAGTAGTTAACGAAACAGTCACAGTCGATATTAAAAATAAGTGGTATGGTATGAAGACGCAGAGTGCATGGGTAGAAGTAGAATCCCAAAATAAGTCCTGGAATGTAAACCAAGACGAAAATGAAGACCAGGATTATCTAGAATAAACTGTAAGGAAGGAATTAAAAACTAGAAGAAAGGAACCTGAAAGTGAATTTATGCAATGACTAATCCAGTTGTAAACTGTTACATAATGTATTTTTTTTTATTTCGTAATAACTGGTTAATTGGCAGCAATTATAAAATTGGTTAAATTGGATTCTTTGATAAAAATAAGATTATTCTTAGTTTACAATCATCGCCATAAAACTTTTAAAAATGATAAGCTACACATATTTTATTTAACATAAAAACTAAATTGTTTTGTAAATATTAGAGAAATAACGATGAAGATCACTAAATATTTATCCACTTGTCAGCTTCAACAAGAGTCAAAATAAATTATTTTGCTTTAACAGCCGCTTACAAAATACATTTTTAAGTCATTAAAAGTTATTTTAGTAAATCGATAACCTAGTGCCTTTAATTTTTTATGATCTGTTTTGCTCAAATGTGTGATAAGCGAGATTATTATTATATTATTATAAAATTATGTAGTTTTTTTTATTCTTTAAATGAAATTTCGTTAAATTTGAATTATTTTTTAAATTAAGTAGCCAATGAGGCACTGACAATAAATTAAGTCAACACTGCTATAAACAATAGACATAATCGTTTTATTTTTGTTTTTATCGTTGTGTAGAAAATTTTGCAACAATAATTATTCTTATGCCTTACTCTCCTACTCCTAATTAACTTATAACTTGGCAATTCTTCGTCCAGCGCTGGGCACATTTCTGTATGCATGCAGGGTGGATAGTTGAAAACTATTTTATCTTATGTAAATTTTTTCGCTGAATACGAATATGTGGAAAATAGAATAAAAATGCTACATGTTAGTGTAAAGTGTAATACTTCCTTTAATCCTTTTTGTGATGTTCTGTATCATTGAGTGAATTCGAATGACACATGATCAGAAATAGAGGTTATGGTTCAAAAGCACATGGTAGAAATGTGCAACGTCTAAATATTATGTATTGATATTGAGTATAAAATAAAGCTAAAGAACAAAGAGTTTGGGAGTTTTAATCTACAATCCGACAGGTTATGGGCCCAGAAACCTCTATAGAAATAAAATATGGCAAGACAATAAATTAGAGGTTATTCGAGATAAATCAATAGCTTATAATATGTGGCATGCTTTGCAAGAACGATATGAAAATAGAGGACTACCTGGATAAATGATTTTGAGAAAGAAATTAATATCTATAAAATTAAAAGAGATCGATGATCTTGAGCAGTTTTTTAGTGAGTTCGATGATATAACAAGACAATTGAAAGCAACGGGAGTGGAAATCAGGGACGAAAATTTATATCCAAAAGAAACAATTGAATTGGCAAAGAAAAAACTTTGAGTAGTAGTGGAAAGAAAGAAGGTATCCTCATCCAGTACTACAAAATATGAAAAACCAGCAGGGCATATGCAAAAGGATTGTAGAGTGAATGCAGAGACATATAATAGAGCACATATGAGAGGATTTATAAAGGATACAGAGGAAATAGTCAAATGAGAGGAAGTTTTAAAGGTAAGAGTTTTAGATGCCAGGAGGTAGTGGTCACCAATCAAGACAGAGATCTTCAAACAAAGGAAATTACATAGATATGGGAGACAACAGTTACAACCAGGAAAATAATATATGTTTTTTGACCTATCATGTTAAAATAGATTCTGAGGTATGTAGAAATAAAGATGAATTATTGTTCTATATAGATTCAGGATGTACAGATCACTAAGTAAACAATAAATCCTATTTTCAAGATTATGTACAACTTGATAATCCAATTGATATAGCGGTAGCTAAAAATAATGTTTATGTGCAGGCAATAGGTGTATGAAACATTAAAGATTTAGGTTAAGTAAGAAATAATGAGGTAGAAAGTACCATTAAAAATGTCTTTTTTTACCAAAATTAAGGCGTAACCTATTTTTATCAGTTAGGCGACTAGAAATGTCAAATATTATAGTAATTTTTGATCAGGGACAAGTATTTTTGTATAAGGCAAATAATTTAGTAGGCTTGTTCTTCTTCTTCTTTAAGTTCTATCTTCTATCGAAGGTTGGAAATCATCATGGCTATGCGGACTATGTTGACTGCCGCTCCAAAAATGTCTGCACTACTGCATTCAAACCATTACCTTAAGTTCTTAAGCCAGGATATTCTTCGTCTTCCCACATTTCGCTTTCCTCGGATTTTGCCTTGCATAATAAGTTGTAATAATGGGTATTTTTGCCCTCTCATCACATGTCCTTAGTACTCAAGTTTTCGTCTTCTGCTAGTTCATATTATTTCCGCCTCATTTCCTATCCTTCTAGTTACTTCCACGTTTGACATTCTTTGAATCCATAATATTCGTAGGATTCTTCTGTAACACCAAAACTCAAAGGCGGCCAACTTATTCAAATGTACTTGTTTTAGTGTCCACGCTTCCAAGCCATAAAAAAGAGTAGAGAACACGTAATATCGAAACATTCTCAGACGTAGTTCTAACCTTATATATCGACAGCAAAGAAACTTTTTAAGTTTAATGAATGATGCACGTGCTATTTCAATGCGTGTTCTAATTTCTTTGGTTTGGTCTACATCTGATGTTATCCATGTTCCTAAGTATTTATAGTTATTAAGACTCTCAATTGCAGTATCTTCAATAGTCAATTGGATATTTGCATGAGCAGATTTAGTCATGATCATGTATTTATGTTTTCTTTAAATTTATCTTCAGTCCATACTCATGACAGCGTTCATTAACGCGTTGCATTACGTTCTGTAAATCATTGTTGTTATCCGTCATTATTACTGTATCGTCTGCAAAACGTAACCTATTCAAAACTTTTCCATTGATAGATATACCTTCTATTGAGTCTGAGGGCGCTTTTTGAAATACCGCTTTACTGTAGACATTCAAAAGTAGTGGGGACAGCACGCAACCCTGGCGGACTCCTCTCTGTATTTTGATATTTTGGATGTACTGGTTGTCAACTCTTACCTTGGCAGTTTGATTCCAATATAAATTAGATATAATTTTCATATCACGACTGTCAATATTTTTACTTTTTAATATATCTTACTAGGCTTATGTCATAGAAATAGATTATATGAAATCTCATTTAAATTAAATAATAAAAAAGAATGTTTTAATGGTGAAAGTTTCCATAATGATACACAGTTATGGCATAAAAGATTAGGACACATTTGTCACGAAAAACTAAGAAAACTTGTAAATAATAAAATGGTTCAGGGCCTGGAGAATGTTAAATTAAGCAAAGTTGAATTTTGTGAAGCATGTGTTAGGGGCATCGAGCAAAAAGACAAAAGAGGGAATGTAAAGGTAGTGGGGGCAAAACTATTGTTAGACAGGAAGTGCCATCTTGAGAGGCCAAATTAAACAAGGAAAGAGAGTCTTTCCTTGTTTAAGAAATCAAATTTAGTTGGGTTATGTTATTATTTGTCCCAACTGTCACATGAAATCTTATTTATATTGAAGTTTTTTAACAATTGTTTCACATTTTAGACTGTTATCGTTAATATTTAATTAAAATTTTCTCGTCTAAGACACATTCTGAAAACTATTTTATAGCTACTGTTAATAAGTGTCGGAAAATTTAAATTTGGCGCATTCGCATTTCCGGATATGTCGGCCATCAGAGGCCACTTTTTTGGTCGCCTTTTCATAACGATTAGATTCCCTCTTTTGTCTTTTTGCTCGATGGTTAGGGGTGAAATGCGAAGCAATGATGGATAACTGCCACCGAGATCCTCTCTTGGTACAAAACATTATTTTTTCTGATGAGGCCACTTTCACGTTAAATGACCAGGTTAACCGTCAGAATTGTAGATACTGGGCAAAAGAAAACCCCCACTGGATGCGTGACCAATATACACAATACTCGCAAAAGGTAAATGTATGGGATGCAATTTTAAGAAATCGAATCATCGGACCCTACTTTTTCGAAGGTAATTTAAACGGGGCAACGTACCTTGAGTTTTTAAGGGGATATCTCGTACCTACTTTACGTAATTTGTTTCCCAGCCGACGTAATCCTGGAGCTTTTGATGAAAGTTTATGGTTTCAACAGGATTGTGCCCTCCACATTATGCTGTAGATGTTAGAAGGTACCTATACAGCGTTCCACGTTAAGAAAATAACATTAGGCTTATGGAGATCAGTGTTACCAAAACTCTCAGGCATGCGGTTTACTAGATTGTCGATATATTTTTCGAATTTCCATTTTCAATTAACATTTAACTGTAAAGAATAACAACTGAAGAACCACAAAGCCTTATTATCATTATGTAGTCTCAGAGAACGAGATAAAATCGCTGACATACGCACACCGTATTATTTTAAATTACAATTAGTAATTAGATATATGCATTCCAAGCGGTCCGTTTATTTGCTTTTAAATCTTTAATAGCCGGCAAAGTGCATGATTTAACTAAGCAATATTTTCTACTGATTTCTATGATTCATGGTATATGATATTCTTACCGAAAAACAAATAAACTGTCGTTACTATAATTAAAATAAGATAAAATAAAATTATCTTTTGTAAATACTGTTTATTTAATTAAAATCATTTTCCCTACTTTTCATCTCTTGTTTCGAATGGACACTTTTGGTCAATTACGTTAAAAAACATTAATTCATGTCTGTGAAAACGAAAATACAAATTTTACAACCCTGACTCGTGCTTGTGTTCATCGTGGCATCGCTGCGCTTCTATCGTCCATAAGAAATACATGGCCCTATCTCCGCAATGTTATTTTCTTAACGTGAAACGCTCTATAGATGAAATTTTTCCGAACAGGTGGATTGGTAGACGTAGACCTATTGAATAGCCAGCGAGGTCACCAGATTTCATTTCTTTGGATTATTTTATGTCTTTATGCCATCTGAAGAATGTTGTGTATCAAACGAAACCAGCAAATATTCAAGAATTAAAACAGAGAATTCGGACAGCAATAAACAATATTTCTCAAGACACAAAAAACAAGGTTCAACAAGAATTTGTACAATGTTTGGGTTACTGTCAAATACAGCAAGGGCTGCAGTTCGAACATTTATAAAGTCATGTATTTTATCATATTTTGTCCGCTAGACAATAAGTATTTTTGATAAAATTGTTAATTTAACTAACGCGTTACTTTATGAACACACACAAAACTATTGTATTTTTGTCCACCCTGTACCAATTTGAATCAGCTCAGCTAGAGTGATCCGAAAATTGAGACAAAATGGGGGTGTTCCATTTAAAAAAAATGACGTCATTACTCGAAAGTAATTCACCCTGTATATTAGAACATTATTTTAAAATACGGTAAATTAAAATCAAGGTAAATTAAAATCAAAAATCGACGTGTTTCAGGATTATTTCTTAAAATGCTCTGTTTAGCTAAAAAAGAATTTGTTCCATACTTTACGGACACAGTGTATACAGTTGATATGAATTTGAGTGTTTTTTTAGCACAAAATATAAATTTATTTATATTTTCTGCGAACAGATAAAAGATAATGAGACATTTTAAAGAAAAAAGTAGCATTTCAACTTGCGAAGAGACTTCAGATTAAAATCTGTTTACGTTTGTTTTAATGATTGGCAATTTAGTGATTCAGCCTTTGAGTCGCAAACATGCCTTTAATCAATTAAAGCACTATATTTGTTCGTTCGATTAAAATATCTTTGAACGAATGTGCACTTCTATAAATAGAGCCTAGTTCTTGGCAAAATCATCTCAATTGAAATACAGCGTTTCGGTTGTTCAACTTTATGCAGCTGCTAAAAACAATCCGCGGATGCAGTTTTAAATTAGCATGTTTCTAACAAAAACAATGGTTTGTGAAGCGGTCACTATTTTTATAGTTGTGGTAATAGTGTCGTAATAATTAATGAGACACATTTATTTAATCTCTTAATGACTTTAGAAGCGGCGTAAATATTAGATAAGCGCACTACTTAAAGACAAATGTCTTGTGGAAATGTCCAGAATTTAACAAGACTGCATACTTATGTTTCATTTTTTTTTTCATAATTCCGCAGTTTTTAAAACAAATATCGGATCATTCCAAATATTATTTGACAGGTCAGTGTCAAATCAACTACCGATTTAATAATCAGAGATTAAGCAAAGAGGTTAAGCAACCTTTACACACAGAATAACAGACAGAGGCTTTTTAACATTCACATATTCGGTTTTGGTCAGAAAACCTAAGGTTTCGTATTCATTTTTATTCTGTTAGTATGGAAATTACGGATAAAAAATACTATAGATTACTCTATTATGAACAAGAGCAGTATAGACTATATTTCTGTCTCATTTGTGATGCCATATCGACAATTATATTCCTGAACCGATTATTTGGTTTTGAGATAATTAAATCTAAGTCGAATTTGCACACGAATCAGCGATCTGCAAACTTTTTCGCAAAAGAAGCTTTCGGAGAACCCTTCAGGCATTCTTATGTAAACTAATAACATATTTACTGAGGCTATTCTGACTTTTTTACACTTTGTCTTCTTTTAAAAGTACCTTCTCCTCAATGGATGTTGGCTACTACAATTGCAAACTCTTCCCGCTCTTCAGCTGTTCATATTACCTGTTAAATCGTCTTATTGTTTTTCAAATCTCTTTCAATTTCCCCCACCCAACCCAACAGCCGCGCTCTGTATTCCTTGACCATGTCTCAACTGTTTTTAGGGTATCATATTGCCTACACCAGTCATATGAAAATGAGCAAGAACGACTACAGCGGCTAATGATAGACTGTCTCAGTAAAGATGAACATAGTGAAGGGGTAGTGAACGATAACGACGAAGACAGCAAAGAGGATATAGTAGAGATGCAAGAAATATATATTCTGATTCTGAGAATGAAATTGAAGATGAATACATAGAAGTCGGTCCTTCACAAGTACCTTACTTGGTTGGAAAAGACGAAAAAGTAAGTGGGCAAAACAACCGCTCCCACATCGCGAACAGTGGCAGTAAACTTAATAACTCGTGTGTTGGTGATTGTGACAGGAGAAAAAATCTACCAATACATTTCTCATTTAAAAAATGTGCTAAATTCATGTGTCTTAAACATTTAACGTGTATATGTTCAGAGCTTTATTCTGATAATATGGTTTAAAGCAATACCTAACTTATATTGTTTATTTCTTTATGTATATTTTTGGTAATATACATATAAGAAAATAATGTATAATGCTTGTTCATAAAAATAAGGTCACATGTACTATATATCAGGCGCAAAAATGGTATGCGGACTCATAGTCCGCCGCCACTATCGGTGCACAGAAAGCGAGCGCCAATGACGGAAGGTTGAAAGTACAAATATTATGGTAATTGTGTCTCAATAAGATTATAATTGATACCAAATAATTCGTTTACAGGACGCTGTTAAGGAACCCATTAAAATTACAAAAGACCAGTTCAAATTATTTACGACTGCCCGCCCATACCGACATGTTTAATTTTAGGGCCATATGTTCTCCAGATATTCTGCAAACTTTTAATAAATCTTGTCGCGTTGTCACATTTAAGATTTGTGATTTAGGCCCTATAAATTTTAGTTATTTCTCTTTGAAATATACGTTTCAGCATAATTGATACGTACTACTTAAGTTGTCGGTCATATTGCTTGTATAACATTTCATTTATTAAGCTTTTTCTTTATATTTTTTAGGATAGGCTGTAAGCTTAAGCTGTAAATAAGATGTTAGTGAACTTAAAAAACTTCTGGCCTGGATTTAGACAATGAAATATGATTCAGAATTAAACAAGTTGCATTTAAAGCATTGGGTAATTTATCCAACGGATACCTAAAATGGTCCTTCTTAGACCCTTCTTTCAGTCGTGACTCACTGTGACAGTTTATCATATTTGCAGTTATTGCATTTAATTTGACAGTTGCTAAGATTGCATTAGCCTAATGTACACTCGTTATGAAATTAAAGTGGTATTATATTACAGTTTGGATTAAATAACAAACCTACAAAAGTGAGTAAAAGTGTTTTTACTTATTGTTATATTGTAAATTGGTATATATATTTGAAAATAAGTAATCTTTATTCCAATTTCAACCAAACAGAGAATATCAACAATAATCTTACAACGTAGAATATTCAAAAGCTCAGGAAGGAGGATTTGCTTTTCAAAGTGTTGCCTACAATGAACAACTTTACAAATTTCCAATTTATCAGTGGCGTACTGCTTATATGGGAATGTGTTCAAAAAGTGGAAAGAACAATTTTGGATTATTGATTTTAGGTTTTGGAGGTCAATAGTTTTTTCTTCCCAATTTGAGAGGTCGAAAGTTTTCTTTCTTTTGGGAAACAGTTGGCGGCATTAGGATGTGGAAAGCCAGGGGATGACTACCACATTAAAGATCCGTAAGGATATCCTTAGTAAAAATCATCATGGATCCACTAATAGCGAATTTACTTAATGATCATGGAGCTCGGAATCCAAGATCCAGCAGGGGAGGACAATCAGATTTAAACGACAGGGCCTCTCAGGTAGTCATCAAGGTAAATCCCTGTCAAGCAAATAAGAATAACTCTATAGTCTTGAAAATCGGAACATGGAACGTAAGAAGTTATTACCAATCAGGCAAACTGGATAACGCTATGTCGAAAATGTGCAGAATGAAAATTAACATACTGAACCTTAGCGTTATACAATGGCCTAAACCAGGAAAATGTAACACCAGAAATGGAACAATGTATTATTCTGGAAACAACGACTCCAAGCACAAACAAGGAGTTGGCATTATAGTTGATAAGAATTCTCAGAAAGCTGTTTGTAACTTTGTTCCCTACTCTGATCGAATATTAATGCTGTCTCTAAACTCTCATTTAAAACGTAAAACAAATATAATCCAAGTATATGCACCTACTGAAGACAACGATGAAGACACCATAGAGGCATTCTATGAACAAATCGACAATGTCTTAAGGCTAACTAAAAGACAAGATATAAATATTATAATGGGCGATTTGAACGCTAAAGTGGGCCAAGGTGAAGTGGAGAATTGCGTGGGGCGATATGGACTCGGGGAAAGGAATGAACGTGGCGATAGGCTTGCCGATTTCTGTGTCAATGAGGAACTCATAATTACAAATACCTTGTTCAAACTTCCTAAACGTAGACTATATACATGGAGGTCACCAGCTGACAATAACAACAAAATAGTCAGAAATCAAATTGATTATATTATCGTCAACAGAAGATATAGAAAATCTATAATATCATCTAAAACTAATCCAGGAGCGACATATTCCCCGATCACAACGCGGTTTGTTTTGTCGATGAGAGTGAAACTAAAGAAGGTCAACAGCCCTAGCACCAAGAAAATCCTGGATACAAGACGTCTCAAATAAGACAACACATATGCGGAAACGAAATTTAAAATAAACGAGAACTTAAGGAAAGCCAAAGAAGATAATGCGGAAACTCTAACTATTGACCAAAAATGTGGAAAAATTCAACATGCCTTTGTGTCAGTTGGAAAAGAAACCCTCAAACCACTTAGAGAAAAAATAAAACCTTGGATGACAGTAGAACTTCTTGAACTTATGGAAGAACGAAGAAAACATAAAGCAAAAGACCTGAATAAATACAAAGAAATTCAGAGAAACATCAGAAAGAAAATTCGAGAGGCAAAAGAGAGGTGGCTCTCCGACAGATGCAAGGAAATAGAAGATCTGGACAAAAAGTATGATAGCTTTAATTTACACAAAAAAAATCAAAGAAATGACAGGTTCTAGAAAACATACAGGAACCAATATCCTTAAAAATGATAAAGGGGATATTATTACTGATATGAAGGAAAAATTATGTCACTGGACCAATTACATCCAACAACTATTTAATGATGAAAGAGAAGAACTGTCATTAGAAATTACCGAGGATACCGGACCACCAATATTAAGAGAAGAAGTCATCTATGCCATCAAAAACACAAAATAGGGTAAAGCTACTGGACCAGACGATGTGCCAATCGAATTATTAAAACTCATCGATGAAGATTTTATTGATGTAATGGTTGAACTCTTTCATCTAATATATCAGACTGCCACAATCCCCAGACAATGGCTGCAATCGACCTTTGTAGCAATTCCCAAAAAGCCAAGTGCAAAAACTTGGTCAGGTCACAGAACAATAGCTTTAATGAGTCACACAATTAAAACATTTTTGAAAATAATTCACAGCAGAATTGTTAAAACTCTTGAATATGAAATTAGTGACACACAATTTGGCTTTAGAAATGGTATGAGTACAAGAGATGCTTTGTTCGGCTTGAATGTGCTGGCTCAGAGATGCATGGACATGAATCAGGACATGTACTTATGTTTTGTAGACTTTGAAAAGGCATTTGATAAGGTTCAACATAAAAAGCTTGTAGATATATTAAAAAGCAAAAATATTGACAGTCGTGATATGAAAATTATATCTAATTTATATTGGAATCAAACTGCCAAGTTAAGAGTTGACAACCAGTACACCCAAAATATCAATATGCAGAGAGGAGACCGCCAGGGTTGCGTGCTGTCCCCACTACTTTTCAATGTCTACAGTGAAGCGGTATTTCAAAAAGCGCTCTCAGACTCAATATAAGGTATATCTATCAATGGAGAAGTTTTGAATAACTTGCGTTTTGCAGACGATACAGTAATACTGACGGATAACAACAATGATTTACAGAACGTAATGCAACGCCTTAATGAACGATGTCATGAGTACGGTCTGAAGATAAATTTAAAGAAAACTAAATGCATGATCATGACTAAATCTGCACATGCAAATATCCAATTGACTATTGAAGATACTGCAATTGAGAGTGTTAATAACTATAAATACTTAGGAACATGGATAACATCAGATGTAGACCAAACCAAAGAAATTAGGACACACATTGAAATAGCACGTACATCATTTATTAAACTTAAAAAGTTTCTTTGTTGTCGGGATATAAGGTTAGAACTACGCCTGAGAATGCTTCGATGTTACGTGTTACTCTTCTTTATGGCTTGGAAGCGTGGACACTAAAACAAGTCCATCTGAATAAGTTGGCCGCCTTCGAATTTTGGTCTTACAGAAGAATCCTACGAATATCATGGATTCAAAGAATGTCAAACGTGGAAGTAACTAGAAGGATAGTAAATGAGGCGGAAATAATATTAACTATCAAAAGACGAAAACTTGATTAATTAGGACATGTGATGAGAGGGCAAAAATACGCATTATTACAACTTATTATGCTAGGCAAAATCCGAGGAAAGCGAAATGTTGGAAGACGAAGAATATCCTGGCATAAGAACTTACGGGAATGGTTTAAATGCAGTAGTGCAGAACTTTTTAGAGCGGCAGTCAACATAGCCATGATGATTTCCAACCTTCGATAGAAGATGGAACTTAAAGAAGAAGAATTGTATGGACGAAATAGTCTGATGATGTTTGTAAGCAGGCTTTCTGAATTCATCATTTTAAGAACATCTTCATTGAAAGTGTGCGAAACCCTTGATATTTTTAGGATCCGTCGGTAGGACCACAATGTGAACTACCAGACCATTTAATTTTAGTTACTTATCACATTCAATTCTTTAAATA
Source organism: Diabrotica undecimpunctata (assembly GCF_040954645.1). NCBI lineage: Eukaryota > Metazoa > Arthropoda > Insecta > Coleoptera > Chrysomelidae > Diabrotica > Diabrotica undecimpunctata. Next base: position 137,298,079 of record NC_092804.1, on the reverse strand, counting down.
TATATAAAAGGAATCGTGATGAAACCAACTAGCTCGGGATTTTTATAATCCATCTGTGTAGAGCAAACAAATCTGTACAAAATTTTGCTTGTTTACATCATTGTTTGCGGGAATGAAAATCTCCCCTAGTCGAGTTTGTTTAGTTGGATGTAAATATGTTCGCTCGACGGGAGGTTTGTTTGCCATGAAACGATAGCGTGTCCATATGGGGAAATATAATTCAATTTCAAGCGCGAGGAATGCATGGAAAATATAATGAAATCTCTTTTCACCAGATTTGACTAATTTGTATCTCGGCATGTGCATGGAATTTTAGTGAATGTCAGTTTGTTTTTACGCAGTATGTTGCTGAATATTGACTTGCTCAGTTCAGCTGTAAACTAAAATTCATACACATACTTTGGAAATACGTTTGAAAATAATATTTTTCGTTGCATTCACTTCATTTTTATATTATATTTGTATGATACAAACATTTCGGGGCTTATAGGCTGTAGAAGAGGAATTGGTAGGAAGATATATTCATGCCTCCGACACCTTCGTCAATGGACTGGCGTATCAGCATAAGAATTGTTAAATTCCGCGCAAGATCGATAAAAATATCGACAAATAGTCATGGAAGCCATGCCTAATTTGGCCATTGTCACTTAAAAAAGAGAGGCTGTAATGTTTAAATATTTCTTCCTATAGTAGCGTTAGCTATAATAATAAAGCTAATACGATACATATTTTTTTAAGATCTTCCACTTAACGGCCAAATTTAATTTATGCAGATTCTATTGGTAGGTGTGTATCGAAAACAAGAAAATATTAATTTAATGGATTTCGTAGAAACTGGAAATTTTGTTTACTTGTTTGAAATACTAAAAGGTCATTGGTTGAAACTAAAAAGGTGAGAGAGAAGTTGTACCTTTGATGGAATTTTAAAAGTGGAGAAAAAGATCTGTTCCTGATCTCAGGAAGTTCTACTGATAGTCTCTGAATTTGTACAGCCAGAGTGTCTGATGAAGCAGGGATGTTGAAATGAGTCATAATACTCTATTAATACCAATTCTAGTACGGGAAGTTTGACGAATTTGGCCTTCCTAGGTCATATAGCTATACCAAAGCGATACCAGTTTCTGCTAAAAGATTTAATCTTTTACACATTTCTTATAGCCCAGAGGACAGAAAACGATATTATTAAATCGTTTTTGTTCATCGTCACCAAAGTAGGTGGCATCTCTACACTAACCACTGCAGTGGTCAAGTTTTATAGACATTCGTTAAACTTTCCGAGTTTGAATTTGTATCAGTCCGAGTGTTTGATGAAGCAGGAATGCTAAAATGACCTATAACACTCTATTGATACCGATTCGAGCACGGGAAGTTTAACGAATTTGTCCTCCTATGCCATATATTTGGCCATTTAATTCAACAAAGCGATAACAGCGTTTGCTAAAAGATTTAATCTTTTAGATATGGCGAGCTATATTGAAATAGAGATGTTACCAGAGTAAAGGGTATTTGTGTATATCAAGCAAGCAAGGAACTATTCACGAATATCGTCAAAACTAGCGTTTTTGATTTCAGCAATACGAAAGTTTGGAATCCAGTGCGCTGGTTTCTTTCCAAGCTTTATATAGGATACAACCTTGTTATTGTTTCTGGTTTTCGGTGGGTTAACCACTCTAATTTTTCGCGGGACCATGTCCGGCAGCTTTGTTTTCGACACTCCCTATCTATTTAATTTATCTTGATTTATGTGTAGAAATTCGTGTCGAACACGAATGATAAGTGACTCTGCATTATTATGTATTTAGACAAAATTAGCATCAACATTTTATAGAGGTGGCACCACATGTTCATCTATGAACTATGGTGTGTTCGATTTTATAAACTAGTTCTAGTCGAAATCCAAACTTTCTGGACTCTACTCACTCGGTATCGTCAATATTCAGTAAATACAAAGACGACCATTTTTAGCTAAAAAAATAATTTTTTTGTGATATCCTTCGCGGTTCAACGGTTCAAAAAAATGTTCGGCAAATTTTGATCAGCATGGTAAATATTGTTTTGAATTTATTCTCCGTCGCGTGTAAAGCTACCTCTCATAAAGCGAGCAAGCATTGTTTATTTTACATGAACTGTATAATTTAATGAATTATTCCTGTGACATTTTTAAAATTGCACTGTTCTAATAAATATTTACATAGCCATTTTTTATCTAAAATCTTAAAAGCAGGAATTTAATATTGATTTTTACATATATCAAAAATAATTTCGTATTAAGTATCACTTAAGGAAATAGGAATGTTATCTCGGATGTGTAGATGTTCTTTTTCATTTTACCCCAGAAGACTGAATTTTTTTAAATGTCTTTACTACCTTTCGCATTTCGTACGACTAAACGTCTACAAATGGAATACAGACACACCACTTATCCATATGATTTATTAACCCTGACGAAAAATTTATTACTAATGGTGGAATTTATATAAAGAAATAAATAACAGCTGAGGCGGACAGCGATAACCTCGTTTCTCAAGAAAAAGTGAAAAACCCTCAATACTTTCTCTCAGGTATATGGAGAAAGAAGTTAATGTTAATGGTGCTTGAATATTGCCTAATGGCGGAAAGCGGAGTTTGATGAAAATTCACGATTTTAGGCTTTAAGCAACTATAAATTATTTTGATTTTCTTCGTTGAGGTAACGCGTAAAGGCGTATTATCGATATTTTTCTGGAATATTTCTGTCACTGGTAGATAAGCAGTGACCTTTATTACATAAAAGAGCAGGGATGAAATTAATACATTTACAAAGTCATCTTACATGTATATAATATTTCCATTAGAATATTTCGATGACTATTTGTTTTGAAATTATGGTCAAATTTATCAGTTAATCTGTGACCGGTTTACCAAATTGGTAGCTGACGAGGTTTGGTTTCTTAGATGCGTACAACTATAGTCGTTTTCACATCATTGTAGAGTAATAAGTTAAGTTTATTGTACAATACTCCGCCTGAAGTACAGTTGGGTGGATTGACTAGCTCAACGGAACTGTTGCCGGTCTAAAACCCAAATAAAGAAGGACGAAGTGTACAGCCTGGTTAGTACCTTATTGATAGATTATAAGCCCGTAAAACTCATAGAAATCCAGTTATGTCTCGAAACAGAAAAGATCCAATGATGACGACCAAGGCCAGAAAAATAACATCGAAGTTATGGAAAGCGTGAAACATATTTGAAATCAGTACTTGGAATGTAAAATCCTTAAACACAAGAAAACAAAAAATACTGACAGGAAGAAAAATCTAGATATACGTGCATTTCAAGAGGCAATGAAAAAAAGATAGTCAAATTATGCTAGATAGATTCTTGACGGTCTACAGAGATGTTACGGAAGAAACCAGAGCCAGGGAAAAAGGTGGCCTGTTAGTACTTAGCAAATTTATACACCAAGTACAAGAAATATATATATATATATATATATATATATATATATATATATATATATATATATATATATATATATGTATACATACATATATATATATATATATATATATATATATATATATATATATATATATATATATATATATATATATATATAGATGACCTGATTCTCTCTCCTGTTGCCGACCAGAATGTAGCTTCGACTTTTTTAAATAATTTTAAACTATTTGTCCTTGTTTAGTGTAGTGTTATGTTCAACTTTATGTTTAATTTTATGTTTATGACATTCTAGGATTGTTGGATAGCCCAAAATTGACGAAATGCCTCTGAAGATGCTCTAGTGAGCGAAAGTACTTGGGCAAGATTTAATTAATATAACTGTGCTCGATATCTGCCTTTGTTTTATCAAAGTTTAATTAACATTTTAGCAAATATGTGGACTGTGGTTCATCATTGAGCTTCAATAGCTCGGATAGTTTAATCAATGATATTTCTTGACTGTTATCGATCATCTGTTATGTGCACTGCCTCAGTATATACTCCTCGCCTGAGACTACCTCGCACCTCACAATTGTTCGAAATTCAGGAAAATGTTGTTGGCGATTAATAATCATGGCTTTGGTTTTGTTATAGTTAACTCCAAACTTAGCACTTTCTACCTCTGGCTTTTTTAATAACTTAGTAATTTCTTCTGTAGTAGAGGCTAGAAGTGTAGTGTCGTCTGCGAAACGCAAGTTAGATATCTTGTCATCGCCTAGCTTTACTTCTCCCTCCCAACCATCCAAAACTCTGCGCAATATGAACTCTATATATATATATATATATATATATATATATATATATATATATATATATATATATATATATATATATATATTGTTATGATGTATTGTTTGTTTGAATGATGAGCAATGAGTATTTTTAATAATATAATATATAGGGTTTTTATCGCGGTTCTCAAAGAATTAGCTTGTAAGTACTTTTTTAAATTATCTTTATTATAACTATTATGAAACACACATATATATCTAACCTAGCCAATGTAAATTTAAAATAAACTATCTTTAAATTGATATTCTTATAAAACTATTTAAATTCTATAGACAATGTAAAATTTAAACAAACTATCTTCAAAATTGAAATTGTTATGACACTAACTAAGTTATATTAACAAAATTTTGTACCTTTCTTTCACTGAATGCCTAAATGAACTGTTTTCCACTATATAGATTCTAATCATCACTGAATGTCTTCGTACTTCGGTTATCCTTGTTTTTGTGAAATTACTTTTTCCAATTATCAGCTTCTACCAATTTAAGATATAGTTTTCTTCACCAGCATTTATACACCACCAAGCAAACCAGCAAACACCATTTATATTTATTCTTCTTTTCAATATACCAATATCCAATTATTATAAGTTGATTTATACTAATCTCCAATCATAATATAATTTTAATTCCTTCCAATGTCCATCCAATATTCTTCTAATATACTTTTATAATCTTCAATAATTATTTGTGTATAATTATAAATGTGCATTAAATATAGGCATAATTTTTAATCTTCATTTAACTCACTATATTAAACAATTTGACTATTTGTAACTGATTCACTGACTCCAACTAACTTTCATATTTCTTACTAAACTTTTCTAACTGACTTCTTGAAAATTCTGAACAATTTACTTCACTAACTAAATCTGTCTACTAACTTTCATAATAAACTGGCCTGACTTCTGACTAAAAACTGCCATCTTGAATCCAAATCACGGGTATTTATATCTTTTTGGATATTCTAGAATCATCTGGTAAGAGATCATGTTCCAATTTGTTCTATTACTTCTATATAGATGTTCTCGAAAAAAATATCTGTTCGATCCACCGCCATAATCATTATTTCGAGAATGTTCGACCGTAAACAATGGTCAAATTCTGCATTCTGGAGAATTCGTTCATTTTTTATTGATAATTTTGTTTACATTTAGGCTTTTCAGATCAGAATATATAATTAAATTAGTAACTTAACATTCTAATTTAATAAACTACACATTTTAAACAACTATAACCCCACTTATATTCGTAAAATTCTTAAAATGACACTTGGAATGGAGGGTATAGTGTGTTGCCTAGTCACATGGCTCACTTAAATATATCTACAAAATTATAACTACTAAAATGCAACTTTTTACAATTATTATATGCTAATTTCTTAAAATGCCCTCACATAAATATATTTTTATAAAATTCTCTAGTATATAACTTATTTAAAACAACCAAATATCTAATATTATGTAGTATATAACTTATAAATTATTTTCTATAAAATATATATATATATATATATATATATATATATATATATATATATATATATATATATATATATATATATATATATATATATAATAAGGGATATAAAACGCATCCTGTCCGTTACTCCTTTTATTAAAGTGCATTTATTAGATAGGCATCAGACAGGTTATCTTGATACAGTTTGCTAATAAGGTGAGTTAAGTCTTTAGGTACACCCATTGTCGTCAGTCTGTTCTATAGTTTGTCCCATCTAACATTAATGAAAGGCCTTTGTATAATTAACAACACATATTAATATCGGGATGTGATATTCCCTGGCTTTTTCTATGATGTTTCTTACATTAACCCATTAGCGCCCACTGTTACTATATGGTAACTTAAAACACATGATTTTTTAAAATTCTGCGGTACGCCCATGGAACTAATCAGCCACATATTTTGAAAACTATCATTTCTAGGAATACTTCAGGTACCCATAAAACGTAACGGATTCGTATTTTAGTCTTCTCTCAACCGTCGAGAGGTAATTATATGACAGTGTGGTTTGAGTTTATAGAAAAATATGGACGTCCGTTTTGCGTAAGTAATTTTTGATAGTCTTTTAGTAACTATATTTGCATATTTAAAAAAAACTAAGTTTATTATACCACAACTTATTATAAATTGTTGTATTTTGTCAACAATTAAATGTAGCGAATTTGGTAGGAATAGTCAAAGTACGCCGTTACCATATGGTTGAGGTGGGCGCTTACTTAGTCATTACCTTATTTTTTTTTTTCAGTAGTGGATTTTCGTTAGCAGAAGTGCTAGATATAGTTTACGGTGACGAGAAATTAGCCGAGCAAGTCGATAATATTTTTATAAAACCGCCAGATGTAAATGGTACTGATAAAGACGAGAATTCTGCGAATGATGATGAAGGTGGATTCGTAAATAACCTAACAGGTGCTTAGTTGTACAAATAATATACCAGTATTTTTTTCATTTGCTTAGGTTTAAAATTTATTTTTATTACAGTCACAAGCAGTAGTGGAGACACCCGAAAGAGAAACTAGAGCATCGTTTCAACTATGGCAAAATGAAAGAAAAGATGTAATAATGAAAACATGTGCTTGGATGCAAGGAGACTTACAGTCTGCAAGTTTTTCGTTTCCAGAAGAAGATTATTCTAGGTATGAAAATCTATTATGTCTTGATATCTTCAGTATATTTTTTGATGATGAGACAGTAAACTACTTAGCGAAAGAAACCCAACGATATGCACAATTTGTAAACCAAACTGACCCATACATTACAACTGGAAAAATACGTTGTTTTATAGGTATTCTCCTGCTATCGGGATACAATCCATTACCATCGAAGATAATGTATTGGGATACCCATGATGATGTAAAGAACACTTTAGTTTCTAATTAAATGAGACGAAATAGATTTCTGCAAATTGGATGTACTGTATTGGTGACGGATATACAACATCTGGACGAACAATGTGCGAAAAATGCAACGTTGGTTTGTGTGTTAATTGTTTTATAGGATAATACACTAGAGATGAAAATATTCTCAAATAAATATTTAAAAAAAATTAAAAATTTTGATTCCAACGATCCCAAAAATTCCTTAAGCACCCAGCGTTACCATATAGTAACACCATATATTAAAAAAAAAAAAAAGACATGAAACCAAAAAACATTTTTTTGGATTAACATTTTCATCCAATTAACCCTAAAAGTAAAGATTTAAAAAAAACCTGGGCGCTAATGGGTTTTAAGGGTTTGTTCTCTAGTACCTCTGCCCTTAACAAATCCAGCCTGCTTAGGTACTATTTGCCAACTTATGAAGTTTTCTAGACGTTGCAGGATGTAGAGGATCACCTTACTGATGTGTGATATTAGAGCTAGAACTAATCTATAGTTGTTGTTTTTGTTGGACATTTTTGATGTAGAGGTATGATTATGGTATTTCTCCAATCCTCAGACCAGACGCCTGTGTGTCAGATTTCATTACATAATCGATGTAATATTCACTCCACATACCGGAAAATATTTTAAAACATCAGCAGCAATGAAATCATAGCCTGCTGCTTTGCTTGCTTGCAGAGAAAATGCAATCTCGGAAAAGAGTATGTCAGGTTCAGATTCAAAAAGTGTGTTGTCGATGTCTGCGAGAGGAGTGTGATGTATCCCTGTTGAAAGAGAGTGGAAAGTGCAGGCCTGGCATTCAGGTACAATCGGGGTGTCTGCGGGCATCTGATCCGTATCGGCGTATAAAAACTTATAACACGCCATTAAAACATCTATCATCATCCAGCTTTCAGCGTCTAAATTTGAACACAGTTTTTTCTCCCTTAATTTTAGCCTCCCCTAATTTCTTCCAGTTCTGTCGATTTTGAGTTTTCTGCAGCCAATTCTGTAGGTGGTCTACCTCTGTTTTTTCTGTCAGCTCGTGGTCTCCACATTGTAATTTTTTGAGTCAGTCCAAGTAGCGAGCGTTCCATTTCTCTTTGGCCTACTTTGAGTTTGGTTACTGTAGATTGGGTTAAGGAAAGTGTTTCGGCGCTGTAGGTCATGATTTTAAGCACGCATTGGTCGAACTTCTTCTTTTTCAAATAATTTGGCATGATGCTCTTGATGATGTCTGATAGTGCGCTATATACGGCCATGCTAAAGTGATTCTTCTTTACGGTTCAGTAGTTTGGTTGTCACTGTCAATTTGGATTTCTTGACCTAGGTATTTATATTTATGAACTAATCCTATTTCGTTACAGTCGACTTTTGGATTTTTGCTTGTTGGGTAATCTATGCAATGATACACATTCCAACACAACTTCTTTAGACCACTCCATAGTAAAATTACCACGACACTGGCTATACCTGTCTCCAGTAACGTCGGAAGGTTTGATGGGGTAAGTACGTGCTATAAATCGCTTCCAATTTCCTTTGAACTGTGTTAAAATACTAACAAATAGCGGGCCACGCTATACAGCGTTCCACGTTAAGAAAATAACATTAGGCTTATGGAGATCAGTGTTGCCAAAACTCTCAGGAATGCGGTTTACTAGATTGTCGATATATTTTTCGAATTTCCATTTTCAATTAACATTTACCTGCAAAGTCAGAATAACAACTGAAGAACCACAAAGCCTTATTATCATTATGTAGTCTCAGAGAACGACATAAAATCGCTGACATACGCACACCGTATTATTTTAAGTTGCAATTAGTAATTAGATATATGCATTCCAAGTGGTCCGTTTATTTGCTTTTAAATCTTTAATAGCCGGCAAAGTGCATGATTTAACTAAGCAATATTTTCTACTGATTTCTATGATTCATGGTATATGATATTCTTACCGAAAAACAAATAAACTTTCGTTACTATAATTAAAATAAGATAAAATAAAATTATCTTTTGTAAATACTATTTATTTAATTAAAATCATTTTCCCTACTTTTCATCTCTTGTTTCGAATGAGCACTTTTGGTCAATTACGTTAAAAAACATTAATTTAATTCATGTCTGTGAAAACGAAAATACAAATTATACAACCCTGAATCGTGCTTGTGTTCATCGTGGCATCGCTGCGCTTCTATCGTCCATAAGAAATACATAGCCCTATCTCCGCAATGTTATTTTCTTAACGTGAAACGCTCTATAGCCACAAAATAGACAGTTTTGCCTTATCACAGTTATTGTAAACCGCAAATATGCAGGGTAAAAACGGTATTCCACGTTGGGTTGGTTTAGGTTTTTATGTTTTGTCTCTTTCTATTATGTATTTTGTATCTCCCATCGAACGCCGCTCCACGTTCTGTCAGATCGCACCTTAAGAATATCTGCCACAGTTGCAGACAAAGCGGTCGGAAAAATCATTTCAGACCACGGCCTATAAACTCCCGTAAACATAAAAAACCGTATCCAACTTGGTACGTTTAATTTGTTTTTTAAAACGTTCTTTAAAATATGCTTTTTATTTTTTGCTATTAATTTATTTTTTAGCATAACATTTTAATCCAGGAAAATAATTTTATACTTAACTTTTAAAAGCTTTTATGTTACTTCATAACTTTCTCAAAACAATTTAGAAGCTTTGGTATAATGGACAAAAACCTTTTAAAATATTTATAGTTAATTCTGTTACATTTATGTTTTTCTTACACTAAATAAAAATACACAAGAGGAATAATACCTTTATCGGAGAAAGAAAACTGTTTCCAGTCGGATTATGGATAAGTGAATAAAAAATATATTATTAATGCTGCTCCAGGAAACTTAATCCTAATTTAATAAATCTTCCTTGCTTCGTTAGAGACAAAAAAGTTGATTCAATTTACGGTTTTCATAAAAAAGAAACAAATGTATACTTCCTTTGAAGTTGTTTCTTGCAAGTAAAGCATTAAAAACGAATCTGGGATGAATGGAATTTGCATTATAAAGTATAACGTGCCACTTTGCGTATTATTTTGATGTCAATATTACACAACATATCAGTTGTAAGGTTTTCATAAAAACACAGTATAACTTACGTTTGCGATTCATTAAACCTATTAATTTTCAAACGGCCTTAAAACTCCAATGCCTATTCATACTAATCTAGAGAATGCGTCCAATAGTGTATACTATTTGAAACAAATAAGTTTTTAGGTACTTGGTGGATTCAAAAAAGACTTGATAAATTTCATCAGATCTACTTAAAGTGAACAATAAACAATGAGGGAATTAATGACAATGATTCTCTTAATATTATTAATTTGTACTAAGATGTAAGCGCTACTTCTAAATAAGCTTAGGTCAGAAAAGATTGTTTTAGAATAGAATAGAAATACGCTTTATTGTCACTGGAAATTGTACAATTGTATAAACAAAGCTTAAAAAAAGTAAAAAAAAATAATAATAACAATTTAAAATTTGCTAAAATTACATAAATCGTCAATATTATACAATAAAAGATAATAAAATAAATAATCCATTGCAAAATTTAAATAAATTGCAAATTGCATAATAAAACCTTGCGAACTAATATAAGTTTTCAAAACTTCCACAAAATTTAATATAATATCTTATCACTACAGCTGTTTCGGCAAAGTGCCTTTCTCAAGTGATCTATTTTTGGATGTGTTTACAATTTAAAGTCTTTAACGAAAAGGTTGAGGAGGGGAGAACTATTTGTCTCAAGTTGGTCATTCAGAATTATGTCTATGTTTTTAATTTGTTAATTTCCATAGATTCTAATAAAGTTAGCTTAAGGCCTTTATTTTAGATGTGAAAAATCTGAAATTCGTCATTAAAAGAATGCTTATGATCCAGAAGGTGAAGTCTGTATGTAGAATTTCCTATTATTGAAAGCCCTTTTATGTTCTGCTATACGTTTGTTAAAGGTTCTACCAGTTTGACCGATGTAAGTTTTTGGGTAGTCGCCACATTTAAGTTTGTATACACCACTGAGTAAGTAGCAGATAGCAATGAACTTAGAGGATTACCCATTATAAATCCTGAACTGTTATTTGTATATACAGTACAACCTCGGTATAACAAATCTAAAGGCTCCGAAAAAAAAATTCGTTATACCTATCTGGAATTTTTTAATAACGGGGTTCGTTATATCGGGGTTAAATGCGACCAATATTCGTTATAAAGGGGTTCTTAAAGCTGAATTCAAACCTCTATATAACGAATTTCTCATCACTTAACCTCAGTTTAACAAATGATTTACAAAATAACTGTAGACCTGTGTCTTAACTTGGAAAGTATGCTACCAAAAACAGGGGAAAAACCTAAATATTTTTGAGAATAACGTAATTTATTTAACAAAGTTAAATTCGTGTTGGAAATGTAATACAAAACTAAACAAATAAAAAACTACTTTTACTATGTCCATCTATGTCCATCGTTATTAAGTACCCTGATTACCTCTGAAAAAGTCAGTAATTTTTTATTGTTTACCTCGTTGTGTTAGGTTATCCATTTCACAATCCAGCACTGTGATAGATTTAACAATACCATCATTTAAAGCATTTTTTTTTTAGAAAATAACACTTTAACACATTGAGGGCATCTCTTGCGTCCTTTGATGTAAAATCTGGTTGACTAACGAGTTCTTCATCCACGTCGTCTTCTGCTTATTCTACTGTTTCTTGCTCCCCTGCCACGAAAGATACGATTTTAGCATCAGTGAGCTCTCCACAGATTGCGACGCCATCATCCAAGTTGACAAACTCTTCAAAATCCAAGTCCATATTTAAAACCTCCCTCAATCTCGTCCAACATCCTTCAATTGGTTCTGGTTGTTGATCTTCTGGATTGTCCTCATCTTGGTTTTGGTCACGATCATTTACTTGAATGCCTCTTGAAACAGTTGACAATAGTTTTATCTTTAACATTATTCCATGCCCTTGTAAACATCCACATAGCATCTAATACACTAATTTTGGTTGGAGATTGGCATTCCAAGAATTGACGGACAACCTCCCTTCTCTACTTGGTTTTGAAATTTTGTATTATTCCTTGATCAAACTGTTGGAGTTTAGACGTTGTGTTTGAAGGCAGGAACTGAACTTTAATGTTTGTTAGCACCGGAATATCTCCATCTACAGTGCAATTGTCGATAAATAAAAGAATGTGTTTCTTCTTCTTTTTCATCGCGTTGTTGGTTTGTTTCAGCCAGTCACAGAAGACCTCTCCGGTCATCCACGCTTTTTTATTAGCTGTATAGTCTGTTGGTAAGGTTGATACGTTTTTGAAACATCTGGGTTTTTTTTTGATTTTCCTATGACGAGAGGTTTCAATTTATCTGTACCGGATGAGTTAGTGCAGAGTAAGACTGTCAACTCGTTGCTGTTTTTGCCCCATTTGCAAGGGTCTCTTTTCAACACCAACGTTTTGTCCGGTAGGCACTTAAAAAAAGCCCTGTCTCATCAGCATTGTAGATATCATCTGCATTGTATCCACGGGTCAAGTCTGGCAATTTAGCTTTCCAATCTTCGCAAGTTACATCATCCACGGCAGCATTTTCACCACAAACTTTTTTGAAACTAATTTCGTGTCTCTTTTTGAACCGATCCAACCAGCCATTACTGGCTCGAAAGTCTGCACGCCCTAATTGTTCTGCAAACTGTTGAGCCTTTTCTTGGAGTATGAGACCTCCAACGGGTACATTTTTAAAACGGCACTGTTTAAACCACTTAATAACAGCTTCTTCGACATCCTGTAGCTCACCCGTCTTAGCCTTTTTGCAAATTTTGGACAGTCCATCGTCAACTCCGTACTTTTCTTTATTTTTTATTATCGTGGTTAATGTGGAGGGAGTGATGTCAAAGTTCTTGGCAATCTCAAATTTCTTCTTTATGGGATTTTCTTCAACAAATTGTATCAGTTTACGTTTAAATTCTACTGTAAGCGCTTTTCTACTGTGTTTTTGCGACATAGCAAATACGAGCACAAAATAAAAAAAACTTTACATTTTAATGTACTGTACGATAATAACACTCAAATCTTTAGGTTTTTTAGGTACTGATCACAGTGTAAACGCAGTGTCAAGGTCAACACTGCACTAACTGACTGATGGTTCTAGGGGTAAGGGGTGGGAAGCAGGTCACACTGTTTTTATGTCTGGACTTGTCCGTGAGTCACCACAATCTACACTAAACTAGAAATGCGTAACACAGAGGTTTCGTACGTTATGTAGGGGTTTGCCAGACTCAATATTTATTATACAGGAGTTTTAATTTATTTCCGCAAATCGTAAAAATTCATTATATCGAGGATTAAAACCGAAATAGTTCGTTATATCGGGACTGCACTGTAGTTGATTATTAAATTCAAAGTAGTCCTGGTTTATGCAAATTTCGAGAAAATGTAAAATTTTAGAAGTAATAATTGAATTTGTACTATTATGGTCTAAAAGGTTTTTTTACTAGAGCAAAAGTTTCCTTAGGAGGAATACTAGGAAAAAGATTTTTTATGCCAAATGAAATTAATCTGGAGTTGTTACGCAATTAAAAATGTTTTATTTTATTAACTAGTTCTATTGTATTTTTTACGGTAAATTTAGGTGAAAATTTGCTAAAATAATCTCTAACGGTTTTTTTGAAAGTTTATATGACGGAGCTGTATAAAAAGAAACTACAGGTCTTATTGGGTGATAAGTTTTGTGTAGTTTAATAAAAGAGTATAATTTAGGAGCCTACTTGTTGTAGTACTAGTCGAACATTTCTAAAACATCGAGAATTACTTTTACCAATCACCAAAGGTTTTTTATTTCCCCATTTAAATTTGCACACAATAATACGGTCAGCCCTTCCTTAGCAGATTTACCCCCAGTGCACTTTTCATTACGAAATGTAAAAGTATTATAATAGGAATTTGAAATATAACTGATCTTAATTTTGTCTTACAAATATTAAAATAATGTTTTCTTACAATAATTTTTTCTTACAGTACCGATTGCCTCCTCAGAAAAAGAGTACCTACTAAAGTTGTAATTATATTATTTTGGTGTGTTTATTTGATATAATTAGATACAAGACGAATGTATTAAGATTTATTATTCAGAAAATGCTAACAACTTCCCTTTATTGTCTAAAAAACGCGTGAATTTGAAATATTTTCAATAATGATATCATTACCGAAAAATGTGAATTTCATCTCAACCTTTTGATATCGCTGAAACCCCCCAATTCTTCGTAAAACGATTTTCCTTAGTTCTAGATTCTCTTTTATTCGTTCTACGTTTTAGCGAAGTTTCTTAATTTTTCTGAACAACCTAACCTTATTCGTCTTCCCCTAGCAAGCATTGAATAGAGCATGAAAAGGGGTTCACGACCCTCAATAGTGGTTTACTCTGCGAGGGTAACGCGAGGTCTATTGTAGAACACACCGCTAAGTGCTTGTAGGTCGAACGTCACGATTAATTGATTCAACATATCAAAACGTTCACAACGTGCATTTATTTCTTTGCATTCAATTTCTCAAAGACGAATGTGTCCTACGAAACGGTGTTCATTATTAGTCTTTGGCTCTGTTTCTAGTAAAACCACTTGATGTATTTGTGGATGCATAAATTACTTATGAAAATAATGTCGAATAACCTTGTTATTTAGATATTTAGTATTCTAGAATCCATTGAAAAGTCGGTTTAAGAAAAAAATGCAAATAATGACACCCAAAAATGTTAAAACTTTTATAAGATAAATAGATTAAATCCATATTTGACAAAGTAATATTTTTGAAAACCATGCTATTGTGTTTAGTACGAATAAGTGTAAACAAAAACGTTCTTAGTCGTTTTTTTTTTTTTCATTTTTGACATTTTGATGGAAATTTGTTTTTTATTATTATACCTAACTAATAAATTAAATATCAGAAAAAAAACATATTCTATAAGATAATGTGATGAGTTTAGGTCCCGTCCCTTGATTCTGCCGAGATGTGGTCCCCTCCAGTGAGAGAATCGCGTATCCATTGTTACTGTTTTAGTCTTCTGATATCTTGATGTTGAGGTATTGCGGAAATAAATGGATTGGAGGTGTGTATGTTCACTTTTTGAATGTATTGTGCTTTCCGTTGTGGATTACTTCTTTTACTGCTAAGATGTTGAGATCCTCATATGTAGATTCTTTGGTTGGTTACGTTCCAGGGTGCATCAACAATTGCTCTTAAGATTTTTAATTGACATCTTTCTATTATAGCAATATTGGATTTACTACTACAGTCTCACAGCTCTATGCCATATGTCCATATTGGTTTACTAACTGTTTTATAAATTAAAATTTTATTATTTATTGACAGCTTCGAGTTTTTTCTAATTAACGAAATGATTTCTTTGCATCTGCAAATGTGCCAATTGTAACGTTATTTGAAGTTTGTAGATCAGACGTATAAACGAAATAGAATAGAGGTCCTAGGACGCTTCTTCTAAATGTGCCTATCTTATAGAGATGTTGGCGACCACATTGACTCATCTTGTTCTATTCACAACAGCTCGAAATAGATCTGTTGACGTAAGATGTCCACTTCCTAAGATTGGCCAGCCAGGATGTACATCTACGTCCAGGGCCTCTCTAACCCTCAATGTTGCCTTGCAGAATCAACTGTAGAAGTCGGTATTGATTATTATGAATGATGTGGCCGAAGTAAGCCAATTTTCTGTTCTTTACGGTATTAATAATTTCTTTGTCTATTCTTAGCCTCTGGAGACTTACTTGTGTGGTGTATATATGAGACCCTCAACATACGTCGGTAGCAACACAATTCAAATGCCTCCAATCGTTTTATGGCATCTTCTGTAAGGCTTTAGCTTTCTACTCCATAGAGGAGGACACTAAAGACGTAACCTCTAAGAATTCTTATACGTATATTGATATAGCTGAATAGCTTGTAGCTAGTTGAATAGCTTATCACCTAGTTGACACCTAATCAGGTCCTAGTGATTTCCCGTCTTTAATCCGCTTAATGGCCACAGTTACTTCTTCGTTTGTTATTTCTGGGCCGTAGGGATTATATTTCAGTCGGACTTCGTGCTATATCTTAGAATAATTCTTGCATATATTCTTTCCATCTTCGTAATCTATCTTCAATGGTAGTCAAAATCTGGTCTTCAATGTCTACAACTATGCCTGTATTGCGTTGTTTTCTGGTGTTCTGTACCTCTTTGTTCTGTACCAGAACGCTGCCTTGCGGAATTCGCGCCTTAAAGGAATGCATTTTGGATATTTCTCCATTTACTTTTTACTTTAATTTGTTTAATTTTATAAAAAAGTGAAAACCTTATCAAAAGCTTGACTTACATCTAGTCATATCATTGAGCAATATTTCTGTTTTCCTAATGCGTAATTGGTTTTATGGGTTATTCGCTGACATTACTGGATAGTTGAGTATTCTCGTTGAAATCCAAACTGATAATTTGGTATCCAGTCTGCGGCAGTAAAGTCTGGATCTATTCATTTTCTTGAAAGTTTTTCTAATAATTTAGAGATTGTTGATAACAGACTGTTGTTTGACTTTTTAGATTGTTAGGCCAATAATTACACCTTAATATTACATTAAATATATATGTAACGTTTACTATACCCTTTTGGACAATTCTTTTAGCATTTTTGGTGTTATTAGGTTAATTTCTGGTGACCTTTTGATAATCAGTTTTAAGAGTTCTTCTTTAAGTTTTTTTGACGGTGTTAGTCTTAGTGGCTTTACTGATTATTGTTCTGAATTTAAATAATTATATTAATTTTTTGATCTTCTTCATTGTTGTGTGGTTGGAATACTGTTGCTAAATGTTCATATCAAATAATTTTGATTTGTCTTTATCGCTTCTTAGTCCATTGGTTCTGTGTATCTGTGGTTTTTTGAACTGGTGGTGATATTTTTTTTAGGTTTTATGGATGATTTGATTGGTTTTCATATTGAATGGTCGTATTTATTAAATTGTGTTACGTATTTTTTGACTGTGTTTTTAATTTATTAGTAAAGCGATTGTAAAACGTTTTATTCGCTGAATTCCGACTTTGTTGTCATTTGGCTCTTGCTCTTCTTTTTTCGGCAATAGTCTTTTTAATTTCTAGTGGAATATTTATTCTATACTTGATTTTATTTTCATATGCATCATTCTGTGTTGCTTTTTATCAGCGTTTTGCAATAATTTCATAAGGATATTTGTTCTGTTATAACTGTTTCTATTTCTGGTGGGCTTTTTAGTCTTACGTTTAATTTAATGTTTTCATCTAGCATTTATCGGTAAATATTCCAATCTGTTCTAGGTCCATGCAGTTTTGGAGTAGGTTGTTTGTTAATTACGCAGGTGCTAATTGTTGCAATAATTAGTGAATGATCTGACGATAGGTCATCACTTGGAACTATGTCCACTCATATTTAGACCAACATTTTTCACGGCATTGGATTAGGAGAGGAGGCAGTATCGATTGGCCACCTCGGTAAATAGAATTGTTTCTCCTGGATTTCTTTTTGTGAGCACACCTAAAAGTAAAATCTATAGAACACCACCTGCATCTTTAGAAGTTAACGTCAAGGAATTATCAACGAATGCTGACGTTCGGAATGTGAGAGAACGTTTCGAACAAAACCTTTATCATTTATGAACGTCGGAGCTCATCAGTTTCAATATTTGTTCAACTAAGAAATAAGTAACCAACTAAAAATATTAATGTAGCAATGTAAAAATGTTAAAATAAAATAATCAAATATAGCTGAGAAATGTGTCCTTTAATTAAAAATCGACGTGGGGCTATGTTTTTTAAAAATGTTCCTGATAATGCCACCGTTTCGTTTTCGTCTAGTCACCATGTGTAACAGAAAGTTACTGTATTGTCGAATCTCTTCAAGCAAAGAGGTAAACGGTTATTTTTTATTCAGCTGAATTATGCCTTGCACTCAAAGTTCTTTAAGTCTCCAAAAATCCTGGTTTTAAATTTTACATAAATAATACAAATCCAGTTTTTACCATTACGAAATTTTCTGTTCTAAAACAAACTAATTCTTCCCATAATTTAGTTTATCTGCATTACATTGTGAATTTAGACAAAATTATTGTCAATACTGATTTTAATCGTAGCCGAATATGCTATGGAAATTAACAGATTTACATATTATTCTTTAACATGAATTTCCATCGAGTAATCGTCAATTCAATAAATACTCTCTTGTTGATAACGCCGCGCCGTTGTAAATTAAGAGAAAATCAACATAGGTTGATCTGCTAGAAATCAACTAGACTCGCTTTTATTATTTTTAAATTTTAAAATTTAAATTTTTTAATTTTTATTTTAATTTTTTATATTATTTATTCTACTCTTTTAATTATTAATTTTTTATCGTTTTGTTACAGGTGAGAGGCCAAATATGGTAGTAAGTAAATAATTTATCTATTGTAACTGTTTTAAAAGTTTCAAATTAATGTTGCTCACGCCATTTATCCGCCGAGTGCGCAAGCACCTAAATTACCTCAAGGATCCAACTGCATTTCATAATAGTTCCGACTTTGATCCCAAAAGCGAGGGTTACCGAGCGCTGGTAACCTTCTCGCCATTCTTTCCTTTCTCTCTTTCAACGTCAAACATGCAGGACGAAATTTTGTTTGAGTGGTCTCTTGACGAGGTAAGCTGAACCAATATAGTTGCCAGAAGTATGTTTATTGGCCTGATATTATCTAAATAGCTATGGATTTTTGCTATGTGTTCTGAAACCAAAATGTATAGTTGGCCGCCATCAGCAGCGGCCATTTCAGCAATTCGAAGAATTACCGTTATTTGGTATAAGTGCCTTTTGTGGAATATCCCGTTAGCCTAGCCGCCCAATCCTATAGATTTTTATCGTGGAAATATGTTTCTGCTGCCAAGAGATTCAACGTTTCTAAACCCCAGTCTGAATACCTATTTGGTAAAAATTATATCCTTTCTACAAGCCACACAAGCATTTAGATAATTCAGGTTGTATCAATTTTATTTTTATATTGAACAGGGAAGATTATCCTTTGAAATAAATAACATTGATGTGATTTTGTCACCTCGGGGGAACAAATAAGGGTCTAACCACCTTCTGTTGTCTCCGGGTGCTCTGTAGAGGGCTTCGAATATACTGTCGAGAGCTCCTCTACTTAAGTCCATTTTCGGGTTATGGACTTGGAAAATATTTATATCTTCGGTGTCTTGCCTTGAAAAAGGCAAGATACTTCTTACACAACAAATTCCTCGTCGAAAATGGTACATTAGGTTGTGGTCTTCCGATGGCTTGAAGAAAGTATCTTGCCTTGAAAAAGGCAAGATACTTCTTACACAACAAATTCCTCGTCGAAAATGGTACATTAGGTTGTGGTCTTCCGATGGCTTGTCTTGAGAAAGTCAAGATATTTTCTTACATGACAAAGGATTGTCGAAATAAAAACACCAAGTTAAAATTGAAAATAACTCTCAGCCACAGAGTATGGAAAATAGAACAGGAGCAGAGCCCCGAGAGCACTAAGCTCTCGGAGAGCCCGTGAGGGACTGACCTGAAAATCGCCAATATTTATATGCGCTGTTCGAGCGATAAATAGGGATTTCCAGGTCAAGAGCCAATGGGAAAATTCGAGGCGGGGCGATGCGCATCGAAATGCGTACTAGTCCACAGACTATCGCATTCGATGACATCCCCCCTCCTCTGGAGACTCTGCGGCTGGGAAAAATATTTATTGAATAAAAAATACATTAAAAATACACAAGAAAATATTCATAAAAATATAAGTAAAAATGTTCAAAATAATTCACACAACACACTTACGGGGGGAGGTCGGTGGTGATGAGGGCATCTCAAGCTCCTACAGGTCCATCCTCGGTCGATGTGCCAACTCCTCCAACGGGTTCGTCTTCTTTTCGGTCGTCCGGATCCCATCTGCCATATCCAATGGGGTTTCGTAGGGTACCAGTGTGACGAAGCCTACGTGGTCGTCCGACCACTTTCGGTAGGGGGGCGATGACTGGGTCTACTCCGGGACTTCCATCGGCATCTGGGGCTTCTAATTTCGAAGAAGCCTGGCTCGTCAAAGGTGTCTACACGTCGAAGGAATCAGGTCTGCAGAAGGCCTCGATGCCGGAGTGTTAGAGTATTGCTTTCTAACACTACGTGGTTCTCCCCATTATTCTCTTGACTTCAACCCATGTTGAAATCAATGGTGTGTTGCCTTCTGTGAATTCGAGCTGGGTCGTGGGTTCGGATTTTAACCACGTTGTCGGGCGCCATGTCACCTCGGGGGAACAAATAAGGGTCTAACCACCTTCTGTTGTCTCCGGGTGCTCTGTAGAGGGCTTCGAATATACTGTCGAGAGCTCCTCTACTTAAGTCCATTTTCGGGTTATGGACTTGGAAAATATTTATATCTTCGGTGTCTTGCCTTGAAAAAGGCAAGATACTTCTTACACAACAAATTCCTCGTCGAAAATGGTACATTAGGTTGTGGTCTTCCGATGGCTTGTCTTGAGAAAGACAAGATATTTTCTTACATGACAAAGGATTGTCGAAATAAAAACACCAAGTTAAAGTTGAAAATAACTCTCAGCCACAGAGTATGGAAAATAGAACAGGAGCAGAGCCCCGAGAGCACTAAGCTCTCGGAGAGCCCGTGAGGGACTGACCTGAAAATCGCCAATATTTATATGCGCTGTTCGAGCGATAAATACGGATTTCCAGGTCAAGAGCCAATGGGAAAATTCGAGGCGGGGCGATGCGCATCGAAATGCGTACCAGTCCACAGACTATCGCATTCGATGACAATTTATTATTGATCTTTTAATTACATAAAAAACTACATAATGTATAAAAATATCTTCTATATAATAGAATTTTTTTATGTGAACGAATTTTGAAATTTGGGATAAAGTATAATTTTATTTTCATATAAGTATTTCTCAGTCATAATCTAATGCCAAGATATAAAATGTTTGTTTTCTTACTACATGATTAGTTTCGTATAAACTCATTTGTCATTTAATACCTAAACAGAGACTGTTTATTAGAAACTAGAATCTTTTAATAACTTTTTGTTCGTTACAAAATAATAAAGGTTAGCTTTGTTTTAAATTTTTCATTTTATTTCTATCTCTGAGTTCGTCTCCTTACGAGGGTAAACTATTAGAGGATGGTGCCCAATTCATTTTAATTTTAAAGATAATACAAACAGCTTGTATATGAATTTTGAAAGGAACACTGCCAATTTCTTCCCAACACGAGCAAACGGGTCTAGAATATTTATTTAGGTAAATAGTTTGCTACCGTTACACTATAGATCTATAAAGTTTACTCGATGCTGTTGATTATAAGATATCTCAAATTGAGCATATATAGACACAAGGGGACACTATTTAAATATTTAATCATCTTTACGCTAATGATTTTCTTACTTCTAATAATGCAGACTTTTTTAATAAGTAATATAAAATAATAAACCAATACAACAGAATTTCGAAGGAACCGTCAGAATACTTACATCACGAAAGTCTGCCGACCATCTAACGTTTAATTTATTAGCGTTTAATTAATATATGCCCCTAATATAAATATTGTAATGATCCAAAGAACTTATATTTTTGATTCTGTTTAACACCGAACGCAATAATTTTTGTGCGGACCTGTATAGCTGAATTGTGTTTTAAATAACGTAAACATTAAATTTTGTTTTTATAAATTATCGATCATTTCATCTGACCGCAGAATGAATCACGTGTTGTGTGCTTTTCCGTCCATCAGGTGAGTTGTTATAATTTTTCTCTAGGCTATATTCTACCGGTTTTAGTGTAAATAAGGCACTAACAGTTTCTTCTTTCACTCCTTTACAAAACAAAAATAAAGATCTTTTGTTCAAATATTTATCTGATTTAATTGTCTTAGTATACTACTGGTCGCCCAATTTTAATTTCTTATCTGTCCTGAAATGGATACAAGCAGTCATATCTACTTGATATTCCTTCTGATGGATTTAGGAGCAGTTTGGAGGATTTATGGATACTTTTGGGGCTTTTTGACTTTGACTGATAATACGTAACTATATATAATTTTGTTTAATATTCTATATTGCTTCTTTTATCCAGTGCCTATCTACCATTGCCTATAAAATAATATTTCTTAATTTGTATTAACTTTTATAAATTGTTTTAATTTTTTTTTGTTATTTATTTATTTTTTTATATGAAAGCCGTTTGTTTTTTATTTAATTATAATTATTAGTTAACTTTTACAATATGTAAAAATGTTTTGGTTTGGAAAAATGTGCATTTTTTAAGTATAGGTAAAATATTTCTAAGAGAGTTTAGTGTTTATTGAGAGTAAACTAAATGTAAGACCAAATATTTACCATGTCGGGAGAGTATCATGAGGTTTCTCCCTAATTTTTTCCTCATGATTTTCTATGGGATCACTAACAGGAGAATTTTACTATCATCATTGCATTTGGTTCTTTTTAAAACGGATCACATGCATGATACAATGAAAGAAAGGTATTATACTTAGCGTTCCAAATTTCGTTCAGGTTTTCGCATGACGTCAGGTGGTGAGGAGATCTTTTAAATTTCTAATACATTGCTACGCTACATGATTTGAGGATTTAAGATTTTAATATCAAATGTGAAACTTTCTAGAGATGTTGTTTTGCTTAGTATGATTAAATATAATTATTGAGAACATGTCTAATATCAGAAATCAATTAAAAACATGATTTTTTATTATTAGGCAAGATACATCTAATTATATATTATACTATATAATACTCGTACTTAGCTACATTGAAATAAAGTTAATAATTCAATTGTAATGTGTTACATGATAAAAAATGTTAAAGCTGCGTAATAAAGCCTATCAGTTATATTTTATTAGATCAAGATCTCTTATACATTCATTTTATTTTTAATGGTCACACAGTCTAAGGTCCATTCAAATCTAAAGATGAATATAATATCTATTTATCTATACATTTTACTGAATAATAAGAATACACTAAAGCATATAAATTATTCATTAAACATTTGGGGGGAAAGGTATTTTCCAAGCTTACATAGATTACAAGAAACAATAAGAATATTTAATACTAGGTAAACATAAAAACTGAAGTAAAGCTACTATAAAAGTAGCATCCCTTGTGCGTGAGACTTAAAAATAAATTTATATTCAAATAAAGAAATATTAAACAATTGTATATATATAAATAGTAAGTTACATATGCGTACTTTCATTAAATACAATAATTTTAATTTTAATATAACATGTGACAAAACTGTGGGTACACAAATGTAAGTACGTGATATTAATTGCAGTAAATTCAAGAAAAGATTAAAAACTTTAAATCAAAGTCTATTTAGATATTTATTATTTATTACTATTGTCCATAAATCAGTTCTTCATAGAATTGTGTTGTTTTGTTTTTAATCTATTGTCTAATTTCATATTTATATCTATGTTTTTTATAATTTTTAAGCTGTTTTAAATTTTCTGGTAGACAATTGTAAAATTTGGGCCCTATGTAACCAACATATCTCTGGAGTAAGGATTTATTACAATTAGGTAAAGTTGCATTATTCCTGGAATATCGAGTTTGTTGGGCATGATTGTTAAAGTTTATTATATCTTTTTTTCATGTATATGTATAAGGGCTTTGGACTTTCATTATATAACAACTCGCTAAAATATCTTTTCCCATAAATAATTCTAATTAGCCACTTCTGAATAATGTTGATAGAATGCAAGTAATTATTCCGTTTTCCACCCCATTCTAAAAGGGCATAGGTAAGTTAAGACTGTATATGTGCATAATAAAGAATTCTTAAATGAGTTATTCCTAAAAATTGTTTTAAAAATTTAAAACTTGATAGTAGCCCTCTTAATTTAACTACTATATTATTTTTTGTTTTATCTACATTTACGGTGAGCTTATTAAACTGAAACCATTTCTGAATTGTAGCAAAGTCTGTTTCGGCTTTTTGATTTAAATTATCCCAGGTATTTGCATCATAGAAAATAGTTGTGTCATCTGCAAAGCGTACTTGTAATATTCAGTCTGAATAGATCATTGCTGTGTATATTGAAGAAAATTGGTTCATTGCGGGACTCCGTATTATATAATTCTTCCCTTACTAATTTCTCCCTCTATATAAACATGTCGTTGCCTGTTTAGAAGATGACTTTCTAGGATATTATATGCAAGCCCTCTAATACCATATTTTTTAAGTTTAGTTAGCAATATTTTATGTGAAACAGTGTTAAATGTCTTTGATAAATCTACAAATATACAAAGAGCTGGTCTTACATTATCAAGAGCTTTGTAGATGTTAGCTGTAGATGTGAGCACAGATTACATCTTCAGTGAATTTTCCTTCTTGAAATCCATACTGACATTTAGATAGTGTCTGTGATATTAGATACACCATCGTTTTTGTTAAATGTTCCCGAATTGTATATTAATTTATAACCCTCAATTTGAAACAAATTCATATCATTTTGTTTAAAAGTTTCCGTTAAAATTACAAAATCGAAATCTCTGTTACATTCAGATAAAAAAATTACAAAGGCATCAAAAATTTTTTGACAGCTTCTTATATTCATATTCATAATATTTAGAGGTTGTATTAAATTATTAATTAAGATATTAAAGTTTGTGATTTATTCTATTATGCATGATTTTTTATCAACTCCATCATATTCTTAAATAAACGCATCCATATTTAGTGAATTGATTTTAATAGTTAAATAAAAATGTTAAAATCTGTTAACATAAAGAATATAAATATTTAAAAAGAAAATATTAAAATATAGTTTTGTTGTGAAAATAAAAATCCAAGACAAATAATAAAGGTCCATACGTTAATCACAATAATTTAATTCATTTTTTTTTACACTACTCTACTCACAGCATGACGTCACATAGCCCGACCCACCTGCGCACAGTCATATCTTCTTTTCATTGTATCATGGATCACATGCTATGATTTTTGTGACGGTTTATTTACAAGTTAAAATGGATTTCATATAATCGAATGAACTATCTTCCAATAAAGTCGTCCCAGGAACGCAACTCAACAATATTGGCAGTATCATTTTAAAGTCGTCTACTTTAAAATGTATTATTTATATGTGTAACAGATTTATGTGTGGGTCAGATAAAATTAAATTATTAAAAGAATTTTTCACCAAGTAATAAAATTAAAAATTTGTTTAATTTATTAATGTTTTATATTTTGATAATTTCCGAAGTCGAAATCGAAACGTCAAAAATAAACTTATTTTAAACCTAAATTGTGGCTTATTTCCAACAAAAATAGTAAATTGCATTAAGAGCATATGAATCCGAACCGTTTAATAAAACTGATCCATTTCAAGTTCACTTGTTTGATTGCAATACTTTGCAATTATGCGTATTATGCAGAAATGCCGCCCGATACCACAATGCACGAAGTGTCAGGTGTATGAACACACTCGTAAGTACTGCGCCAAAGAGTCAAGTGCGTTAACAAACATTTAGCAGAAAAGGATGACAAACAAAATGCGTACATTGTGGAAGCGAACATCCAGCTAACTATGGAGGGTGCAGGTTTGCCAAGGAGATACAAAAACACCTAAAAGAACAAACAAAAAATACCCACCCCATCTAAGCAACTAGAGAGACCAACTCAACCTACACATAGACAGCGTGCTGAAAATAGAACATACAGTGAATGTATTAACTGGTAAAAATGATGAAATGAAATTAGAAAAAAAAATACAAAACCGAAACCCACTCTCATCTACTGAAGCAATACTTCAGCAAATCTTGGATAGTTTAAATAAGATTAATTACAGAATCCTTAATTTGGAAAGACGTGCGCAAAGAGCAATACCAAAAACATAAAAAATTACTAAACACTTGTGCATTCTACAATAAAACTCTAATGGGCTCCAAAACCACCAGAAAGAATTACAAACAATTCTTGATCTAGAAAAAATAGACATGTTCCTCATTTCTGAAACACAATTCTCTAGAGAATCGTATTATATCTGGTTCAAAGACTATAGTATAGTGTTGCCCAAAATCGGTCTTGGTCTTGCAGTCTTGGTCTTGTTCTTGCGTTTTTACAGGACCAAGACCAAGACCGCTTAATTTTAGCAAGACCAAGACCAAGACTGACCGTGCAAGATTTAAGCAAGAACAAGACTAAGCCTGCGAGACTCTTGCGTCTTGCAGTTAGGACTGAGTGTGGTTTTAGCGAGTATAGTAGGTCGGGTATATGCTTAAAGTCTCTATGAGACGCAAAAAAATATGTAATAAAAATTTGAAAAACTGGACTTATGCGTATTACAAACAATACCATAAACATACATACCGAATCAAAATATTCATTTAAAAAACACATTTGACACGTGCTCAGAGGTCATAATTACAATGTAAAAATAAAATATTTTGTACATTCTTTTCCAGCAGACGAGTTCTTCGCTCTAAAATTAATTGTCCATATTTTGAGAATAGCCGCCCTCTAATCATAAAAATAATATTCTTGCATTGCGACGCCGACAGTAATATCGTATCGATATTTTTTTAAATATGTCACCCTAGCTAATAAAAAATATAATTGTTACGGACACCAACTTAATAATTCAATTTTATAATCCCATTATAATTTAGTCAGAAGGAATCTAAACAAACAAATCTTATCGGCAGTGGCGGTTTTTGAGGGTAGGCAGGATAGGCCGGGCCTACCCAATAATTTTAAGAGCTTTAAAATTGAAAAACATATATTCAAAAATTATGTTAATGCATGTAAATAACTTTTAAATGTACTAAATCACTCAATGCATTAGCGTCCATTAAAACAACTAAAACAACTATGTTATTATATTACCACAGTAAGCATCGAATCGTATTCAGGCATTTTAAATTTCATTAATATGCCCGATCAGAACCGGCCGACCCAGCTCACATAAAATCGCCGTACAAAAAGCGTTTGAAGTTAAGCAGCTTGCCGGACAACGATTTATATTGTCGTGTTTATGCTTGCTGTTTAGGCACCAGACGATCGGGCCTACGCCGACCATCATTCTCACTTGTAACGTAATTATCGAATTGTTATATACATTTTCTTGTAAATTATGATAAAAAAATATGTAACATAATCTATAATTGTAACATATTTTTAAACAAACAACACAATTGCAAATAAGTGCAAGGTTGCCCAAATAAATTTAAAAAAAATCGTAAAATTTGAAAAAAAAAGATTTCCACACATGATTACTTTTCTCTGATGCAAGGTCACTTTTAGTCTTACTACCAATAGTATAAGTGGGTTTTCAAATATTTTTAAGGGGGAAGTCATGACCCCGTGACCCCTCCCACTGGATCGCCACTGATTACACATAGCTATATGTAATTTGCTGGCTTGGCCTACCCAAAATTTTACCACACCAGCCGCCACTGCTTATCGGCCTAAGACTATAAATTGTTTCTGCTAAGTGTGCGATGAGATCATTCGGTCAAAATTCGGTGGGATATCACAAGCTTTTTAGTAACCTCTAGAAAAAGTGGACATGTAAAAAAATATACTTATTACCTTATTACCAATTACATATATTATGTACCTACTACTTTATTTTGGTAAATTAATGTATTTATTAAGTAGGATCTCCTTAATCTAAAATAACTTCTTTTGTTTACCATTGCTTTTTTAACTATTCTTTATTTTTTCAAGTTAGTTTTTTATTTAAAAGTGGAGATAAGATTGGTAAAAATATTTATTTTGCTTTAATAAGTATGTGTATTATACATGTATGTGGATTTTTTGCCCATCATGTCCATCAATCCTTTTCTAGGAAGATAATGTTCTTTAAAATACAGGCATGCTTATGTCATTAATTTGTTTTTTTTTTGTTTTTACCATGTTTTAGCACATTTAAGCTTAGTAAATGCAAACATTTATTAAGAAACAGATTGGCTTCCGTGGGGCCTGGTAGATAGCTGAGTTAGTTAGAGCATAGGCACGGATCGCTTAGATCGTCGCTTCAAACCCCACCCGGTGTCAGTTGTTTAGACATTTAATAATTTGTTTAGTCTTTATTATGGCCATGTTAATTCAAGCTTAAAATGTACTTACTCTGTTACGTTGTTCTAAGATCTAAAGTAACGTATAATAAATAGCAATAGGCTAATGGGTAACTGCAAGGCTTGCAAGACTCTTGCTGCACGACCAAGACCGGGAGTGCAATACCAAGACCAAGACCAGGTGTATTGGCGAAAGACCAAGACCAAGACTGTCTAAGTCTCGTCTTGTTCTTGCATTTGGGCAACACTACTATAGTAGAGATGTTACTATACCATACCATCCATCCAGACAATGATACAGATGGAGTTAGTGCAGTTATCATAAAGGAATCTATAAGACGCTATCAAGAGATGGGATATCAGACAGCAGAATTTTAAGCTACAGCTGTTAACGTAACAATGAAAAGCTGTAACCTTACTATTGTAGCTTTATACTTTCCACCTGGGCATACTCTAAAAGCAGAGAAATACACCAACTTCTTACTGGATCAAGGCCAAAGATTCATTATAGGAGGTAATTTTAATGCAAAACGGGTTTATTGATCACAAACAAAGATAACTCCTAAACTCCTGAAGCAACAAAACGATTACAGTGTGACCTTTTGTCTACAGACAAACCTATTTACTGGCGAACGGACTCTAATAAAATAACTGATCTAATAGACTTTTTGTTGTTAAAGGTATTTCGGCGAATTATATCTATATGGAAGAAGTATGGGATATAAACTCAGATCATTCCCCTATCCTGTCATACGGGATGGGGAATGGAATTAATCAACATCGGTAAAACTGTTATACAGTGAGCATAGCCACTACGGCGAGCCAATAAAGGAACAGACTGGGCTAGCTTTAAATTACAACTAGAAAGTACTACTGATTTCTTTGGCTCATTGAAGATCCCTGAAGAATTGGATGAAGTAATAATAACCAACGAGCAGCCTGGATAATACACCAACTATATTCATAAGAATTAAAAGCAACAATTATCCTAAAGAAATAAGGGACAAAATAACTGAAAAAAGAAGAATGCGATGTAGATTGCATCAAACCAGAATCACTGCAGATAAAAGTGTACTGGACAACGCTCCCCAACAACGAAAGCGTAAAATCTAGCCTATTCAACAAAAGTCTATTATAGATTATCTCAGTGAACTAACTAGTGATCAGATCACGGATTACTCACTTTCTAAATCAACAAAGTAGCTCAGATCATGCAGAACGTTGCCGTTAGTGCTAGCGATGGTAGTTGGACAAGTAGTAATGAACAAAAAGATGCAAAATTCGCATATCATGTGGAAAACACATTACAGCCACATAATTGAGAAGAACCAACTTAAATTGAAAAAAAAAACGTTGATAGAACGAAAATTAGCTTTGTTCCTCCTAAAAAACTAAAAGAAGAGACCAGGACAAGAGCAAGACGCAACATCAACCCCAAAATAGCACGTGGCTCATCTCATTACAGATGAAATCTTCTTGAAACAATTTTAAAACTAAACCACCTCTTCAATACCTCATATAAACTGAAATATGTCTTGATGCTCTGGAAAATGGCAGAAGTGATGATGATGCTCAACTACCACTCGAAGTATTGTCATAACTTAAGTCCCGTGATATCAAAACTATATGAGAAGTCGCTACTCAAAAGATTTAAACCAATAATTGAAATGAGAAATCTAATTCTACCTTATCAATTTGGATTTAGAGAAATACTACTGTTGAGTGATAATTTAGCTTAAGATTCATTTCATCAAGATCAAGAGATATTCATGTAACAACTTTCAAGGCTTTAGGACTTTTCGTTTATGAGTTATTAGTACAAATCTACGAAAAAGGAGTAAGGAGTACATCGATTCAATTTAAACAAGGATCTGCTGGCTCCTTCATAGTATCATTTTTATTAAAGAATGCTGTTTAAAGTGGGTGATCGACGAGCGGGCCATAATACCTCGGTTTTAAGAACGACGGTTTTACTCGCGGCTCGTTAGTGCTGATCGACTAGCGAGCAAAACAGTCATTGTCAACCGTCCACAGCTAACATGTCGTGTTCAACTGAAAGTGAAGTTTTATGTTACCTCGCTATAGCATACTACGAAATTACAAAAAAAAAGCGGAGACGCCCTAGACGTTGGGTATTTAAAAGTTTAACATATGCGTTAAATCGAGTTGTTTTGGTTTTGTATTCTGGCGATGTACATTTCCATAAACAAACACATTCTCGTAAACAATATATAAATTCTAATAAAAAGTCGTAGCTGAGAGTTCGCATATCCATGATTAAAAACTGATTTTTTCACTTCAACGGTCGCTGAAAACTGCCGGTTTTGCTCGCCAGTAGTGATACACGCGCGATTTTAAATGACGAGCCAAGTAAAAAATAAAACAAACTGACGAGCCACAAGCCAGGCTCGTCGGTATATAAAACAGCGGTATTGCAGTGATACACTGGCGAGCTTTACCGACGAGCCACAAAACCGCAGTTTTACTCGCCTGTCGATCAGGACCTTAAGAGGCACCATTTCATATCAAGTAATTTTTTCATTTATTTTACTTGATATTTTACTCTACTTTTTCCCAGCCATTTTGCCTCTTTTAATTATTATTTTGAATTATTATTTTGTTGTTATTTTGACTTATATCGTTTTCTTGCACTTAAAAATTCTCTGTTGCTTGTTCTTGTAGTGCCTATGCGTTTCGGATGTTGGCGGCCATCATGGCAATCTATATTTTGCAAACTGCGGCTCTGAAAAGATTTGTGGTTTTTGTGCTGAATCACGTACGTAGATTTTTCAGCCAGGAAATTCTTCGCCTTTCTGGTCCTTGTTTTCTTTCTACTTTTCCTTGAAGAATTAATTGCAGCAACTCATATCTTTCGCTGTTCCTCATGATGTAACCGAGGTATTCAATTTTGGCTGTTTTTATTGTGGTTAACAACTCGTTTCCTTTTTGCATTCTTAATAAAACATCCTGGTTAGTAACGTGGTCGGTATAGGATATCTTCAAGATTTTACCATAAAACCACATATCGAAAGCCTCGAAAAATTTTCTTACAGATAGCGTCTGTGAGAGTCCACGACTCAACTCCGTACAACAGTATAGGAAAGATATAACATCTCTGTTGCTGCTCTATTTTTTATTTGTTACCAATATTATTTGTAAGTTGTATTGTACTTCATTTGGGTTTGTGCTTAGGTATTAAAGTATTCTGCATTTGTTGGATTCTATTAGAAAGTTATATTTGCATGCTCTTCAAGTTTTTCTATATTTTTAGTAATTAGAATTAATATAATAAAACTAACATTCATTCAAAAGTTGTATTACTCTGTACCATCTTTAGATAGATCTACGTTAAACTGAAAATGAAAACATAATATTTTGCTATACCAAATTATAAACTCTTTTATAATAGCTGTTCCGTATTATCGATTACATTTCACGCAAACGAGAATGTACGTTAACCTGCGAACACAGAAAGAAAGCCGACTAAATCAAGAATCTAGCTGGATACACATAAAATAGTGAACCGCTTCGCATTTTTCTCTCACACCCGGGAAGTAACAACCTCCATCAATTTTCCTGGGGAATATCCTTTTGGCGAACGTGTGAGGGCGCAGTGTAGTGTTCAGAGAGTGACTGTGCCAAAATCCGTCGCTCCTTTCAACTAATGGCCCAGCGGCACGTCACCCTATCGATTCTCTGGGATATCTGCATTTCACCTTTAACATAGGCGTGCATAATTTACAAATAGCTACATTCCAACGGAACATTGCCTACAAAATGAGAATTACTGGGTGTATTGTCACCTAATTCCAGAAGGAAATTAACTTAGACAAGGCTTGTTACAAAAAATACCAAGGCAATTAATTCAAACATTGAAATGAGTACTACAGAACAAGAAATCTTTTGAATCCAAAAAGCCAAAAAGACAGAATATTATTTATGACCTTTAAAACAATCATTCATCTAATTTATACTAATAAATATTAATAAACCATGTATAATAATTTACAAATTTTAAATTTTAAATAGTTACTAAGATTTTTTAACGGAAGCACAGATATTTATTTAATTTTTGTTGAAGTACTAGTGTATCAAAATTAACATGTATAATCTAAAATCCGTTTAACAGTCGTTCCGGGCTCTTATTAACGACCCAAAGCTGGCAGTAATAGTTGGAAAACAAAAAAGAGAGTCTCATCACCAGAAAAGCCAAATCTGCAACAAATTATTGGTGTGTAACCGGGGTGAAGAATACTAATAATTGTGAAGCTAACCAGCTTCATGGAAAGTCAAGCCATGTGACAGAGGTAAAAATACCTGGAATAAGATAATTGGAATGTTTGGAGCGTATGTCCCAAGAAATATGTGCAGCAAATATATACAGAGTGTGGCATTAGTGCGAGGAATAATATAGGTAAAAGTTGGAGCATAGATACGAATAAACTTTGAAAATATTTTCAAATATACAGGACCACCCGTATTCCAGGTCCAAAGTGGACAAACTTATCTTTTATTAACACCCTGTAGAATTGTACAGATTTGACATCAAAAATCGATTTAAATTTAAACGATTTTTAATACAGTAGACTATTATCCAAAATTATTAACATACGAAATATGTATTTAATTTTGCTATACTGGATTGGTCGAAATTTTGAATGAATATTTTCTGAGTTGTCTTAAATGAAACAACCTGTTGAAATAATTATTTCTTGCAACAAACTTGCAAATTGCAACAAAAGTTAGACAAAATTTTATTAGTTTGGCCGTGAAAATAATCAATCAAAAATAATTTTTGGCAAAAAATACATAATACTCTAGACTGATCCTTAATTTGAAATATTGAATGCGATATCAACATACCTAAGTAGTGTTACGTTCTTCTGTGAGTTCAGGAATTAAGTGAAGTACGTAGTTTAACTAATTTTATTCACTCAACTACAAAATAAATACTTCTTTCAGGCTGTTCGCTCCGAATAGTACCTGAGTGGACCAGGTTGGTGGATTCTGCCTTTCATAAGGCCACAGTCTCTTCAGGTGAACGAACGGCTTTCAGCTTACTTGGTGGCGTCAATTGCACCCTATATACAAGGTCGTTTATCTTCTTAGTAACTAGGTACGGTCCCTCCCAGGACCGCTGCAACTTTTGACTTAGATTTTTCCTTCTGGTTGGTTGGTAGATCCAAACTGCATCACCTTCCTTGAAACCGGCAGGAGTGGATTTCTAATCGAACCTAACCTTCATCCGGTCACTAGTGAGTTGTAGCTTGTTCCTGGCAAAATCGTGAATCTTATCCAGTCGATCCTTTAGGCCGCTGATATACTCGGGGAGTGTCTCTTGGTCCGCCTCTCCGTCTGGTAGATTGCCATGTAGGAGATTGATGGGAAGCTTTACCTCTCGATCAATCAATATCATTGCTGGAGTGTAACTAGTTGCTTCATATTAAGAGCTTTGGTATACTAGCAGAAACAGAGACACAGATTTGGACTAGTCTCTTTGGTTTTCATGTACAAACAGACAGGTAGTTGTTGATGATCTGGTTATATCTTTCTACCATACCGGTCGGACTAAGGATAAAGTGGTGTCCTAGTCTTCTTAATTCCCAACAAAGCCATCATTAATAATTAATTAATTAATTAATTAACCCAATAATACCACTCATGGACTCTAATCAGAGTCCTACTCTCCCAAAATGTCCCCTAGAGCGGCTATCAAAGAGTTCTGTAAGTTCGTCATTAATACATGACTTTGGAAGAACTACTTGGGGCACTGTTCTTTTTCCATCTGGACTCTCTCATTTACGAGTGATGACGCAGACACAAGGAGTCCCACTAAAGCCAATAGCCCTTCACTACTTGCCTATATTGGGCAATCTCCTGCCACTGTGGCCTAGCTTCGTTGTCAGGCCACTCACAGACTTTAGATCTGGATCTCTCGTCGGCTCACGGACTAGCTTTACTTACATCTGGAACTTTCTTCTGCTCACGGACTAGATTTGGATCTAAATCTTTCTTCTATTCAGCTTGGGGTTTTCAGAGCTTCTTTGTTACTTTCGATCTATATGGTTTTTAACTATCGAATCTGGCCGGCTCGTTTTCCTTGGCGCTCGCAGAATCGGCAGTTGCGCTCCTCGCATGGTCTTATTGAGATGTTGTTGGCATTCCCATGACTTCTTTCTGCTCGGTGACTATTGGGAAGATCATCGGCATCTAAACTGTTGTTGCTTCGTCTTATTGTGGATATTGAAAACCTGGGACTGCGTTGCTGTGGTGCTTATCGCGTGCCAGTCGATTCTCTGTACTCTGCTCTTATACGTTGTCTGCAATCACGTTGAAGGTGGCCTACCAAACCATAATTGTAACACTATGGGCGCTCTTCATGTTTTTGTTTCAAAGAATAAGCTATTGGGTCGAGATATTTCTCAAATTGGGGCAGCGTATTTAGATCTCCTTACTCCACTTTAGCAACACCTCTTACTTGATGGACTTTGCGTTGATGGTAAATATTTCACGGTTTTATACTCCAATATATATATATATATATATATATATATATATATATATATATATATATATATATATATTTTCTACTTCCGCTCAGTGTTCTTGCACAGATTATTTGGAGCCTTGGAGGATTTCGACAGCCTTACATCGAATTGCTAATATGAAAGCTGTTGCCTTCTGTTCATATGTCAATCCATTATTTTGTGTATTGGCTTCTTCGAATTGTCTTCTATATACTGGCTATCAGATGTAGGAGGTTTAATTATTCCGTTGACAGGGGGACGAATCACTTGTGGCTTGTCTTTAACTTGGGTCTTTTCGATTTCTAGGTGGATATGAACAGGCCACAGAAATTAAGGCGAGAATAGAAAGAGCTAGAGCAGCATTTAGCAATATGAAAAAGCTCCTCATAAGCAGGGATTTGTCTCTTCCCCTAAAACTACGTCTAGTTAAATGCTACATTTTTCCGATCTTACTGTATGGTGTGGAGGCCTGGACGCTGACGGAGACGCTCACGAGAAAACTAGAAGCATTCTAAATGTGGGTGTACTGACGCATTCTTCGTATATCCTGGACCGAACATGTCACCAACATAGAGGTAATCCAAAGAATCGGAAAGGAGAAAGAAATCGTGAATACAATTAAACAAAGAAAGCTTGAATATCTAGGCCACATATTGAGACGCGATAAGTACCGTCTACTGCAATTGATTGTCCAGGGAAAAATAGACAGTAAGCGAGGGCCAGGCAGGAGAAGACACTCGTGGCTCCAAAATCTGAGGAAGTGGTTCGGGCTCACATCGGTCGAACTATTCAGAAGCGCCGCAAACAAGATCAGAATTGCCATGTTAATAGCCAACGTTCGCAACGGACAGGGCACTTGAAGAAGAAGAAGAAGGTGGATATGTTCAAGAGTTCTCGTTATCTCATAGTGTTTTTTTTTTCTACTAGGCCTCTTGTTACTTTAATCTCTTTAATCATGTCTTCTTTTGTCTCTTTGATTTCTTGTTTCATATCTTTCAAAGACCAGAGGGGAGAAGGTCTGAGGAATGGCCTAGAAAAAGGCGCAAAGATACAGTCATCGAGGATCTGGTGAAAATGTGAGTCAGACAATAGGAAATAGTGGCACGGGGCCGAGGAACATGAAAGTCAGTAGTAAATGCGGTAAAAACGGTAGAAGCGATAGAAATGAACTTAGTTCTATATGACGACCGCAGGCCTGTTTAGAGCAGCTACACACAAAGCCAAAAAGATACATGACGATCGCTAACATTCGGAAGAGTAGGCATCACCAGAATGGTTGTAGTATTCTAGTATTTAATAACAAGAAAGTATTGACCAAGGATTGTGGAATTTAACTTTGGAAAATAATATAATATCGGTAATTTTCAAGTAGAAAAATAATTAAAACATACATACTTTTACCTAACGAGCTGCCTATGTTTTTATTATCATTTAATGGTCACATTATCAAACAATGCTAGATATAAACAAAGCCTTTAAGTTCTAAATTCTGCAATAAAATTCACACATTAAGCTTAATCAATCAATTAAAATTGAAAGGAATCTCTATAAAATGACGCATTTATTGCAGCTCTCACCGCCTCGGACGATAAAAAAAATTCAAGAAATATCCCAGTACATCTGCAGTTAGTCAAGTTGCAATCAAACAGTGTCTTTGTACGGGTATCGGCTATGGTGTTTTTTTAAACAAAGTTTTTTCTATATGCAATAATTTCTTAATGAAATTTTAATTTTAAGAAACATACAGTTTTAATAATTACGAGTTAAACTCAACTCAACTCCGGGTATCAGACGACATCCAGGTTTCATTAATCTTCTTACAGCAGGCGGGGCTTTACCGGGAGTTACCATCCAGTCCCTATTTTCTAATGGGACAAAAATTGAGTATAACGAGACAAAAAATAAACCTGTTGTCCAAAAACTATGGAACCAAATCCCGTCGCAGGACATACTTCTGAAGACTAAAAAATACCAAAATTGCTAAGTTACTTAAATATATAATGTCCGCTTTATAGCATACTACGCCTACCGATTCCCAGTCTGCTGGTCGTATATATCTCTCCAACATTGTCTTTTGAACTCCATCAAGCCATGTGAATTTCTGGCTTCCTTGTTTTTTTCGCTCAGGTGGCTGCCAATTCAATATTACCTCTAGTAGAGGATGGCCTGTCATTCTCTGTATATGTCCGTAGCAAATAAGCTGTTTTTGCTGTATTTCTTGTATAATGGTAGTTGTTTTGTCCATGATTTGTCTTATTCTGACGAAGGGGTACTATTGAGTGGCCAGCTAGGTCGCCAGATCTTACATCTTTGCCAACCAACTTGCATTGAAGGCCTCAAAGAAAGGATAACTACAGAAATACGGAATATTTCACCTCAAACTTTAAACAAAGTTCGGGACGAGTTTTCTAGGAGACTGTGTTATTGCCAACAACAAGGTGAAGAACATTTTGAGCATTTATTTTAAAGTTATCCAATCAATTACCTCGGGTGTTCTATGAATTACTTGTGTTGAAGAAAATTATACTTAATTTCAAAATTTCACCTTGTATTATTCATAATACAAGGTGAAATACTTCACCACAACAAAAGGGCTCCTGCAGGGTTGTTCCACATCTCCAACCCTATTCAAAATATACTTAGAGAAAGCCTTGACTACATGGAAAAGAAAATGCGAAGGCATGGGAGTACCGGTACGGAACGAATACCTATATACATTAAGTTTTGCAGACGATCAAGTAGTGATTGCACAAGACCAAGACGACCTCAGCTACATGATGAAGAAACTACAAGAAGAATATACCAAGTCTGGCCTAGATATTAACCTCGCGAAAACAGAGTACCTATCTACAAGTGAAGAAGACATAGAAGATCTACAGATTGATGACAACGTAACAATCAAAGGAAAGGATAAATTCAAATACCTGGGGTTTATAATCACGAAAAAGGCAACAACAGAGGAAGAAATTACACAAAGTTTAGGACAAACAAGAACAGCAATCAGACAACTTAACTCAGTATGGTGGGATAGACACCTAAATATAAAGACAAAAACGCAGAATTATAAAACATTAGTGCGAAGTATTATGACATATGGGGCTGAAAATTGGCTCATAAACAAGAAAACCAGCAGTAAGATAGTAGCAACAGAGATGGAATGCCTGCGAAGATGCTGCAGAGTAACAAGAATGGATAGGAGAAGTAATGACGAAAAAAAGCAAAGAACATCAATAGAAACAGACATACTAACATATATAGAACAAAAAAGACTAAAGTGGTATGGACATGTAAGAAGAACTAGCGACAGCAGATGGATAAAGAAAATAACCGAATGGAGCCCCATAGGAAGGAGGAAAAGAGGACGACCCCGAAAATCCTGGAGGAACGAAGTAGACGACGCCATGAGTAAGAGAGGACTAAACGATGGAGAATGGAACAACAGAGAGAGATGGAAACGGTTGAGCGAGGGAAGGCAGTGAATACTGTAGAATCCCTAAATATATATATTATTCATAATAGACCCTACATGATATAGTTCGTTGAGATCAGGTTGTTAAGGAGCTTTTAAAAATATAAAAATATACAGGGTGTTTCATTTAAAATACAGATTATGGAATATGCCAGACTTCTTGCGTGGATCACCCTGTACATTCAAGTTCATGTTTAAAAAGCGCACATTTAAATTTAAAAGTTAAGGTATCTCAATGTTTTTTATTATTTTCTAAAATAAGGACACAAACAATTTTATTCCATAAGTGGTTTCCACACTATATATATATATATATATATATATATATATATATATATATATATATATATATATATATATATATATATATATATATATATATATATATATATATATATATATATATATATATATATATATATATATATATATATATATATATATATATATATATATATATATATATATATATATACAGGGTGTTTCAAAAAAGGTAACCCCGTCTCTAGGGTAGGTAAAAAACTGAAAAATAATTGGGGTTTGCTTAGTAAAAAAATTTTGTAACGCCATCCGTTTTCAACATACAGGGCGTTGAAGAAATCAAAATTTTACGCATTTTTTACGATTTTGCTGAAACTACTGGCAACATTGTAATGAAATTTTATACGTATATGTTTTGGAAGCTGATACATCAGATGAATTTGTTTTTATATCTGATTCTTATAGAGGGCGCTAGTTACACGGATCGTACTAAGTATTAGTCAATATAACTTTTTTAAGAGTATAATTATTAATCAAAATTTCAAGTAAACTTAAACATCATTTAATTTTGCACGAAAAAGGTAAAACTCGATACTGTGTACCGTTTTCGGAATATTTTGATTTGAAAGTTATGAAGTAATAATTGATGCTGGTAGTAATGACAAAGTTCTAATAGGTATACCTCTATTTTCTCCAAGTGTGCCATGGAAATCTGACATTTATTGATTGTTATGACGATAAATCAACAATAATTAGAGTTTTGAAACCTTGTTATTTGTAAAATCAAATCAAAATGTACTCCAATGTTGAATACACTGACATGTTATTAACCTTGGGCGAATGTTTAGGATGTTCTAGTGCAGCTGTGACACGTTATGCATAAAAGTTTCCTAGAAGAAACTTACCAAGTAAAAAAACATTTAGAGCCGTTGAACGACGTTGTAGAGAAACTGGGAATGTGAGTATTGAATAATTAATAAAGGAAATAATATTTTAAATTTACTTGATCAAGATCCAATAGTTAGCGTAAGGAATATAGCAAGACAAACAAATACTTCTTCTTCAAGTACTTGGCGGATACTGAAAGAACAGCAATTACATCCTTATCATTACAGACAAGTCCAAGAGCTCTTGCCAGATGATCTACCGGTTAGAGTGGATTTTTGTGAAACATTGCAACAAAGGACAGCCCACAATCCAAATTTTTTAAAATGCATTCTTTTTACGGACGAGGCCACCTTTACGCGACAAGGTATGTTTAACTCCCATAATGCACACTACTGGTGTGATGAGAATCCACGAGTCAAAAGGGTATCACATTACCAACACTCATTTAAAGTTAATGTTTGGGCAGCAACTTTAGCTAACAAATTAATAGGTTACCATATTCTACCTGGAAATTTAAATGGTGATATGTATCTCGATTTTTTAAACAATTCCTTATTCGAGATATTAGAAGATTTAACGCTAAACGAGCGAAGATCTTTATTTTTTATGCATGATGGAGCTCCACCACACTTTGATAGAAGGTGTCGTAATTGGTTCAGTAATCATTTTCCGAATCTATGGATTGGTAGAGGTGCAGAAGCTCCGATTCATTGGCCTCCTCGGTCATGCGATTTAACCCTTTGGACTACTCAGTTTGGTCGTATATTAAGGAAAAAGTCTATGCTACAGAGGTAAATTCACGCCAAGAATTGGAAGAAAGAATTCAACGTCAATTTAATGACATCATAGCTAATCCCCTACCGTTTAGAAGGTTAATGGAATCTTTAGAAAAAAGAATAGACTTATGTATTTGCGAAAACGGAGGGCATTTTGAACACTTAATGTAATTCAATTTTATTTTATGTTCTTAGTCATTAATTTAATTTTCTTCTAGTGAGTTTAGTTTAATTACCAACTATTTTATACTAGCATTATTACTTCATAATTTTCAAATCAAAATATTCCGAAAACGGTACACAGTATCGAGTTTTACCAAGAGTACCTTTTTCGTGTAAAATTGAATGATGTTTAAGTTTACTTGAAATTTTGATTAATAATTATACTTTTAAAAAAGTTATATTCACTAATACTAAGTACGATCCGTGTAACTAGCGCCCTCTATGAGAATCAGATATAAAAACAAATTCATGGGATGTACCAGCTTCCAAAACATATTCGTATAAAATTTCATTACAATGGTGCCAGTAGTTTCGGCAAAATCGTAAAAAATGCGTAAAATTATTTTTTCTTCAACGCCCTGTATCTTGAAAACGGTTACTAAACAAACCCCAATTATTCTTCAGTTTTTTACCTACCCTAGAGACGGGGTTACCTTTTTTTGAGACACCATGTATATATATATATATATATATATATATATATATATATATATATATAGAGAGAGAGAGAGAGAGAGAGAGAGAGAGAGAAGATAGAGAGAGATTTGATAATAAAAAAAGATGATACAGTAGGTTGTACTGTAGACGAGTGAAGTTTTTTAAAACTGAATAAATTAATTTTCGGTAGCTAATTAACGGCTAATTAAAGACTGGTATTCCGTGACGCCTTGTCGTGGCGCTAATTCCGTTACGTTTGACTTTAGAATAGAGAAAAAAGTAATACAACGCCAGTATAGAAGCTTCGCTTCAATAATAGAGATTGTGCCAGTTTTTTTTGTAATTTATGACCCTTTTGCTGTAACCTTTTTCATTTTTTTTATGGATTTCTACCCTTTATCAAATATTTGCAACTACTGCAAAAAATGTCTGTAACTGTTTCTCATGAGAACTGATTATTTACCGGTTAATGCGTTATCTTTTCTAACCCTCGTTGGTCCCATATATATTTTTAATGGGTTTCTGAATTTTATATTATAACAGTCAATACCATCGGAGTAATTCTCTCTGATCAGATCCAAGCTTTACTTATCGAAATCCCTAAAAAATACAAAACAAGTAAGTAAATATTAAGAATAAACAATTAATTATCATTACAAATAATAATCTTTAAGTAGTTTAAGGATATCTAAGAATACTTCTTATTAGAAACAGACACTGCGAAGAACATCTTAAAGATCTAGCTGCATCTTAGAAGTGTACTAGAGATTAAGTAAGCCCTTTTCTGCCTTGATAGAGAGGTTTATAAATTTCTGGCCTAACAATGAAAAAACGGAATGATTATCCGGAATATGATATGATTAACGGAATATAATCGGAAATGGCTTCATTGCTTTTTAGAATATTCTCCATGAAAATCAATGCACTTTTGCATGCGTTTGAAATAATTTTCGAAGCACTTTTCCACTCAGGTAGGTAGTTTTGAAGATCTGCTGTGAGTACCTTATGGTTGCAATTTTCTTTAGTTTCATTTATGTCTGAGGATTTGAGATTGTACCTACGTTCTGCATCTTTCATATGTAAATTTGTTTCATTGTTTATACGTTCTGCATCAGTGTCATGTCGTGTACTGATGTCTTTAACTGTGCTAAAAATAAATCAAATGTATCACATGTGTCCACTTCTGGTGGTTTAAAAGTGAGATTAAACTTTTTATTAAAAATATCCCTATACAACCATAGTTTTGCTACATCGTCTAAATGAACGTGTTGTTCAAAGCAATACTCTTTATAGAGCGTATACATTTGCTGCACTGAAAACTGAGGACCGAAATATACTTTCTTTGACCTTTCTGGTTTGTAGTGGCTTTCATATTTAGGGAATGAGGAAATATGTGATATAACGGAATTGATTACATGCTGCTGAGTTGTATTACTAGGGGTATGCTTACCTCTCTTGTCAGCCATAACTATGCCTCCTTCTTGGTGCTTTGCTAAAACGGTCTTCACTACTGACTGCGATATGCCCAATGTACTCACAAACATGCACTTACACAGTACAATTTTACATCATCTACTGACTATACTAAGGTGTTTTTTCTTCCTTTTGATTCGTTCCCTAATCGCAAACTTTGTCTAGCTGGAGGCTTTTTTCTACACAGGATAAAATAAACTGCCTTTTTACATTATAATATTTTTCGTCATCCCAATAATAATTAAAAATCTTATCTTTAGTTTCTTCAGTTATTTTTGGAATAACATTTCATACGACATGAACAAGCAGCTTTTTTTTCTTTCAGGCATCTCTTTTCCGCTTTTACTGAGATAGGATCAACCGGCAGCATACTGTCGTTTTCGCTTATTTACAACCCAATCGGAAACATGCCTTAAATGTTTCTTTCCAACTTGTTTTGTAACAGATTTTCTGGAAACTCTTCTTTTATTAACTTGCTTATTTTGTACAAGAACGTTTGATTGTTGAACGTTATCTTCTGAATCATAATCAACATCATTAATAGGATTATACCCTTTATCTGCCATAGAATCATCAGGATCGCTCAACAAAAGGTCATTTTCTAAGAGAGAAAACTGTTTTTAATACGTTTTCATTTTGAATGACATAGTATCTACATCTTGACCGATCTCAGTTACTTGCGAGGAATATTAATCAATTTCTTAATCAATTTTATACGAAGAAAATGTTTTTTTAATTCCTTATTTTGCCCTAAGAACTATAATAATAGTAAACGAATTACTTACCTTCCGTTATGGAGTCAAGCGCTAAAGATATGTAATAAACGATATCCTCGGCCACTCACATTTACAAATTATTAAAAGTATTCTCATCAATAACTACAATTTTTTTTAAGATATTACCATAAACAATAACCACGTGTTTTTCACTCAAAGGGCAACGAAACAATGAACGGAATTTAATATTTTTTGATATATAAGAGCGACGTTAGTGTTTGTTTTACACGGACTTTGTCCTATTTACTACCATTGTCGGTTTACATAGATACAGGAATACTGTTCTAAGTCCAACTTAGGATTATATACCTGTAGGAGTTACGGACTTACGTACCGTCTAAGGGGTCGGTCAGATAGCCAAGCGGGCTAGGCGGCCGATTCTCATTCGCTTCACTGTCGAATGGTTCAGTGGATGTGAGTTCGAGCCCCAGCTCGGTGTACAGCAAAAAAAAAGGCTAACGCAGCAGTTTAAAATTCTAGATGAATCTGCGGCTTAGACTAGAATATGCTGGTGTCTTATCGGAATATGGTGGAGTAGTACGGCAAGAGATAAGGGCTTGCGGCTCGGTGATATTCCTCTATAGATCGCTACCGGAAGGGCGTGGTGCCTAAATACCGGTGTATATATATATACGTAATCTAAGGGACTACATTTTTAGATACTTCGTGAATTTCCACATG
Source organism: Diabrotica undecimpunctata (assembly GCF_040954645.1). Taxonomy (NCBI): domain Eukaryota; kingdom Metazoa; phylum Arthropoda; class Insecta; order Coleoptera; family Chrysomelidae; genus Diabrotica; species Diabrotica undecimpunctata. The sequence goes on along the minus strand of NC_092804.1, from coordinate 137,254,278 downwards.
GTAATTGATAAAATTGAGTATCAGATAAAAAGAAATATTAAAGCATAGATCAGTTTCACAAGGAAAAATATATTCCTACATAATAAAATAAAGGAAAAATCGATTCGCTAATTCCAGTTTAAACTGTCTTAGTAAATTTAGTAATTATTTTTTGCTACTTTGGTTAAATTTTGATCGACTGGCAGTGGCTGGAAATTACTATACAACTAAGGATACGTGCTCATAGCCAATATTTAAACAAAAAAATATTTACGTGCAGTCTATTAACAAAATAAATCAGCATAAATTAAAACACAAGTTTATTTTTGAAATTTTATAGTCGTTTATACTTTAGTATTTACAAATTGAAAGTTTTTGATAAAGATCTTCTTTGTTCATTTCTTCGTTTTTTTATTGGTATTCGATATAATGTGTTCGATGCCATAATAAAAAATCGTCTAAAATTGTACCTTTTTGCACTACTTATATAAAAAATTTTAAATTATAAAAAATAAAACAAATGCAAATACGGCGCCGTATTTGTCTAAACTCAACTTTAAATTGACCACAGCACACTCCCTCCGCGCAGGAACGAGACTAGCAGCGCCGCCAAACGAATGGGGGCGAAATCCGAACGTGATTTGACCTTAGCTATCCCTGTTACCAATCTAGGTGTAATTTTATCTATGATTTATTTGAGCTATTAATAGTGACAGTTAGGAGTTTTTGTGTTGCATATTGCCGACAATAAATATGTCAAAATATTTACAAGCTGAGCCAAAGGACTGTAGTAAAGTATTTACTTTACTTTTACCTACAGATATTTACAAGGACACCTAATAAGGACTTAGAAATATCTACATAAACAAAATATTCAAATAAACGCTACTAAAGAAGGATTTGAAAACATGTTCTCTGTCATGAGACTGAATAGCTTAGGAATGAAAAGTCCTGACAGGACTATGGCATGGGACAGGCGGTACAAGGTCTCATGACATAGATAGAGGTTAAGCACTTTAGATTAGGTTACGATGACACTGTATTACTGAAAGTAATAATAATAAAGATGTACAACACTCTGTATTAAACATTATTACATGGCGCAGTCAGGAGGATACGAACCTACGGTCCCAAAGGGAATCTGATTTTCATGGGATTCCTTTGGAAGTCGTATCTGATAATATGCCTTTTGGCTCTAACGAATGTCGAGAATTCTCTAAGGAATGGAACTTTATATTTGTGACATCTAGGTCTAGATATCCTAGAGCAAATGGGCAGGCAGAACGAGCCGTCCAGATAGCTAAAAATATTTTCAGGAAGTGTGAAGATCTTCAGTTAGCCTTATTAGAATATAGGAACACACCACTATTAGGATCAGACAAATCGCCAGCACAACTCTTGAATAGTCGTAGACTTAGAGGCAACTTTCAGTTTTACATAAAAAATATTTACCAGAACAGGTAGACCTAAAAAATGAAAAGAATAAATTGGATAATAAAAGAAAATTGTACAAGCACTACTATGATAGAAATACAGCTACAAAAGAAGAATTAAGTGTACAGGATAATGTGGTTATAAGAGAAGATGGGCAATGGAAACCTGCTGTGCTTAGACGAGGTTTACAAGAGCCAAGATCATCTGTTGTTGGGAAAGAAAATGGGACACTTGTCAGAAGAAATAGCTATCACTTGAGACCATCTAATAATATGCCTAAACATCTCATTCACCTAGCAGATGATTTTGATCACAATCAGAATGACAGACCTTCATAATCAACGGCCTGTGAGAGTGGAATACCGAATCAGTTTCCTACCAGAAGTAAAAGATTATTTAAACCCCCATCTAGATGTAATGATTTTGAGATGTACTATTTTTACAATCAGTGTTGTTATTAGTTTTTATTTTAGAATGCTTTTATTCTTTGTTCATTGTTGTAGTTCCTATGTTTTCTTGGAAGAAAAAGATGTCATGAGACTGAAAAGCTCATGAATGTAAAGTCCTGACAGGGCTATGTCATGGGACATGCGGCACAAGGTCTCATGGCATAGATAGAGGTTAAGCACTTTAGATTAGGTTATGATGACACTGTATTACTAAAAGTAATAATAATAAAGATGTACAACAGTCCGTATTAAACATTATTACATTCTTTCTATTTATTTACAATCGCAGTACGTACTAACTAGAGAGGTGTGTATGTTTTATGTTATTATAACTAGTCGCGCGGGAGTGAAAATTAGTTGAGGTGTTGTGTTAGCGGTGTGGGCAATCCTGGATCCATCAGTAAATCACAGCCCACACTAGATTTATTTTGAGTTCGTGGGTCGTTAACGACCCCTTGGGCATTAATGAGGAGTTAAATTTGCATCCTTTTACCTATTTCATAAATGACGGGGAGGGTATGTAAAAATCTTGATGACCACTACTTTATTTACGGTCGAAATAGTCGTAACATTATAAGAACCATAATATGACAAAAGAGTCATAACGTTGGAAACATTTAATAATTTTAAAAGCGATTGGGAAGTTAAAACACAGCCTGAATACTTACAAGTTTATACTGCAAAACTGCGCATTACGCAAAATAAGAAAAACAGATTTATTATAAATAATTCCATAATATGAAAAGTTAAATGCAGAGTTTTATAAATTACTGCCAAAGAAATCCGTTTTTACGCATTTTATGTTTGTTTTACGGTTCTTGTTTATGTCATTTATTGTTATGTTATATGTTATTTAGAACTTCATGTAATATTTTTTTTGTATAAATTACGTATTTCTATAAACGACTTTTTGTCATTGTGAAATATAGGTTTATGTTTGATTCTTGCTCAGTAAATTCAAGAAAAGTAAGAGATTCTAGACACTCATTTTTTCACCTGAAAATAAATTTGTAACACTGATCATTGTTCGACTAAACGCGTCAATTTCTTATTTTTCTGCTTTTCAAATCGTTTTTATTAGTATATACAGATATACTTTATTATCTCCATATAACAATATGAGTATTTATTTGTTTATTCACAATCTTGATAAAATAAGGCACTGTTATGATAGACTCTTATCTTGAGCAGTAAAATGATTCAGGGTTATTGGAAATACTCATCCCAAGAATAATATTATTTATATATACTATTTATATTTGCTATTATATTACATAAAAAACCGTCTATACGGCGATAAAATGCGAATATAGTCTATTTATGAAATCATTTACATTTTTAAAATATGTTGGGGTCTAAAAATGCCGCCTAAATTATAAAATAAAATTATACACGGTTCACAATTTGTCGATAGCTCACTACAAGTTTAACCCTAATTAGAGAGCTGAAATACAGAGAGGATAGGTAATACGATATAATAGTAAAAACCAACCTGAAACTGACGGTTTAAGATGTTTTCGACTAACCCACCTTGTATCTGAAGGAATACAATACCTTATAATCCTATTACGAGGGTATTTTGAATGGTTACAGATGTGTTACACCAGTGTCGTAGAGTATATGATTGAAACATTTTTTTGAACTAAATAAATATATTTTTTAAATTGTACTTATGTAAATTGTATTTTTTAGTAAAACTTCTTTATTTTATTCAAAAATAAAAAGTTTCTTGCCATTTGTAAAAGATACATTTATTTAATTAAGGGGAAAGGCGCCAAATGTCGCCTGGCATAATTTCCAATCTGTTTTAAATGTATCCATTATTTTCGAATCCGTAGAAAACTAATAAATATTTTTGAAAAATTTAAACGCAGAATGAAAGATTACATTATTACTGAGGGCAGAAAGTCCCTGAAAACTTCTACAATGTTTATTTTAATATGTTATCTAACAGGGGTGAAAATAAAAGAGAAAATATAGTATAATTTTTAATTGAAAATATTGCATGCAAAAGAAACTTTTTATTTATTGTAATAAATATTTCATTCTGCCTTTAAATTTTTCAAAAATGCTGTTTAGTTTTCTCAGGATTTGAAAAAAAAATGGATACATTTAAAACACATTGAACATTTTGATAGGCGACATTTTGCGCCTTTTCCCTTTAATACCTTACGATTACAACTATTATTACTTACCTTATATAATTACGATTAGAAAACTATTCAAATTCAAAATAAATAGGATCAACTTCGGAATCCGAGTCATCTTGAGGGTTAATAATTAGCGGTTGTGTCTCTACGGTCGCATCAATTATGTTATCAAGATCCCACATTTTTTGTTCTTCTTCTATTACATGCCTTACTGCATCTTTCCAGTTTTGTTCTGTAAATGTTGTAAAGACTCGTATAACAATTCACGAACGGCTTGTATTTTATATAACGTATTTTTTCTGGCCACATAACTTTTCATTTGTGTCCAAATGAGTTCAATTGGATTTATTTCGCAGTGGTAGGGTGGAAGTCTAAGGACTGTAATGTTTCGCCTTTCCGCCATTTTGTCAACTACGTATTCCTTGAACTTAGATTTGTGTTGCCGGGCAATTTTTAGAAGTTCTTCTTTTACCATTCCATCTTCGTAAGGCAGATACTTATTCCGCAGCCAGTCAAGAATATCCGGTTTCTTCCACGCAGTCGTTGGAAGTCTTTCTACTAGTCGTGAATGATAAGGTGCATTATCTAATACTATAATTGAATTTGGTGGTATGTGTTCAATCATCTGCTCAAAATACTCTTCGAAAACATCAGCTGTCATCTCCTCGTGATAGTCTTTTGTGCTTTTGGACTGAAATTCCAACAAACCATGCTTAACACAAATCCTTTTTCACTGCCAATGTGAGAAATTATTAATCTACTGCCTTTACCAGAAGGTGGAGAGATACCAGTAGACCAACCTTCCATAAAGGCTTGCCTAGATCTTAACATATTTTTATCTCACCAAATTTTTTTTAGAGTATGACCTGAGTTTCATCCACGTTTCATCCTGGTAGAAGATGGGCCTTCCTTCAGCCCGGAATTTTCGTATGGATCTTAGATAATTTCTTCTCCAACATATTATCTCCTCCCGGTCAATCAAAAGTGATTTTCGGTCTGATTTCTCCCACCGGAAATTTAATTCTTTTAAAACTTGCCACAATTTAGTTCGTCCGATATGAGGCTTTTTCCCTCTCTTGATGAAGCCATCACAAACAATCCAACAAAACGAGCACGAGCGAAAGGTACGTATATGTTCGTAGGTATATGAAATAAAAAATCACTCACGCACTGCATATAATTCGCAAAAGAAATATTCGAGACGCTAATTACTGCCGTAGACGCGGACACACTGACGAGCCGTAAATTACATGCGATCAAAAACGTACTAAACAAAAAAATTGTTTTCGTTCGTAATAACTTCACCCTTTTAAGTTAAGTTTCGAATATAAACTGAACAAACGAGGCACGTGGCCAAAGCATACCCATTATATTATTAAAAATCTGGGGAATTCCATCCTAATTATCTTGCAACTAATAGTACCTTCGGATATGAATTCCAGGTTTTCTAGTAAAGTGATTAAACGCGAAGATTAGTATTGAAATATCCAAAGAGTTAAGGTATTCTTATTTACAAAATTGTTAATGGTTAAATTCTTATTTTTATTAATATAATATAATTGGTTTTTTGCTAAATATATTAGTATTAAAATATTATTAATATTATATATATATATATATATATATATATATATATATATATATATATATATATATATATATATATATATATATATATATATATATATATATAACAGTATTAAAAAATATTATATTATTATTTAATGAATAAACACCTCAGGAACGCCTATATCTTACGACCGTTTTATGAGTTTGAGACACATTTCGTGCTCTCAACAATTTATAAACGGATATTAGTATAGTTATCTAATGTCAGAGTGAAAATTGGCAAGTGAATGGTTGTTAATTAATTTTTTTGCAAACTTCGTCATGATCATAATCATCATTATCATCATCATCATCATTATCTTTCTCTTATTTCTAAGGTGAAGACATCGTCAATCCCCTTCACTAGCATGTCTCGAATAACCGTACCCCACTATGATTTCTTAGTCCTTTCTCTCTTTATATTGAAGAAGTCCTAACTATGTCATTTTTGCATCAAAATACCACACCTAGACTTCCCCTTTAAACTTAAAAGGGGCAAATGAGGTCAAAGGTCTAGAAACAATACTAGATAAGCAGCTTACATGGAACGCCCAACTGGAAAGAATATTCAACAAAGCAAAGCTTTCTCTTTAAACATGTCGTAGGATATGTACTGGCTATATGACTAGTCAGACCTATGATTACGTATAGAGCATTAGTATGGTGGTCTTAATGCCAAACAAAGACCGCCAGACTGAATAAGCTTCAACGACAAGCATGCTTAATCATAACAGAAGCTATGAAGACTATCCAAACTGTCTACATGGGGTCATACTTAACCTCTCTCCCTTAACCATATGGATGGAGAAGTAGGAAGACGTCAGGATGCAGCTAGGTAATATCTCCACTATCTTCCAAGCAGGGATTTATGTTATAGAAATATGCCTGCAGAAACCAATAGAGAGGAACTGAAGAGATAGATCTATAAAAACTATATCGACTAGCCAGATGGCATTAAAGGCACTGGAATCGTATTGGATTGTCATTTAAGTTAGTATTCAAAGTTAAAAAAACTGCTTCAAGCAAGCCTGGTTCCCCACCTTGTAAATACTAGATTACGCAGAAAAAGGACAACGGGAAGGCTTTCTTTATATATCTGCACCCTCAACGGAGCCTTTACGAAAACTTTTTTCATAAAATTTCTAAAATAATTCCCCAACGGACACATATTTCTCATTTGTTCTGTAATTCTGTTTACCCCGTAGCCTACGCAAGTACAATGAATTAAGTTAAGATAAAAAAATCTTTAAATTAACAGCAGCGTTGAACAAATATGTCGCAGCATCTGAACGCCTTAAAATTATTTTATTCAATGGTATAGGGTTGGGTAAAAATGGGTTTATTAAACTATCTTGTATAAATCTACTTATAGTTAAATTGTTTGTTTTTCCAATTCTTTAACGGCAACTAAATAAAGTTTTCTGTTGAAGTTTTTGTTTAAAAATCTAATCACATACACGATAATATAAATGAAAGATTACCCATAAACGATCATATCAATCACTTATTTTGTATTTGCTGTCTTTTTCTATAAATAACAAATGTTTGTTATAGAAAAAGACAGCAAAAACAAATTAAGTGATTGATATGATCGTTTATTGGTAATCTTTCATTTTTCCGACTGTATAAGAAATTGCCCTATAACTCCAGCTTAATTTCTGAAATACATTGTAAAGCAAATTGCGAACTATTCCAAGAACACATTCACCAAAACCTCCCAGAGTTAAGTACCATGTCAACGCGTACTCAAGTTGACACAGGGATTTCCAAAATTGAAAAGGTTTAAGAAGCCACATGTGTAGATATTTCAATAACTCGATTTAATCTGTATACTCCAGCTCTCCCACCAAAAATCAAAGCAAAACGCAAAATGATCAAAGAGCGTAAAAGATTCCGAGACCCCCTCATCAAAGCAGAATATAACAAAATCCCGGCGTCAATAAGGTTTGAAGTAACAAGCTGAAACAAAAACAGTGGATGCGATTTACGGCCAGCCTAGACTACCGGGAGGGTGCTAGATTCTGGAACCAATTCAAAATCCTAACAAAACAAAAAGGTAGACCACGCGCACATCTCCTAGTCAATGAGGTCATTCCTAACAATCCACAAGACAAGGCCGAAGCCTCAAAAAACACACTCCAGGCCGCACTCGTTTCCTTCAGCCCCCAATTTCAACGAAAGTTCCAAAAGGGACCGAACGTAGAGTGGAAGATATATTCTACTACGCTTTATGCTTTAAAAATCTTCCAGAGAATATAATCCCGCTGCTCACCAAGATAATCAATGCATGTCTCATGCTAAGCTACTTTCCACTCTCATGGAAGGTGGCCAGCACAGTCATGATTCCCAAACAAGGGAAACCCCCAACCAACCTTGAATCATATAGACCTTTTTCAATACTGAGCACCCTAGGTAAAGTCTACGAGAGGATCTTTAAGTAGAGACTCGTAGAATTCCTAGATGCCCACTTTGCCTTTCCAAATTATCAATTCGGATTCAGGGCTGGACATTTCACATAAAATGAATTGATTGAAGCAGCAACTTTCATTTCACAATTAATTAAAGAAAGAAGACACGTCATAGGCATATTCCTAGACTTCCAAAAAGCATTCGACCAGGTCTGGCACACAGGCCTAATCGAAAAACTCCACCTTGCTAGACTGTCCACAACTTTTTTTAAATTAATACATTTCTCTCTCTCCAATCGAACTATCAAGTTATCAAGATATATCAAGACTATCGTATCAAAGTTGACAACACATTATCCTCACCATTTACTCCATAAGCTGGAGTTCCTCAGGGCTCAATTGTTGCTCCAATACTATACACATTCTACAAAAGTGACATCCCCGCCCTCAATATAGATCGGAATCCCTACTGCTGTATGCTGACGACACTGCGCTCCTTACGTCAGGCCCAAGATCAGAAACAAGATCTATGGGTTTATTGGATTCATTTTTTTTAGGTTTTTAAAATCATTATGAACAAAAAAGTCCTGTTATAAGTTTTCTCTGAAGTTGGTCGTTTTCGAGTTATAAATAATTTAAAACTGAAAAAACGCAACATTACAATTTTCAAAGCTCAAAACCACAAGTAAAAAATATTCTTTTTTAAATCATCAGGTACCTAAATTCAAGTTCGAGCCTTCTTCTATTAGCTCCTGATGAAAATTCTGGACTTATTTCATTTTAAAACATTGTTTTAAATTGTTAATAAACCGCGTATGGCAGGGCGGACACTCATTTGTACAATGAGAATTCAAACCAGAAAAAATTTGTGCTACCTCTTAACAAGTAAAAAGCAATATTTTAAAATAAAATAGACCCAAAATACTTATCGGGAAATGATAGAACAAGGTCTGAACTTAAATTTAGGTACTGGGTGAATTTAAAAATAATTTTTTTACTTGTATTTTTGAGCATTGAAAATTTGCATTTTTCTCTTGAACATCATTTTGGGGTATCTCATGAAAGTGAATATGCAAAAAACGAGACATGGTTCAGAGTCCATGTCTCGCCTCCATACGTTATTGTGGGACGAATTATTGTCTTGTACACTCTTATTTTTGCTGGTATTGAGAGTATTTTTGATTTAAGTACGGCCATTAATGAGTAATATGCCCTGTTTCCTTCAATGATCCTGGCTGCCACGTCCTTTTCATATTTATTTTTAAATGTTATGATCGCTCACAGGTACTTGAATTATTTGACGACTTCAAAGTTGTATTCATTGATTGTTACGTTTTGTCTAACCCGTGGTCTTGGGTTCTTCGTAACCACCATGTTTTTGGTCTTGTCCTCGTTGACCTTCAAATCAACTTTCTTGGCTCCGTTTTCGAATAGGGTGAAAACTTCTTTTGCATCTCCGGTGGTTTGTGCAATTGTGTCCACGTCATCCGCAAACCCCAATAGTATTTTTGATCCTTGGGCGGCAAATCCGTTTGTCAGTTGTGGTTGAGCTTTCCTTACTGCATGTTCCAGTGCAAAATTAAATAGCAAGGGGGCGAGAAGATCTCCTTGGGCTTGGATCTCAAGCCCGGTGTCAATGTTGAATTCCTCCGGTGTGGTGTAGTCTCCGAAAGTGTATTTTCATATATAAAAATTGACCTATTTTAGGATTTTCCATTTGTATTCATAATATAGTATAAAATGAATTTATCCATTACTTTAGGACCTCATTGTATATTTGAATAATTTTAGAAAAAACAAAAAACGACTTAATAGTGAAATGACGAGTCATCTTAATACCGTCCATGCCATTTAAGTTAATTCTTTCTTGTTAAGCGTTCTTTAGTAAACCTATGTCCAAAATTAATTTTCTTTATTATACTTGCCTGGCTCTATCCTAACAGAACATAGATATTAGCTAACTGAAGCGCACATATTATATTATGAAACGTACAAATACTACGTGCTCTTATTTTTATGTCCTGATATTAAATTTTCAGAGAAAATTGCATTTTTAAAGCACACATTGCATATTAAACATACAACGACAGTTCATTTTTCGCGATTTTAGGTTGCCAAAGTCTCGTTTGGTAAATATAATTAGTCGAAGTTATGCATTTTATTAACAGTATGGAATTCTATAGTTCGTATAAATTACTGTTAAAATTTCCAGCACAAAGAAATTTCATAGATGTGTGGATGCGTTAATAAAGACAAAGTAAAATAAATGAGTGATGTACTCGACAGTTACTTGATGGAAGTTCATTGTATCTAACAATAAAACACTAAAAACTTTTGTTTTCTTGTGTTTTTGTTGAAACCCTTCCACAAAATTCATTAAAATTTATTAATAATACAGCAATTTCGGCAGAGTGCCTTTCTCAACGAATACTTACGAATAATAACAAACCTCTACTGGAATCAAAGAGCACAAATCGTAATAGATAAAGAACCCAGTCCACAAACTGAAATCAGGAGAGGAATTAGGCAGGGATGTATTATGTCCCCATTAGTATTTAATGTATATAGTGAAGCCATTTTTGAAGAAGCATTACTATCTCAAAGTGAAGGAATAATAATTAACGGAAGATCTATTAACAACATAAGATATGCAGATGACACTGTGGTTATGGCAAGCTCTGCTGAACAACTCCAATTACTGCTAAACAAAACAAACAGTTTCTGTGAAAAATATGGACTAAAAATGAATAATTAAAAAAGACCAAATACATGATAATAACAAAGAAAACAAATATACCAACAAACATACATTTGGGAAATGTACCGATAGAAAGGGTTGATAAATACAAAATACCTAGGAACCTGGATTTTAGACAATAATGATCAAACAACCGAAATAAGAGCAAGGAAAAAATAGTAAAAAATGCGTTTGTAAAAATGAAAACAATTCTCTGCAACAAAGACCTTAGATTAGAACTGGGAGTAAGAGCACTGAGATGCTACGTGTTTTCGATACTGCAATATGGACTTGAAAGCTGGACATTAAAGCAAGAACACATAAATAAGTTACAGTTCTTTGAAATGTGGTGTTACAGGAGGATGCTTAGAATAGCATGGATACAGAAGAAAACTAACACGGAAGTATTGCGAGAAATGGTCAAAGAATGCGAAATAATAAACACAATAAAAATAAGAAAGTTACAATATCTGGGACACGTAATGAGGGGACAGCAATATGAACTGCTAAGGCTGATAATACAGGGAAAGATAAGAGGAGGAAGGAGTATAGGAAGAAGGAGAGTGTCATGGTTGAAAAATTTAAGGGACTGGTTTAAATGCAGTTCTATAGAACTTTTCAGAGCAGCAGTAGATAGAGTAAAAATAGTGATGATGATATCCAACCTCCGATTGGGAGACGGCACTTAAAGAAGAAGTCTTTCTCAAGTGATATATTTTTACTATGCGTTTATAGCTTAAGGCATTTATTTTGAATATGGAGAATTTAAAATTGGTCAATAAAAGAATAATTATGATCTAAAAGGTGAAGTGCGTACGTAGAATCTATTTTTCTATTATTAAAAGTCCTTTTGTGTTTTGCTATACGTTTCTTAAATGTTATAAAAGTTTGACCTATGTAAGTTGGGCAATCACCATACGTAGGTTTTTATACACCACTGTTTAAGTGCTTTTTATTTTGGCTCTTATTGTTCTTAATATATTTGCCTTTGTTTTGAAAGCTGATGTTATTCTGCTACATAAGCTAAAATCCGACCTACTGGTAATCCGATATTAGTACCTATTGTAACACAGACCCCCAGAGAGACATTCACAGAGTTGTACTAATCTGTATCCAACATTCAAATAAAATTATCGGAGGAAGTGTTGAATTTCGAATTATTAATTTGTGTACTTAAATGTTTTTACCAATTGATCGAAATACTAATTTTTTTTTACGGAAACTACCTCATTATATGGTATTTAGAAAAATTTACCTTTACCTTTTTTCAAAATTAAGACTGGCAAAATAAAATATTTTTTTCAGTTATGAAAATAAAAATTTTCTTTTGGTGGATTTACAAGTTTTCTTATTAACCGTGTTAATTTCGTCAATGAACACTTAATATTAATATATTATACAGTGAGTTCCTAAAGTACCGGATAAATTTCTACGTAATTATAAAGTAGATGAAAACTACTGAACCAGGTCGATTTTTACACACAAAAATATACATTATATACAATATACAAATCTTCAGTAAATATCTATCACCGTCCTAATATAAACAAATTAACAAAAACACCAATATATGTTTTTTCACACTTTATTTGCATTAATACCTAACTTAAAAGATTTAGATGTAGCAACTAACTTCATGCTGTGAATATGCGCGTAATTCATACTGTGAATTTTATAAAAATTCACTCTCATCAATTTTTCCCAATCGCGCCTAAAGAAATATAACTTTAAAAATAGTTTTTATTTACTTACATGTCACATGCGATGCTACAAAAAGTTACCCATTGGTTTTTTTACTATTATATATAAATGGTATACTAGCCACTTCGGAAATTCACATTCATTTCGGATCTTCCAGTTAGATTTAACAGTTATTCCAACTCATCGTCATTATTGTTCTGTTCATCACTCTCAGCCAAATTAATAATAACTTTCTTTAAGGCTGGGACATTTTTCATGTAATCTTTTTCAATCTTCTTTACATGTTCTATTGCATTTTCCCAGTTTTAAGCACTGATATCTTTGAATTCTGTTTTTATTAGTTAGACAACACTTTGGGCATCTTTTGGAGATGTGTTATTCCTCCGGAAATGGTTTTTTAACTGAGCCCATAGCAATTCTATGGGATTCAACACACAGTAATATGGAGGTAATCTTAAAACCATATGTCCATTGTTAGTGGCTAATTTATCTACAATACGTTCTTTAGTTACGACTTTTATATAAAGTACCTGGATTAGTTGATCTTTGGTGTAATGATTCTCAAAATATAGGTCTTCGGCTTTTAATGCACCTGGAGTGATATGATGAATTTTGGAACTCAACAATAACGCATCGTTCGCAATGTAATATGCAAATTCGCTTGCCTCTAGAATGGGGTGCATCTATTTGGCATTTTCTTGTACCGTTTGTCTAGGCTTTATCTATCGTTTCGTGAGAATCAAACCAAGTCTCGTCCAGATAATAAATTTCTTGACACTCACTGCAGTATTGTGAAATTTTTTCGATATATTCATTTCTCCATTTTTTGAGGCGGCTACTTTCCATTATGGTTTGTTTCTTATTGACAGTTTTATATTTAAAACCATTTTTGGTCAAAAATCTTTCCAAAATCTTTGTGGAAAAATCATCAACAATATGTTTTTTAAGGTTGAATTTTTTAAGAGCTTCCCAAATACTTTCTTGTTGTTCTACTTTTCGAACCTGTCTTTATGAAACGGTACACTATTGCATAAGAAATTTTTGTTAAAACCGCCGTTTGCTTAACAGCTTCATATTTGGTCATTTTTTTAGAAAGTCCATCAAATACATCTAACACCATATTTTGCTCAGCTACACACAAATTCTTCTTTTGCTGAGTACTTGGCTCCGCACTTTCATCTTCATCTTCTAAATTATCTGTAGGTTCATTTTCGTCAGGTAAACGCACATCACTTTCCCATGGCCGCCACATATTTTTCTCTAATGAATACTTAATATATCAAAACAAAATATTTTTTTCGACAAAGTCTGGCTGAAAGAACCACAAAATATACTGCTTAAGAATGACTAATTCCGTTATTTAAATATTGTGACAATGATCCCGCCCCACTTAAGTATTCTACGAAAATGTACTTATTAAGTACTGAGCCATTACCGGAAATATAAAATTGTTTGTAAATTTGTATTTAGGTCAACCGCAGGAATTTCTCTTAATTATTTTGTAACGTTATAAACGTCACATCTCTATTAATTTATATTTTAATAATTATTTCATTTTAATTTCTTTATTAATTTATTAATTTCTTTATCTTCAGTTTAATTTTTACTATTTTTTTATTTATAAAAATAGTTGGCGCCCCCTGTTTTTCTCTTCTTCCTCTGTCTTTATTTTTTTTTCTCTCTTTCTGTCCCATAGAATGAATATTCGCCCGCTCACTTTTGTTCGGCAGACTATTCTGTTCCGTGTTGACTGACAAGCTAGTTTCATGATATCTATAGCAACATTCTATGACATCTGTGCTAACTTCATTCAGTCTCCCACTTTCTGTCAAAACAACTTTTCTGTAGTGGGATTATTTTTTGCCTCTTTTTGAAATTTATAAAAGAAGGCAAAAATTATTATAAGACTCATTTTTATGGTCTACAAATTCTCTTGGGTTTATTGGAGATATCAAAACTTTATTGGTTTACTGGATATTTTATTGGTTTGTTGGACACATCAAAACTTAATTGGAGTTGTTGAATTTATTGGTTTATTGGACACCAAAACTTAGGACATACAGCCACGTGTGACTGCAGCTCTCTCTCCAGAAGCCACAACTTCTAATTGGAGGACCCAACAGCTAGAACACACAAGCAGCCCATCGAAGCAATAAGTAACACTTATTAACTGTTAAGCTTTGCCAGGGTTAATTATTGTTTTTTTATTCATTTAAATAAATATCTTTGGTTAAAATTTGTCTTATTTGCTATCAATTGAGAACTCAGGTTCAATCCCTAGTTTAAGACAAGACGAACTCACCCTTGAGATACTGAGCTAGGCAAGGTATAGACGATAAGCTCCCATGGTTGATTGAGGTATTATTTTTACAATAGTATTTCAATTCTCTTTGGTAGTCTTATCGTTACAATTTTTAAATGTTATAAACAAAGACATTTTTTTTGGATAACATTTCACAAAAATATTTAATGACAATGATTTGGAATAAGTTTTGCTTCTTTTTGTGTATATCAATAATTAGTGTTCATTGAAAAACCCACAAAACAAAATGTCTACTTATTTTCGTAACTGAAAAATATTTTATTTTGCCAAACTTAAGTTTAGAAAAAAGATGAACGCAAGTATTTTTTTAATAGTATATTGCGAGATTATTTACTGTCAAAAACCATTGTTCCGATCAATTTGTAAAAACATTTAAACAAACTAAATAATTCAAAATTCAACACTGCTCCGGTAATTTTATTTGAATGTTGGATAAAGCTTAGTACAACTCTGTAATTTCTCTCTAGGGGTCTGTGTTACAATAGGTATCAATAACGGATTATCAGCAGGTTGGTCTTTAAAATTTCGTATCGATCTTGTCCCTCACTATACTGGGTATTTTCTCTGTTGGTGGAAAGACTAATTTTAGGGCTTTCACATTTCTTACTGCTATTTGCCTAACCTTCTTGTAGTGGCGCTATAGTTTCTTACAAGTTTAGTATATTATAATGTCGCAATTATTATAGTGGCGCTATAGTTGCCGAGGTGTCATAGACCAGGTGGGTCTAAAAAATAGAAATAGAGAATTTTTCTTTTTTACTTTGTAGTGTCATCAAGTGCCACCAATCACGCACTTCGATGTTCATCGCCCTTCCTTCTGGAACATATAATTAAATTTAATTGGTTGAGAAATGAAAGAGTTTCATATAAAAGTTAATTTATCTTTAAATATGGGACATTTTCGGATCTCAAGTCAGTTGTGATAGTTGTGTCTAACTCATGGTTTTACCCGTGTAGGGTAGCTCCCTAGAGCACTTTGCTCGAAGGGCTCTGTTTCTTTCTAAGACTCTGAAGCTGAGTTTTTTTCTTCTTAGAAAGAATGTGTTTTATTTCAACCACCTAATAAAACCATAATGGTATTATCTCTTCAAGATAATGCCACAATAAGAGCGTACCGGCCAACTACGCAATATAACACCATATTGCGCAATAGTTGGATAAATTAATAAACATGGAATTTTGCACCAAGTTGCAAACACATTTTCATACGTTTATTAATTACACCGGAGACGACATGGCGCCCAACCTTCAACGACTCTACCACGACTCCGAGATGTTAGAGTTCTCATGCTCCGCGATCGAAAATCGCAAACAGTTCCAACACGATGCCTGCATCAAAACCACTCAAGAAAACAGCGGGGAGAAGCATCGGATGTTAGTACACCAAACTAACATGCCGATATCCACCTTCTGCAGCCCTGAAACCGTCGATGTGCCACATCTCCGACGAGCCAGCCTACTTGATGCTAAGTACCTGATGCAATGGATGTCTCCGCAGTAGCCAGTCACTGCCTGCCCTACCATTATGTGGTCCAGAGCACCACGGAGGCCCAGGCAAACTCGCCTACGACACACCGGCGACATGCAGATGGGAAACGTACAGCTAGAGAGAACGAAGCCGCCGTAGAACGAGAGCACGTCGTCGAGGATGGACCTGCAGATGCTGTCAAAAACACCGACCAGCGCCTGTGAGTGTTTTTGTGCAGTGTAAGTGCGCGCTACGCGAGTGTACGCGAGTGTAGTGTGTGTTAGAGGACTTGTAAGTAATTTGACAATATAGACATATTCATTTTGATATATTTCATGTTATATTTGATATATTTTATGCATTTTTTTTCTTTTCTATATGTGATTTGTAAAAAAAAATTGTTTTCTGAAGTTTTTTAATAAAATCATCTTTTTTTATCAGCCTCAGAGTCTCCAAAGCAGGGGGGATGTCATCAAGTGCCACCAATCACGCAATTAAATTTAATTGGTTGAGAAATGAAAGAGTTTCATATAAAAGTTAATTTATCTTTAAATATGGGACATTTTCGGATCTCAAGTCAGTTGTGATAGTTGTGTCTAACTCATGGTTTTACCCGTGTAGGGTAGCTCCCTAGAGCACTTTGCTCGAAGGGCTCTGTTTCTTTCTAAGACTCTGAAGCTGAGTTTTTTTCTTCTTAGAAAGAATGTGTTTTATTTCAACCACCTAATAAAACCATAATGGTATTATCTCTTCAAGATAATGCCACAATAAGAGCGTACCGGCCAACTACGCAATATAACACCATATTGCGCAATAGTTGGATAAATTAATAAACATGGAATTTTGCACCAAGTTGCAAACACATTTTCATACGTTTATTAATTACACCGGAGACGACAGTAGGAATTTAAAATAGGTAAATATATTACGACGTTTTAGTAAAAAAAATTTTAGTTTATAAGAAAAAAAAATTTTTCCTTATAAACTAAAAATAAACAAACGTAACACAATATGTGCGTGGCACGATTTGGTATTTCATTGAGAATGATGATGGTGCACTTCTCACTTTTACCTAGGAACAATATAGAAAGGTGGTGGTCAGGCGATTTATTCAGGATTTCAGAAGGTTTTGTCGTACCAGGAACATTCTGATAAATAGATAATGGTTCGAACAAGACGGCGTTACCTGCTACACAGCTGCAAGAAACCTTTCCAGGATGAATCATTTTTCGTGGGACTGGCCCTTCTATCTATCACATTCCCTCGATAGCTTACCACCTGATGCGTACATCCACGGAATGTTATAAAGATAAAATTATAAAGTTATAAAGATAAAATTTTCAGCATTCCAGATCCAACCAAAACTGTGCCTGATTTATGTTAGAAGTTCATCTCGTTTCTCAGAACTCGGAAGCAACCTATATTCCAGAATACGTTTCAAAATCTGGATAGAGCATATTTTGATCATTTATAGTACTGTATATTCTTGCGCATACTATGGGTGTTTTTCGTTATTGCTTCATATACTCTTAAATGCATTGCTTATTATATTTTTGTAATACAATTATTGTTCTAGTGTAAATTTATATTGTTACCTAGCTCCGATGATGCCCTGGTGTGATAGTTACGTAGGTAGACTAGATCTTACATTGTAAACACTTTAAAAACACATACGTTGCCTATTTTTTCCCGAAAGAGTTTACAAAGTATGTATGTAGGTATTTTCAATTGATATATCATTTTACTCCACGCCACTGACTGCATTTAACGCTATGAAGCGGTTAACCGTCTATTTTCGATTTGGGATACGGCATCGAAAATTGCACCAGAAATGTCTAAACTCCCGAATTTCGCGCAACTTGTTACATCAATTCGGATTCATAACTTCAAAGGTGGCAATTTAACGGGAGGTAGTTTCAAAAGTTTGCCTGTTATATTGGTAGAACTTGCTACATTTAAGTTGGGAGTTTTGTTACTATTTTCTCAGAAGTAATCTCACAAATAAGGGAGTTTTCAAAATCGTCTTGGGATTGCGTTGACACAAAAATCTTTAAGAGGGTATTGGTATAAAAGCACCTGAGTCCTGGATGCCCCAAAAAGGTTGGCGTGCTTTATCTCTTGTTCATTGAATTTAACACGTAGAAGGGTAGAATCCTAAGCGTATTAGCTTTGTTGCATATAAATATCAAGCCAGTCATGTACAGGTCGAGAGAGAATTTCCTTTTAATGCCAGAAAACACAAATTAGATGTTTTCTACGTAGAATTTATTATAAAGTCATTTTAAGTATATTTATATCTATATAAAATGCAAATAGTTTTCTTATAAATTAAAGAACGAATTGTGTGACCGACAGTAAGTTTTATGGATTTTCAAAATAATATCTTTGAACCAAAAAGATATTGTAATCAGCCAGTATTGCATATTGTTAACACTTGCTTTTCAATTATCTTCAAATCGTCATCAAAATTCATCTTTTGACAACAATTATGGGAAGGAAATAAAGGGGATACAATTGGCAGCAAGGCAATAACATTTTGAGAGAATGTGGCGAATAAATATCGTTTTTGCAATATATACCAGGTTTTTGTAATGATAATCTCATTCTCTTTACAGAATTCGAATAACTGTTGTCTTTATTTATTGATCTTTAGTACCGTAATAACCTACTGATTATATATACGATAATATATAATATGTTTTAGAATGTCAAATATTTGGTTATTTTTTTACTTCATCATAATGTCTCCTGTCTGTTGTAGTTTTTTAATCTTACAATTTTATTACGGAGTTTCTTAATAATCGATTAAAAGGTTTCTTCTAGGTGATGGGAGCTTTTATTCTTTTTAGTTTTAGTTTGAATTCAGCACAAAGCAGATTATGGTTAGTTGCTGAATCTGCACTCGCAGACACAGCACTCTACATATTTTTTACAGAAGCAATGCTGTTTCTAAATCGTTCATTAATCAGGATGTAGTCAATATGATTTCTGATTATCTTGCCTCTTGATCATCTAGCGATTTCCAGGTATCTTCTTCTTCTTGTAGCACTACAACCCGGGGTGGGTTTTCGCTGACTGTACAACTTGCTTCTATCTTGAACGGCCGTCCATAATAGTTGGGTCAGTGGGTAGCTCCGTTGTTCTTAGATCTGACCATATATTGTCTCTCCATCGAATTCGTGGACGTCCTAAGGGCCTTCTTCTTGTGGGGCTTCCTCCCATATTAACTTGACAAGGCGGTTATTAGGGAGTCTATGGACATTGCCAGCACATTTTAGACGTTGGGATTTAATCTCTTGGACTATATCGCTCGCTCTATACATCTGCTTGACCTCAGCATTTGTTCTCATTCGGTATTGGTTGCTATTAATGTCGTGATAAGACCCAAAGATTCTTCTGAGGATTTTCCTCTCAAAACATCTAAGTTTTCTTTCTAAGTTTCTTTGGTCAGTGTCCACGTTTCACACCCATACATGACCACCGGTCTAATCACCGTTTTATATATTCTAATCTTTGATGTTCGTGTTAGGCTTTTAGATTTAATAGTATTGTGGAGGCTGTACATACATCACTTTGCTGCCTGAATTCTTCCTTTCCTGAAATCTCTTCCGCGATATCGTTATCTGCATTGATTGTTGCTCTGAGATATTTAAAACTCTCCACTCTTTCAAAGTTATATGGGTCTATTGTAACATTTTGCCCTATTCTATCTCGTCCCTTTTGTCTGTTGATGCACATGTATTTGGTTTTCTCTTCGTTTACCCTTAAACCAGTTTTCTTTGCCTCTACCTCCAATTTATTAAAAGTCTCCTTCACATTGGTGACTGTGTTTCCCACAATGTCAATGTCATCTGCGTATGCTAGTAGTAATTTTGGTCCATTTACTCTCAGTAATTCTGTTTTAAGTTGTGCTGCTCTTACTACTTTCTCCAGGATGATATTAAAGAGGAGAGGTGACAGCGCATCTCTTTGTTTCAGGCCACTGAATATTTAGAAAGATTCTGAGAGTTTGTTACCTATCCGTACATCCAGAGTACAGCTATTCACACATAACTTAACAAGCTGGATAAGTTTTTTTGAAACTGAAAGTTCTGCCGTTGCATTCCACATCTGATCCCTTTTAATGCTGTCATACGATTGCCGGAAATCTATGAAGAGATTATGGATAGTTCTATTGAATTCCCAGGTATATAAATAGATTTCCAGGTACATATATAGATACACTTAAGGTGTAACGATTATTTTGCCTACCACCTAGGTATTATTATAGGGTATTGAAAAATGGGGACATAAATTACGGGGCTAGAGGTAGGGTAAGCAAAACAAACTGAAACGTTTGCGAACGGCCACTCAGGGTTTTTTTGGAGAGCTGGATCGTGAATAAGTGAATGACGAGGGGAGCTGGAATGGGGTAACTACAAAAAGTAAAACAAAAATGGTACTTACGTGAATCTCCTGGACAAACACAACACAAGAAGGTTCTTAATCTATTTGAAATAAGGACGCCGCTTAGAAGAATCATCTTCCTGCTAGATGAAAGAAAAGCTTTTCTTTCCTAAAAAGTATAAAAAAGGGTTGGAAACTTTTAAAAAGAAATAATACTCTTTTTTTTTAGAAAAAAAATTACACATTTATTGTTGTCTCACCACAAACAGTTACAAATATCAATAGTAATACAAAAACACAAAAAACAAACTTACTATGTTACTATCGGTTTACAAACTCTAGAAGTTGGAGATACTATAAGATCTTACAATTGTTAATGGGCGACATTTTGTAGCAGAAATAGATTATTACAAATAAAAAATATCTTTTTAAAAGGAACTATTCGTAAAGGTTAACCTTTTTTAAAAAACAAAACAAAACAATATCTCAATTATGATTAGGTATGTATCAACTGTCAAAAAAATAAAACTAACTGTCATATGTTAATACTAATTTCTACACTTTGAGAATAATTAATATGACAGCTTAGCCACAACATAACATGTATAATTTTACTTAATATAATAATAGTCTCCCGTTTTAATTTTACCGTTAATTTTACTTATTACAATTTGTTAACTTGTCATGAAAGCAATTATTATAAAAAAAGTCTATTTTTACTTTTTAAGAGTTCAACAAAAGGTTACCTGAATTTTACTAAATGTTATTTTTTCTCCTTTAAAAAGATTTTTCTCCTCCTTCACTGCCACACAAACAACTGCGGAAATATTCTGGAATGACGACCAGGGACAAACAAATTGAGGAAGGAAGCTGGGCACTGGGACACAGTCTTTGGAACTTGGCTCCTTAAAAATTCAAACACAATGGAATCATGTGGGCATCCTTCAAAGTTAATAGACGATAAAACAGTTATTACTCTTTTTTAGACTGACACATTACATTCGAGTTCACTTTTTTACAACAAAATTTCCGGTTTCTTAACGCCGACCCACGCCGCGTCTGCTCTCTATAAAATTTCTTCCAAACCTAACTTAACTTCACTTACTGCACAATTAAATGCCACAATACTATACATTTTCCCATGAAAAAAAGGCGAAAAACGAAAATCCAATTACGAATTTGAAGCTAAATTCGGACTGACACCGAAACCAACTGCCTTATACAGATGCCTCACTGAGAGTAACCTCATAATCCCCAAAAATTATTCGCGTCCCCGCATAACGTTCCCATCAACCCAAGTAGATTTATTTATTTATTTAACGCGCAATATTAAGCGGAAACGATCAAAAGAAATACCGAAGAAATACGGATCTGTGATATATAAACAAACTTTAAAATGTGCTTATTATCAATTCTCGGCGACGCAAAAAAGATTGAAATAATATTTCGGTGTTTTAACTTACACAAGGTGATTTGAAATGCTACAAAGGCATTCCTCCTCTCTGCACATCTTGTGTGCTTTCGCCACTCAGTCTTAAGTTAAAGTCACAATAGTTACTTTGTGTTTTTTAGTAATTTTTGGAATTTGTTTAGTTTGGCTGTAGAATTGCTTAATGACTTCATCGGGATTGTTTGCTTTTGGTGCATAGACTTGCCTTCTTCTTCCTATGCCGTCCCCATTAACGGAGGTTGGCGACCACATTTCTAGAAGTTTTTCTGTCTTTTGCAACGTGGAATAATTCGTCTACGGTCATGTTTTCATGACTTGTATTAAGTTAATATTAGGGAATTTTGGGTCCTACTACCCTCCCTTATTCTTTCAGTGCCTATGAGGTACAAGGTAGAATTATAGATATACGACGGAGATGCAAGGTGGAGAACAGTAAGGACTGTGGAAATAACAGAAGAGTAGAATGGAACGAATCATATAAGCCGAATGATAACAAATGGAGTAGTAAAGACTGCAAGATATGGTTCCCAATAGGAAGTCGATCGATGGGAAGACCAGGAACACGATAAAGCGACAACTACTCATGTCTAACAGAAAGAAGAAGAAATAGAAAAAATTGTAATTTTCCTTTCTTTGTGAAATTTCTATATTGTATTGCATTGGTAAAAGCTTATATGTACTTCTCGTAGATAATTGAGTAATTGTTAATTTTATTAAATGTAAAGAAAATAGACTATAATCTAATAATGAATACTTATTATTACTATTATTCATTGTACGTTATTAGAATAAATAATCGAAACGATCAAAGGTGTACAACGGAAACCAAATGACAATGCGCTCCCTAAAGTAATGAAGTGTGGTCATCAGCTACCGTCTACATACCCAAATAACGCTTAATCATCACATTAAACCAAGATAAATGATACTTCTCCTTCGAGATCCCGAAGTAAACACTAGTGGCATTATAGGTAGCATTTTCTTGCTGCAATGAGGAGATATTGTGTTGTTGGTCTATATATAACGGCCGGAAACGCCGGAGCTTTATATTGTCTTAGAAACGTCTAAGTTAGAATACATAATTTTAGGTATATTTAAGACTTAACTGTAGAGAACAATGAATATTGTACGGCTTTAGTGATTATACGCAATTTGGAACAAAAGAGCATTGTTAATACTAATTTAATACATAAATTGTGTTCGGTGCTCTTAAAATCGCGAAACTTTATTATTATATATTTATAACTGAATGAAATTCAATAAAATAAATAATCGAATTTATAAAAAAGTGAACCATAGATTGACGGATTGATATTTTCGTAACAATGTTTGCAAATTATTTTCTTTTTTTGGGTTTTCCTCAATAAAGTTTTGAGCCTAAACCGGCCCGGTCTGCAATTTTTTTTCCACCCAGTAACATTGTTTAGGCATACGTCCTCTAGTTTGCTGTCTATGACCCTTTGTTAAAGTTCATCAAGAAGTCATATACTCTTAAAAAAATCTAGCAACTTTCATATGGAAGTTTAAAAATTTTTCTAGCTCGGTTTCTTCCTTTGTTACGCATTTCCTGGATCATACTTCATTTAAACAACATATTTTGTAGTTGTTTGCTTAATTGGCAGTGTCCACTCACTATTTTTGTGACCGTCTTCAGCTCTCATCTGCGAAGTTTCGTTCTGCTTCTTTGAGTATCGTGTCCAAATTAGGCGTGGGTAGCTTCCATAACTATTTGCCGATATTGTTCTCGATCTTACGCGGAATGTAAAAATTCATTTGCTGATAAGTCAGTCCATTCACGAAGGTTTCTTCTTCTTCTTAACATGCCATACACCAAAGTGCGTAGGCGACTATCTCATTACTAGAATTCTGTTCTTGGCGGCGTGACACAGCTTGCCTGTATTGTGTATTCCTGTCCATTCTTTAATATTCCTTAACCAGGATAATTGTTTGCGGCCGGCTCCTCTCCTACCTTCGATCTTCCCTTGTAGGATTAACTGTGGTATTTCATATTATGCTCCTCTCAATATGTGCCCAAGGTAACCAATCTTGCGTTTTTTAATTAATTCAAAGCCACGCCGGCTCTCTTAAGGACATCATCGTTTCGAACTCTATCCACCCAAGGTATGCGCATCATTCTTCTCAATGACCACATTTCAAATACTTCAAGTTTGTTGATAGATGTTTTTTTCAAAGTCCACGTTTCCATGCCATAAAGCAAGATGGACTATATGTAGCACTTGACCATTCTGTAGCGTATTTCGAAATTTAGGTTTTGATTACATAGGAGCGGTCTGAATTTCACAAGAGCTTGTCTTGCCATTTGTATTCGGGTTTTTATCTCTTGTTGTGGATCCGATTGGTCATTGATTGTGGTGCCAAGGTATTTAAAAGTTTTCACGCGTTTTATGCGATCGTCACCTATGCATATTATCGGATTTTCTGGAGGGTTTCTGCTAATGACCATATATTTCGTTTTTAAAATGTTGATTTTGAGGCCATATTTTTTACCTATGCTATTCACCCTATCAAGTAATAACTGCTGATCTTCCAAATTATCAGTTATAATCACTGTGTCGTCCGCAGGTACGAAGGTTTCGGTTTCGATGAATATTTCTTCCTACCAATTCCTCTTTTTCCCTCGATCTTTCCGTTGAATATTAACTGCAGTATCTAATATCTGCTGCCTCTCATTATATCCTCCGTATATTCAAGTTTTCTCTTTTTATTATTGTTTTTAAGTCATCTTCGCCTTGACCTATTCTTTGTCAGATTTCTATGTTTGAGATTCGTTGAACTCATTATATTTTGAATATTCTACGATATAACCACATCTCGAAGGCTGCTAATTTGTTCATCATATTAACCTTCATGATCCAGATTTCATATCAGGATTCAGGGATCAGGGATTCCAGGATCAGCCAACTCCCAGGATCTATCCCACTTTAACTATATAAAAAGAATTATTTTTCAGGGTCAAAATGCAATCAGGAATAATGTACCCGTTGATCCAATTCAAGACAAATTCTTGCACATCGCACATTTTGATTATGTTTTAAAATGTACTCTGACCTTTATAGACATGGAAAAAGCATTCGACTCAGTCAAAAGAAAAGATATATGGGAAAGCCTAAAGAAGAAACAAGTAAGTGAAGAACTGATAGAAGCAACAAAGAGTATATACATGAAAACAACAAATACAGTAAGAATGTTAAATATACAGTCAGAACCATTTAAAACAACCCAAGGAGTTAGACAAGGGGGAAGTCTCAGCCCAGTACTATTCATAAATGTAATAGATGAGATAGTGAAAGAATGTAAGAAAACATTCAAGAAATACTGCATCGGTTGGAACAGAATGCAAATGATAAATGCTGAGATGTGTATATTTGCAGACGACATAGTATTAATTGCGGAAACTGCATATATATATACAAGGATTTCCACAGTTTTCACTGTATTCCTTCACTCAACCGTTTTCTCCAATTTTTCCTGTTTAGCCAGTCCCCTTCCTGTAGGTTTCTTCTACTCATTGCTTCGTCCACCTCATCTCTGAAAGATCTTCGGGGTCTGCCTCTCTTTCTTCTTCCTATCGGGCTCCACTCTGTTATTCTATTTATCCACCGATTTTGGTCTGCTCTTCTGACATGTCCGTACCATGTTAATCTCTTCTGTTCGATGTAGTCTATTATGTCGGAGTTCATTCCCATTCTCCTCTTAAGAAGACTCAAATAATGAAAATATCAAGGAAACAAGGGACGGAAGATCAAATAGAAGTAATGATAGACCAACAAAAAATAATACAGACAAATTCATACAAATACCTAGGAACAGTAATCAACAACAAAGGAGACATCGAGGATGATCTTAACAACAGAATGGAAAACACAGGAAAACTATTCCAAGCACTAAATAGAGGATTCCTTAATAACAAAGAAATATCAACAAAGACCAAGATGACAATATACAAAACAATATATAGTCCTACAGTGACATATGGAGCAGAAAATTGGATATTAAACAAAAGACATCAGAGCAGAATTCAGGCAGCAGAGATGAAATAGCTCAGAAGAACGATAGGAGTAAAAAGAACTGATAGAATCAGAAATGAAGAAATAAGAGAAAGACTCAAAATCAAACCGATACTCGAGTCAATCAAAGAGAAAAAATTGGCATGGTTCGGACATCTAACCCGGATGGACAATAATAGACAAGTTAAAAGAGTGTGGGACGCCAAACCAATAGGGAAGAACAGAAGAGGAAGACCCATTAAAGAATGGAACAGTGACATCTCGCAAATACTGCAGAATAAGGGTAAGACTTGGCAGGAAGCAACACAGATGGCATCCAATAGGAAGGAATGGAGAAAGTTCGTTAAGAGCTAGGACACCTCAGAAGACTGTCAACTATTGTAATGTAATGAATTGTATTTTAAACGGCCCAACACCGAAAGGTACAAATGGGTCTACTGATTAAGTAAGTAAGTTTAAAATGTACTTTGGCTAATGTTTTAATATTAAAAAAAAAATAAACTAAAATTTTAAAAATAATATTTATTGTCTTTAAATGATTGATAGCGTGTTTTACCCTTACATAACGACACCGCTTCGTTGTTCCTTTTTCGTACAGCTATCATAATAATCGATTAAACATTTTATTTGCTAATTATGGCAGTTTTTCCTTTATTATTATGTATTATTATTTCTTTTTTTTTTTTCAATAACTGTACTTTCTTTAGTATTTTTTAATGTTAATTATGTGTTCAAAGTACTTTAAAATGTTTGTTTACAAAAAGAAGTACGAAAAAATCGCTAATACTGACGCATGTGCTTAAAAAATGTGATGAATAGCCCTATTCGATCAAAACTCCTGAGTTTTTACACTCGGGAATTTAACGTTCTTACCAATAATGTTACCGAAGCGTTTACTTCCTTCTTATTGTTCATATTTTACTAATTCTTTAATTATGTATGCAACAAGTGGTCTTAAATTGACTGCAGCTATTTGATATAATATTAAGTTAGAAGCATGTGTTACCTACGTCAATTGTGCTTTGATACATTATTATCGGATTAGAGGTTGGGGATGTTTCGATACCACTGATTGAATACAATTATGATACATTTCATCGCTTGTAATATGATTTGTACCTGATGTTGTGATATAGCGAAGATATTGTTTATTTTGACAGAAATCGGAATGCTATTTTTGTTAATGTATTTTATGATCTTTTAAAAATATTTCGTTCGGAATTATTGCTGCTTAAGTGATCAATAGGTTTCAGAATGTTGTCATTTTTCCTCCAAAGTCCAGGTGTTATATTCCCAGTATATAGATCCTCTCTATCTACTGCTTGTTGCGGTAAGTAGTTACCTGGGCCAGTTTTTCGTAACCAATTATAAAGACTGCAAGCATCTCAAATGACTTTATTGGTAGTTTCGAGTTTCAACTTAATTAGTCTTTAAAATACTCTAAATCTCTATACAAGTATGCCAAAAACATTCTCTACAACTCTGGCACGGGATAGACGATAATTAAATATTTTTTCCACATTTGTGAGACCAGTTTTACTGTAAAGATTTGATTTTAAAGGAAAAGTACCATCTCCAATATTAACGACGTTTTAAAGCATCCCAAGAGTATTGTTTTCCAATGCAATGTTTAGAGTACTATCTCTAAATATTGTACTGTCACTTGCTCGACCATCTGCACCTATGAGGATGTAAGTGAGCAGTAACCAGCATCAACCACATCTAATAATATGATAATATAGGTTTTTTTTGTAATTGAAGTAGTTTGAAACGGAACACGGAGGCCTTTTAATGATGGCATGTTTCCCGTTGATGGCTCCAAAATATCTAGGGAAATTCCAACGCTGGAAGAATTTTTTTTTTCGATTTCTTTTCATTCTTTATCAATTATTTTAGGTACCTGCAAACAATAAAAGTAGTATAATTGAAATCATGAATGTGTTGCTTGTGTGAGTCCATTTCGAAAGGTAAAAGAAATAATAAATTAGACTTACTCACAATCAATTTAATTTAACTATCCAGACGACCGGTTTCGCTTTCTACAATATGCAAAGCATCTTCAGGTCTCGATGCAAAGTTAAATAAATGCTGAAATAATAAACCCATATTAGGGTGTTGTCTAATAAAGATAAACAAAGATAGATGATATAAATTATATAAATTACAGTAATTATGCCAATATTACATGTCTGTGGTTTATCAAAATGAATAAAATGTTTAAGCAGACAAGGTAAGACCCACAAATTGGTAAAATAGTCTATTAAACTGTAATGAATTAATAAATGAACAAATAAATAAAACATTACTTACATGCCGGTACTCTATTAATTGATGGTTGAAAGAACACGGTTCAAACTATCCTGTATTGTTGATTGGAGAACTTAAGTCTGCTATTGTAATTGTTTGACAGTAAACGGGGAAGTTCTTGACAAGACAGATTTTATCCAATGAAGTAGAGATATGTGTAATGTAATTGTTTGTTTGATGAAAGTAATGTTCTATACCATTGAGTTATTTAAAACTTATTTATATTTATTCTAGAGATATATTTATGAAATATGTGTTATTTATTGAGATTTTATGTTTGAAGGTGACTGTTGTGAGACAATGAATGAGATTAGATGTACAGATTGTGTGGGTGTGCAATTCTATTAACTTGTAAATATCAAATTTCTTTGATAAAGTATTGCTGTAATATGTGGCAAATGGTTGTAAAGTCCAATAATTAAAGTTAAAAGATTAAAATTTAAATTGAGGACACTTTAAGACACACAGAAAACACAGAAAACACTTAAAAAAGGGGACGAAACAGACATTAAATTTAAAAAGTGAAGGATTTGGAAGCACTACATCTCTTACTTGGAGACAATGAGTTTTTTATGTTAGTAACAAGTAACAAGTAAGAGATGTAGTGCTTCCAAATCCTCCCCTTTTTAAATTTAATGTCTGTTTCGTCCCCTTTTTTAAGTGTTTTCTGTGTGTTTTCTGTGTGTCTTTAAGTGTCCTCAATTTTAATTTTTATCTTTTAACTTTAATTATTGGACTTTACAACCATTTACCACATATTACAGCAATACTTTATCAAAGAAATTTGATATTTACAAGTTAATAGAATTGCACACCCACACAATTTGTACATCTAATCTCATTCATTGTCTCACAACAGTCACCTTCAAAAATAAAATCTCAATAAATAACACATATTTCATAAATATATCTCTAGAATAAATATAAATAACTTTAAAATAACTCAATGGTATAGAACATTACTTTCATCAAACAAACAATTACATTACACCTATCTCTACTTCATTGGATAAAATCTGTCTTCTCAAGAACTTCCCCGTTTACTGTCAAACAATTAGAATAGCAGACTTGAGTTCTCCAATCAACAATACAGGATAGTTTGAACCATGTTCTTTCAACCATCAATTAATAGAGTACCGGCATTTAAGTAATGTTTTATTTATTTGTTCATTTATTAATTCATTACAGTTTAATAGACTATTTTACCAATTTGTGGGTCTTACCTTGTCTGCTTAAACATTTTATTCATTTTGATAAACCACAGACATGTAATATGGGCATAATTACTGTAATTTATATAATTTATATCATCTATCTTTGTTTATCTTTATTAGACAACACTCTAATATGGGTTTATTATTTCAGCATTTATTTAACTTTGTATCGAGACCTGAAGATGCTTTGCATATTGTAGAAAGCGAAACCGGTCGTCTGGATAGTTAAATTAAATTGATTGTGAGTAAGTCTAATTTATTATTTCTTTTACCTTTAGTATAATTGAATTGAAGTAATATTTTAAATCAGTAAAAATATTATGGGACATAAAGAAATGCCAGAAGGGAGCAGTGAAACAAGAACAACTGTCAAGAGAATCTCTTGAAGAATATGTCGCCTGCAAAAATGAGACCACCAGCGACGTCAGTAAAAAGGATAAAAAACTATCACCATCCGAAAATCACCTTCTGAAATATCAGAAGCAACTCAAACATTGGACAGAATTGCACAAAATGCAACTGAGGAGATGCCCTATGATCAGTTCGAAAAGTTTGTTGCATCTGAGCTTCGACAGCTTCTACAACAACAAACAATCTTGCTACCACAGGAAATTCAGAACTGTATAATTATTTCTAAGCTATCTTCGTTGGAGCATGTGGCTTATTCAAACCTACAGCAAGTCGATGGTGCAAATTCACCATCTTATAACCAGTCACTGGCTTCGCATTATGTCTCTTCAAACGATGATGAGGATGTTTTAAAACAGGTTATGATTAATACTGACCAAGTATGCCATGACAGTATTGTTGCCGAGAGGGGGCATTTGGGCCTGTAGGACCCATCGCCGGCTCTTCGGGCTTCTTCCTATCCCCGGAATTGGATCGGGTATTCACCATCTTTGGTTTGTCGCTGGTAGAAAGGTTAAATACTACCGCTGTTATAAATAACAGTTCCAGTGACAAATATCTGTTATAGGTAACGGTTCCAAGGAACAGTTACAAAGTAACAGAGCAAAAATGGAAAACAGATAGGTAAAAATGATCTAAGTATTCCTTGACTTACGGAAGGGATAACTTAGTAAACAATTAAATTAAATGGTATAAAAATATAATGCAAAGAAAAAAATGTTTCTAAGTGTTTCTTGACTTACGGAAGAAACAACTTAGGACAGAAATATAGATAAATGAAATATGTAAATGTGAGAGTAAAATATGGAAATATTTCTAAGTGTTTCTTGACTTACGGAAGAAACGACTTAGAGTGGAAAAATAAAATATTCAAAATATAAAACGAGAAATGCAAAAATGAAACAGATTATAGAAATATGTCTAAGTGTTTCTTGACTTACGGAAGAAACAACTTAGAACAGAAAATAAACAAGAGAATTAAATATAGTAAAATAAATGCACAAATATTTATAAGTGTTTCTTGACTTACGGAAGAAACGACTTATAATAGAAAATAAGAAAAATCAAATATAGAAAAGATGTGAAAATATTGCTAAGTGTTTCTTGACTTACGGAAGAAACAACTTAGCATAAAATAGAAAATGAAAGAAACAAATGTATTAAGTATTTGCTTAACTTAAGAAAGAAAATATCTTAGATAAAATATCGGAAATAATAATGCAACAATGATTATGAAAATATTTCTAAGAGTTCTTTGACTTACCGGAAAGAACTACTTAGACAATGTACAAATCAAAATATAAAATAGAAAAAGCAGATAAATATTTCTGAGTGTTCTTAACTTACGGAAGAACAACTTAGACACAAAATACAAGAAAAATAAACAATCAGTAGATGAAAAAATATAGATCAATGTAATATCCTAACCTGAAAAGGTCTGAATATACAATAATGCTAAAATAAAAAGGTATACAGAAAATCAGAAATAAAACAATAACTTAGTTGGAACAATAATAGCACCGACTAGGTCTACAGTAGAAGAGGCAAGCTCGACTGATCGATGAGAGAAAATCTACCTGCTTTTATGTAAAACAAATCCTTTGTTTTACGTAGCGAAAGTGGAATTTCCCTGCATCGAATCAATTAGAAATTTGGATTTGGCCAACCTTGGAATTCCCAAGTATTTTGACCGATATCCAAATTCCTTGATGCCTCCGGCACGGCTGTCACGCCTCCGGAGGACAGTATATGGATACTGTAACTTTTAACAAAAAATATATACTTACAAAAGAAAACTGTTGTTAATTTGTAGTAAATTAATTTTCACTCACCTCAATAAATGGTTGATGGGCGCCAGAAATCAGGCAAAAACTTGGATATTGTTGACTCTGGAACTCCAAACAGGTATTCTAGAGACTGGAAAGTATCACGAGTTGCTAGTTAACGCAGTGTAATTTTTAGTTTTGTAGCTATCATACTGGGATTTCCATTCTCATTTTCAAATCACCTTATTTGAGCATTTCATGCGCCAGTAAATCATCAAAATGGGTACATTTACTGCACCATATGCATCATACTTATCACGTCTTTCTATCCATGACTTTATTCACTTTTTCTGTGCCTGAATTTCTGCTTTTTTTCTTTCTAACTCCTTTCTGATAGTATGAGCTAAAATATCAAATCCCGCTTGAACTATATCCACATTTTGAAGATCCTGAATCCAAATAGCTAGTCCATTAGCAACTATGGTGACACACGGCTAGTTTACTAGCTAACAAGCCCACGAGCCAGCGACTAGGGAGTAAAGTAGCCTTGCTTTCAACTTTTCTCATAGATAGTTTACAATCTGCTATAAATAAAATTGATTCACCTCCTCTGCAATTAAATATTGCATTATAAACAATGGTCAAGTGACTGGACACAATCTACCATCATAACAATATACAACAAAGGCAGCTTTCATAAATGTGATAAATACAGAAGTATTTCCATTATCTAAGCGGTTAAGGGTATCGGGGAGTTCCGTTGTTGTTCAACTCTTCATGTAAACGTGATTTTCAATGAATGGTGCGGATTCCCTCTTATTGCCTATCTTGACAGTTGTATATAGTGTTTTCCAGTAGTGTGTAAAGTTCTTTTTCCTGATTCTTCGTAGTCTTTCGGTGATAGAGTGGAAGTCCATTATAAAGTGCTTTACTTTTTTATTAATTATGAAAACCGTTCGTAATTTGTGTTCTGTGGGGTAGTAGCTATATGTCGTAAAATTCTTTTTTTTTAATATTTTCTCTTCAAACCATCTCATTTCCTGAAGTGCAATTAATTTTTTATTTTATATTTTATTTATTACTTTAAATAATTTTATTATTTGAATTATTGTGCTAACCCTTTTCTGCAACAACCAATTAATTTACGACATAAAATTATATTTTCGTGTATCTGACAAGAGATTGATGGATACCTGAGATAGCAGCATCATAAAGGTTTGATCGATACAAGAATTGATGCGGGGTTACTCATGACATCAAGTACTTTTGTCAATCTGTTTTAATTATTGCGGAGATAAAAATGAGTTTCATTAAAATTTATGACGCCGGTCCATCACAGAAAATCAGAGGAATATTACGAATTTGAAATAAACTGCTTCTTTTTGACGAATACTACAATTTACATTTAGTTTAATTTTTTAATCTAACAAGCGTGAATTAGATCACAAAATTAAAAATGAATATAAAATATATATTTTTGAGGAATAATTCCTAATCATTGTAATTAAAATGAGACGTTCTCTTTTTTTGACGATTCTACTTCAACTTTTCTATTGATACATCTTTCCGTGAAATGTTATGTTTATTGTTCCAAACATGTTTGCATACTGAGATCTATAAAATTCTCTATTTTTAATGTAAGATTCATGCTCACGCTTATATTCATGTTGCTGATATGCACACTAAAGTCCGTTGGAAACCAAAGAAACTCGCTGCATAAAAACAATTACATTTGCTATTACCTCCCTCGTTTATCCAGACTAGACTTCGCCTTCTAATTTTGAAAATTCATGTTATAGTTTAAAAACTCAAATCAATCACAACAACAGCAATTCCTTCTTCTTCTTCTTCCTTCTTAAATGTAGGCTTTAAAGCCTGTTTCTTCGTCAATATTGACCTCCTAAATTGTTTAAATTATCGCACCATTTTTTTCTTGGTCTGCCAATACTCCTTCGTCCATTTGGTGACTGATCTCTAGTTCCTTTAATGTGTAACTAACCAAAGAAACTTGCTGCATAAAAACAATTACATTTGCTATTACCTCCCTCGTTTATCCAGACTAGACTTCGCCTTTTAATTTTGAAAATTCATGTTATAGTTTAAAAACTCAAATCAATCACAACAACAGCAATTCCTTCTTCTTCTTCTTCCTTCTTAAATGTAGGCTTTAAAGCCTGTTTCTTCTTCAATATTGGCCTCCTAAATTGTTTAAATTATCGCACCATTTTTTTCTTGGTCTGCCAATACTCCTTCGTCCATTTGGTGACTGATCTCTAGTTCCTTTAATGTGTAACTTATGTCGTCTATAGACACGATATCTGAACTGTCCACTTTTGCGCCTCCATTATACAATATCGCTGTTATAGTCGCTGGTGTTTTGTGTCGATGAGAACGAGAAATCTAGAATCATCCTTGGTAAGTAATTACTTTGGTTCTCAACATTTTCGTATTGTTATCTATAAAATCGTTCGTCACAAATTTCACTGAATATTTTTGAGAAGTAACATACATTGACCATGATTTGACGTGATTTATTTGTATCTAAGTTAACGCATGTCTATAATACGGCACTCGGAATGACAGAGTGACGTATGAGGCTTGTCGACTAAGCCGTGTCGGGGTCTGTTGACTTAGTCGACAAACCCCATCATGTACTCAAATTTCAGATTTTGTGAACTTAGTTGGCAATGAATAAATTTATACTGATATCAAGGCATTTGGAAACCATTTACAGTTGTTATATTGCATATGTTTCTCCAAATTTCTGAAGCATTAGCAACAGAGACAACATTTTGTGAAATTTGTCAAGCATTTCGTGTTTCACACAAGTTGTTCTAAGGAGCGTCCTATACATTTGCTGCTCGACAACCATGAATCCTACCTTTCTATCGAGGCGTTAGATATTGTAAGGAAAACGGAGTAACAGTTTTATTTTTACCTCTGCACTACTCGCATGAATTGCAGCCTCAGATAGGAGTATTTACGGACCCCTAAAAAAATACTGCCATTTAACTATGGACAACTGGATCGTAAACAATCCTCATAAGGATAATGAGGGTACATTCATAGTGAGTGACTTTTTTCCATCATATGTGACAGACAGGACTATACCATCAAATGAAGAAAGAAGCGATAGCGAAAACGATAGAAATATTTCCCAGATGTCAACGACAATTTGTCTGCAAACACAGTCGCATCGACAAAAATAGAACCTGCAAGTTCGATGTTGCCTTCCACTGAAAAAGTAAAGCCCTTTTCAAAAGCAGGCCTTGGACAAAATTCAAGAAAATCACGGAAGAAGAGACAAGAGATGATTCAGATAATGATTTGTGAGTTTCGTTTTTAATTGTTAGATTTTCTTAATAATGTCAATGGTCAAAATAAATGTGAAAAATTGAATCTGTATTTGTTTTTGGATCCTGTCACTATTATAACCCTTATGGTATCACTAAGAAAATATTGATTCAACTAACCCCAGGCCGTTAGTCAACTAAACCCGTACCCGGGGCTAGTTGACATATTTTGCAAAGCAGTCGAAATTTGCTTGAAACTTTTTTCTACGGAGAATTCGAAGACAGAGAAAATGTATGTACAATACCTGTAGGAGTATAGAACCAGCTGACATACTTGAATTTAACAGGATGCAAAAAATAAATTAGTAAAAATTAATTATCGAAAAAATAAGTCAACAAACCCCGGTCTCCCCTACACTTTGGTTTCTGTTTAATGATTGAACAATCAATTATTGATTTTAGGTTATGTGTCTTTTATATCTAGGTATGTGTGTATAGAATGTATAGAATGTCATGGATGCGCAACCTGAGAGAGTGGTACACCAAAGGATGTACATCAAATGAACTTTTCAGAGCAGCCGTCTCAGAAGTCCGAATAGCTATGATGATTGCCGACCTCCGCCGCGGAGATGGCACTTAAAGAAGAAGAAGATATTTGTGTACCTATATATCTCTGTTGATAGAGGCCATTTAATATTTTTAGATTATTTATTTCACAGCATGTTATGAATTATGTTGTTAGTATTTTTATGAATAATGAATAGTTGACTTAACACCTAACCTCCAACCTGGAGGACCAGCGTTTATTCTTCGAGTGTCTTTCTCTTATACAGATTGCTTTCAATAGACCTGACGAATTGTCTATCCGACCGCTTGGTTTGAGGATGATATTTTATTTCCCACCTATCCGCCGATTCATTAAATAGACCAGTGAGTACACTCCCCTATGCGTCACCTGGTGACGCGCTATCTAGGAGTTACAGGTTCTTCCGAACAATGATATAACATCTAACTAATAATAAGCATAAAATTGTCCCAATTTGACATCAATCTAGGATAAATCAACACATTTGAAGACTTTTAGCTCTTGAAGTGTACATGGCTGATGCCTTCAAGATCGAGGCAAAGTAAGTCTAAACTGCAAAGAATTCATTTACCACCGATTGACAAAAACAGTACTTTACAGATAAAATCGAACTTTGGAAAGTGTTTTTTAAACACGATTTCCGGAGTTGTCCAAAAAAGTTGAAATGTCCAAAATTCACAATTCTTGCGTGTACTGTGCGAGAGAAAGGCCTGTGCGCGCGTTTGTGTGTGTGTGTGTGTGTGTGTGTGTGTGTGTGTGTGTGTGTGTGTGTGTGTGTGTGTGTGTGTGGTGTGTGTGTGTGTGTGTGTGTATTTCCTTTGTGGAATGGAAAATAGGTGCTTAATCCGACGCGACGCTTGTGTGAAAATATTTTAAACTTACGATGTCATATAACATTTTCATCAGAAGATATTGAGTTAACTAAGTAATTAAGTGTACGACTTTACTTTTCCTTTACAGCTAGTTTCCTCCAAACTCAAACAATTAGTTCTCGATGTATATATAGCTTTAAACCTTTATAAGAAAATTTAATTACAAATTTATTATATTATAGGGTAGGTACGAAGGCTTATTAACCATCTCTTTTTTTTTTTTTCAGGTAAAGAAAAATATTACTTTGCAACGTACATTATATCGACTTGTAAGTAAGTATTTTATATTGTTTATATTTTGAGGCTGCGATTATTGTCATTTATTGTCGATTCTTCTCCTCATTTCTTCGCCCTTGTCAGGGAGTGGTGACACACTAAATATTGTTAGCTTACTGTCTCTGTTGGCTGCGATCCTGTGCCAGATGGACAGCTTTATGTAGGGAGTTTCTTATCAGAGTCTTCATTTGGTCTGCATATCCTGTTGGAGATCTTTCTCTTGGTCTTCGGCATTCTACCTTTCCTTCTACTCCAATAGTTCCATAGTCGCCGTTCTTCTGGCTACGTGGCCGAAGTATTTAAGTATGCTGGGTGTACTTATTTTAATAGCTTCTCTTATACATGAAACTCTTCCAGAATTTATAGGTTGGTTCTGTGTTCTGTCCAGGATACGCGTGCAATTCTTCAGTAGACCCACATTTCGAAGGCTTCGATCTTACTTCTATCGATTTTTTGATAGTCCATATTTTAGCTGAATATGTTCTTCTTCTTCTTCTGGTTCCTATCCGTTTCGGATGTTGGAAATCATATTTTGGCAATCATGACCTTGCTCACTGCGGCTCGAAACAGCTCCGTTGAGGTTTTCTTAAACCATGTTCTTAAATTCCGCAGCCATGATATTCTCCTTCTACCGGGTCCTCGCTTACCTTTGACTTCACCTTGCAATATAGACTGCAGCAGGGAGTAACAGTGCTGATTTCTCATAACGTGTCCCAGATATTGCAACACAATCTCTGGTTCCTTCTTCATTTTTTCTAGAACTTCCTTGTTCGTGATCCTTGATGTCCATGATATTCTCAGCATTCTTCTATAAAGCCACATCTCAAATGCTTCAAGTTTTTTAATAGTGGTGTCTGTAAGCGTCCATGCCTCCGCCCCGTACAACAACACAGAGAAAACATAGCATCTCAAATGTCTCATTTTTGTATCTAGGGATATGTTGTGACTTTTGAAGATGCCGCTCATTTTGTTAAAGACCGTTCTTGCCTTTCCTATGCGGCACTTTATTTCCTGTACATTGCTCCACTGTTCGTTTATAATAGTTCCCAGGTAGCAATACTGTTTTACTCGCTCTATCTGCGTCCCATTAATGTAAAGATGAGCTCCATTTATATTCTCCTTGCTGATAATCATTTGTTTCGTTTTGTGGGTATTAATGTTTAGTCCGTACTGTTGACTGTACTCGTTTATTCTGTCCATTAGCCTCTGAAGTCCCTCTAAACTATCTGCTATCACCATGGTGTCGTCACCATATCTAACATTGTTTACTCTTTCACCATTTAGAAGGATGCCTTCGTTTATTCCGTAAAGAGCCTCGTTAAAAATTGTCTCTGAGTACATATTAAATATCAACGGCGATAGGATACATCATTGTCTAACTCCGCGTAGTATTTTTTTGTGATCTGTTTGTTCTCTGTTAATTTTCATGTATGCGGTCTGATTTCAGTATAGTTCTGAAATTATTCTAAGGTCTTTGTCATCCAGGTCTGCTTCTTTTAAAATGTTTATCATCTTATGATGTTGAACTCTGTCAAATGCCTTTTCATAGTCGATCAAGCACGCGTATACGTCGCAGTTAACGTCCCTGCATCTTTGAATCAGTATCTGTACTCGAAAAGTGCCTCTCTGGTACCCACTGCGTTAACGAAGCCGTACTGTCTGTCCGATATTTGTTCCTCGCACTTCTTATAAATTCTTCCATGGATGACTCTAAGAAACAGTTTCAACATGTGGCTCATTAGGCTGATTGTTCGATATTCTTCGCACTTTTTAGCTCCCTGTTTTTTAGGTATCGCTATATAATCGCGAATATGTAACAATGGGCAAAATAAGGTTATTGACCAACTTGAGTTTAGTATTACTTGTTATTGTCCGGTCTTTTCATATTTTAATTAATTTAGCTTTTGCGCTTCGGGCCATTGTTAGTCTACGTTTTGATTTCTGAGGATCAATCGCCATTTTTGGGTATCACGGATCTCAAGTATACAAATCTGTTTACTACTTCGAAATGCGGTAGATTATTATTTGTCTTTTATTAGAGCATCTTCAGGGGCATTTCGTCAATTTTGGGCTATCCAACAATCGCAGAATGTCTTCTTCTGCTTCCTATGCCGTCCCCATTAACGGAGGTTGGCGACCACATTTTTAAAAGCTTCTCTGTCTTTTGCAACGTAGAATAATTCGTCTACAGTCATGTTGTCCATTCTCGAATATTTCGCAGCCATGACTTCCTCTTTCTACCTATTCCCTTTTTGCCATCGACTCTACCCTGCATGATGACCTGCAGAATACTATATTTATTATTTCTCAGTATGTGTCCAAGGTATGCAGTATTGCGTACTTTTATCGTTCTCAACAATTTTTCAGAATGTCATAAACATAAAATTAAACATAAAATTGTACATAACACTACACTAAACAAGGACAAACAGTTTTAAATTATTTAAAAAATAGTCGAAGCTACATTCTGGTTGGGAACAGGAGATTTTGCCTTTTATTTATATTTTACGTTATTTATATGTTTTTATCTCTGATGCGCACCTATTTTATTTTCTTACTTTGCTCCGCTATTTCTTAAGTGTTGTTTCCTGTTTTTGTGGTATGTTGTAACGTAACTCTTCTTTTTTCCACTAATTCTAAGATTTTCCCTGACATCCAATGTTTATTCATTTGGATTTTACTCGGTGTGCACTCTTCGCGGAATGTATCCAGCTTGTTCTTCCATTCCATGTTTTATTTAAGTCTTTTAATATTTGTGATTTTCGTTGTTTATTAGTTTCATCTGGAATTCTTTCACATTATTTACCCTTAGCTGTTTTGTTTGATGTATTTTTCTGGTTGTGTGTAGATTGAACCAGAAGTTCATTTTTAGCTGCTTGTAATCTGATCAACAGTATGCTCTAGGCATAGCTTTTACGTTTATTGCGAAGGCTTTTCTTTTCTTGCGCACGCTTATAAAGTTGATTTGATTTTTGTGTTCTTTACATGGACTAGCCCACGCTCATAGACTTCTTGTGTGGTCTGTATAAAGTGTATTTGGTATCAATAGATTGTTTTTACTGCGAAACTGTAGGAGACGTTCTCCTCCGGTGTTTCTAATGTCCAAGCTATATTGTCTAAGTCTATTGTCTATCGTTTTCAATTTGTACTTTTGTTAACTATTTGTTTTATTTTTTCCGCTATGCATTACAAGACAAATGCAATTTGTGCACTTTTGCTTATGTCATTTAAAATGCAACCCCCATTAAAACAATATTTTCGTTGTCCGTCATTGAATAATTCAATTATTTATTACTATTAAATTCAATTGATTCAGGATCCCTTTTAAATTAAAACGTTCATCAACTCTCCGTGGCATGTTTATAATAGGGTTATCTGTTTTTTTAGTCCCAAGCAACTTGAACATTATTGGAAATCCGTTATTAAGCCAGCAAGTTAACCTAGGAAAGAACAGTAACTTATGAGTCACGAAGGAACTTGCTAATGACTGACATCATCATTCTGGCTTTACAACCCTGTACCTATGGGTGCTAGTTTCCTCAAGAATTTTTCTCCAGTCGTCACTATCGATTACTTTCCTCCGCCAAGAAGGTATTCCCGTATGTCTGGTGTCTTCATCGATGTTATCAAAGAACCTTGTTCTGGATCTTTCTCTTCTTCTATGATTAATGGATCTATCAAGGAGCGTTTTCCTAGCTGGGTTAGTTGGTTCCATCCGCATTACTTGTCCCACCCATCTCAGACGTCCTATCTTAGTGTGTTTCACCATATCTGGTTCCTGGTATATTCTATAAAGTTCGAGGATGTATCTTTTTTTTCATACTCTATTGTCATTCATCGCTTCATAGATTTGCCTAACTAATACTTTTCTATAAGCATCTTAACATGTTTGCATTACTTTTTGCTAGAATCCAGGTCTCTGAATTATATGTGAGGACTGAACGTATTGTTGGTTTGGAGAGTTTTACCTTTGTATTTCCTGATATAATTTAGGATTTTAGAAGATTAAAGTAGTAGGTAGTAGGATTTGTGGATGCGTGCTTGTGTTTATTATTAAACTCATTTTTGTAGCCGCTTCTTTTAGTGCTACCTACGCCTCTCGTACAGCGTTTTTCGTTCTCCCAAAAATATTGATATCATCAGCATAAGCAAGGATTTGTACTAATTCGTTATATATTGAACCGGTGGTTGTGATTTGTGACATACGTATTACTTTTTCCACAGCCAGATTGAATAGTATACAGGAGAGAGGATCTCCCTGTCGGAGCCAATTTTTTTTAAAGGTTCAGAGAGTTCCCCCTGGATTCATAGTCTACATTAAACTTTTTCAAGAGTTTATTTTGTTAAATATATCAAGTGATTTGGTACTCCTAGCTTTTTTTATTTCTCTTCTATGTTAAAGAGTTGCAGGTCGCCTTATAGTCTATAAATATGCGATGAGTATCTATGCCATATTCCAGTGTTTTTTTCTAAAATGTGTCTCAGGGTTGCAGTTTGATAAATTGTCGATTTAGCATCTCTGAAACCAGCCTGGTATTTTTCTACTATTCGTTCTGCATATGGTGTTGCCGAGAGGGGGCATTTGGGCCTGTAGGACCCATCGCCGGCTCTTCGGACTTCTTCCTATCCCCAGAATTGGATCGGGTATTCACCATCTTTGGTTTGTCGCTGGTAGAAAGGTTAAATACCACCGCTGTTATAAATAACAGTTCCAGTGACAAATATCTGTTATAGGTAACGGTTCCAAGGAATAGTTACAAAGTAACAGAGCAAAAATGGAAAACAGATAGGTAAAAATGATCGGCAAATGATTGACTTACGGAAGGAATAACTTAGTAAACAAGTAAATTAAATGGTATAAAAATATAATGCAAAGAAAAATGTTTCTAAGTGTTTCTTGACTTACGGAAGAAACAACTTAGGACAGAAATATAGATAAATGAAATATGTAAATGTGAGAGTAAAATATGGAAATATTTCTAAGTGTTTCTTGACTTACGGAAGAAACGACTTAAAGTGGAAAAATAAAATACTCAAAATATAAAACGAGAAATGCAAAAATTAAACAGATTATAGAAATATGTCTAAGTGTTTCTTGACTTACGGAAGAAACGACTTATAATAGAAAATAAGAAAAATCAAATATAGAAAAGATGTGAAAATATTGCTAAGTGTTTCTTGACTTACGGAAGAAACAGCTTAGCAAAAAATGGAAAAATGAAATAGACAAATATATAAGTATTTTCTTAACTTACGGAAGAAAATATCTTAGATGAAATATCAGAAATAATAATGCAATATGAAAATATTTCTAAGGGTTTTTTTGACTTACCGGAAAAGAACGACTTAGACACACAATAAAATAACAAGTCAAATATTCAGAGAAATATTTATAAGAGTTCTTTGACTTACCGGAAAGAACTACTTAGACAAAGTACAAATCAAAATATAAAATAGAAAAAGTAAGATAAATATTTCTAAGTGTTCTTAACTTACGGAAGAACAGCTTAGACACAAAATACAAGAAAAATAAACAATCAAAATAATCAAATAAAATATCAAACAATCAGTACATGAACAAATATAGATCAATGTAATATTCTAACCTGAAAAGGTCTGAATATACAATAATGTTAAAATAAAAACGGTATAAAGGAAATCAGAAATAAAACAATAACTTAGTAGGAACAATAATAGCACCGACTAGGTCTACAGTAGAAGAGGCAAGCTCGACTGACCGATGAGAGAAAATCTACCTGCTTTTATGTAAAACAAATCCTTTGTTTTACGTAGCAAAAGTGGAATTTCCCTGCATCGAGTGAATTAGAAATTTGGATTTGGCCAAACTTGGAATTCCCAAGTATTTTGACCAATATCCAAATTCCTTGATGCGTCCCGGCACGGTTGTCAGCTCCTGGCTGACACGCCTCCGGAGGACAATGGTGCCATACGTTGGCATAGTTTAGAGCGGAATATTTTTGACGCTTTATTTAGAAGCGTAATTCCTCTATGGTTAGAGTATTCAAAAATATCTCCTTTTTTGTGTATGATGCAAGGTATTCCAAAATTCCAATCACTGGGGAGGGAGATTTCTATGTTCATTAAAACAATCTACAAAACAATAATGCGCCCATTCCTAACATATGGTTTAGAGTCCTGGACTCTAACGAAAAGTAATGAAAACATGTTGGGATGTTTTGAAAGAAAAGTACTAAGGCGAATAGGAAAGGCGAGTATATGGAGCGGTGAATGATAAAGCAGTGAGAAGAAGAGAATAAAATCTCGAACTGAGGTGGATAGGACATATAATGCGGATAGAACAGAATGATCCATCTAGAAAAACGCTCATTGATGGACCCATAGGTCAGAGAAAAAGAAGAAGACCCAGAACAAGGGTCCTTGATAACATCGATGAAGACATGAGAAATATCGGAATACGTTGGGCGAAGGAAGGCGATGGATATGAACGACTGGAGAGAAATTTTTGAGGAAGTAGGGCCCACACAAGGTTGTTAACCAGAATGATAATGATGATGTAGTGCTGTTATGGTATAGTGGCCACTAGCTTTGTATAGTTCATTTGGGAGATTATCTATTCCGGGTAATTTGTTCCTGGTTAATTTTTAACTATGTCTTTAACTTCAAGAATCTTTGGTGGTTTCTCCTCCCTTTGATTTGTTCCGCTGATCTCATCTCTTTCGTTTTCCAGGTTTTCTTCTTCCTATATATTAAGTACATACTTATTTATTATACTATGGGAAAAACAGATACCTAATTTGTTAAAAATCGTGGCGTACTATACGTGGCTGAGTGGTGTATTGCGGTATAAAGATTCCAATGAAACTTGTCGCAATAAAGTCTACAAGACCTACTATGATGAGCTACGCATTTGACGGAAATTAAAATTCTTATATGAAAGAGTGGAGTTATAAAAAAGAAAACAAGTTAAGAATGAATAATATTAGGGAAAGTTTAGGTATGGCACAGATGAATGTAGAAATTCGTGAGCCCTGGTTAATATGATTATCCATGTCCAGGAAATCGTTTTCAAAAAATTCAGAAATAAAATTATAAACGGTCTTAATATGTAAAGTTTTAGAATATACGCCAACATAAACCAACTCCAACACCATATGTATTTAGTTTGTATATGTACAACTCCAACACCATATGTAAATCATTTGCATTTATGGCCTCAAAGTAGATGTCACATATGTAAGCGTAGGAAACATTATGGAGAAATTAGTTGCACATTAAAAGGTTGAATTTGTATCAGTCCCAGGTGTCTGACGAGGCAGGGATGCTGAAATAACCGTTATAACACTCTCTGTCCATAGGTGATGTATCTCTTTCACGAGAATAATTAGCTGGCATGAATAATTCGGCAATAATTTTTAACATCTGTATTAAAAAATATTTCCAGATTTCTAGTGGATCTTTCAATATTTTAGTTGAAGTTTTCGGACCAGGTAAATGTTTCAATAAATTTACAGATCTGGTTTTAACAATCTTTGATGATGAGTCTTTTTTCCACATAGTATATTTGTTTTGGTCAATAAAAAATGCTTCTGTGACAGTAGATTACATAATCTTCTTCTTGGTGATTATCATTATCATAGAAAGGATCTTCTTTCTCATCATCTAATAATGCTTCCTCCATCAACTTTTCAAGGCGGTTCTGCTCTGATTCGTAAGACGACATGTGGAAAAAATAAACTTAGTCAAAATTTCCTTACATTCGAATTATTTGCAAAGGTTATTTGTTTATAAAAATAATTGGTTTTGATTGTAAGATTATGCAGAAAAA
This sequence comes from Diabrotica undecimpunctata, assembly GCF_040954645.1. NCBI lineage: Eukaryota > Metazoa > Arthropoda > Insecta > Coleoptera > Chrysomelidae > Diabrotica > Diabrotica undecimpunctata. The sequence continues at coordinate 137,209,628 of NC_092804.1, read as the reverse complement.
AGATTAATTTACACATACGAATAATATTACGAATATTATGGAAGTATATGCTCACATACTAACTAGAAAGTTGATAATAAGTTGAAAAAAATATGATCTTAACTTTTGTTAATTAAATACTCCAATAAATATAAAACCCATGTCAGTTACACCAGTACACGCGCGCTGACTCTCAATCCGCATTTGCTTATAATTAGTTAACGTACTAACTTCTCAGTCTAGACTAACATAAAGCAGCCGAGTGGATGAAGACTTATTCGAGAAATTCTATATTTCCATCAAACGCGGACTGTCAGTCCGCGCGCGTGTAGTGGTAGGTTAAACAATCAAAAAGACGGAAATCAATTAGCTGAAAATATTTCTACGAGTATTTTCCTAAATACACCAAATTTGGAGACGCAAGGTAACTCAGATTCTACCTGTTACAAAAATAGTATTGAATATTATACTTATACGACATCCTCAACTTTATTTGACATGAAACAAGAACTTCAACAGAATTCATTAGAAACGTCCTTGATTGACATTTCCAATATCAAATCAAATTTGCAATTTGTCAAATATTTCGATAAATGAAGATTTACATTGGAAGCAGTGTGAAGAAATTTTAATGGTTCTAAATGGTATTGGACGAAGTTCCAGCTAACACAACAAACGTCACATGGTTGACTGTTTTTCTAGCTCCGATTCTGAAAATGATAAAATAATAATTTCAAAAAGTAAACAGTTGAAGCGATTTAACTCTAATAGTTCTTTTAACGAAAAAGAAAACGCTGAATCACTTACTTAGGGAGTCTGCTTTGAGAAAACCTTTTTGTTAAGTTTTGAAAAACGTTTAAAAGCTTCAAAATCAGTACAGGAGAATCCATGTAAAAAAACGTTGTCAAAAAGGATGTATAAGAAAATTTACCGATTCAGAGCGACATGACTTTTTTGAATATTATTGGGATTTGCAGATTACCAAAAAAACACTGGCTGCTCTCTAGCAGAGAGGTAGAAATGTGCCAGCAATTTATTTTAAACACGGTTTGTATTTCGCAAAAGACATTAAGGTACTTATACTAAAGAAAACGAATATGACGAAACCTTCGCAAGGCCAGATCGAAGAGGTAAACATGAACCTCCACACAAAACAAGTATTGATGATAAGACAGAATCCAGGAATTTATAAAGAAACTAGTGTTTCTTCTCATTATTGTAGGTCAAATAAAACAAAAAAATACTTACCTGCCGAACTCAGAAATGTATCTTATCTTTATAAAATGTTCATTAAAGATCGGTTTGATAATCATAAAATAAAAATTATCATTAAAGATGTTTATAAGAAAGACTTTAAAATCAGTTTACACCTTTCGAAAAAAGATAAATGTGTGCACTCTGTGAGTATAGAAAAAAAAAACTGAAAAACGCTACAATCGAAAGGTTTGTTCGTAATCGTACTGTTTGGGCACCATATTTCGAAATGGGAATTATAAAGCATTCTGATTATAAATCTTGGAAAACTTGCAAACACTTTATTTCCCAAGACAGTACAGAAATCCACTGATGGATACAAATTTCAAATAAATCGACTTAGAACTTCATTTTCGGAAAAAGAACAAAACTTCATCAAAATCGAATATTAATATTCTGATAAACAGATGAGTTTATTTTGCCTATCCCATTTGAATTTAAAAAGGCAAGTAATTAAATATTTATGTTTATTTTCAATATATATTACACGGTAAAAGTATATAGAACGTTCCGGTTAAGTTAGCTACAAATGAAACGTCAAATTTGCGTTTGCGGTATTGCCAAGTCCTTATTATGTATATATTTTATGCCTCAAATATGCTTTGAAACAGTACATTTTTATTATATTATTTTATGGAATCTGGTATTTTTTTAAATTGTTTTAAATTTATATAAAACACGAACGAATGAATATTTGTTTCCTTCGATATTAGTTGCAGTTAGTTATTAGGAAAAAAAAAATTATAATTGCCCTTTGGTAGATTAGCGGATAAATTTGGCAATACTGTCAAAACCTTCAAAACACTAGTTGCCAGATTGCAACAGATGTTAAGCAGATTTCAATTTTATTACTATTTTCTTATAATTTTGAGATGAAATGGTACCTGAATACCGTTTTGTTAATGTATTAGTTAATGCCTACAACAATAATTGTTGAACCTGAAAGGGTATTAAATGTAGCAGAAATGCGGCAAAAACGATTTAATTTAATCTATTTAAGTTTTATAAATACGTTTGACTCTTTAGTGTGGCGCGTGTTGCGTCAGTTAATTAAAACTAGTATCATATGTAAGAATCTAATTAGATCTAATCTAATCTAATAAAATTAATTAATATTATATCGCATGCTCTTTCGCGATTTATTAAAACGACATGGCAACACTGCCAAATACAAAACTTTCCTTCATTGTAGCTAACTTCATCGGAACTTTCTATATACTTTTACCTATTAAACTTATACCTTATGTTAGTTTTGATTTTAGTTTAGAAAGTTCAATAAGGTAGAATATGTATCGCCAAATAGAAAAGCTAGGTGTCAATAATTTACTGCATTAGCCAAAGTATCTCAACATTTATTAGTTTACTTTACTTATTATTTTATTACAGACAGACAATCAAACAGTTCCCTAGAGAAACTAGGAATGCTACATAGCAGGCCATTGGCAATTTCATCTGCTAAGTTTATGGACCTATGTCGGCAACATGTCATACAGGAACAAGAAAAAGTTGTCTCCTGAAAAATGTGCGTTTTGTCGTTTACGATGTTTTGTGAAAAACCCGTTGATATCGTTGAAAAGTTTAAATTAATAATTTAAATAATACTTAATAACTTAAATCGAATAAAAATAGTTTCACCATGTATTAAGTGTATGTGATGTAGGTTAAAACTAATCCCTACAAGTATATTGATTTCTTTTCCATTTACTAAAACTTGATATTTAAGTTTATCTCTAAATCTACACGACATGAAATTAAACTGTCGCTTACAGGAGTAGTAATTAATCTTTATGAAATAACCGTTTTCATAGGGGGCTGAGAACGTTGGCTTTTGACGGCAATACATATTTTATTTGATTAAGCATATTGTTATTTTTTATACTTTTGTCTCTAGGTAGTATGATGCAAATAAAGTAAAAGCAAAACAAATCCTTTGAAGCAAAAGATAGAAGAAAAAGTATTTGCTTCGTTTCTAATGAATAATGATTGCGCCATAGTAAAATCTTCGTTTTTTAAACCGTTTGCTATATTTTTTGACAAGTCTAGACAGGAATAGCTATGATTTTTGATTGAATGTGGCGGGCGTACGCAGCTTGCTCTTGTCTATGTAGGTTATCTCTGCTGGCTTAATTATATATAATGACGTTTTGTTTTAATGGGAATAAGCCACAATTAAAGGTTAAAGTAAGTTTATTGACGTTTCAATTTCAACTTCGGAAATCGTTCTCGATTTCCGAAGTGGAAATTGAAACGTCAATAAACTTACTAGGCATGTTTTTTAAGTAAGTACCGTTTTGCGATTCGGTCGGCGTTCCGCGCATGAGCGCTGGTTACCTACATCTCTTGTCTACGCACTGACGCCATTCCAGTCTGATTCTTCATTGTATACTTGTTTGCTCCAGTGTTTAAGATGCCTCCAAAAATCGTGAGTCACGCTGATTGTGAAGTACGGGCTGTTATACGATTTCTTAGTGCTAAAGGCGTAAAACCGATCGATATTCATCGTGAGATCGTTGAAGTTTACGGACAGAACATTATGAGTGATAGAATGGTAAGGAAATGGGTGAGAGCATTTAAAGATGGCCGCACAAATGTGCATGATGAAGAACGGAGTGGGCGTCCTTCGGTGGTTAATGAAAATTTGGTGCAGAAAGTGGACGAAAAGGTGAGAGAAAACAGACGCTTTACAATTTCATCATTGTCCGACTGCATTCCTCAGTATTCTCGTAGTGTTTTGTATCGCATTGTTACCGAGAACTTGAATTACCGGAAATTATGTTCACGTTGGGTTCCAAAAATGTTCACGGATTTGCACAAAACCCAACGTTTAGGCAGTGCATGACTTTCCTTGAGCGGTACCACAGTGAAGGTGAAGATTTTTTAGACCAAATTGTTACTGGTGACGAAAAGTGGGTGGCCTGCGTCACACCAGAATCGAAACAACAATCCATGGAATGGCGACATTCATCATCACCCAAAAGAGTGAAGTTTAAGCAAACAATTTCTGCCCGGAAAATCATGTGCACAGTTTTTTGGGACAGAAAAGGAGTATTGCTAGTGGAGTTTCTGCCTCGTAATGAGACAATCAATGCAGCGTCTTATTGTGAGACATTGAAAAATCTACGTCGTGCAATCCAGAACAAAAGACGTGGCAAGTTGAGTAAGGGTATCGTTTTGCTGCATGACAATGCCCGTCCACATGTGGCTAATCAGACCAAAGACCATCAAATCAATGGGAAACTCTAGATCATCCTTCATACAGCCCTGATCTGGCGCCCAGCGACTGCGACTACCATTTGTTCCAGCACTTGAAGAAACACCTGGGCGGTCAACGTCTTCAAGACGATAACGAAGTCAAAACATTTGTGATGCAGTGGTTAACAAGTCAGGCAGCAGAATTTTATCAGGAGGGTATTCAAAAACTGGTGCCACGTTATGACAAGTGCCTCAATATTCACGGAAATTATGTAGAAAATTAGATTAAGGTACAGGCTTTCATGTAAAAATAAAATTATTGCCATATCTTTGCACGTCTTTTTTTAATTCCAAAACGGTACTTACTTAAAAAACACGCCTCGTATATAATGACGTTTTGTTTTAATGGGAATAAGCCAAAATTAAAGGTTAAAGTAAGTTTATTGACGTTTCAATTTCAACTTCGGAAATCGTTCTCGATTTCCGAAGTGGAAATTGAAACGTCAATAAACTAACTTTAACCTTCAATTGTGGCTTATTCCCATTAAAATAGAAATTACTTTAAAATACCACAAGAAAATAGCTTCAGATCAATAATGATGTTTTACGGGTTTTTATGAGTATCTGATAACTATACAACATGGATAATTGGATGAATTATTTATAGCGGGCCCATACGACGTTTTTATTAATTTTGGCTCATAAAACTGACATGATTTTACTTGTTAACAAAAGCGAGACTTTTTGTCTCTTCCTAAGTATCTTCACTTTGTTTGAAACAAGTTTGTCTTCTGTTACCATGTCACTTAAGTTTGTACATCTTTAGTAATCCAGTAGAAGTTTTTTCTTATTATTGTTCACAAGATAAGTTACATCGATGGACACTGTTACTGAATACTTTTATAACATAAGTACCACGTCTCCTGCATTAGTCTCGCCTTCAAAAATTGTTTTTATTTGACTTTTTGATGAAATTGCAGTTGTTTTCTTCTTCTTTTTCTTCTATTACTGCCGTCTCCTCTCAGAAGGTTGGCAACCATCATAGCAATTTGATTCTTTAGCCAGGAAACGCGTCTTCTACCTCGGCTTAGGCCGTCCGCACATGAAGCTACTAAAAAGCAACTAAACTAGTTGGTAACTAGAATTACCAACTGTTTACTAACTGTGACTCGCACACTACGCTACTGAAAATTAATAGAAACGAGTCACTTCTTGCCTGTACGAGTAGCTTTGTTATAGGGTGTTTAAATTTTAACCTTTATATTATATTATTGAGTGTTATTATCGCGTTAAAAATGTCACTCACTCAAAACAATTATTAAGATAACACAATCTGTTTGTGTTCTACATAATTATGTACGAAAACGGGAAAGAATACCATATAATATATCATTCCAAGTCTTCTCGGTAATATCTTTTTCGCGAATATTAATTTAACATATAGTTGTATAAGCAGGGATGTTTTTCCACTTCTTGCACTAATTTTATATTAAACGACTGTTCTACCAATTTCGCCATTTCGCGTGTAAACTTTAAAAATATCAAAACAAACTAGAAACTAGTCCCCAAGCGACCTGCACGTCCAGTCTGCTGTCGACTGGTCACTGATGCATAAGAGACCGGTTACTAACTAGTAGCGCTGTATGCGGATACTCATTAAAATACATGGACAGTAACTAATAAGCAACTGATTGGTAACTAAAGTTACCAACTGGTTTCTTTTTAGTAGCTTCATGTGCGGACGGCCTTAATTCGTCTTGCATTTTTCTCTGCATGATCAACTGCAGCAGTTAGTAGCACCACTGTGCTTCCAGCTTTTTCACCAAATGCTAAATCCCAATATTTTAGAGATGATGTCTAGTTTAGTGGTTTATAAAATAAAATAGTTTTGTTTATTTTCTGAAGTAAAGTATTAGTGTTTATATTTATATACTAAACCGTCTCTGTATAGAATCGTCTAATTTAATTTTAGTCATAGTCTAATACGGTTGTTCAATTATCATAGCACAATTATTTTTAATAAAATTATTTGCAACACCAGCTTGTGCTATATTTATATATAGGCTGTCTGAAAATAGGTCAAAGCATTTAATTGATAATAATCCGATAGTAGTTGAAATAATATGCAGCTATAGTTAAATACATGTAAACATATTTAACATGCATGCATGACTCATGGGATAGATGAGTCAAACAATAGCCAATGACAATAATCGTGAATTAAACAAGTAATCTTCAAAGTACTGGAGAAATGAAATGACGTTCGTATATATTGTTGAAGTGTGCAAAACACTTTACGATACGATTTTATTTTAATATCGTTGCTAATATATTTAATACTAATACTAGACCAAACTAATTAGCAAATAAAATGCCTTTTTCGTGACACTCTTTGATACAGGTATCTAACAAGTGCTTTTGATAAATTTGGTGATAACATAACATAATGTAATAAACGAAATATGCAAAAACTGGTAAATTATATGGAAAAATGACAAATAGACATGAAAAAGCATAGAAAATCCTTTATAATGAGAGTTTGTAAAGAGATTTTTGTTAATTTCTTCCTTAATTATTGTAAAAATAGCCTCAAAAGTCGATTTTTTGAAAATTATTCATAACTACAAAACAATCGACCCAAAAGCGATATTCGAGATTACACCTTCTGTTCAATGTAAGAAGTATGAAAATAAAAAGATGTAATGTGCAAACAATTACTTTATTATTGAACTTACAAAAAATGCTATTGCATTATTTGGAAGACGCATTATAAACACAATATGCAATACGAACAGAGTTTCCTAAATTTTCATTATTGGAACTAATGCAAGAAAGGCGATATGAACAGAGAAATCATCAATTACAAAATAAATTGCTTTATTTTTCATTATTTGATATTACAACCTCTACTCCTAATTACACGGATATCCTTGACCTTGACCTTGCACAGGATCGGATATCCTTGACCCTTCGTTTAAGCTCGTCCCAAACATGCTCTATTGGATTTATGTCCGGGCTCAACGCAGGCCAATTTATTGTAGGTATAACGATCTCAGTCAGATAGGTGGTGGTGACATGTGCGGTATGGCATCGTGCATTAAAATAAAGGCATCACCAATTAATCTCGCTTAGGCAACCACATGTTTCTCCAAAATATCTCTGATGTAACGATTTGCCGTTAAACCTCCTCTACTTCCTCCACCGGCACGAAAACCAAGTCGGTTTTCCCATCCATGGAAATGCCTGCCCAAAACATACAAGAATCGCTTCCATATGACACAATTTCTCGTATACAACATTGAGCAAATCGCTCTCCTGGTCTTCTATGGACTCAACGCCTCTTGTCGTTACCATGTTGGCTGATCTTACTTTCGTCGGAGAATAATACCTGACTCCATTGATAGTCGTCCCAATCCAGAGTCAGCTGTCCTTTTTGGTGTCAGGTTAGCTGCCTTTAGTCTACTGACTGTCCTAACGCTGGTAACCAGACCTTGGACCTCTCTAAGCTCTTCATTGAGATTAGCACCAGTCAAATGGCGATTTTTCAGGGATTTCGATACAAGAAATCGATCATATCTCTCCGTTGTTGTTCGTTTACGGTCTCCTCTTTATCGGCGGACATAATCACCAGTGTCTTGGTACCGAAGATTCACTCGGGACACAGCAGATTGGCTTAAATTTAGTCGATTTGCCAGGGCCCTTTTTTGCCAGTCGACATTCCTGTGACTGTTCTTAATTTATTCCTGTCCATATGGATCAGTTCCTCTGTTCTTTTTATACATGATCCACAAATGAAGGTTTTTTTATGTGTTTGTTTTGGGATTCTCTCCCAATATGGCTGATAACTTTTTCGAATCCAGTCCTCTACAGCCGTTCGGACTCCAGCCTTTGGTGCTCCCAGGATCACAGCTGGTCCGTTTGATTCGTTCCATCCTCTGTTAACAAGTTGATCTGCTTTTTCGTTGCGTTCGATCTCTTGATGCCCTGGTACCCAGACAAGCTCCGGTCTTCCAGTTTATTAAGTTTTAAGACGCAATCCTACACCAGTTGGACATCACTTCTTGACAGCCAGTGCCTTCAGTGCCGCTTGACTGTCTGAACATATATGAATCTGCTCTTTTTAAAGAGTTTTCTCATTACTTCCCCTCGCACATCACAGTATCGCACACATCTCCACTTGACAAACGGTGCAATTTCTCCCCAAGTCAAAGCTGTCACTAATTCTTGGATTTTTGGAGGACATTTCTGCCCCCGCACTCTCCCTAGTTTTGGATCCGCCTATATACCAGATCTTACTCATCTTAGTTTATTTTAGTATATTTTTGTGTATTTTTGTCATGTGATCCGGCTCCACATTAAAATTTTCATTCGTCACAGTACTTGTGGTACTCATAATATGATACTTGCACCTTACTTAGTTAGGCTTTTGCAGCAGATTGAAGTCTGTTAATCTACCACAATGTCGCTGCATAGGTAATTGACGATGGTTTTATATATCCGATTTTCGTTGTACGGTTTTGGGGAGAATATGGGAGTCAGAAACGAACAGTCTTTCGTTATCCTCATTTAACTGCTTTTTCTATTCCCCTATATTTATTTTATTCGATATTTTGGTCGCTTATTACTGCTTGAACATAGTTTTCTGCTCTAATTAGGTCTTCAGAGATATAGTTAACGATTTTAAGGACGTTTTGAAGCTTTGTAGACGGTTCCGTTCCGCTGAAAGGTAATCTATTTCAAATTTGACACAATAAAACTTTAAAGTATCTTCTTTCAATTAGCACTAATTAGATAATTGGATACTTTAATTGTTATAAATAAACAAAGCTGCTGTCAATTAAAAAAAAAGAACAAACTTCGTTTCAAGTTGTCCTAAGACAACTGTTTAAAATTTGTAAAAAATTGCAGACCTTCCAAAAATGAAAAAACAATTTTACTGTAGGCAGTTAAACAGTTAAAAAGTTATTCTAATTGCTTAAAATCAAAAAATCGACATGTTTTTGCAAAATAATTTTACAATATTTATGATTGTTTTTTTTTAAGTCGTTTTAATAATATTGATAGAATAAATCTTCTTCTTTCAATTATTTGTAGAATTATTGTATCGTATTGTTAATGTATTAAATTGATAAACAAATTAAATAACTTTTAAACTATGTGGCCGATCGCTTCGAAATTTTGATCACATTTTAAATAATATAAGCGCCGATATTCTGTGTAATATGAAGGTTCTAAGTTTATTTTTTAAAAATTTATTAACATTTATAAAAATATGAACTTTCCGACTTATTTTGTAGCTTTATAAGCAACAAATAATGATAAAAACATTTAAAAAACATCCACATGAAAACCTCCATTTTGGAGGTTTTCATGTGACTTAAGTGTATTTTAGAGTTAGTGTTAAAGACTTTTCTACGGTACTTAAAAGGCACTTTTCTTATGTAAAAGTGGACTCCTAAAGTGGGATTTAAAAGGACTAAAAACCGACACTTTGAACCTCTGTAACTCAGAAACGATTGATTTCTGAGTCTTGGCGCAATGCAAACTTTTGATCAATTAACCAAAACTACCTCCCTGCAAAGTTTCAGTCAATTTAACTGAAATTACTTTTACATAAGATAAGTGCCGTAGTCCTTTGTTTCAACTGCTTCACTTTTTGCGGAGAGAAGAAATGAAAATTTACCGTTTTTAGCATTAATTTGTTAATAACTAATTAAGTCCAAACATTCGACTGCAAGAAACATGGTTCCTTTTACAGAGGTCCATACAACTCAAAACAACTGTCATTTGCCTGGCTGGTTCAGTGTCACGAAAAAATCGTATTTTATATCAGCTGTTATTTAACCGTAAAAGTTACCATCTTAAATGGGTTTGCCCATATTTAAATTAGTAATATTGCAACAATAATATTTCTTCCTGTTTGACCGGCATGTGGTTTTGTAGGCACTCTATAAATATTTAAACTCGTAAAGATAACACTAACCAAATAGAACTATTAACACATGACTTTTGATCATCGGTGCCAGAAATAGATATATAATGGTTTTTAATTCAAAATTCCTTTCATAAACCACATATTTATTTAATGTCAATTGCGCGGTCCACTGCAAGATTAATAAACAAATATCTTTGGAACGTTAATTTTTTCGTAATTAAGTAAGTGCGAATCAAAAATTAAAGAGTTTCTTATAAGCGGTTTCTGGGTTTTGATAAATTGTGAAATATTACACTAACCAATGCAATTTGAAATTTTTTAATATATTTTAATTATATTTAGAATAAATCTAAATTGAACTTTGAAGTACGCAATGAGAAGAAACCAAAATATCGGAAATGGCGAGATAAGATCGAATATCTTAAAATAAGAGAAAGTAGATTTATTTAGGACAAAAATAATACAAACATTGAGCTGGAACATGAAACGAAGTCCTAATAAAATACGAAGATATATGGCTATATAGTAGTATTAGACCAGCGTTACTTATAATGGTCCGTGAAACCCCGTTAGTCGTCAAAGGTCCAGTATAAAAATAAAGTACCAAAACAAAACGCCCACTTATAAGTTTAACAGGTAGATAATACGTGAATTTATATATTAAATGTATTATTAAGTAAGGGCCCGGCCTATTACACCAAAATGTTACACATACTCTACCAATCGCTGTGAACAATTAAATGATCTTGGTTCGTCACGCCGCTTCTCGTTGACTCGTAGTTCGGAGAAAATCGTCTGGCTTCGCGAAGTTTCTGGGGAATTCGAATTGATTTGATGATTGTACATTGTCAAAGGAGGATTGTTTGGCGCATTGTTGTCTTGTATTTCGTGTGCGAAGAGAGTCTATTTGTCACAAAATTAGCAAAATCAAATTGTTAAAAAAAATGATTGCGTGTTTTGGTAGACATAACACCACGTATGCACGACGAAAAATCTGCAAAGAACCTTTGTACACTATACAGTTCCGCTTTCGAAAGATATAGTTTTGCATAATATTGCGGATTTCGCAGGGTACATACAACAAGAACCGATGAATCTGATGAGTCGGGTGATCTTGCTGGATCTTGCTAATAATTGTGTGCTATCTGGTTAAACAATAACTCATTTAAAAGAATCGAAGGACCACCAGCCAAGGGCTGGAACAAAAAAAACAGATTAAACACTATATTTTAATATAATAATAGTAATTTCTGATAGCTGTCCGGAATCACTGTGTTATGGGATATTTCACTACACTTTTCACTGAGGCTAATTTCACTATTATATATAATTACCAGTAGAATTGCTTAGCGGAATGTCGTTTCTATGTTAACAGCGAACTACTGGCATACTAATGGTTTGAATAAATGAAGTGTTTAAATTAAAGCTGCTGTTTTAGGAATTTATTCTGATAACTGATTACTATGATTGACTTGATTTTATTTATAAAGAATAATGCGATGCAAACTACTTACTTACAAATATAATATATTAATTAATAAGCGAAGCGAATATTTTGCGAGCTAGCGATTTTAGCTTACGAGATTTTGCGACCGACTTCTGTAATGGCTTTTTCTTAACCAACTCTGGTAATATCCAAATTATGTAGGCAGGTAGCGGCGGGCTCTTACCCCAAGAAGTACTGTTAAATACCTTCCTTTATTCCTTCTAAGAATTGCAATATCGGCATGGTTTAGAATCTATATCGAGTGAAACGGAATTTCACCACTATCCATAATTATAAACATTCATTCGACAAAGTCTTGGTCGTAAACTCATAGCTGTCCACTAACACAAGACGAGAATAATTTTAGCGAGTACCGACGAGTAATACAGATACATATTAAAATCCATTTTTTTTTGTTTTTATTGATCTTAATAAAAATTTGTCTTGAATTTTCCACGCGAAAAACTTTTTTTATAAACTGTTGTCTATTTTGTTGCAATTGGCGGCTCGTTACAAATGTAAATATTCACAAATCTTCAAAGAGCAGATAAAAGTTGTCAAAATAAAATCAATAAAAATTATCTTTTTCTGTACTTATAAATATTACTTCTCAAAGAGTTCACAGAAACTACAATAAAATCCCAGGATTATATTCCTAATACAGGTATACAAATCAAGAACCAGTATCAGAGCATCAAAAAGAGACAGATTCTAGTGGGTTTGTATGTAGTGTCTGTTGACAGGGTGGACTCTGACAAATAATATTTATAAATACATTTCAACAGGAATGGATATTATTTTGATTGATTTAACTGCTATTTGAAAATTGGTGAATATTTGCCTTTTTAATGAGGTAGCAATTGCAACCAAAGAGACATTAATATTACATGTAGCGAAAATAGTGTAAACCTGCTTACTCCGTAAATTTTCAGGAGAAACAAAAAACAATCCTAAAAAAATATAAATATATTTTATGAAAAGACTTTTATATTTCTAAACATATATTTTTATTTCGTACAATTTGAAATAAAAGAAAGATAATTCAGTATTTATTTATTTAACATCACCTTTGTGACTTAACAGGTTTTAGTAATCAAATATTTTTTTATAAAACAACTTATTGTTTAACAATATTAATAAAATTCATAAAACAAAAATATCTTTCTTTAATTGCCACATATAATTATTGGAGCTATATTTATGTTAAATTCACCATTTTGCATTTTTAATTTTTTTCCAGTCTTGATACTGACAGGAACTTTTATTTAGGATCTTAACAAAATCACATTATTTATATTCTTACTAATACATATATACTAAAAAAAAACTCTTCAAAATTCTTACTTAATACTAAAACTCTGAAATTAACAAAAAAAAAATAAAAATAGATTCATTCTTATTCTTAATCAAAAAACACATTATTTTCTCTTTAGAACAAACTAAATTGAACTGTTTTATTTTTATAATTAGAGTTTTAAAATTTTCAGTCACAATCTTAAGTATTTTTTTAACATACATATAACTACATAGTATAGTATACACGAGGAAGGCAAATACCCAGTCTCAACTTTATATGCTGTACCAGTGTGGAGTTCCATAGCAGAGACACACTGGAGAAAATTAGAAGCCACGGAAACCTCATGCTACCGGATCATCGATGGAGCAGCATGGGAGAATAGAACCACGAACGCAACCATCAGAGAAAGGCTCCAGTATACACCACTGAGGGAGGTGGCCGAGAATAGAACCAGGTATTTCTTCAACCAGGCCACAAGACGACTCCTTAAGACCAGGGGCATCCTCGAGAATAACAGGAACTAGAGGATGCGTAGAACTACCCATAGACTGATCGACCATCTGATCAGGGTCTAGCCGGATGGTTGCCGGAAAACAGCCATGCAGGGAAGTAGGTACGGTGCCATAAATTAGTACCTACAGAAGAAGACGAGGACATAACCACACAAAGAAGTCCAGGATGCCGAGAGGTCAAAACATCAAGAAGCTGGCGGTGCAAGAGCGGGACGTCGAAGAAGAAAGAAGGCTAAAATGAATGAAATGAATGACATGTAAATTATATTTGGCAATAAACGTTTTTATTTTTATTTTTATATTATCTCAACTTTAGTCAATTACTAGTCATGAAGTAAATTATGTCAGTAACTTTAGGGTCACCTTTACCACGTCCAGGACGAATGCCTTTGAAAAACCCAACAACATCAATGCTTTTGAAAAAACTATGGTTTAAGTCTGGGGTGTTTTCTTGCTGATTTGCAAATGGTGATGTACTCCACGGGCACATTGATATTCTTGTTTTTAAGAGCCCATTCAACAGAAGAATGAATACTGTCGGCTTTCATCTGTGTATGCCCAACTTCTAGAAATTGTTGTTCTAAAATCATGTTGCAATGCATTAGACATTACACAGTTTCGGTTTTGATAGGTACAACCATCGCTATAAAAAATTATATTTTATTTGGTTTTTCTGACTCATTTTGCAGAATCTTTTTTTTTCAATTAAGCTTACCCTTGCTACCCTAAGCAAAAACTTGCAAACTCTTCAGAATTCAAGCCTCCTTCGGTTTCGTTCCATAAATAATAATAGCCATATTTATTGATTAAATTAAAAAAAGGCAAGATTGTGTATTTGGAGCTGTGTTCTATAGTACAAATTACTAATATTTGATTTAGGTGCCATCAGAACTGCCTGCAAGTCAACAGTAAAAACAAAATTTTCTTCACTTATGTCTTTCTCCTTAAGATTCTTCTTTCTTCTTTAGATGTTATAAATATTCTTCGTCGGATTTATTTTCAACTTTATAGAGAGCGCATATTTCGCACTGGTTTTTTAAGACGAAACAATCCGAGATCAAGATCTTCAAATTCTCATGAAATTTGCAGATGGATAAAGCAACTACATTACGTGTTTTACGCCAATCATTGACATAAAAATCATAAAGGGATCATTTTGAACACCACTCTGGCAACAAGTACTTCTTTTGTGTAGTACGGCAGTAGTGCGATTCCATCGCTGGCAGTGATTCTAAAAACCTTTTCAGCTCCATGCGTTCTGATTCGAAAGACTTTTTTTATGAAGGTTTTTTTGTTTGATTAAAATAAAATCTTTGTCACTCCTTTTAAAAGCAGTTCTTTTTTTATTTTTTCAATTTAAAACAGGTCATCTTCCCATCCCAAGCGTATTCATTTAAATGATAAAATAAAGATTGTGCTCTTTTCGATTCCTAATTCGTTTTTCTTCCCCTTGGTCTCTTAACAGGCAAAGATCTCACAAGATTTCACAAGATTATCAACAAATATTTTTTTTCTGGCCAGCTCATGGTCCAAAATTTTTTTAAAAGATTCTGTCTATCTGTTTCTGTGGACATTGAACATTTCAAAGATCCTTTTTGAGTTTCTTTACACGAGCATCTATTCTTTATAACTCTAGGTTGCCTTGGAACTTCATAATCCACTTTCCTTCTTTTTTTTTCCATAGTATTCTTTTCCAGACTTTTTCAACTTTTTATTACTTTCAGCATACCAGTTTGATTTTTAATCTGACTCCTTTTCCTTCTTTTACTGCTTTTTTGTGGATAGTTTTCGTAGTCGGACTCAGAGTCAGAATTAATTTTGTATGGTACCAGACTTTCTTGTATACTTTCATCTGATCGTCTTTCATCTGATCGATTCATCAAATCGTCTATATGGATGGATGGTATAGTGAAAATAGGTTGGTCGATAGTATCTGTAGAAGAATTTCTAGGACTATTTTCAATTTCTTGCAAAGTCCTCTGCTCGATAGTATCTTTAGAACCCAGACTATTGGTACAGTGGTGGTCATCAGACATTAATTAAACTAAAGGAAGTTCATCTGAAGGGGAAATGATACTGATATCTTTAAATTGGACT
Source organism: Diabrotica undecimpunctata (assembly GCF_040954645.1). Taxonomy (NCBI): domain Eukaryota; kingdom Metazoa; phylum Arthropoda; class Insecta; order Coleoptera; family Chrysomelidae; genus Diabrotica; species Diabrotica undecimpunctata. Next base: position 137,193,876 of record NC_092804.1, on the reverse strand, counting down.
TCTTGTTCTGCATTTTGAGATTCAATGTGACTATTATCATTTACTTCTCGGTTCAGAGTTCCGCAATCATCTTTAGTATTACTATTTTGTGGTGAGAGTATACTAGAAATATCTACTATACGTACATTATCCAAAATGTTAGGTGAGAGGGAGTCGCAATTTGTACTTGAACTTAGGTCATGAGATATTTCTTAAGATATAATAAATTCAATTGCGACATTTTTAACTACAGACCATTCTTTGGGGCTAGGTGCTTGAGATGATGTCGGTAGCTGTGCTTTTTGTTGATTTTTTCTTCTTTACTTGAGCACAAGTCCAGGATTTGCCAATGCCTTACTCGATGACATCTGCAAATAAAGTATAAATCCATGAATTTTGAAAATAAAATTTTAGAAGCAGGCGAAATAAAATTAAAATTGTACGCTACGGTTGAACTAGAAAAATAACGACCCAACAAATAACAAAAGTATTTCGTAATTCGTCAATTTTGTTTTGAAACCTGAATAAATAGATTAAATGACTATTACCAATTAACAGGAAGTTAAAGTAATAAGATATTTTAGGAAACACAGTGGTTAAGATTTGAATTCGGTTTCGCTAAGTAGAAATCGTTTGATTTCTCTTTTTGTTAATAAGAGATTATTGAAAACCAAATTAAAAGTTATTTATGACGATACATAGTACCTGCCAAGTACCATAAATTTAAGATCGATTCTAAGGAAAAGGAAAAACTGCTAACTCCCATATATTTGGGTTGTAGGTTATTTTAAGATTTACAATAAATATGACTTTATTTATCAGCACAAACAAATAATACGATAAAAATATAAACATATCTCTTTTAGTTCCTTAACTTTCAACCTTTAATTACACTGTTATACAGAAAATACCAATGATTTGTAAAAGCACATTTGCTGGCCTCAAAATGTCATGTCGGTACGAAATGGCGGCTTACACGGAGTTAGTAGAAAACTTTTGTGGTTATTCTTCTTCTTCTTCGTTTGTTTTTGGGTTTCGATTATATAATCATTTACCCAGTACATGTAAGGTTATGCTCGTCTTGCTCTAGGCAATGCACAACCAGGGATAAATTTCTACTTCTGTTTACTTTACTGCTAATTGACAACTGGGTGATACTGAAAGGTCAGATTTTTCATTTGTTTATCTTCTTCATTTAAGGTTACTTTTTACTGCTAATTGACAACTGGGTGATACTGAAAGATGAGCTTCTCCATTTATTTATTTTCTTCATTTAAGGTTACTGTTTACTGCTAATTGACAACTGGGTGATACTGAAAGATCAGCTTTTCCATTATTTGTTTATCTTCTTCATTTAAGGTTACTGTTTACTGCTAATTGACAACTGGGTGATACTGAAAGATTAGCTTTTCCATTTGTTTATCTTCTTCATTTAAGGTTAGATTAGACTTTTCTCGTTTGGGGGTAGCTTCCAAACATTGTCACATTAGGTATATGGGTAATGCTACCTTCGGTTAGGATTAAGGATTTTAAGGACGTACATTTTTGTATGTTAGGATATTTCCAGTATTTTCTAGATTTATTTTGTTATTTTGACAAGTATAAAAAAAAAAAAAATTTTTTTATAGATCGATTTGAAAAAATTTGATGAATTTAATAATTATTTTTATAACTTTCTCAGAGGGTTTATATAGAATACTATGTAAAGATATTGGACTCTCTATTCCTGCTTTTATTAGTTCTAAATACAGATCCATATTTTTGTGTTTGTTTATGGGACATTCAAAGCAGATATGGATCACTGTTCCAATGGTTCCGCATTCACATATCGGTGTTTCCGTTTTACCTATTTTGTAGAGATAGCAAGGAGTTTTGCAATGTCCACTACGTAAACGATTAATATTTGTTATGGTATTTCTGCCCATATACCCACATTTGGCATACCATGGTTTTATGGGGAAATCACACTGCAATCTGCAATAGTTTGGATCTTTATGTTTAATTTGGGAATGCCATTCATTGTAGAACTGTGTTAAAATGTCTTTTTTTGTAACGCAAAAGATATCTGTACTAACATTTTTTATATTATATGGTACTCTTAATTCTCTCCCAATATTCGCCAGCCTATCAGCTACCTCATTACCTTTAATCCCCTGATGTCCAGGTACCCATTCTATTCCTATCGAGAATCCCATATTATTAGCTTCTACCAATAGTTTTTTGGTCATTATGGTTACGTAATCCATTTGATCCCATTTGAGACTGGAAATTTTGGATAAAGCACTTTTTGAATCCGCAAAGATAACTGCTTTCATGATCCCCTTCTCAATGCACACAGAGATAGCTTTATATATAGCTATCATTTCAGTTGTACAGATTTGTGTGTAATTATGGAGCCTTGATGAAAATTTGTAATTAATCTGTGGTATATAAATTCCAAATCCAGATTGGTTTGTTTGTGGGTCGATAGATCCATCTGTATATACATAGGTATGATTACTATATATTCCACCATATTTTGCTAAAAACATTTCATTAGATTCAATTTCATATTTTTCATATTCTAGGCTATTAATTGTAATAGGATACAAAAGAATTTTTCTTTCTACTTCATATATGGGATTAATTTTGTATCGGATTATATTTTTTGATTTTTTGAGTATGTCCGTATATGCTAATGAGTAGTCTGGTATAGCTTTATTCTTCCAAAATTGGTTATTTGCGTTTATAGCTTCATTTAACTTATTTAAACTTCTTATTACTATGTTATTTTTTTCAGACATTTGTTTCAATATATACTTATGAGCCAATATTTCCCTTCTAACTTTTAGTGTGGATACTGAACATTCCGCTTGTAATATTAAAATTGGTGTAGAACGTAGACAACCTGTTATAATCCTTAAGGCCACATTTTGTACTTGTTCCAACTTCATCATCAGACTTTTACTGCAAGGATTTAAAAGATTGGCTGCATAATCTAAATGAGATCTTACTATCCCTTTGTATAAGCTTAAAAGAATGTTTGGGTCAGATCCCCATTTTGTACCACAAATTGCTCTCATAACATTAATTCCTTTGTTTGCTTTAGCTATCATATCATTTATTTGAATTGTCATATTCAAGTTACACTGTAGATGGAACCCCAGATACTTTATTTCATTTTTCCATGGGATTTCCATGTTTTGGTACATAAGGTGGGGGAAGTTATAAGCTTGAGCTCTTTTTCTAAATATTATTGCTTTTGATTTATGTGCTGAGATTTTAAAGTTGTGTGTTTCAAACCACTCCTGTAATTTTTGTAAGTAAGTATTTAAGCAATTAATTGATTTATATATATCTGACCCTTGTACCAGAATTACAAAATCATCTGCATATTGGAAGCACTCCATTTCAGGTTTGATTAAATCATGTAAAGACTTAGAGTACAAATTAAACAATATTGGACTGAGAGGAGACCCTTGTGGCAATCCAGTTGATGCTTGGATTGGGCCTAGTATATTGTTTGATTTATCTTTAATATAAATATTTCTATTGAGCAAGAATTGCATAATTAGGTTTGTATAGGTTGTTGGAATACCATACTTTATTAGATATTTATATAGCAAAAACGTATTGACAGTATCATATGCCCTACTAATATCCAAAAAAATTGCGATTGTATTTAAATTTTTACTAAATCCTGTTCTAATATAATTTATTGTTAAAGCTAAATTATCGTTACACCCTTTATTTCTTCTAAATCCTAACTGTTTTGGATTCAATATACAATTTTTTTCAATTATTTGTTCAATTCTTAATTTAATTATATTTTGGAGTATTTTGCCCACACATGACTCTAGGGCAATATTTCTATAGTTGTCTGCACATAATGGATCTTTATAGGGTTTTAAGAAAGGAATAACAAGAGTGTTTTTCCATTCTTGTGGAAATCCAGCTTTTCTGTTCATTATTTGATTAAATATTATTGACAGTGATTCTAATGCTACCTGAGGAAGTCTGCCAATCATACTATATGTTATTAGATCTAAGCCAGTAGCCTTATCCTTTTTTTTAATGACACTTATTATTTCCTCTCTGGAAATGTCCTCCACATTGTCATTGGATTGGATAACAGTAAATTCTGGATCCGTTATATCAATTCCCAATTTATTTAATATATCCAAAGCTATGTGTTTGCTGGGAAGTTTGGCAGGAATTATTGCATTTTGATATGTGGAGAACTGTTTAACAGTTCGCCATATTTCTGCTAGAGGAGTGTCCCTGTTTAGTCCATTACAAAAGCATCTAAAACTATTTCTTTTTTTATTTTTAAATATTTTTTTACTATAGGCAAAGATTTTTTTGATTTCTATATAATTATCTGTACTTGCATCTTCTTTGTATTTTTTGATTTTGTCTTTCCTCATTTTAATTAAATTTGAGCATTCCGTGTCCCACCATGGAGGACTTTTCTTTTTTCCTGTGTGCTTTTTTGTTTCCAAAAAGGGTATTTCTTCATCACTCACCTTCTCCATAATTTGCGTAAAGGTGCTATATTCTTTACACCCACTTTTCATTAGTTCTTCTATTTTTGAACAGTATTTTTCCCAATTGGCATTTTTAATGTTTCTTTTGTAACTTTTTTGGATAGATGTATGTTGAATTTGTGTCTGGATTTTACACATCGTTGGGAAATGATCACTACCACCCGAGTCCTCTAACACATCCCATTGACATCTGTTCACTATTTCCGAGGAGATTAGTGTTAGATCTACTGCTGAAGCATTCTGACCTGGGAGTGTAATCCGTGTGGATCTTCCATCATTGCAACAAACTAGATCCAAATCCTCTAGAGAGTCAGCAATTATTCTTCCATTAGCATTAGTAGTTACCTGACTTCCCCAAAGTGCATTATGTGCATTCAGATCACCCATTATAATTTTATTGCCTCTGATTTTTTCTATTCGCCCAACCCATCCATTTAAATCTATTTTTGCCCCAGGATGAATATAAATATTAATTATTGTTATGTCCCAATCAATTATTTTAACTGCTAAAATTTGAATTTTACTATTATTATTGTTATAAGTATATACTACTTTATGATCCAAACTATTATCAACAGCAGTAGCAATACCACCATAACCATCTAATCTATCCAATCGATGTATTTTATACCCTCTTAAATAAAAATGATGATTTATTTTTAACCATGTTTCATTTAATAATATTACTTTAGGGTTAAAATCGTGTATAAAAATCTTTAAACTATTATAATTACTGTTTAAACTTTTTATGTTCCATTGTAGGATGTATGGATTCTTGGGATCCATCTAGATCTAATAATTTTCTATTTGTTGAAGTTTCATGTGTAATTAGCTTGTTCAAGTAGGTGATTAGGTCTTCCTTATGTCTCCAATTCAGTTTTTTAAGTATTTCATTCAATATTTTTTCCGTTTCTCTCTCTAGTTGTTCTGTACGTGAACATCCAGGGATAGGAATTTTAGAACTAACAGAGAAGGTTCCCTCTTCAAATCTGCCATTTGGAGATATTAAATTCTGATTGTGAAGCTCTCTGTCATAAGTTTTATTTGACTCATTAATTTTTCTTTTATTTTTGTTTCCGCTATTTTCTGTTTTTTTGCTAAACCACTGTTCTGGGTTACTTCGAATATTTTCTATCCATCGCTCATTAATTGGAATTCTGTCAGGTATATTAACCTGATTTGATAGAGGTGGAAATTCGTCCTGGCTTACTCTAAATGTATTTTCTTTTGATAACTTTTTATTGGAGACATATGGATACCTTTCACTTGCCTCAAAATAAGAGAGATTATCTAATGACATAACAGCTTTAATATTCTGTTGTCTGACATATTCAGGACACTCTTTAAAAGTACTTACATGAAAATTACTACTACAATGGAGACATTTCATCATACATTCACCTTCATGTGCTTTATCAGCACAATTTTTACATTTTTTATCCCCTCTGCATTGATTTTTTGTATGGCCAAAACGAAAACAATGATAGCATTGAACCACCGGAATCATATATGGCTTTACCCTAAAGGGAATCCCATATATAGAAACCTCTTTTGGAATTTGTTTTCCTGAAAAGGTAAAAGCAACTGTCTCTGTATTTATGTATTTGCCTGAATCATATTTTGATTTTCTTTTAAAACGTCTTACCTCCAAAATTTTAATATTTACTGAGGATGTACCCGAAAAACTAATTAATTCAACATCAGAAATACTTGCATCAACATTATTTACTACACCCCTACAAGTTACTTTATTAGCAGGAATAAAGAGTTCATATCCATCATTTTTAATCTCTATATTTGAAACAAATTTATTAGCACATTCCCATTTCTTAAAAATAACGCTAATTCGGTTTTTACCCTTTTTATGAATTTTTTGTATATTCTCAATTTTCTTATCATGTATATATTTTGCTAGCTTTAAAAAACTATAATTTCCGACGTTATTGTTTTTTGATTCCATATAGACCTCAAATGGGCCAGTGTCGGTATACTGATAAGAATACTGTTTTTTGTCTTTTTTACTCTCATGTTGATTAGTGGTCTCCGAATTATCATTATTTCCTACAAATGTTTTGTCTACATTTATATTACATTCTATATCTGAATCATCTCTCTTACTTATTACCATCTCAACACTAGGAGGACCAACCCCCCCTGTGCTATCCCCCATTATTAAACCTCTTTAAATCTTTTTTTTTCCAATTGATTTTAAACAATAAAAATTATTTATATACAACTAAAAATTAAATTAAAGTTTATAAAGATAGGAACAGAACTATTATAATACAACCTCTCTCCACAAAAGCCAATCACGGAAACCGAAGATAGCCTCAACCCTCAACCTCAAATGAGTTTGACAGAACCTCTCTCCTACTTTCGATGGACAAAATCGACAAATTGTTAAGATTTTCTTCAAAAAACCGTGCTTCAAGTTTGACAGTTTTTTGACAATAACTTTTGTGGTTATGAATTTGACAGTTTTACGCATCACGCGTTTTTATAAATTTTAAAAGAACACTGACTGTGGTTGTTTTTCTCGATTGTGTATTTTTATACACTTTTGAATGGTAGGTAGGTATCAAAACCGTCGTAACGTCAAAAAGTGGATTTGGCCGGTTTACACTCTAAGCCCTAAGCCGACGATTTGTTAATTTAAAAATGATATATATATATTACATTTAAAACATTTATTTTCTGTAATAATTGTAATGTGAATCATGTGTAAAAATAGATCAAAACAATAACATAAAGCATGTGCATTATGCATATCTTAAAAATGCTCTAAAATCTTATGTTCATATACAACAACCAGTGTATTAATTTAATGTCGCTCACAGCTTAGCCGTACAAACTCTTCACTTTTTGCCTTTTTTGTATTGCCAATATCCACAATCGAAGCGTATTGTTTTGTGAGTAAAAAGTATCGTTACAATTTGTTACATCTACTATGTCATTTTTCAACCTCACTACAGTCTCCTAAATTTCCGCACGAATTGGCGTCTTTCCGTACGGGTATCATAAAAAGATGAATTGAAGTGTCTACCGAACGCATTTGACGATACTTTATTGATGACAGAATATGGTGGGTTTCGTTTTATACATTCTTAATGGTGAAGAACTACCATTTGTCTATTTCTCACAGGATGAGGGGTCACTTATGAGTGGCGAGGACTTTTATAGTAAAATATGTATTAAACATACTGAAACATTGCATTATATAGAACTTACTATAGAGCTAATGATACTGTTTTACTTTTGGTTTATCGTGGTATATCGAGGCAACTAAAATGTTCGGATTTATCGAATAAGCGTGTATAAAATAAGTAACTTCGATGTTTACTTATTTATTATAAGTTGTTAGTTACTTGACGGTAACTTAATAAAAAACTGTTGCCAAATAATGTATTCAAAAATTTGGCTATAGAAATAGTTAAGTTGACAGAGATTTGATTTCTAAAAACGAGACAAACAAGCTGAGTTTTACTGAGAACATCTTTGGAACCCCAAAAAGATGCAAAAACGTTTAGCCGCCTACCCCTGGGCTTCCCCTTAAACTCGTTACGGGATTGGGGAGAGATGGACAATATCGATTTGCCAAAAATCTGTACGTAGAAAAAAATATTTTAATAAGAAATGTAGCTGAGATAATTTTAAACAAAAATTGTTATTAGCACATTTTGTAAATAATGAACAGTTAAGCGACCGGTGATTTTGAAGGACAATTACGCGAAATAATTTTTTTAAATTAAATTTGTATCAACTCGACGGTAAAAATTCGATATACTTTTGTCACAGTGTCCTGTCGACAAAAGTTAAAATGCGTTTTAAAGGTAAAAAGTGTAGCTTTATATTAATTTTCAATTAAAGTCAGATTCTATAAAGCTTCTTTTTTGTAATTTTTGTAATTTTTTACGATTCTCGTGAGTTCAATAAAATTTATCACCTTAATTGTCAATCATTACTCCCTCGAGCGCTCTCAGACTGCTACTTGATGCCCATATTAGGAGGTCATCAGCATACAGGAGGGCTTCCACACAGGTGTCTTTCTAATCATTTCGAGCACATCGTTTATCATTAAGTTGAACAATTGACAGCTGATGACAGCTCCTTGTGGCAGCCCTTGTCTTTGCAGTCTGAATTTGGAACAGTGGTTGTGAAATTTGACTCTCTGATACATTTCCCCGAGAAAGGATTTTATCCAATTGAATAGTTTGCCGTCAACTCCGGACTTCGCTATCTTGTGTAACAGCAAACCTCTCCATACTGTGTCGTATGCAGCTTTGAGGTCTACTAGCACTGCTACTGTTGACATCTTACGGTGGAAAGCATCCTTGACTTTTTGGGCAAAATCGACTACATGGTCCATGGTGTTTCTGTGTTTCCTGAAGCCAGCTTGAGCGTCGTCAATCAGTTCAAGATGGGTTAAGGCTCGGTTTAGTCTGCCCAGAACCATTTTTTCGGCTTCTTTGCATAAGGAGCTTGTGAGGGATATTGGCCGGTAGCTATCAGTCAGGCTCGGGTCTTTTCCTTTCTTTAAGCTCGCTCTTCCTCCACTGATTTGGGACTCTTGAATTCCATGTTAGGTTAATCAAATTCAGAATGATGCCTCCTTTGGCTGCGGCTCCCAGATATTTAAGCATTTCCGGGTAGAACTCGTCAATCCCTGCTGCCTTTTTCGTTTTTGTGTCAGAGAGAGCCGCTTCCAGCTCCAACATCGAGAAATCTTCTGAACAGATGTCGTTTATACTTTTGCTCATCCGCCGGGGAGGGGGATAACGCAATAGTCTTGCTCTCTCCCTCTTATTTATTTTAATATTACTCACTTTAGTGTAGTGCTTACAGAGTTCGTTTGCTATATCGGCATGTGTAGTAAGTTCTCTAGCCATGCCTCTCATTGGCATTTGCTGTTGGTTGTTTCCATCATTGTTTAGCGTAGTAACGAACCTGTGCGCTTTGACGCCGTCTTTTCGGAAATCGAGCTTAGCAAGAAAGGATTTGAAAGCTTCTCTTTTACCTAACTTAATGGCTTGAATTAGGACCGCTTGCCTCTTTCGAAGCTCTATACAATCGTTCATTTGCCTGGATTTTTCAACTTTTCCTCTGGCTTTATTTCTGGCAGCTTTCAATTTGGATAGCGTTGGGGACCAGAAAGTCTTATACCCTTTAATTTGACCTCGCGGTATGCACTCTTTTGCACATTTAAGTATGGCCTCACTTACTGTCTTTGTTGCTTCTTCTGGTTCTTGTAGTGTTAGTTGAGTTAGGACTTCATTTGTGCATTCCCTGTACTTTTTCCAATCCGTCTTTTTAAAATTCGATTTTGGGCTTTTTTGTCCTTTGCCAGTTTGCATGTCACTAGCAGAGCGCGGTGACCACAGCCTGCTGCGTCGTCCAGGAGGGTTACACTGATCTTCCCTGTAATGTGTGGGTGCGTTACGACAAGATCGGACCTTGTTTGACTTCCTGTAAACGAAAAGAACGTAGATGGGGTGTTCACTACATCGAGATAGTTGGTATCCAGGAAGTCCTCGAGGTGTTTCCCAACGTTGGTGGTTCTAGAGTAGCCCCATCTCGTGGATGGACTATTGAAATCTCCAATTATGATGGTACTTGGCTGGATTTGTTGCTCTACCAATTCCAATGCAGGTATATTATCTGGCGGATTGTATAGTAAGAAAAGGGTGACATGTTTCGAGTTTTTCCAGACTTCGACCTTGAACATTTCCAGTTTGTCTCTATCCTGCATTTCGTGGATTATGTTAGCCTTGCATACTAGAGGGGTTTTGATTCCGATGATAATTCCTGACGCTACTTGTCGAGTCCTCTTCACCACATGGGTTAAATAGCCAACTGTAGAGTAGAGATGAGGTGTGTCTGTAGCGGCTCCTGCCTCTACAATGACATATATATCAACGTTCTTTTCGAGAACGCTTCGTTTGAGTTCTAAAAACTTGCTGTTACTTAGACCTCCAGCGTTCCAGAAGATGACTTTGAGGTCTGCGTCGCTGCCCTGAGAAGGGCCGTTTCGAGTAGGGATTCGTACACTCATGGATCAGCGCGCGTAACGACGAATCGCTGCTGCTCATTTAGCGTTACCCAGGGGACACGTGTGATCGTACCTTACGATAGACCACGGACGCGAGCAACTCTGTCTGCCCTCTGGCCCTTTCTCTTTCATCAAATTTACTTTTTGTTCTATTTATTTTAGTACTTAATCCTACGTTGTTTCTAGTAGCAATAAATAGTATCGTTCATAATTTATCCTAAACCTCTAAAAGCTCGATTATTCGCAGACGATTTTGTTGTGTATAACAAAGGTAAAAACATTAAATGTATGACAGGTACATTGCAATCAATGTTTAACCAGAGAATGGTCAGCCAGTACAGCTTTAGAATATTTTGAGTATCAAAAACTCCGGCAGTATTCTTCACCAAAAAACCTCCAGAAGTTCAAAGTGGCATTTAAACCATCCGCAAAATTTTTAAGCATCTGGTTTCATTAAAACCTGTCATGGCGGAATCATATAAAACAGGCTATATCCGAATGTCATAAAAGACTAAACTTATTGAAAACACTGGCTAATATAAATTGAGGATTAGACCAAATAACCCTATTGGAGAGTATATGGAACATTAATAAGGTGTAAAATATAACGGGTCAATTGCATATGTCTCAGCCTCAACAACAACACTTAAAAAGCTTAACACGGTACATAATATTGGCACTAGAATTGCTCTTAGAGCATTTCGGACAACTCTCATCTTAGTGAAGCTGGTGAGCCACTCCTATTTTACCAAAAAATGTATTTAAGACTTAACATTTAAGACTATCTCATTCAACTTCTATTGCCAAAGATCCAAGTAGACTTTAATATGATGATATCTTCTATGATAAGTACATGAACTACTCTAATAATGTGTCTTACAGATCAAAACCTTACTATAAAAGAATTTAAATGTAGTTTTCTGAATTAAATTTTTAATTTCCAAAAGTTTTTCTAGTAAACTCTGATAACTGGCTTCCATGGACTATTGGGGAGCCGAAAATTAATGTATCATTAAGCATAAATATGAATGATCAAACAAATCCAGCAATCTTTAAAGCTCAGCTGAAACTTATCTTGAACCAGCAGTACAAAATACCAGCTTAAAATATTTATTGATGCAGTAAAAACCAAACAGGAGGTTGCTGAAGCTATTATTACATCAGACGGTCCCTTAAAATTCGACTTTCCCACTTATTCTACTGTAACGTAACTTGTCTGGATGGGAAGGGGGGGATGGAAAGAGAAGAAGATTCAGGTGCAAGTTAGTTCACCTTGCACACCGACGCACAGGTGTTTTGAAGGACACAACGGTGAGCTTTGGCAGAATGACAGAATTTGGTACTAAACGAAAGGGGGAAAATAAAATTTTTTATTTTATTTATTTATTAAAACTTACAAACACCACCTAGGTAGTAATTACATGTAAGAGTGCTCATTACTTGGTATAAAAATATACACACAAAAAATAGAATATACTACAATATACACACAAGTACAAAATAAAAACACAGAAAGTAAAACACATTAAAAAAAAGACGCAAGTTAATAAAATTTTAAAATTCAGTCCATTACTTATCTATTCATAACATTTTTTAATATCCCTTACACTACAGATAAAGAGGTCTATATCACAGATCTTTATTAACTCTACACTGATATTGCATATAGTTTATTATTGCACAAGAATTATATAGACTACACGAAAATAGGCCATTACTGTTTACCCTTAGGTTGACCTTTGGCACATGAAACCTAATAAAGTTGATCAAATCACATGTCTTATATTTACCATTGTTAATGATATTATGAATAAACACAACACAATGCATGTTTCTTCTTTGCTCTAATGACTGCAAGCCAAATATTTGAAGCAACTCTTTTGATGGCGTAAGGTGAGTATACACATTGTATTTCTTAAGGTATAAATACCTTATAAATATTTTTTGTACCTTTTCTATATGATTAATATGAACTTTGGCCTCAGGAGTCCATACCACTGATGCATATTCCAAGTTTGGTCTGACTAAAGCGTTATATAGTCTAATGGTTGTGTTTATACTAAATTGTTTGGAATTTCTTATTACAAATCCCAATATTTTGTAGGCCTTATTAACAATATTTATATAGTTTCATGTTAGCCTGTAAGTATATTCCCAGATCTTTACATTTGGTTTTCCTAGATACTACACAATTGTCAATTCTATAATTATTTTGAATGTAGTCGATTTTGCGAGTAAAAGATATGATTCCACACTTCTTAATATTCAAGATCATATTGTTGTCCCTAAACCATTCCACAACTGAGGTCAGGTCCCGCTGTAGTAACTGACAATCATTTGAAGTATGTATAGTCTATAAAAGCTTAAAATCATCAACATAGATCAAACTAGAAGAAAATTTAAGAGATTGTGGTAGTGAGTTGACAAAAATTAAGAAAAACAAAGGCCCTAAGTTGCTCCCTTGGAGGACACCAGATGTAGCCTGAAATTTATCTGATAAACACCTACCAATTTTGACTCGTTGAAACCTTGACTCCACATACGATTTTATAAATGTACAAGCATCATGCGAAAAACCAAACTCATTCAATCTCGATAAAAGAATGCCATGGTTAACCATATCAAAGGCCTTTGAGCAGTCAGTCATTATTAAATCTAATTGGAGTTTATTATTTATTGCCTCACTAGCAAAATTAGACAGAATGCACAGATTACTAGTTGTGGATAACCCAGGCAAGAAACCATGTTGTTCTGGAGCAAAATCATTTTCAAAATTTTTCAGTATATTCATATAGAGAATAGATTCAAATATTTTAGCCAGTGAATTAAGGATACTTATAGGACGATAGTCTTCTATATTGTTTCTATTACCTGATTTAAAAACTGGAGTAATGGTAGCCTCTTTGAGTTTGTCTGGAAAGGTGTTAGTTTTAAGAGATAGATTAAATAAATGTGATAATAACTTTTGAAATATATCAGAACATCCTTTAAATATATAGGCAGGGATATTATCACTACATGTGGCCTTTTTTGGCTTTAATTTTTTTATACTAACCTTCACATCTTCTTCACTAATAACTGAAAAGTTAAAAGATCCCTGTGAACTACCCTGATGTGTGGATGATACCTGATAAATTGAACTAAAATGATGAGAGAAAGCCATGGCAATATCCTGAGGGCCTGTAAATGTATGATCATTTAAAGACATCTCGCGAGGAAAACCGCTGGTTTGTCTCCTACTTCTTATGAATGTCCAAAAACTATTTGGGTCATGCAAAATGTTATCTGCAATATTATTTTGATGCTGCATAAATTCATTTTTGATTTGCTTTTTAATAGTATTTCTCTTGAATTTATAGTTATCGATAGCACTAGCTTTCCTTATTTTTATATGTTTGCTTAATTTGTTTTTTTGTCTGATTTTTTTAATAAGGTCTATACTAAAATAAGCTGGATATTTCTGTTTTTGTCTATTTTGAATAATTTTTTTTTTTGGGATGCAAAATATGCCTACCGACCAATATGCATACATAATCAAAATCAAAACAAACACACTAACTAACTACCATATACTCATCAGAACTATATGCATTTGTTATGTATATTACTTAATAAATAAAGATTGTTGGTTCGATTAAGCACTTATATTTAACATAAAGTAACTACAATTAACTTTATATGGTCGAATATAACGTGCACTACTTCTTAGCTTACTTAACCCTACCCAAAAGGTACGACTGTGTCTCCCGTCATTTCTTACCATGATAATGTTACCAATAATCTCCAGCTATAGCTAACTTAACACTAAACAAGTATATCACAGCATTGTCCAAAGCCCTATAATATATTAATACCAAAAACATCCTACAGTGTCATTCTTTCCGACTGCCTCAGTGCAATTAAAGCCATGCAAAATCTCTACTCGAAACATCCCATACAGATAATGATAAAATTGGAGCTTTATAAAGCCCAAGAAAACCTTAGATCAGTAAACTTATTGTGGATACCTTCCCACATTGGTATCGAAGACAATAAACGTGCTTGCGATGCTATCGGTAACGACGAATCAGAGTTCGAATATCGGAGTATAGCAAGTAATTTAAAAGCCCTTTTAAAAAATAAAGTGTTATGTGCGCGGAACCGGGAGTGGCAAAATTCGGTTTCGAAACTAAAACCGATTAAAAGTAGCATTTCTCTGTGGTAACCAACAGCAAGCAGAAGATTTCAGTAATCCACTCTAAATACGTCTCAGACTCAGACTGGACCATAGTATGTATAGACACGCACGCCTATCCTCAAATAGCGAAGCTCCAAATTGTTCAATTTGGGATGTATTAGGCAGTGTAGATCATTTCCTAATTGACTGCCCTAAATATACCATTAAGAGACGTGTATATGGCATCCAGAATAACCGACTAACAGTACTTGGAAATAAGTTTGACTACAGGAAACGAATAATCTTGTATATCTATGTTGTATAAAATTTAATCATGTAAATACTGTTAATCGCATTTTTGGCTTTAGGATTTAGATTTAGGAATAATCGTATTTAAATATATTGTAATCGTTATGTCGCTAATATCCTTCGGGAGGGTGCGGCTTTTTGTTTTAAATAAAAAAATAAATCTTTTAAGCAAGTGCGTGTAGTAATGACTTGATGACGTCAATCGTATTAAAAGTTGTTATTAAAATAAAGCGAATAGTTTTGCCACATTAGTCTTGTTTATAAACGTTAATAATAAATATTTATCTTTCGGTTAGTGTTAGCTTTACTATATTATTGTTTTAATAAACATTATTATTTATTATCCAACTGGGAATGCGATGCAATTAAGTCATCTATTTATAAAACTATTTATGTTAATGATAATGGATGCAGTTTGTATAAATACTTTAAAAGTGGTAAAGGTTTCCTTCTAAGAATTAATAATAAGAATGGGTTTTCTCAAAAATATAAATTACTGGAATTTCACTTTGACACTATATTTTGATCTCAAAAGATTCTTGGTATTAGCAATTCGTTATTGTTTACAGAATTCTGTTCATAAAATACACATTATGATTCAACACTTAATGCTTTTATGCAATAAAAAAATATTGCTTGCATACGCCAACCTACTAAAAGATTTCTAAAATAGAAATCGTTTATAGGTATATCATAGAAAAATAAGCAAAATAGGAATATGTTTTTAGTAACGTTTAGCCTTATCTGTATCACATACCGACGCTTTTAAATTTCTCAATTCTCATACAGCGCTTTTCGACGAACGTTTCAGTATTATCTACATTTATTCTGATTCATTTATTAGTGCAGTTGTAACATTCAGAAAGACGTTTGAGATTCAAGTAAGTTTTGGCAGCAGTGGTATCACATACCGCGCGGTAGTGTAGTTGTTAAAATACTCAAGGAGTGTTTGTTTTTTATTTTTTACTATTTGAGAACAAAATATATCACATTGTTTCCCCCTACTACTAAATACTTGGATTTATCAACATTTATGTCCAGGCCCAATTGAAGACCTCGGTGCAAGAACTGGGCAACTCCATTTTTAACCAAAATTGAGTTATTGCATTCAGCATAAAAAATTTAAAGTTGCGCATATTTTGATGCAGAATTCGGGCAAATTCAACCAATCTTCATTAAGTTAGCATCAGGACGAATCAGGCAAGTCCAGTAGTTATCTGATTTTAGCACCGAAATGGTCTCGTGTAGTGGAAGATGTCGAAGTAGGGATAACGCTCACTGGTACGGTAGTAGAGTGGTACTGGTGTTGGTGTTTTGTTTTCAGTTTAGAGATTTTGTTAATAAGAACACGTTATAATTTTGTGTTTAGTATAATACGTTTCCTGAAGAGAAAAAAACACGTCTAACTGAAAAATATCTCCACAAATCTGAGATGTTTTACAAAAAATTAAATGAAGTTACCATTCTCAGTAAAGAAGACGAGTCCATCGAAGTATTATGTTTTGACTTCGAGCAGAATTTGCCTTTACCCCATGTTTCAGTAGGAGATGCGTTTTACAAAATGCAACTTTGGGAATATAATTTGTGTATTTATTCAGGAAAATTGGGCTCAACTTTTTACATCTATGATGAGAAGATCGCTAAGAAAGGAAGTAATGAAGTCATATCCTGTCTTGATCGTTATATACACACATTTACCTGGTTCAGTAAGTAACATATACATTTTTTTTGACAATGCATTTGCACAGAACAAAAATCAAACATTAGCGCGAACCAGGACACAGTGTTCTACCATGTAATAGGTCATTTTCATTCATATAAAAAAATAAAAGGAAGAAGAAAAGAATATATCTCTAAACTTTTCGGGCCATTTTAAACAAATTTTTAAATTAACACACAAAGAACCAAAAAAAAGTTTTCTCTATTAACCTATAGATTAATGAGGTATACAAAAAATTATCAGTTTATTGAATGCTCTGTAAGTTCGGGATTTGCTATTTTCACAAATTTTTTTATGAACCGAAAGGGAAATATAGAATTCTCAATACTAATAATAAAGCATATTCAAAGCCCTTGAATATAAACCCTAAAATAATTAGGGATTTAAGAGACTTAGTATGAAAATATCTACCTTTAAATGACCACGCTTATTACAATCGCATGTTGAAACGTTGCTGATAATGCCGAAGACCCAAATTCTGGAAAAATAAACGAAGATCGCGATGAAGATAGTGTAGTGACTCTTCGTATGTTTAAAATAATTATTTGATTATTATATTTTCCTTTACGTATTTCATTTGCAATAAAAATCCAAAAACAGTACATTCGTTAATTTTTATTTTTAATATGTGGGATTTTTGAAACAAAAAACAGGCAACTCCATTTTTTCAAAACAAAATCTTTGCGTCTATAATATGAATGAAAAGTAGTAATTGAATAAATAAGGCGTGTCTAATGTTCCTCTAAAAGGATTAATTTCATTGAGCATAATTCATTCACATTTTCTAAAAATATATATATTTTTTTCGATTTCCCACCACTTTAGAAAAGTGGAGTTGCCCGGTTCTTGCACCGAGGTCTTCAATTTGAGATATTCTTCAGTTTTCTTAGCATGTAGTGGGCGTCTTTTACGTTACCTGCTAGAATAACCTGATAATCGGCAAAGCTGGAAGAGGACAGTATGTTTTTCAATATTCATTCTGCTGAATTTGTTTTTCCATCTTTTAAAACTATTGTTACACTTATTGAAAATTAACTTTATTCAACACCAACAATATTACAATACTTGGTTACAATAACTCAATGACAACTATAAACTTTAAAATTCAACTATCAACAACATCTGCTTTTAAAAAACAGTATAAAAATGAAATAAAAAAGGCAAAGATTAATTCTAATGACAGAGTAATCTTGACTTCAAGAAATCCTTCAAAAACAATGTGGAATATCGTAAATAGACAACGAGGAATATCTGGGGCTCTACGTCAGGCTCATAACATCACTCCAGATGAGTTTAATAATCATTTTTCTCAAATTGTCCACAACTTAATAAAATATATACCTGAATTACATATGGATTTTTTGAAGAACATCAATGTAAATCCCTCAAAGAGCTTTTCCTTTTTTGGAGTATTATTCAATCAGACCCGGGAAATCATAGACAGCTTAAAAATAAAAAAAAGTTGTGATATATATGGCTTCAATGTTAGCATTATTAAGATGTTAAAAAATATTATCATAAGCCCTCTTACACGCTTAATAAATCAATGCTTTAAAGGGAATACATTTTCCTCAGTTCTAAAAAGGACTATTATAACACTCATATAGAAAAAAAGGGAAATTGACCTCCCTGAGAACTATAGGCCTGTTCCCAGTCATCTCTAAAATAGTAGAAAAGGCCATGGCTTTACAAATCACAAGCTTTTTCGAAAGTAACAATTATTTTTCAGGATCGCAGTTCGGTTTCAGCAAGGAAAGGAGCACAACTCACGTCAGCCAAGACTTTTGGCTGACATCTCGAAAATTCTTGACTTCCTCATTATTTCTGTTTTTTCGTCAAGGGACTTTTTCTATATGAAATAAATTTGTCGTAACACTGCTCCCTTGTTTACAGTTATTTGCCTCGAATAACTGGACTATCAGGGACCAATTGAAGCCAACAGGGTGGATCAGTATTTTGGTATGGAGCTATTCTCTCCATATGAACACCTTGGGTTTACTTCTAACTGAAAACTGAATCCGGTAAATTAGATCGTTTATTTTGTGCAGGACGGTGTACGGCCCTTTCCAGTTTTGTTGAAGTTTTGACTTCGGAAGATCTTTCTTACATGTAGGATTGTATAGTCATACTGGGTCTCCTCTTTCGAAAGGTGTACCTGTAGCATGCATGTCAAGCCTATCCATTATTTTTATCTCTTTGAAGCTTCAAACTTTTACGAGCATATTCGTAGACTTTTTCCAATTTTTCTTTCAAATTTTTGAGGTACGTCAGGGATGAAAGTTCTTCTTCGCAGGGAGGCAATCTTCCAAAAATAAAATCTTGAGATCTTGCCATAATTCTGATTCAAAATTTTGTCCTTGATTAGAATGTAACTACCATGTCTCAAAACGACCTTTCTTGTAACACAGTTTTAATATGTAATTTTGGAAGTACCACTTATTAAACTGTACGTACTCCATTGGGACTTTCCCACTTCCGCTATAATAGCCATTATTAAAAAGATACAGAGATTTCCAGTATAGTTATACTGTATTTGGATATTTTCTGCCAAATAGGTCTTACTCCGTTTTTAAGTTATTCTCGTATGACTTTTAAACCATTATCTTTCTGTTGACTCTTTTTAATGGTTTTCAGGGAAATGTTATCATTATCTTCTTCTTGTATAACTGTGGTTCTACGGAGACTTACTTCTTCGGTTACATTCTTTTTTTCTTTAACCTGACACTGACTTTGAAACTGTTCTCTTAACTTTTCTATTTCATTTTTAGTAATCGCTAGTTGCTTCCTCAGATTTGCAACTTTAATTCCAGAGTATCTTTTTCACTTCTGTGGTCATTGTGGAAAATCGATTTCTTGGAGACATATTTATATCTACTAGTATTTCTAGTAGGACTATGTGACAGACTCCCAAATGTCGATCTAGGCGTCCTTCTGACCTTACCTGGTATCTACGTCTGTAATTATTTTGCAAAAATGCCCTATTCTTCCGCAATTAAAAATCTGTTTTAATTTTTATATTTTTGTTGAAGATTCTGCAATATACTCAATATCTGGGATAAGATTGGTTATCGGCGATTGTGACTTTTTCATTTTCTTGAAATGTGATTTCTTTTAATTTTGGGCTAGATCTGGAAATGCTTTTCGCCGCTTCATATTACGCCGCCCTACCTGGGCTGAGATTACTGCTTCATCTAGCATTTTGTGGTGTTGTAATCGAAGATCTTGTTGCATTTCAATATCCTGTATCCAGAAAATCTTTAGGTACCTGAGTGTACGCCAAATGTAATAATTTTTTAATATCGGCTTCAAATTTTTGCAATCTTTCGTTATATTTTCGATATCGAACTTTCAGCTGACTTTAGAAGACCTGCTTTAGATGCTGCTGGCCATATCTTGTCTCCAAAGCTTGAATGAAAGAGGTGTAACTGGGTGCATCCTAGGGAAGAAATTGCAAGACAGTTGCTGCCTGCTCTCTCAGCGACACTACTAAGGAAGCTGCCATTTCTTTTTCAGTCCAGCTATTGGCTTTAGCTGCAGCTTCGAATTGAAAACTATAAGTTTCCCATGCTGTTCGGCCATCGAATGTGCGTGGTTTTAGAATTTTGCTAGTTCTAATTGTACCTGATTCAAGTTAGTTCAACTGGAATGGAAGATGATAAAGCTGTTTGTTCAGATTCAACATTATTTACTGAAACAGTATTAGATAAATCAGCTTGGGTACTAATTTTTCTTTCAACTCAACTATTTGTCATTCTTAAATTAGATTTTAAATTAGCTTTTTGGTCCTTTAAATCGTTTTAATGTTGTATTAATTTATTTTTTAAATCGTTTTTTGTATCATTTTGTTCTTCTTCTAATTTATCTATTTTATTAGTAATTTGAATTACCTCTAACTGAAAATCTTGTGAATTTGAGATAAACCATTCATAGAGTAGAGCAGAGTAGAGTACTACCTCTACTTTATCGATCTATTTTTAACCATTAACAATTATTTATTATCTTCTTTATACCACTGCTGTCACCATTGTTACACTTCTTTAAAGTAACTTTATTCAACACTAATAATAATATAATACTTGTTTTCAATAATTTAACTATAAACTTCAGTACTCAAAATACCACTATTCAAAATGTCAACAACATCTGTTTATATATCTATCTATATAAGGATTTTTACAGCTGTCGCCGCCTTCCTTCTTTCAGCCAACGTCTCCAGTCCTTTCTGTTCTGCCATTCTCCATCTCTAAGGTCTCGTCTTTCCATAGCCTCGTCCACTTCATCCCTCCATGATCTTCGGGGTCTACCTCTTTTCCTCCTTCCTATTCGACTCCAATCCGAAATCTTTGCTATCCACCTTGTATGATCTGTTCTTCTCACATGTCCATACCAAATTAAACGTTTTTCTTCGATGTAGCCGAGTATGTCTTGTTCTACTGCCATTCTTCGTTTTATTTCCTCATTTCTGATGCGATCCATTTTTGTCACTCTACAGCTTCTTCTCATGAACTCCATTTCAGTTGCTGTGATTTTGGACCTGTTTCGTTTATTTATTACCCAATTCTCCGCTCCATAGGTCATTATACTTCGTACCAAGGTGTTATAAATTCTCTTCTTTGTATTTCTGGTAATCTGTCTACCCCACAGTACCTCGTTCATTTGTTTAATACATGTTCTTGTCTGTGCTAATCTGCTGGTTATCTCTTGCTCGGTGGTTCCATTTTTTGAGAGTATGAATCCCAAATATTTGAATTTGTCAGTGCCGTTAATTTCCCTATTATCTTCCATTTCCAAGTTTCCCACTGGTTCTTACTCTGTTGTTAAATATTCGGTTTTTTCTAAATTTATTTCCAGTCCATTTTTTGTGTATTCCTCCTCTAATTTTCGGAGCATATAGCACAGATCTTCTTCATCTTGAGACGTTACCACTTGGTCATCTGCAAAGCTTAATGTGTACAAGAAGTTGTCCCGGATTGGTATTCCCATTCCTTCAGATTTCCTTTTTCATGGTTTTAATATTTGTTCGAGGAATATCTTGAACAGTGTCGGAGATGTAGAGCATCCCTGTAATAAGCCTTTTATGGTCTTAAATTCGTTGGAGTATTTATTGCCGGTTTTAACTCTTACCTTGTTGTTGTTGTAAAGGTTTTTTACGGCTTCTATTAACCTCTGAGTTATTCCGATTTCCTTCATCGTGTTCCATAGTTGTTTTCTGGGGACCGTGTTATATGCCTTTTTTAAATCTATGAATGCCATGTGTACTGGTCTATTTTTTGCCATTTTTTTTTTTCAATTAATTGTTGGAGTGTATAAATGTGGTCTATGCAAGATCTTTCCGTGAACCCCGCCTGATCTTCTCCGATTTTATTTGAGATAGATTTTTCCAGTTTTTCTTTCAGTATTTTTCCATATAATCTGCCCATACATGCTATCACGCTGATGCCTCTGTAGTTCCCGCATTTCTTCTTATCTCCCTTTTTTTGTATCGAGGTTATATATGCTTTGGACCATTCTTCTGGTATTACGTTCATGTTTATAGCGTTACTGAACATTTCGTTTATAATTCTGTGTAGTTTGTCCGTTCAGTACTTAATTAGTTCATTAACGATTCCTCCTGGTCTCCCTGATTTTTTGTTTTTTAAAGTCTCTATGGCATTCTTTACTTCGATTAATGTTATCTCAATCTGTTCTTCATTCTGATTTTGTTGTTGTTCTTTGTCTGTCTCTATGAAAACAGATTTCATCTGTTTATATATATTTTCCATATTTCCCATACTTCACTAGACATTTCAAGACTTTTCAATGACATCTCGAAAATTCTAGTCTTTTTCATTACTTCTTCTTTTTCATCAAGGGACTCTTATATGAAATAAATCTGTCGTAACACTATGTTTTGAATAGGGTTGTGGCATTACAACATCTCTGTTTCAATCATTTTGACATCTGAAATTCCACAAGAGAGAGCACACAGCTTTCATGCTTACTGTACAAATCTCTTGCAGTGTTTATATAAGCGTGATTAATATTTTGTCTTTTCAATGCAGTCCAGACCCTAGTAAGTGGTATGCTGTCGTAGGCTTCTATCAAATCGATAAAAACTAAATGCGTTTCTAGATTATGCGCTAGCCTTTTATCTGTAATTTGTCAAATACGAAAGGTATTATCTACACAGGAACGCCTAGCTTTGAAATCGCTCTGGTCTTCAGTTTCTACAAAATGGCTTTTAATTCTGGCTTTTAAAATTTTTCAATATTCGACGTTGATTGAGACACTATTCTGTACCGTTAGTTTGCAAGCGAATTTTTGTTATTTATCTAGAGAAACTTGTGTTAGCCGGTAAGTACTATATTCGCTCCGTGCGTGACCATGGTAGGGGTACCTTGAAACGATGCCAGCGTGCGTAGCGGCGAAATATGACACAATTGGCCCTACCTTTTTACGCATAAATTTTATCAAAAATGTGCAAATACATGTTGCGTATTTAGTTGTGCTAATAATAGCAAAAATAGTAACTGTAGTTTTTATAGGTTCCCAAAGATTACATATAAATTAGAGAAAAGAAAAAGATGGATCCGTGCTATTAATATGAAAAAGGAAATATCACGTAACCTCATTTTAATGCAATTGAAATATTTAAATAATTTACCTTAAATAATATTTTATAAGGCTTCAAGCTAACTGCAAAGTGCCTGATGACTTTAGCTTTTATATCATAACTTTTACTATTACTGTTTTTAATTATATGCTCTTTCACGTGAAAAACTTGATTTGCCAGTACTAGATTTTTAACTTTTCTTTTCCGTTTGGGCTTAAAAAGATATATTATGATGAATTTTGAGAAACCCAGTTTTTAATACTACATTTATTTTGTACATAAACTGAAAAAATATAGTTAAAAAGTTAATTATTAATAATTGTCAATTTCGCCTGTATTTAACAATGTCAAACATATGTCATTAATGTCATATGTTTAACCTGAAAATTGGTAGACTCCAAAACTGTCAGATGAAGGCGGTAGGTGTCGCGTCAGTCACGCACGGAGCGAATACTGAAATTCTCTTTCTACTTTATGTTTTATGTTATTGTGAGAATATAGTGTATCCCTAACGCTATTTATTCAAATAACGTAAATTGTAATGTGGCCAACTACTAATGTATGAAATTATCAATATATCAATTATTGGCCATCTAGGCCAATAACTTAGACATTAGTTTTTTGTAAGAATCTAGTGATTGACATAAAAAAAGTATTCTGAAAACGATGTTCAAAAAGCGTTGGAGTTAATTTAAAATGGTACGAGTAATCGAGAAGATTCAAGAATTTTCAATATTTCCAGAGCCACCATGAGTTACCGTAAAAGTGACAAATTTCACAAGATAACGCATGGACCAGATCCATTTCTTTCGAAGAATGAAGAGTAACAACTTAAACTCTGCATTTTTCATTGCCAAAATAGAGGATTTCCTGTTTCTGTTGACGACATTAAGGACTCCGTTAAAACATTTTTAGGGAGTAATCCTAGAGTAAATCCACTTGTTGAAAATAGACCAGGTAGAGCATGGTTATCTGCATTTTTGAAACACAATCCCAACATTTCCCTATGGACCTCAGAGGGAGTGACATCAGCAATTTCCAAACACTAATCAAAAAAACAATACCAAATGGTTTGACAACATAAAATCTTATCTAGATAAAAAAGGAATTAAACATGTTCTTTAAGACCCAACAAGGATCTTCAATTGTGACACTAAACATTTCTGGAAATATACCTGTAAATACTACAAATAAATCTATTGCGACTTACTTAGTATGGCCAGATACTCCAGCACGAAAAGGCAAGAAGCAAACTCAAAAGCTTCCATTTGTTCTAACTTTATTAGATAGAAGAAATATAGAAAAAGAAAAAATAGCAAAAAAAATTAGACGAGGAGTGTAAGAAAGAACAGAGAAAACTCGAAAGAAAAAAAAAACAAATTATGAAAGAAAACCAAAAGAAAATAAAAAGCTCACATAATAAAAAAATAAAAAAATTAGCTAAAACTTGAAATAAGTTTGAAGAGCAAAGTAGACAACCCATAGAAATGACCTCAACAAAACTAAAAAAAAGGTGTAAAAGTTCACTTTCCTACTGCAAAATATCAAAAAAAGTCAAAAAAGCATTGAAAGTGTTACCTCTACACCAGGAAAGTAGAAGTAACAATATTGAGGTTTTTGAGCCTCCACTACCTGAATTTGTTAAAGTTCCTACACCAGAATTTCATTCTCACACAAAATGTGTGTGTTATCTATGTCTACTAAATATTTCAGAGTATAAGAAAGGCATTAGATGCCAAATGTGCCTTAGAACATATCATGTAACTTGCGTAACTAGATTCTATTCAAAAGTTTACTTTGACATGCTGTTTTTTTGTGTCCACATTCCACTTACACATTACAAAATCCTTGCTTACCCAAATAGGTACCTACCTACCTACCTATCTTAAATTATGAGTTAAGTGGTAAAATATCACTTTAAAATATGATGACCAATCACTAATACATACCGTGTCAATAACTGGAACAGAACATTTGCACATGTACAAAAGAACAAATGTAAAATACTTTCAGATATGAAAGATTAACATAATAAAATTGTCCAACATGCGGAAATAATAATGAAATTCCATGATGTCAAAAATAGTCCACAGTGTCAAAACATTTCATAGATATATCGACATGCTCTCCTTAAGAGGCCAATAACTGGTGCTTTTGCCCTAGTCTAACAATGCTGCTGATAATGGCAGTAGGGTAAATAATTCCACGACCTCCTTCGCTCCTTCTTGACCCTTTTTGAAGATATTAGTGACACCGATTGGGCAATATCTAACTAAAATAAAATTAACGAAATAACAACCCAGAGGCTCAGGTGGGCAGAACATGTCCAGAGCGACGAACGGCTCATTAAACGGATATGTCTTCTCTAATGTATTGTATTTACTTGTCTTAAATTATTTAGCTTTATTAAGTTTATATACGTTTCAACTTTTATCCATATATGTGGTCTTTTTAGAAAAAATAAACAGCATTTTTCGGATCGGTGCTATAAAGTATAAAATATTCAGTAACCACAACACGATTGTCGGATTCCGCATTCTACGTTACGATGCTGAGCAAAAAATCAACTAAGGTTGCGAATCGATAGCTTGGCTTTTCACAATCATCTGAATAAAATTTATTCCGCTCGCAGTTTTTCGTAAATTAATTTAAGAAGTTTATCTGTATTCTTTATTCGTTACCAATTCTTGAGAAAATCGGAAAGCGTGGGAATGAATTATTCGTATTTGGTTGCGGTGTAGGTGATTTTATAAATTAGTTCCAGATTTTTTAAAGTTGAAATCGTTGTCTATACCGAAAAAGTACATACGAATAAAGAAAAATCTGCAAGAATTCAAAAACTTTTTAATAAGAGTTCGTTGTCATAAAAGAAACATATGGATGTTTCGACATTACAGTTTATATGCTTTTTGACGATTTGCCGGACATTTCAGGTCAGTAAAACTTTCGAGTATGACACGAAGGCCTGCCGTATAAAATGAGCCAATATGGTTATATCGAGGCGATGACCTATCTCCTCTCATCATAAATATCCGACATAAGGTCCAGAGTTTGGATAGGGCCAACCCTGTCCGAAGTCGGGACTATGGAAGCTGGTGTGCCATAAGAGGCGGTGATGTCTCCATACCTATACACCATATATACGGCAGACACACGATCTGAACTCAATTCGATGCTAAGCCTCTACGCAGACGATACAGCGATAGCTGCTAGCAGTATTAACTCAGATCCAGCTACGAGACATCTACAAAAAGCACTCAACGAACTTGAGGTATGGTGTGTGCAGTGAAAAATAGCTGTCAACCCTGACAAAACACAGGCTGTCATGTACCAAAAAAGAAAAAGCAGACCAAATGAGGTACTATCCCTATTCGATATTTCAATCGAATGGTCAAACCAAGCCAAATATCTAGGCATAACGTTGGATAAAAAGCTGATCGAAGCTGAGTCAACTCTTAACACTGAGTTGACAGACTATGACGAAAACGTAAGGACGATACATAGACGGCCCAGGCAGCAGCTAGCAGGAGTCTCTTTAACTCAGGCAGGTTAAAGGACCTACAGTCGCGAAACCTGAGCATCGAGGTCACGTGCGACAAGCGTGAGCTCGTAGGCTAGACCTTTCGGGCACTCAGCCGGCGAGGAGAACAAAATTTATTTTTCCGATTCGGCGGCTAAGTGACCAAGCACACAAAAATCCGGACATCCGTACTGGTACTTTCCGAGTGTAGTAAAAAAATAAATACGCTAGAACTCTATTAGTTATTACTTAAAATATGTGTTTTACTTGATTAATTCCCAGATAAATGTTAACTAAACTTCAACACGCGTGTTTACATCCCACATTTCATCTTTTTCTATCTGTGCATGTTTAATGTATGAAGGCCAATTAGGAACAGTTTTGTAAGTATGTCTTCTTATAGTAACACTAATATCATTTAATTTGAATGTGTTTAAATATCGTTAAATATTGTTATAAACGGATATTAATGTATGTGGTATCATACCGTCCTTCAATGCAGATACAGCAAAATAAATTTTGTTTTTTCATGTGTAATTAGTATGTCCCTTGAAGTTTAAGTTAGAGCCTAATATCGGGCCCAGAAATTTCTAATGTGGCACTATATCGAACACATATGTGCTGCTTATTTCAATAATAGGTCTTTCCTTTAGAACAATCCGGAAAGCCATTCTCATACAAACGAAAAAGTAACATACCTAGTATTCCTCCCTCAGGAGTTCATCGGTTATTTGATAAGGTTTAACATAAAAAGTTTGTAGAAATATTAAAAAGCAAAAATATTGACAGTCGTGATATGAAAATTATATCTAATCTTGTAACGAAATATTTTGCCTACCACATAGGGTATTATTATAGGGGGTTGAAAATTGGGGACAGAAACTATTGAGGTGGAGATAGGGCAAGCAAAATAAACGAATTTTATGCGAACGGCAGTCAGGGTTTATTTGGAGTAGCCGGATCGTGGATAAGTGAATGAAACAGGGGGATTGGATTGGGGCAACTACAAAAAAATGAAACAAAAGGGTACTTACATGAATCTCCTGGATAAATGGGCAAACAAAAACAACAAGAAAGGCCTCTAGCTATTTAAAATAAGGACGCTGCTTCGAAGGATCCTAGTCTTGCTGGATAAAGGAAAAAAGGCTCTTCCTTCCTAAAAAACGGAACAAAGGGTTAGGAGACTTTTCTAAAATAAATAAACAAAAATGATTTAGAGAAATAAATTACACATTTATTGTTGTCTCAACACAAACAGTTACACATACAGATAATACAAAATTAATTACGATATAAATAGTTACAAGGATTTATACCAAAATAATAAAAAAGAAAAAAACTTACATATGTCCTATTCGTTTACAAACTCTATTTTCAAGTGGAAGATGCTACAAAACTTTCAAAAAATTGTTACTGAGCTATAACTGTGGCACAAATTATTACAATTAAAAGATATCTTTTTAGATGGAAACATTTATAAAGGTTAACCTTTTTCTAAAAACAAAACAAACTAATGTCACAAAAATAATAAGGCTAGCTGTCATATGTCAACATTGAATTTTAAAGCTGAAACAAATAAAATGACAGCATAGCCACACCCTAAGGTTTACAATATTAAATATCAAAATTTTAAATTGTATGAAACCAATTATTATTTTAATGTTTATTTTCCTTCAAAAGTTTAAAACAAAAAGAGTTACCTGGATTTCACTAAACACACTAAGATTTCTGGGGTTACCTTCTCTGCCACACGATCAAATCCATCTCCAAATTGTGAGAGATACTCTGGGACGGCTTCTTAGGACAAATAATACAACCTTGAGGTTGAAAGTCTGGAACACAAACTTTGGACCGGGCTTCTTAAAAAAACAGGAACATGTAAAACTGGACACACCCTAGAAACAGCTTTTTACAAAACTGGAACCATCTTATTTACTTTTCAAATCTCTTGTCCACGACACAAATCTCTTAGATTGTCATCGAATGCCATAGTCTGTGGACTAGTACGCATTTCGATGCGCATCGCCCCGCCTCGAATTTTTCCGTTGGCTCTTGACCTGGAAATCCCTATTTATCGCTCGAACAGCGCATATAAATATTGGCGATTTTCAGGTCAGCCAGGTCAGTCCCTCACGGGCTCTTCGAGAGCTTAGTGCTCTGGGGGTTTTTCTTCCTGCATTTATTTTTCATACTCTGTGGCTGAGAATTGTTTCAACTTAACTTGGTGTTTTTATTTCGACGAAGAAATTGTCATGTAAGAAATATCTTGCCTTTTTCAAGGCAAGACACCGAAGATAAATATTTTCCAAGTCCATATCCCGAAAATGGACTTAAGTAGAGGAGCTCTCGACAGTATATTCGAAGCCCTCTACAGAGCACCCGGGGATAACAGAAGGTGGTTAGACCCTTAATTATTCCCCCGAGGTTACAAGATACTTAGAAAAAGAAATAGTGATTACTCTTCCAAATTTGACATATTACATAGAATATAATTCACAATTTTCTACGAATTTGCCGGTTTTTTAACCAACTCACTAAAGCGTCTGCATAGTTCCGTTACCCTTCTCAACCTCACAGTTTTAAAACTAACAGGTACAAATAAATAAATCCATATTTTGGAATTCTTTTCTTTTTCCTCACAACATGTAAACAGAGAAACTTCGAAACATTTATACTTGAGCCAGGGGCGTCTTAGAAAATTTTATACTAAGAAATTGATTATGCTATAATCTATATTGGAATTAAACTGCCAAGTTAAGAGTTGACAACCAGAACACCCGAGATATCAAAATACAGAGGGGAGTCCGCCAGAGTTGCGTGCTGTCACCACTACTCTTCAATGTCTACAGTGAAGCGGTATTTAAAGAAGCACTCTCAGATTCAATAGAAGGTATATTTATCAATGGAGAAGTTTTGATAAACTTGTGATTTGCAGACAATAGAGTAATAATGACGGATAAAAACAATGATTTACAGAACGTAATACAACGACTTAATGAATGCTGTCATGAATACTGAATAATGATGAATTTGAAAAAAAAATCTAAGTGCATGATCATGACTAAATCAGCGGATGCAAACATCCGATTGATTGTTAAGGATACTATAATTGAGAGGTTGGATACCTACAAATGCTTAGGAACATGGATATCATTAAATGTAGACCAAACCAAAGAAATTAAAACACGTATTGAAATAGCACGTGCATCATTCATTAAACTTAAATAATTTCTTAGTTCTTTCTCTTAGTTGTCGGGATATAAGGTGAGGACTACGCCTAAGAATGCCGCGGTGTTACGTATTCACTGTTCTTCTTTATGGCTTGAAAGCATGGACACTAAAACTAGTGCATCTAAATAAGTTGGCCGCCTTTGAATTTTAGTGTTACAGAAGGATCCTAAGAATATCATGGACTTAAAGAAGTCAAATGCAGAAGTTGCTAGAAGAATAGGAAATGAAGCTTAAATAATATTGACAGTCAAAAGAAGAAAACTTAAGTACTTATGCCATGTTATGAGAGGGCAAAGATACTCATTATTGCAGCTTATTATGCTAGGCAAAATTCGAGGAAAGCGAAATGTGGGAAGGCGAAGAATATCGTGGCTTAAGACCTTGAGGAAATAGTTTGAATGCAGTAGCGCAGAACTATTTAGAGCGGCAGTTAACAGGGTCCGCATAGCCATGACAGTTTCCAACCTTCCATAGAAGATGGAACTTAAAGAAGAAGAAGAAGATATCAACAAATAATTATTGATACTACTAATTACAAGTTTTGTTTCAATTTGCTTGGAGTTTCTATTTTTATCTGTAAACAACAACAAATAGCATGCAAAAAAAACAATTTTCGGAAAATATCGACTTCCAGGTTTATTTGTCCTAAAAATGGTACGTTATAATAAAATATTGTTGTTCGCTACTTTTCCCGTTTGCCAGACTATACAGGTCAAAAAATACATTGACCTTTATATAGATAGTGACAAAAGTATTTCATGGAACAATGTGTTAGTTAAAGAGTTCCCCTTTCTCTTCTAATACACTTTTGTGTTAATCTTAATGGACTTGCGGTAACATTATCCTAGGAAATATAAAAATCGATAAGACCTTACGATCTTAGATAAACGACATTGTAAGGATTTCTTATTATCCTTGACTGACACGCTATCGCTTCCTCGAGTTACATTTAAAATGTTTTGAAAATGGGTTTAGTATATGAAAGTAGCTTTCTGCTACATTTTCTTCCAAACGAAACGAAATTTTTGTTTATTACACATACGATAACTGTTTTATTATTAATTTTACGAAGAAAAGTTATTCTACATAAAAAGCTCTGCATGGTGTAAAACCTACGCTGCAATCATCAGATATTAAATTTTATCAATATTATACGCGGTATGTAAAAAAATATGAATTTCGCTCAAGAGTAAAGTACCTTTATATTTCATAATATCGAAAAATTTTATTATGAACTGTTTTTTGGAATTAAAAACTATGTTCTAATATGCAATAACATACTTTTAATTAAAAAAAATTGCAAATTTTTCTCAAATTACCGATACCGATCATAATTATTATTTATTACAAATATGATAACTCTTCTGTTTCGATAAAAAATGAGAAGCAAATTTTCACAAAACAAAATACATTAAAAGTCTAATGGACATTAAAGATTTAATAACCTTTATTCTATC
This sequence comes from Diabrotica undecimpunctata, assembly GCF_040954645.1. Classification (NCBI taxonomy): domain Eukaryota; kingdom Metazoa; phylum Arthropoda; class Insecta; order Coleoptera; family Chrysomelidae; genus Diabrotica; species Diabrotica undecimpunctata. The sequence continues at coordinate 137,162,340 of NC_092804.1, read as the reverse complement.
GGAACAGAAGATTTATCATATTTGTAATATGTAAATAAAAATGATTGGTATAGGTAATTTAAATAAATTTGCAAAAATAGTCTTCTGACAGATATTTGGGCATTATTGAAGTATTTAGTTCTAGCACATCTACATTAAGATTATTTTGCTGTGAAAAAGTTATTACAACGTTTAAATAGGTCGATGAATTATTGTGTGAATCAGGTAGTTATTACAAATACCGAATAACATCTGTGACAATAATTTCAAATAAAATATTGAATAATTGTGTGTGGTCATTTATAATGTATTGAATGTTATTTGTTGTACTATTTGGTATATTACATAAATCTAGTAAAATAACAAACACTCAATATGATATAATTACGTACAATGTTTATTATGTAAATTGTATTGACGCTATAATTTGCATTGTACAAGCCGAATGTGGAAATAGACAGCTGCTCTATAATGAACTACATACACTATAGTGGCGATACATATATTAGGTATACAGAAGCCGCTGCTAATTCGGTACATACATTTTCATCGATAATAACTAACCATATAACTTCGGAACCAGATTAACTATATTAATGAACAAAACATTTACAGCGAAAAACAAAATATTAAATGTGCACTGCCTCGTAGAAGTTTGTAACGATTATTTTGCCTATCACATAGGGTATTATTATAGGGGGTTGAAAATTTGGGACTTAAATTATTGGTGTGGAGATAGGACAAGCAAAACAAATAGTAACGTTGCGAACGGCCACTCAGGGTTTATTTGGAGAACTGGGTCGTGGATAAGTAAATGACAATGGGATTGAAATGGAGTAACTACAAAAACGAAACAAAAGGGGTACTTACATGAGTCTCCTGGACAAACAAAACACAAGAAGGTTCTCAAAGCTATTTAAAATGGACGCCGCCTTGTAGAATCTTCCTGTTGGATGAAAGAAAAGGTTCTTCCTTCCTAAAAACACAAAACAGTGTTTAGAGAGTTAGTTAAAAGAAATAAACAAAATGGTTTAGGGAAAAACTAAATATTTATTGCTGTCTCACTACAAACAGTTACAAAAGTAAATACAAAATAACAGAGAAAAACACTTACTCTGGGTTTACAGACTCTAGAAATTGAAGATACTACAAAAACTTACAATTGTTACTGAGCCATAATTTGTAGCAGAAATAAATTATTACAAATAAAAAATTATCTTTAAGTGAAACTATGCTTAGAGGTTAACCTTCTTTAAAAAACAAAAACAAAATCTTTATTATGATTAGGTATTTACCAAATGTCAAAAAAATAAAGCTAGCTATCAGATATCAGTATTAAATTTTAAAACTGAGAACGATTAATATGACAGCTAAGCCACACTAATTATTATTAGAAAATGTTTATTTTTCCTTTAGAAATCAACACAAAAGAGTTACCTGGATTTCACTAAAATTTCTGGGGTTAGAAACTGGACTTACACTCTCTGCCACACGAACAAATTCATCTCCAAACTGCGAAAAATATTCTGAAACAGCTTCTTAGGACAATCAAATTGAGGCTGAAGTTGACACTGGACGCAAACTTTGGAAGCTCGCCGTCTTAAAAACTCAACAATGGAACATGTGGGTATCTTTCAAATTTGTTGAAAAAACGCCATTTTACGGAGTTTTTTCAACAAATTTGTTTTTTATCTTATGTAAAAAACAAAAAACAAAAAAACAAACAAAAAACTGTAATTACTCTTATCAGAACTGACACATTACATTGAGTATAAATCACTTTTTCTAACCAATTTGCCGGTTCACTCAAACTACACACGCCGCCGTCTGTTCTCAATGACCAATCTTTCAAACCTTATTAACTGCCTATAAAACTTTACACTGCTACACATTTTCCTATAAAAAACTGCTCTTGACAGCGGCTTTACGGAGAGTAATGTAATTATCTTTAAAATTCATTCGCCAAACTTGGTATAACTTTTTACTTAATCAGTAGACCCATTTGTACCTTTCGGTGTTAAGCCGTTTAAAATACAATTCATTACATTACACTATTTGACGGTCTTCTGAGGTGTCCTAGCTCTTAACGAACTTTCTCCATTCCTTCCTATTGGATGCCATCTGTGTTGCTTCCTGCCAAGTCTTACCCTTACTCTGTAGTATCTGCGAGATGTCACTGTTCCATTCTTTAATGGGTCTTCCTCTTCTGTTCTTCCCTATTGGTTTGGCGTCCCACACTCTTTTAACTTGTCTATTATTGTCCATCCGGGTTAGATGTCCGAACCATGCCAATTTTTTCTCTTTGATTGTCTCGAGTATCGGTTTGATTTTGAGTCTTTCTCTTATTTCTTCATTTCTGATTCTATCAGTTCTTTTTACTCCTATCGTTCTTCTGAGGTATTTCATCTCTGCTGCCTGAATTCTGCTCTGATGTCTTTTGTTTAATATCCAATTTTCTGCTCCATATGTCACTGTATGTCTATATATTGTTTTGTATATTGTCATCTTGGTCTTTGTTGATATTTCTTTGTTATTAAGGAATCCTCTATTTAGTGCTTGGAATAGTTTTCCTGTGTTTTCCATTCTGTTGTTAAGGTCATCCTCGATGTCTCCTTTGTTGTTGATTACTGTTCCTAAGTATTTGTATGAATTTGTCTGTATTATTTTTTGTTGGTCTATCATTACTTCTATTTGATCTTCCGTCCCTTGTTTCCTTGATATTTTCATTATTTGAGTCTTCTCTTTGTTTACGTTTAGGTTGTATTTGCTTGCTTCTAGGTTCCATTTCTCTAAGTTGTATTTCAGTTTTTCTGCAGTTTCCGCAATTAATACTATGTCGTCTGCAAATATACACATCTCAGCATTTATCATTTGCATTCTGTTCCAACCGATGCAGTATTTCTTGAATGTTTTCTTACATTCTTTCACTATCTCATCTATAACATTTATGAATAGTAGTGGGCTGAGACTTCCCCCTTGTCTAACTCCTTGGGTTGTTTCGAAAGGTTCTGACTGTATATTTAACATTCTTACTGTATTTGTTGTTTTCATGTATATACTCTTTGTTGCTTCTATCAGTTCTTCACTTACTTGTTTCTTCTTTAGACTTTCCCATATATCTTTTCTTTTGACTGAGTCGAATGCTTTTTCCATGTCTATAAAACTCAGATGTATTTCTTTATTTTTCTTTAAGGCTTTTTCTATTACTTGTTGCATGGTGAATATATGGTCTTGTGTGTTGTGTCCTTTCCTGAATCCACTTTGTACATCCTCTAATTTATGTTCTATTTCTTTTCTAATTTTCCTTTCTATTATGGTTTCGTATACTTTTGCTGCTACACATAGTAGTGATATACCTCTATAGTTCCTACAGTCTCTTGTGTTTCCTTTCTTGTATATAGGTATAATTACTGCATTTGTCCATTCTCTGGGTATTACTTTTCTCTTCCATATTAGGTTATATATGTATAACAATTTTTCTTTTGCTTTTACTCCTATATATTTCATCATTTCTGGTGCTACTTCATCGCTTCCTGGTGCTTTTCCAATCTTTATCTTTCTTATTGCTTCTTCCAGTTCTTCTTTTTCTATAGTTTCTGTATTTGCCGTGTTTTTCATGGATACTCTCCTGTTGTGGCTTTCCTTCTCCATTGTATTCGCTTGATTTCCATTCAGTATCAGCTGAAAATGTTCCCTCCATCTTTCCATTATTGTCTTATCGTCGTTTATTATTGTTCCTTCCTTGTTCATTATTTGTTTCAGTTTCGTTTCTTTGTTGCTTCTTAGGTTTTTCAGTGTTCTGTAAAATAATTTTACGTTTTCTGTGCTGTTTTCTTCCATTTTTTCCCCGAATTTTTCCCAACTTTTCTTTTTCTCTTTCTTAACTATCTCTTTAACTTTTGTTCTTTGTCTCTTATAATTTTCATATTTTTGTTGTGTTTTGTCTTGGATGTATTCTTTCCATAATTTCTTCTTTTCTTTTATTTCTCTTTTCACTTCATCGTTCCACCAAGATGTTCGTTTTCCTCTGTTGTTATTTCTTGTGGTTCCACATATTGATTTAGCTGTTTTTATCATCGCATTTTTAAATTTTCCCCATTCTTCTTCTATTGTTTCTGTTATTTCATGTTCATTATCCATCTCTTTCTCTAGTCCTTCTGAGTATCTTATTCTCGTTGTTTCTTCCCTTAGTTTATAAATTTTTATTATTTCTTTGTGTTTTCTGTTTATGTTCTCATTTCTTTTTATTTCTTTTCTTTTGCTTTTGAATGTGGTTTCTAGTAGATAGTGGTCACTACCAATTTCATAACTTCTTTTTACCCTTACGTCTCTTATCCAGTTCTTCTCTGTTTTTTGCACTATAGTATAGTCTATAATTGATTGTTCGTCTCTTGATTTGACTTCTCTTGTGATCTTGTGTATCCTTTTATGTTGGAAGTGTGTGTTCATAATCACCAGGTTATTGTCTACACAGAATTCGAGTAGTAATTTTCCATTTTTGTTTAGTTTGTCCTCCCCATAAGGTCCGATGACATTGTTCCATTTTTCTGTTTCTTTCCCAACTCTACTGTTCAGGTCTCCTGTGATTACAATTTTCTCTGTACAATCATTTATCACTTCTTGTAATTTGTCCCAGAATTCATTCTTTTCGTTTTTTGTTGCGTCTTCATCTGGTCCATAACATATGATTAGGTTTGTATTGGTTTCCTCTGTATCCATATCTATGTCTACTCTTAGTATACGTTCGTTGTAATATATCCAATTTTTTATTTTGTTGATACTCTCCTTCTTTATCATGCACGCTACTCCTGCCTGAGCTCTCTTCGTTTCTTCCACTCCACTGTATATTAGTAACATTCCGTTTTCTAATATTATTGATCCTTTTCCTTTTTTCTTTGTCTGTGTTATAGCTACTATTTCAATGTTCTTATCTCTAATTTCTTCCCCCAGTTCTATTTCCTTCCCATTTATACCTCTCACATTCCATGATGCCATTTTCCAAATTGTTTTGTTCTTTTCTGTGTTTAAGTTGTACTTCAATTTGTTTTTACTCCCGTTTGTGTTATTATCTTTAGATCTGCTTATGTCCCTGTTCTGTGCCTGTTTTGTTTCTCGGTCCGTTATTGTGTTTTCTTCAGCTAGTTTTTTGAACTAGTTGGTTCTGTATTGTATGTTATTTTTTCTATCTGGCTTGTTTTTTGATTCCATTTCCACTTAATGCCTTCAATAATTATGAAACCATATCCAATTTTTGTCCTTTTTCCATTAGTCTTTTCATCTGCTGCTATCTTCCTAAGATTTCTTTGTATCTCTATCTCTTTTAATGTTAGGTCACATTCTATATATACTCTATGTTGCTTATAGTTTATTAGTTTACCCTTGGCTTTCAGTATTTTCATTTTATCTTCGAATTTTTTACATTCGATAACACACATTGTTTCATTTATCTTTTGTACCCTATTTATTTCTGATTTTACTCCCATTTTTGTTTCTATGAAGTTCTCCAGTTGCTCTGCTTCTATTGTGTCTATTGGTAAGCCTCTCATAATTAGGTTATTTTTCTTCTTTTCTTTCTGACATGCTTCCAATGCTATTTCTATTTTATCTATTTTTTGTTTCATCGCTGTCATTTCTTTCTTTAGATTTTCATTTTCTCTTATTATTTCTGTCATTTGCAATTTGTATTCACTATTTTCCTTCCTAATTTCTTTTAGTTCCTCAATCATATTACCCATTGTATTTTTTATCTCTTCCAGGTCATTGTTTTTCTTTTTATTATCGCTTGCTATTTGTCTCATTAGTTCCATCATTTCGTTCTGGCTGCTGGTTTCATTCGTTGTTGGTTTCGACCTGTCTGGCGTTCGGCTCACTTTTCTGCTCCTGCTAAATATATCTATCTCCTCTTTGCTTTTTCTTTTACCATCTTCATCAATCTTAGCATCCGCCATTTTTCTTCTTATTCAAGTAATTAAAGTATTTATAAATATAAATATTATAAATAACGGTTACGGATCTCGACAAGCGCCGCGCCTACCTCTACAGTTAAATCTTATCAATTATTCTCGATCCTAATCAGTTTCGACTTCTACCACTTGTAAATACAAAAATACAATAAATATCAAAACAGCAAATAAATTCAGCCTTTATAATTCTGTATAGTTTTACCGAAACCTGAATAACAGACCTATTGTTTTTGTTGATAATTATTATTGTTTATTGTTCTTAATCACCCGTCCAGCGTAAAAAGCTCAACTTGTTTCGACCACTCAGAAGTTTCACTTTTATCCGTAGGGCAATTAAAACTAACTATCAATTTATTACAGTTCAAAATCAGATAACTGATTATTTACTTACATAAAGGTCCCTTTCAAACACACTTTACACTAACTTGCATGCAGATTACACTCGAAACCACCCAAAATTGGAATTTAATTTCGGAGCGACACTACACACGTCCTACTAGTCTGACCGCCAATCAATCAATCACTTGGTATAAACAAAACATATAAACGGGAATATTTATTTAACGCGCAATATTAGGCGGCTTAACGATCAAAGAATATCGAGGAAATATGCATCTGTGATATATAAACAAACTTTAAAAATGTGTTTATTATCAACTCGTCGACGCAAAAAGGATTGAAAGAATATTTCGGTGTTTTAGCATATACGAGGTAAATTCAATACATACGAAAGAAATTAAAAATGATACAAGTTTGTAATCACATGCAAATGGATCACTTGATGACTTTTTAAAATTTATAAATAAAAAGGACAAACAACAACAAAATATAAATCCGAAGTCTTAGTGCTTCCTATTTTTGTCCAATTGTTCGCTAATAATTTAGATAATTTAACCTCCTTCTTAAGCTGCTGCATTTAATCTTTTGCGGCCCTGAATAGTCTGAATGCGTCGATGTTTGTCATTAGCGTATATTCTTTAGTCACGTCAATTTCATTCTTCCACTGCCTCTTTTTCCTTCAATCTTCCTCTCCTTAATCAATTATAAAAATTGGTACTTGGAATTTCTAAATATGTAACTTATGTAGGCTGCTTTCCTTCACTTCACTATTTGCAGCAGTTCCCTTTCTTTCCCTATTCGGCATAATACTTTGGCGTTGGTTATATGATCCGTCCAGGAAATTTTAAGGATTCTCCTGAACACCCACAATTTTAATTTGGTATCCTCCATATGGAATTGTTCATACCGCCTCATTGATATATCTTCCCATCTGATATGTTAAAACTGCATTGTTTTTATTTGTCGATTATATCAATCTATCAAAACTGACATTAGACAATTATTGAAAGCGTAAGATGACAGTCGCCTTTTTAAATTTAAATATTATTTAAATATATATTAATAAATAATAAATTTAAAATATTTTTAAATGCTCATTTTATGTACCCTGCAAAAATAATATAAGCACCAAGACCTGAAACTGCCTGCTTTTACAATTTTATTACACCATGGCGATTGCGAAAACACTATAACAAAAAGGATGAATTTGCTTGCTTGAGTTAATAAACCCGTTTTACGGTACTCTAACAGGATTAAAGATTCATGTAAATCATCATTGAGTTCAGTTACAGTGACGTTCTCTGTAGATATCAAATATTCAAATATACAGTACTTGTCCTTAAGGCAATATTCGCCAAATTTTGTATTCGCCACTGAAGGCACATGGCTTTAATACTTTTCCCTTGATACTTGCCACTCTACACGTTGATATAATATAAAAGCTTTTATGCATTACCCTAATATTATAAGCCCCGAACACCCAGACGTTTCACGATTAACCAATACAATATCAATTTGAACCTAACGGTTTTATGAGTATTAAATTTATTCGTAGCATCTGTTAAATAATATTAGATTCGTCTGAATAAATATCATTCCCAAAAGATTTAAGAGTTATTTTTAATGGTGCAGTGATCGGATTTTAATAGATTTTAATAGATTCTTTAATTTTAATAGATGTTTTTAACATTATTTCTTGTATCAACTTAGTTTATTTAAAATTTTAGATAACGTTAATTTTTTAAAACATATTGACAACTAGTCGAATAAACGAAAAACTAACTAAAACGAAAATATAATAATTTTTCCGAGATGTTTTTGTATTTTTTCATTTAAAATTATAAGTTTTATTTAAAAAATCCTTTATAAAAGGTATATGTATTCTAAAATTGCACTTTCTGGTTATATCACACGTTTTCGGACTAATAGGTCCACCATCAGTTCAGTATACGAGGAAAGCCACTAAATATGTGAGTAAAAACCCTTTAAATTATGTTAAACTTTGTTAATTAATACATATTTGTTGTTAAACAAGTTTAAACAAAGTTAATCATTTAAAGGGTTTTTACCCACATAATTAGTGGCTTTCCTCATGTATAACTGGTAACTGCACTGATGTTGGACTTTTTAGTCCGAAAACGTTCTGTGATGTAACACGAAAGGGCAATTTTAGAATATACAGTGCTCAACTATTAATGAAGATCAAGGTAATATTTTACGCCAGAAATAGTCGGAGTTTGTAAAAATTTAACATAATTAAAATAATATTAAAACCCCGAATTTGTTCGGGGTATTAATATATATAATAACGAAATAAAATGTATGTATGTACAGCGTTAACAGGCCTTTAGGCCCATTGCTGGATGGATAATTTCCATCGTTTTCTATTCTTAGCTAACAGCTTCCAATCTCTGATTCCCATCTCTCTGACATTTTCCATTACTGCATCTCTCCATTTCTTTCTTGGTCTTCCTCTCTTTTTTTTGCCCTCAGGTACTCTCCAAGCAATATTCTTGACTAGTCTATTACCTTGCATTCTTTCTAGATGGCCGAGCCATTCTAGTCTACGTTTTTTCACCACTTTTGTTATTGTAGGGTTAGCATACAACTGATACACTTCTGCATTAGTTCGTCTTCTCCATTCTCCCTCTACTACTTTTCCGCCAAATATTCTGCGAAGTATCTTTCTTTCCCATGCTTCCAATGTGTTCCAATGGCAGCGTATAGCATTGTGGGTCTAATTATAGTTTTGTATACTCTTATTTTTGTATTACGAGATATATCTTTGGCCTTAATTATTTTGCTCATGGCTCCAGCATACCTGTTGCTCTTGGTCAGTCTCAGGTTGATTTCAGTTTCTTCTTTACATGTCTGATCAATAAGAGTACCTAAGTACATATATTCATCCACCTTCTCGAATTCTACAACTGATCCATTCTCCACCTCCAATTTAAAGGATCCCCTGGTGCTTATTCCTTTTTTGCTCGAGATCTCCATGTACTTCGATTTATTAATATTAACTTTCAGTCCCATTTTAGAGCTTTCCCCAATCAGTCTTTTTGTTATATTTGATAGTTCTTTTCCATTTCTTGCAATGAGAACCACATCATCAGCGTATGCTAAGCATTGGTGCTCCTTGTATAAAATAGTACCGGACCTATTTATCCCACTAATCCTTACAATTTTTTCTAGAACTATATTGAATAGCAATGTAGACAACGGGTCTCCTTGGCGAACACCTTTTTTTACTTCGAATTCTTCTGAGACTGTACCGTTGCATCTCACAGCACAAATGGTTTGTCTAATTGTCATTTTTACCACTCTTATTATTTTTTCTGGCACTTGGAATTTTTTTAGTGTTTCTATTAACTTGTTTCTGTCTATTGTATCGTAGACAGCTTTGTAATCAATGAAAAGTACTTGTGCTGAAATGTTGTATTCATAGCAATTGGTCAGGATTTGTTTTAGCATAAAAATTTGATTGGTTGTTGATCTTCCTTTCCGAAATCCTCCCTGGTATTCTCCTAGATTCTTCTCTATATATATTTCTAATCGTTTTTTAATTAGTATGGCGAGTACTTTATACATTACTTCTAATAAGGATATTCCTCTATAGTTTGTGCATTCAGTTCTATCTCCCTTTTTGTGTATAGGAATTATAATCGACTTATTCCATTCTTGAGGCATTTCTTCGGCATCCCATACTTTTAGTATTAGCTCACCAAGTTTGTTTATTAAGACCTCTCCTCCATATTTTATGTTCTCTGCCACAATGCCGCTCTCCCCGGGACTTTTTTGGTTTTTCATATCTTTTATTATTTCTTCAATTTCTTCTCTTGTGGGCTTTGATATTTCTTCTATTACTATTTGAGATCTAGGAACATAACAATTTTCTTCAGTAGTCACTTCGTCATTTAGTATCTCTTCGAAATATTCTTTCCACCTTTCACATATTTGGTCTTCATCCACTATCAGGTTTCCTTGCTTATCTTTTACATTCATCGTTCTTCCCTAGTACCCAGTTTTAATGTATTTTACTTCTTTATAAAAAAATTTTATTTCATTTTTCTTGTAATTTTCTTCAATGCGCTTAATTTTATTCTCCATATACTTTCGTTTTTGCTCCCTTAGGATTCTTTTTACTTTTTTTCGTTCTACGGCATACCTTTCTAGGTCGTCTTGTTTTTGCGAACGTTAACTTTTTAATCTCAAATCTGATCTTTTTTTTAACTCTGTTCTGCAGTCGTCATTGAACCAGTGTTTTTTCTAAATCTTTTTGCTCTTGGTATGTTCTTCGACGTAGCTTCCTTTATAGTGTTTGTCATTTTCAAGAACTTTTGTTGTATGTTACTCACAGTAGTACTATCTTGTTTGGCGTAGGTTTCTTGTATATCCTTTTGATAGTCCTGCTTTACCTCAAATTTTCGCAGTTTTTCAAAGTTAAATTTACGTTGCACTTTCTTTTTCCGTTTATGCTTTTTAATTATTGCTTCTCTCATATTAATTCTAACCAAAAAATGATCTGAGTCTACGTTAGCCCCTCTGCACGTTTTCACATTTGTTATTAAATTCGCAAACTTCTCTTGTATTAAGATGTGGTCTATTTGATTAGTTCCATTTGACCCTGGAATTTTCCACGTTCCTTTATATATATTTTTTCTTCTAAAATGGGTACTCACTATCTTCATCCTGTTTTCAATTGCGAATGTGATTAATCTCTGTCCATTATCATTTGTATTCAAATGTTTACTTTCACCCCCTGTTATGTTTTTATATATATCTTCTCTTCCGACCTTTGCATTTGCGTCGCCTATAATAATTTTAGTGTCTTGTCTGGGCATTTCTTCACACAATGACTCTAATTCTTCATAGAATTCATCTTTCACTTCTTCTTCTTTTTCTTCTGTTGGAGCATGTATATTTATCAACGATATCATGTTCTGTTTTCCTTTAATTCTAATTGCACACATTCTGTCAGATTTTACTACGAATCGTTTTACCTGCTCCACGTCTTCATGTACCAGAAAACCCACTCCAAAATTCCTATTATTGCCTCCACTTGTATAAAACGTGTATGGGCCAATCTTTTCGACGTTGTTTCCAGTTAAATGTGTTTCCTGTATTGCTAAGATGTGTATTTTATATTTTTTTAGTTCTTCTATTAGGTTAATTAATACTCCCTCCTCGTATACTCCTCGAACATTCCATGTCGCAGTATTTAGGTACATATTCTTATTTTTTATTTTGCTATTTATGTTCAAACTCATTTTCCTGGTCATCGCTAGGGTCCGTTGGCATAATGGGCCATCTTTTCCTTTTTCCACTACTATATGCCGTTTTTTGGGTCCATATTTCTAGATTTTTCTCGTTTGAAAGTACCATTTCCGGCCCATACCCAATTTATATTGCTTAATTCCTTGCTTTTATTTACGATTTCTTTCCTCATGTGTCTTTCTTTTTCGGTCATGTCATCGTTGATGAAGATCTTTTCTCCAGTAAGAAATCTGAGTTTGCTTTTTTTTTTTCATTACCTTAATTTTTTCTCCATAATCCTACATTTGTACCAGACATATATTGTTCTTTAACTTTATTACAGATTCTGCAATAAAATAAAAATAATAAAATAAAATAAAATAAATTTTGTTATTGTGGTCATCCGTTTTTTTTTTATATTTTTTTGCTTTCGTCAGCAAAAAGTTGAATATTGCTGATAAAAGTTGAAGTCGTATATCTTCATTTGATATTAACACAGTTTGAGTTCAGTTGTTTTAAATAATGAAGTATTTTTATTGATTAGTTATAAACTATAATATATATATATATATATATATATATATATATATATATATATATATATATATATATATATATATATATATATATATATATATATATATATATATATATATATATATATATATATATATATATATACTCGATGATATTTAAATATTGTCCAAATGCAATAGATGGTGACGTGGATAAACTAAGGGTTAACGAAACGTAAAGTGGCTTAACGTTTGGGATTTTCACAAAGTGTTGTAAATAGACCTTGGAATCGTTGTTACAAATGGTGTAGCCTCATATGATCATGGTGGAGGGCCACAACGGAGTACCAACCAATATATACTGCTTCTCCCATCAACAGAACATTGAGTAACGCCACTGGAAGAATAATTTCAAACCAAATCATTAGAAGAGGGTTGCATATAACGGGCTTAAGAGCAAGAAGACGTTTATCTCATCCAGTACTAAGCAGGAACATCGCGGATTGAGAAGACGAGAAGACTATGGGCTGACAAAACACCGCAAAATTAATGACCATTATAGGGTGCCTACAACTGCTTTTGTAGGAGGCTCTGTTTACGTTTAGGGTGGTATTTGTTTTGATGGCCGCATCGACTTAGTGTTTCTGACAAATGCTACGATGACGGCCCAGAGATATAGAGATATGGTTGTAGAATGAATTATGTACCATTTGCGGTTGCAATTTGAGAACGTATTGACCTTATTGGCACTTGAGGAAGAAGTGTTTTATTACCTTTCTTTCGAAAATCGTTTTCAAATAACAAACATTAGTAAATTAAACAAATTTTGTTTTTTGTTACTTCATGAAAAATTCTTCTAATAATTTAATTTTATCTGACTCATTTATATTGACAGTTCAGACATATATTATACAATATAAAGTAGACGACTTTAAAATGATGTTGCCAATATTGCTGAGTTGCGTTCCTGGGACGACTTTATTGTAAGATAGTTCATTCGACTACATGAAATCAACTTTAACTTGAGAATATCCGTTAGAAAAAATCATAGCATGTAATTCGTCTTTAAAAAGACAACCACCTACCATGATGGCAGTGAAATTCTCCTGTTAGTGATTCCATAGTAAATTTTGAGGAAAAAAACAGGAAAAAAAATTCTTCTTCTTCTTCCTTCTTGTATGTAGGCTTTAAAGCCTGTTTCTTCTTCAATATTAGCCTATTAAATTGTTTAAATTATCACACCATCTTTTTCTTGGTCTGCCAATACTTCTTCGTCCATTTGGTGACTTATCTCGTGCTATTCGTACTATCCTATCCTCTGTCATTCTACTAATGTGTTCGTTCACTCATCTATTTATGTCTTCTATATTGCATGCTCTTCTTATGTTTTCGCATTTCTCCCTATCCAACAGACTTTTCCCTGATATTAGTCAGAGTATTTTCATCTCTGATGTTTCTAGTAGTCGTCTCGTTTTAGGTGTGTCATGTCTTGTCTCCGCCGTGTATGTTAATATAGGTCTAATTGCTGCTTTATAGATTCTTGTTTTTGTGTCTTGTCTTAGGTGTTTGTTCTTCCAGATTGTGTCATTAAGAGATCCCGCCGCTTTACTTGATTTTAAGCTTTAATATCTCCTTAACTAGTTATATCTATTCCCAGATATCTTAACCTTGCTTCCTGCAAATACGGCGTCTACGCAGGATCTTTCGGATCTGAATCCTTGTTGTTCATCTCATGAAGTTGTTAGTTTATTGATTCTGTTGTTTAGGACTTTTGTGGTAAGCTTAAGTATGGTGTTTAGTAGATTTATACCTCTATAATTGTTGGGGTCTTCTTTATCCCTTTTTTTGAACATTGGTATCATTATGCTGTTTCTCCATGCGTCTGGTATCTTGCAGTGAAATATTAGTTTTTGTATAAGTTTTGTCATCTCTAGAGTTATACTTTCCCCTCCGTGTTTTAGAAGCTCGTTGGTTATTCCGTCTGCTTTTTTTTTTCTATTTTTGAGTGAATTGATGGCTACTTCTACTTCCTGAAAACGAATTTTATTTCGTGTCTTAATTTAGGTAAGTTATTGTGTTGATTATTATTTTCCTTTCCTTTAAACAGTTTCGTCAATTATCTTTCCCATTCGTTTGCTGGTATGTTATTGTATTCATTCAATTCTGCCATTTCTTTCCGTTGGTTTCTTATGAATCTTCATATTTGTTTTTGTGTACCGTAGAAGTCGCTTTCCATCCTTTTTGTAAACTGTTCCCAGTGTTCATTTTTTGTTCTTCTTACCAACTGCTTTGTTTCATTTCGTATTCTTCTATAGATATCTCGGAATTCTGGAGTATTTGATGTTTTGTATTTCGTGTAGGCCTCTCGTTTCTCTTTACATTTCTCTTTTATTTCTTTTCTGAACCATGGTGTATTGTTGTTGTTTCTTTTGTTCAGTATGACTTTGCGTTTTCCTAGAGCTTCTGTTGCTGCTTCTTCAAAGTTGTTTTTAATTTTCTCACAGCTCGCATTTATATCTTCGATGTCGTCCATTTGTTTCAGCTGTATCTTCTGTGATAGCCTCCTTTGGTACATTTCTCTTATAGAGTCGTTCCACAGTGATTCTACATTGAATTTTTCCTCGGTGATTTCCTGTAGAAAATGTTTTGGTGTTATTTTCATTCTTATTTTTTCTAGTACTAGTTTGTGTTCACATCCTGTGTCTGCTGAGTTTAAAGTTCGGATATCTAGAATCTACTTTGGGTGGATTTTGCTATTCGTTACTATAAAATCAATCATAGATTTGTGCCCCCTAGAGTTTTTAAATGTATAATTATACTGGAGCTTATGGTCGAAAAATGTATTATTGATTCTTAGTTCGTTAAAAGCACAGAGATTTGTCCTGAGTTTTCCATTTGCGTTGACATGGTTTTCATTAAAAGGATTTACTCCTGGAACTATTTTATTTCCGATTCTTGCAATAAAGTCACCCATAAGAATTAAGGATTCTTCATG
This sequence comes from Diabrotica undecimpunctata, assembly GCF_040954645.1. NCBI lineage: Eukaryota > Metazoa > Arthropoda > Insecta > Coleoptera > Chrysomelidae > Diabrotica > Diabrotica undecimpunctata. The sequence goes on along the minus strand of NC_092804.1, from coordinate 137,147,296 downwards.
AGGTATTTCATCATCCAGGAGGGTTTGCAATTGTTCGTAGAATGCCTCTCGTTCCTCCTTAGGTTTGCAGTCCTTGGGGCTATAGATAGATATGACATTTAATTTTTGGTAGTTCATTGTATTATTCTTTCGGATATAACGGCAGTTATTTATGTTTTCTTTAAATTTTATGTGGACAAGTATACCTACACCTTTTCGTGCTCCTTCTTCTTCGTTCACCCCACTGTATGCTAGAAAATATTGGTTTTAGTCTCTTCGGTTCTTTCTTCTTGGTTTCTTGGATTGTTCAAATGTCTATGTTTTTATTTATCAGTTCTTCTATTATATCTTGGTCTTTGTTGATGAAAGAAGTAATGTTCCATGTTGCTAATCTAATTGTGGGCTTATTTTTCCTTCTCGTTTTCCTTTTCTTTGCGTGGTTCCTTTTCTTTGAGCCTTGTGTTCCTTTACAATGGGTAGGATGCTAACCTGGCCCATCAACAAATTTAATGAATTTAATTCAAATAATATTTTAGTAAGTTTTTACATAAATAGTTTATTTACAAATGTGCCATTAGATAAGACTTTGAATATAATCACAAGACAAAATTAGAGAGTGATGATACATTGGCAACTAGAACAAGACTAAATATATTAGCTATAATGGAGTTATTGACCTTATGTACAGATAATACATATTTTCAACTAAATAATGAATTCTATAAAGAACATTTTGGCCTAGTAATGGACACCAATGTGGAATCCACCACAATATGGTGGAGATATGTATATTGGCAATATAATCTTAAAGTTGTCTACTTTAAAATGTATAATGTATGTCTGAATTATCAATATAAATGAGTCAGATAAAATTAGATTATTAGAAGAATTTTTAACCAAGTAACAAAAAACGAAATTAGTTTAATTTATTAATGTTTGTGTTTTGAGAACGATTTCCGAAGTGGAGATTGAAACGTCAATAAACGTATTTTAACCTTCAATTGTGTCCTATTTCCATTAAAATGGTAATTATAATTATTTATATTTATTTTTTCATATGATGCTGACCCATCTGTTCTTTAATTATCTTTTTATTTGATTATAGTGCAATAGTATGCCTGTTTGATATTAGAAGAGTTTTTTTTGTATTGCCAAGTAACAAAACAAACTAATTTGTTTAATTTGTGTTTCGAAAAACGATTTCGAAACGTCAAAAATTTTCAATAGAAATTAAGGTTGACCCATTTAAGGTAGTAAAGAATGGTAAAATACCATAAGAAAATATCTTCACAACAATTAAACAATTTCTAATAATTCTTTCGTGATATTTTGTTCAATTAGTATTTGACCTTTTAGTTGCTTCAGCTTTATTGACTTATTTATCACGTTTTCAAATCAGGTCCTCCATATGATTGACATTTCTAATATAGTTAACATAGTTATTAGATAAATATATTTTTTTATTTAAACAATTTTAATTTTTAGAATTAAAAATATTTTTTGCCAGTAATAAATTTTATGACTTGTGTAGCCTCATCTCATATACAGGGTGCGCCCAGCCTCTGGCTTTCTTTAATTGCGGTTAAATTATGGAGTATATAAAAATGTTTATAACGAATCTGACGTTTATACAGTGTCAGTCGAAACAACGGAGTGAACCAAAGATGTCTTTTTTTTTAAATGGAACGCTCTGTAAATTAAAGCATTTTTTAATATACTTTTTTAAAATATGAAAAGTTTGCATAACGTTTCATAGAGTTGTAATCGTTATAATTCGGCATCTCGAAGCGGCGTCCATTTTAAATTGCTAGAAGTCCTCCCTGTTGTTTTTTTGTCCGTTTGTTCCAAGAGACTTGTGTAAGAACTCCTTTTGTTTAATTATTTTGTAGTTGACCCAATCCAACCCCCTTGCCATTCAACTTATCCACGACCCAGCTCTCCAAAGAAACCCTTAGTGCCGTTCGCTTAGTTTCGTTTATTTTGCTTGCCCTATCTCCACCCCCAATAATTTCTGTCCCCAATTTTCAACCCCTCATAGTAATATCCTATGTGGTAGGCAAAATATTTCGTTACAAATTAAGATGTTCACGAGCGAAGCGTAAACGTTGCTTCCGAAGATCTGTCCGATATCGGTCCCGTGCCCGATATTCTGAACCTTAATCCATATTCATTTAAGCTTATTCGAACGGTGTAAACGAGAACTGGGTTTCTGATGACATCAAATTTCAAAAAAATAAGTTTTTATCTAAAAACGAAAAAATACATAAAAATCTAAGTGTCCTGTTCATTTTGCACTCTAGTGTATTTCAATTCCCAAAATGGATTACAAATTTAATTAAATTGCTTCATGATCAGAAAATCAAAAGTATTTAACTCATATATTCTACTCTATCTCTTTAACAATTAGTAAAATAACTCACAATCTAACATAATAATAATACGATAAGTTTAAAAAACATATGCCGCTCCTTAAGGAATATTTCATACATTTTACATATATAACTTAATTACAAAAAGTATTCGCCCTTTCTGTGTAGTTTCTTTGACATTATAAACACATCCGAAGTTTCATGGCCCTTTAATTTCTCTTTGTTGTCGTGTTGAGTTTCTTTCTTCGCACAATATTATATATAATAACTTGCGTGTCAACAAAGGTTTTCCAAGTTACACGAGTTTTTGCCTGTTCTTCTCCGTCTATTCGTTTATTATTTGCTAAAATAACCGTAACGTGTTATTAAAGTTTTGTTTAATCTGATGTAATACTATGGATATTACAGGAATTGAGGAAATTATGACTTGTCTGGATCCATAGATAAATTATTATTTTCAATATATCCACGATTGAACACCTCTATCTACCGTGTTTAAGGTAAACGTGTTTCAAAATACCTCCGTAATTAAAATATAGAGGTGGGTGCTAAAGTCCCAAGAATAGTTAAATTAAAAGTTTCAAAATTTGATAAACTCCAACAACACTGAAAAGATTCAGGTTAATGAAGGGTCGACCTGGGCGTGGCTCTTAACACGGTGTAAGTATAAGGTTCAATATAAAAAGAACTGTTATTAAAAACTTTTTAATAATACTTTAAAATGCAAACAAGATATGTTTGAAAGGTCCAAAAGGACACCAAGAACACAAAATAAAAGTGAAGAACAGCAAGAAGATAAATTCGATTCATTACTAACGGAAATAAGAGGAATAAAATCTGACTATACATATGTAGGCTATTAAAAAGGAGATGCAAGAAATGCGACAGAACTTTCAGGATTACAAAATACAAGAACTAAGACAAGAAAATAAAATACTGAAAAAAGAAAACTAACAAATCAAAAAGGAAAACGAGAAAATACAAAGAAATATATAGTAAGTCTTGAAAGCAGACTGGAAATTGTGGATAAACATTATAAAGAAAATAATATAGTAATTCAAGGTCTGTCTTGCAAAGCTGATGAATGCCTGGAAAAAGTAGTGACGGATCTGCTCCAGAAAGATTTGGAAGTGACAAAAAACTGGTTATACAAAATAAATATAAATTAAATAACTGTAAGGGGGAGAGAATAAACATTAATCACGACATGACCAATCATGAACAAGAAATACAAAAAACATACAAAAAATTGCAGGGAAAGAGAAATAAAAAGGAAACAGGTCAAAGTAAGCGACAGGAAGATAACGATAGATGGAATAATTTGGAACACCAGCAAACTAGAGCTAATAAAAATATAAACAAAAATCCTATTAACCTATCCTATAAGAGAGCCAATTATTGTTTTACCGGAAATCGACCAGGCAATGCAAAGGAAAGAGATATTGGAAACTAAAAGAAAATTCATACTTGGAACTTGGAATGTGAGAGGCGCTTTCGAAAAAGGAGCTCTAAAACAGCTGACAGAAGAAGTAAATACATATAAATTAAATGTGTTCGCGCTCCAAGAAACTAAACGGAATGGAAATTTTACAATAAATATAAATGAATACATTTTTTCAATAGTGGAGGGGATAACAGAATGTTGGGAGTACATTTTATGGTCCACAAAATAAATAAAATCAAAATAATCAGTTTTAATAAAATGTTATGGATAATAAGCAGTCTTAGAATAAAATCAAAAGAACATTTTATAAGTATCCTGAATGTGCATGTGCTAAGCGAGGATAAGTAGGACGAAGAAAGAGTTTTTTTATGAAAACAGAAAATATGTTAACTCTTATAATAGGATATAAAGATAATAATAGGAGATTTCAATGCAAAGACTGGAAAGGAAGAAATGTATAAACCAGTAATAGGCTGTTTTGGTAAACATGAAATTACCAACGATAATGGACAAAGACTAGCAATTAGCAACAACAGAAGCACGAAGTTTGCTCATAAAGACTTGCATAAGAGTTCCTGGCTAGCTCCAAACGATAAATATACTAATAAAATATACCATGGGCTTACTCAAAGAGAATATCAGAAGATGGTAACAGATACAAGATCTTACAAGAGGAGCAGATGTAAATAGCGATCATTTCCTGATAATTGCAAAATTTAACAAAGAATTTAAAAGAAAAAATAAAAGCAACTTAATTCTAGAAGCAACATTAAATATATAACAGCTAAAAGAAGAAAAATGCAGACAAAATTTGCAGACGAAATTATACCTTGGGTTACAACTTGCATGTAACCCAAGAAAGTATAAATGAAAAGTGGAGAAACTGTAAGCGTTTTAAAAGTTCAAAAAATTTATTGTTTTAATTTCTAGTAAATATTAAAATCATTGTTTTTCACGCCATCTATTCGCCGAGTGCATTTAAATTACCTCAAGGATCCTACTGTAGTTCATAATATCTCCGACCGTCGTCTCAAAATCAGAGCGTTCGTTAACTCAGTGAAATTCATCTCCCTCCCTCTTTCTCTCTTTAAACGTCCAACAGCCAGAACGAAAATTTTGTTTGAGTGGTCTCTTGACGAGGTATTTTAAAAATTCCTTTTCTCTTATATATTTTCAAAGAAATATTTATTTTAGGTCCTTACCGGGAGCCCTAATAGTTGCTAGAACTATGTTTATTGGCCTGAGGTTATCTAAGTAGCTATGGATTTATAGTATGTGTTCTGAAACCATCAATTCGTTTGGAGAATATCTCGTTTGTTTAGCAGCATAATCCTGTATATTTTTATGGTGAATACTATGTTCCTGCTGTGATAGATCCAACGTTTCTGTCAGCCGAGTATCTAGAGTGTAAAAAAAATTATATCTTTTTTACACGCTACACCACCATTTGGATAATTCAGATTGTACCCATTATATGTATATATATATATATATATATATATATATATATATATATATATATATATATATATATTAACAAACAATGAAAATTATCTATGAACTAAATAACCGTCAAGTGATTTACTATTGATCTTTTAATTAAAATAAATGTCTATATTCTACCTAATAAACAAATGTATTTTTTATGTTAACGAATTTCGAAATTTGGGATAAAGTATAATTTTATTTTCATATATTTCTCGTTCATAATCTAATGCCATGATATAAAATGTTTGTTTCCTTACAATACGGTTTTAATTTTCGAATTAAGATTAGTATAAGCACTGTTCATGTGTAATTAAATACTATAAACACAAATTGTTTCTTTCTTTTCTTTACAAACTTTACAACTTTTTGTTCGTTCCGCACGAGCAGAAGGGCCTAGATTGTAAATAGTTTGCTCAGGTTACAAAACATGGAAAAGTTATTGAAACGGCAGCAAAACACGTAATTCCAAGAAAAGACAAAAAGATTTAAAACCGAGTGATTCGATACCAAATGCAAGAAAGCTATCAATAAGTGAAGAAACGCCATATAAAAGTGCTACAGACAGGAAAAGAAGAGGATAAGACTAAATATGAAATGGAAAGAAGAACTGCAAAAAGTTCTGTAGATTGAGAAACTGGATACAGGAATGGAGACCAAGAGATGATGCCTACCGAAGCAGACGTTGTCCACCAACATGTTGGACTGACGATCTAACGTTGCCATATGAATGGGATCCAAAAAGCATAAGATCGAAACAGATGGAAAATTATTAGGGAGATATATGTCCAGCAGTAGACAAGCGAAGATTGAATGATGATGATGAAAGATCAAGAAAACAAGTTCATTAAGAAAAAAATAGAGAAAATAGAAACGCGATTTATACAAAAAGAAAGACAAAATTTTTTCCAAGAGGTCCGAAAAAAGGAAAATGCAGTAGGAAAAAGACTGCTTTTTATAAATAGCAAAATGAAGAATTAATAGTAAATGAAGAAAAAATTGTAAATAGATGGAAGGAATATTTTAAGGAAGTACTAAATGTAGACAATACATTTACATATGTGTATCGTACCGAAGAAAGTTTACCAGTACCAATAAAATTATCGTCACCATCGTTGGAGGAAATAAAAAATAAAATAAAAAGAGTTCGGGAGAAAATGAATTAATATGGGAGAGGGAAGAAATGAGTACATAATGGAACATATCACTCTTAATACCGGTGTACAAAAAAGGAAATAGACAGGACTGCTCAAACTATAAGGGAATAACCTTGCTGGATATGGTATACAAAATATTAGCGAAGAGTATGTAAGCAAAATGGTAAGCATACACACAACACATATTATTATAAAAATTAATATTAAACTCACCAGGTTTCCGGGTTGAGACGCGTCCATTATCACTGCGCCGAGCTTTCGACATCCTCTCTTATGTCTTCTTCGGGGCTTTCGATATATCAGTTTCCTGGACCCCCAGATACTAGTAAACTGATCAGTAATCACTGCACTACTAATTAGGAATCAGTGTAGTAATGCCTGGAGGCCAACCAGAATGAGACCTCGGAAGCCCTGAAGAAAACGTCAGCGAGGATACACGCAAAAATTATTAGCAAAACTTGCAAGGTGATATAAAGGATAATAGAAAAAATGTGGAACATTACCGTAAAAAGGTATTTCTGACTATTTGGTCGTCATCATTACGGTGTATCCAAATTAGACCAGGAGAAAATTAACTTAAGACAGGATCACTACAGGAACAATGCGATCAATTTGTGGCAATAATGTCAGAAGACACCTGAATTCCAGAGCTACAACTAACACAGCCATGGACGAAGTTGTAGCTACGTGAGGAAAGAAACGCCAGGTACATTTTCGGAAGACGAGTTAGTGTTCCTTTCTTGTTTCCAAATCCTGATCAGTGCTTAATTCTTTTTATACTCATTCTTCTAGTTTTGTGGCAGGAGGTTCTGGGATATATTATCTGCATAATTTGCAATTTCATGTAGAATATTATCAAACTCCGTGTCGGACGCTCAGGATGTTTTTTATTTAAATTAAAATTGGGCGTTTTGCTTATGTCTAGTTGTCCTTACTTTTATTGTTAAAATTAAAATTCCTCGCAATTCTTGTACTCGAATTAAATGGGTTTAAAAATGATTTTTCGTTTATATTACTCTTTTGAACTCTAGTTAATTTCAATGAAGTTATAGCATCATTTAGCGTATCAGCTTTCGGATGGTTATGAATTCAGGAACGTTTTTAAAAAATGGAACCGGACACTTTCATTCCAACAAAGGAAAGGAGAAATTGTAAAAATATAATGATGCCTGCAGCGTTGAATGCTAAACCAACTTATTAAAACTTAGTCAGTTTAATTGCTCATTTATATTTTGTCTGCCCTAAAAAATTACATTATCTCCAAGGTACGTTTAAATTTTATGGAATAAAATAAAAGAACTGAGTTTTATATACTTTAGTAAGTTAATAAATGCTTAATTAGATTATTCTTGATTATAATTGATTTTAAAACTAGAATAATAAACATTGCTTTTTTCAAAATTTATATAATGATATTAGTCTACTTTTTCGGTGTAACGCACACGGTTTTTAGCAATTTATGTACCGTTTTTTAATTTTTATTCGAGATATATTCACTCTCTATTTATCTTTCCATCTTTTGTTGTTATCGTAAGAACATTTTTAGCTGATTTAAGTCAGTTTTTATTTGCTTCTCTGTCTTCATCTTAGTACATATTGATCTATTCCTTTTGGACGAATCGTCCTTGTGATTGATTCATAGCAGGTGTAGTGGAATATATCTCTCTATATCGAAAATTGCACCCAACATCAACTCCACCATTTGTCCGTGAAGGTGCAGTACTCTGACCATAGAGGAACCTGATCGATACGCATATGCTGTCCCTGATGTATCGGACTTTTAATCAATACATCATCCCTAATGGGCCGATCAAGCAGTTTTTCTTAGGATCTTCTTCTTTTTCTAACGGTACAACCCTCTATTGGTTTTGGCCTGTTCACCAATTGCATTCCATTCCCTTCTGCCATTGCGTTGTAAGTATTTCCCTCCTCTTCTTTTATTATCTGCTCTTTTGTTTTTGGTATACTGTTTTAGATATGTTGCTATCGCCCTTACACATCTAGTAGATGTTTGGCTATATTTAAGTCCTTCTCTATTGCATTTTTATACTGTCTTAGATTTGCTTCGTTCCCCAGTTTACTTATTTTTGATTTTTTTGCTTATATCTTTGTACATATGATCGGACAATTTTTCGTTTATTGTAGATTATAGATTTTAAAGGAGTCTTTTAGCCCCGTATACCTTTCCACACAGTGACCCTAAATATATTTTGTATATACATTATGTCTATACATCTATTTTTGTGGCTTTCGGTTCGGCTTTACTATTTTTTAGTATCTTTTGTCGGGTATCTTTTGGATCGTGGCCTCGCTACAACAGATATAGTAGGCACAGAATTACCCTAGACTAGAACATCTCTCTCTACACGATAGAAGGATAATGTGCCGTTCATACTCGCTTTATGAACCTTTTATCTTTTTTTTATCGTAGTTTTCATTACTTCTTTTCAGTCCATTCTCAGGACTGAAACGACTGACGACTGATTTTTTTTTTTTTTTTTCAGTAGATACTTATAATAAAAATATGAGTTGAAAAGGGGTTCCATGGTTTTCGAAAGTCTTTTACTCTTAAAGTTAAGACAATTGAATTATTTATTCTACCTGTCGTCATCTTAACTGATTTTGAGTTCTTCCTCGTATTTAAAGCCGTCGTCACTTTAGCTTCAATTTCGTCATCAGCATCGTCGTCTTCATCGTCTTCTTCGTAATTTTCGCCATTAAACTTTAACTCTGTTAACCACGTCGTCCTTTGAACCGGACTAGTCCAGATCCAACCCGTTACAAACTGCAACTAGGACCAAAATAAGAAAATATTTCTTGTTTTATCCCTCACAACATTCAGTATTGACAAATTTTACCTTGGGGCAAAAATAATGTATTATATTTGCAACAATGATGGGTATTATACACAATAAGATTAAAAAATGCAATGATACAAAAGAAAACGAGGGGTGCAGACGGCTTAGATAAAGTTAGGAGCGAATAATAACGTTTACCTGGCACCATTTATTATTCTGTAATTTATATTTAATTTATAAAGCATGTAAAAATATTTGTTCAATAGTGCGGATAGAGAACTTACAGGAAAACATTTCGACGTTGGTAAATTTAAAAATAAAAAGTATTTACATTAAAGCCGTTTTATGGTGTATACTGTAACAAAATGATAAACTCTTATATTTGAAACTTGTTTTAGATCAAAGGCCGCACAAATGACAGTATATACTCTTACAATAATACAGATATTTTAAGCGTATCCAGTTCATTATAAGTCTAATAAAAAATACAATTATTCAATTTTTCTTTGCTGGTATGTTCCCAACATTTACATGTGCTTCCTAAGGGCTATGCCAGTCAAATACTACTTTGGTGTTTGATTTGCCGTTCTTTGGAAGCACATTGGTAAAGTTATAAGAGATATAGAACTTAACAACCGAGTTACAATATTTAATAATCTAATAAATTTATCCAGATATTGAGATATTCAGATGACTTGTGTCTTGTCGCACGCACGACCCGTAGCTCCAAGGATATGTTTACTGCGCGCTCAAATGCAACAGATGAATCTAATGAATAATGAAAGCAAAACAAAGGTCACAGGATCAAGGATAGACTATATAAATAGAGACATGGTAAACAATATTGGTAGCTATAATTTTGAAGGGGTGTAACAGTGTATTTCCTGGGAGACATGGTAAATACTACGAACATAAAATCGAAAGAGATAAATCGAAGAATAATGCTATAAACGTATGAGGTACCATATGAGGTATATATAGAGATACCATAATGTAACAAGAAAAACAAAGATAATTGTATTGTACACAGCACTATAATACTCCCAGTCCTAATGTATGGATCTGAGACGTAAGTGATTTCTGGTCATAATGGAATTTGATCTCATCAATATAATTTCGAGCTATACAATAAATACAACGAAACGCTACTGTAATAATAATTAGACGCCCAGAGTGTTCAATACATCTGGCCAGAGCGAATGAGAGCTACCCTGTAAGACGTACTCTAATGACGAAAAGAGAGGAAACTAGACGACGAGGTAGAATATGGTGTAGATAAGGATGAGAGCTGGAAGTCTTTGAAATACAACTCCTAAGGAAGATATTTGGAACTACTCACGAAGACGGAGTATGGGGATTTAGGTACAATCATGAACTCTACCAACTGTTCAAAGAGATATTGATCTCAGAATTCGTTAAACTTCAGAAACTGCGATGAGCTGATCATGTAGTGAGGCTGGAGATCGAATTTTACTAGACGTGAAAGCCTGGAGAAGATCGGCGCGAGACGGGCAAGGTTGGAGGCATACTTTGGGGGAGACCAAGGTGCGATTTGACCTGTAATGCCATTTGAGAGAAAGTGATTAAGGATAACACATCTGTGTGGAGAAGTGACACTAAGCAGCAAAAAATAGAAACTAATCGAGAAATGAAGCTTAGTAAGGTCGAGACTCAAAGTATCAATGATGATGATAATATAATAGCTTATAGTTTGATTCAAATTTTTGTGTCACAGGGTCAATTCAATTTTTTGTCATCACTTGTTCCTTTTTGGTTCCTTTCTAATCTATCTCTACTGTATGCATCTTCATTTATTGTTTGTAATACCGGTCCTAGAAACTCAAAAGTATTATTTTTTACCAACCATCTTAACTTCCGAATTAACAATTTTTTCAGACGTAATTCCATATTGAAAGAAATATTTTAGATTTAGATTTGATATTTTTATTGTACTATGCTGCAAACATCATTTTTCATAAGATTAATTCCGACTGTAGTATTTTTTTTTCAATATTTAATAATAATTGTCACATTGAAATTTTTTTATTACATGAACCACCACTCAAAAGAATACTTAATAAGCACTAAGCCCTAATGCAATCCTACATTCATATGAAATATCTCCTACTCCAGTCCTAACATTGTTATTATAGAACTCTTTTCTTACTCAGAACTCGAAAAACTCAGCCAGATACTTTTTAAAGACCAATGCATGTATATAAATGTTTTTTATTTATATTTATGCTTTTCCATCATCTGCCCAATTATTACTGTTTCTTGGAATATCCTAGGTATGTGTCTTAACTGATCATAATAATTTATAATTAAAAAGACCCTTTCGGGCTACATCACAGAACGTTTTTTGACTAAAAAGTCCATCTTCAGTGTATTATTACCTGGAATACAAATTACCACTTTAGTGAATGCAAACGTAAAGATTTAATTTTGACTAAGGTTGAAAAAGCAATTTGGTTAAATACTTACCAGGTGTACATGAGGCAAACCACTAAATATCTGGGTAAAAACCCTTAAAAAGTTACAAAATTTATTATGTGTTACATTTTTGTTGAAAAGATGGTGTGTTGAAGTATTTAACAGATGCACTGCATGGCAATGTAAGACTCCCAATACTGATTGTTGCTGACCCTTAGACAATGTCTGAATGGGTTCTAGATGGCAACTAATTAAAAGGACAGTTTTTGAACGGATGCATGAACAAAGCAGTCAATGTAATTTGTAGTAAGGGTCTTAATGTGAGACCAGCCAACAATGTGTTAAATGGATATGTTGAGAAATTTTAAAATGCTTAATTTATTGTTCTTTATATTATAACATTAGTAAACATCAATATTTTGGGGTGAAATGTGGTATACCCTGAAAATTATGTTTAAACCTTGTGATGAAACTATTGTGTGTGGAAAGACTTTAAAAATGTTTGAATCTAAAGCAGTCTAGCATTAATTCATGTACCTAATGGAACAAGGATAAAAGAGATATTGCTAAGGCCCTTTATGTTATAAATTAACATTTGCTACCTGGTAATTAAATGGAAGATGCATGTATGATGTTGAGTTATTAATTAACAAAGACAGATGGTTGAACTGTTTTGTGTGTATATACAGTTGGATTTGAAAACCTACAACATAAAAGTATGGAAGAGTTATATTGTAATGTGGGGCTAATGTGTAATTTATCTTAAAATGCTGTATTTCAAAATTGTAAAATAAATATTGAAATGGAACGACATAAAGAAAATATTTAGGTTATTAGTAGGCAATCATCAATACAAATACCTGCTGTACTCGGGATAAATGAAATAGAAATAGGGAATGAGGCTCAGTATGTTTGGAATGAACATTTGCTACCTAAAAATTATATGGTAGTTATTGCATGATGTGAAAATATTTATTGTTGAAGATGAAACATAATATAATATAAAGACAATTATAATTAGGAGGATTATTTATTAGTCCATATATGGTAAGGTTAGATGTTCTGGAGTGTATATTTTGGATACTGGTTAAATTTTATTATGAAACGTTTATTGGATTTTGAAAGATTTGATTATATGGGAAACGAAGGTTAGATAAAAAAAATCTTTTTATTATATACCTTTAATAAAGGATTTTTAAATAAAACTTTTGTGATTCATGGTATGCACCCAACTACAGGAATTTCATTTTCCTTGTGGATTTTCTTTTCATTTTTATTGTGACTGACTTCAGGGCACACACACTTTATTAAACGCTTCCGCTTAACACAATTCTAGTTTTTTTTTGTCGTTTAGTATTTCCATTTCGTCCATTGGATGCAAGTAATTGGTATTCTTCTTTTTGCTCTCCAACTCAATATTCTTATGTTACACTTCCAAAACGATAACCTGATTTTTCTAACCAGTAATGGTATTCCCTATACAATATAGAAAATGTAAAAAAATAATTTTACAGAAAAATATCCATCCGCGACAGCGATCCATGAATTTTGTCATTTTTATTTTAGCATTTTTATGACGGTTGGGTGACTTACAATTAATTCGTTTAACCCACTTAATAGTTCATTTTTTCTGTGCACAGTGCAACACTAATAAATCATCTTCGTATTAGTAGTCACTCCTAACAACTTAATCATCATTCAGTCGGATTAGATTATGGTTTATTGACAGTACGCTCTCGGGTATTTATCCAAATAAAAATATCGACCATATCGACTCCTTATCTCTATTGAATTGACGGACACGTCTTTTATTCAGTTTTGGTACAGCACCAGCACGTATTCACTTATGCAAATTGGAGACGTCAGTGTCGGCCACAGCTGCGGAGTGCATCGTGCCGAAAAAAACTTAGTTGAAGTGCGAACTTCGTCGACTGCGAGCGTTGAGTGTCTGTAGTTTTATAATTATAATTTCTGTAGTTTTATTTGAAATTATTGTTTTTGCTCAGTGGGACTGTTTTGTTTTATAGTGCAGAATTGCAGCAACAAGGGGTGAGTTCGTTGTTTCAGTTTTAGTTTGGATAATTTCTAATATTTAAATTATAAAAAGGATAGGATTCTTTTATAGTTTTCTAAAATGAAAATTTTTAATAATGTACTTATTACCTACTCTTACAACTTATGTTGCTGGTAAAGTGACAAAATATTTTTTATACTTTTTGATTCTACAATTATTAGAAGTTCGATTTCGGTATTGTTAAGTTTGTGATTTCCTCTTAAGAGCCAGATTTTTGACAGCAATAACGTTTGACAATCAATATTAGTTACGCCTTCTGTTATCTTCACCTGTATTATGTTATTAAATTAAGACAGACGCTCATCATTCTGACTGTACCTAAATTGTCTTTTCATTTTTGTTGCCATTACTGTAGTAATTCATCTCTCACATAATAATTGTCACCAGGTGATACTAATTTTTTTAATTTGAAAATTTTTAATGGTACCTGCGGTTAGCTGATGGAAATTCAAGTTCAATTAATAAAATAAAACATAAAAACCACATGGTTTTGTTGAACATCAGCTTCCTCAAAAGAGCAACATTAACCCATTAAGGAGGGAGTTTTAAAATTTTTTAAATTAGTAATATTTTAAACAAATTTATTAAGTAAATTATTAGTTAGGCTTAAAACAACAAGAAATAATTATGTTTTTTATTTATTTTTCTCAAAGTATGTTGCCATATGGCAACGCTAGTCTCCCTTAGGATCAAAAAATAAGCACAAACTAGAAAACATGAATTGATTTTAATTAGTTACAAAAGTGAATATTAAATTAAAATCGTGCGTGAAAATTAACATTGCAACTTATACATAGTCCAACCTTTCATTTAGTATACATTATGCGTATGATGGATTTGCAGTTTTCAGCTGCACATCTGTTCTTTTTTCCATCAGGGATGTTTGTTAAAAATGTCCTATATTGTTAAAACGCCCGTCATCGGGAGATACTTAATAGATACTACTAGATACTTAAACTTGGACCAACTCCTCGGCTTGCCGGATTCTGTACCCTTGAAAAATATGTTTTCACAATATCTCGCTTGAACAGAAGCTGTGTCATAGTATCACCTGATTTTCTTTTTAAATTCCAACTGTTTTGCACTGAACAGTCAATTAGCCAAGTAAAAAAGCACCACCACCATTTTTTTCCACGGAATCCTATACGATCTCTGGATATGTTTTCGTCCATAAGATCAGTGCCCCCCATTGCGGCATTATATTTCGCAATAAATTGAGATCTGCCTATGTGTACGTTCTTTTTAGAACGGTCTAGGAATAGCGTTTTACTTCATTCACAGGTGAGACCCCATATTAGGTTGACGTGACTATCACTATGCTCAATGAAATTCACCTCTTCTCTTCTTTTTTTAACTCGGCCTTTGGCATCAAAGGGCAATTTTTCGGAAGAAGATGAACTCTAATGATACCTGTAGCAGCATATTCCATTTATTTTAGATAACAAAGTAAACTGAAACCTATTAAGAGATTTTTAGACTACAGGGAGTAGCGCAATTTTTGTTCCTCTTCGAGCAAATTTTTAAACATGCAAATTAGAGGAAAAGCTGATTTAACAAACACTGGGTGATATTTAGGATTAATGTTAAGACCAGTTTTTTGGTATGGCATAAAATTTACCAAATTGCCAGATTTTGTATTTAAACTTCAGACTCCAGACTTTTATCCAAACCTTATAGGTTTGCCCCTAATAAATTGTTTGCATGAATGCTTTCCATAATACTTTATCATGGATTCATCGTAGCGCAGTTCTTCTTAAGGAATATAATATTGCATAAATATATCCTGCAACTTTTTAATTAGGGGTCGTAGTTGGGCAAATTTGTCACGAGGATTTGCTTCTTTGACCAATATGTTACCCATATCTCCAATGGAGTCCCGGTATAAGTGTTGTAACCTAATATTTAGATATCAGAATTAGAATGGCAAGAAAAACTCGCATTTCTTCAATGCTGGTGTCGAAAATATTTTTCTGTTTTGCATACCATTCAGTTTACGTTATTAAAAATTTTACCGTCATCGTCATTTTAAAGTCATCGCCGAAAACTAGCTCGAACATTTCCGTAGGTATTAAGGTTTTAAAGTTTTCATAAGTAGGGTGCAGAAAAGGTTTGCTTGCTGCTTCAATATCTCCACGAACCCAAATGACTTTTGTCAAATCAATTTTTAAATACTTATTCTTGAACCTCAACACTTTCAGAATCTATCTTCTCAAACGGACCATCTTTGATCCCCATTTGCTCTTCTTCTTTGTCATTTTTGCTAGAAAGAACAACCTTGGCCTATGCGCGAAATTGTTTTTTTTTTGACAAATTATCGACAAGTACACTAACGTATTCCTCGCCTGAGTCCTCATCTGTCAGCTCACGCTCTGGAGGCCCATTGTAGATTTTGTCCACTTCTATGTCATCATCGTACGTAATTTGTAATGTATCTTTTATTATTAAGCCTTTTCTAAAAAAAAAAAAACAGTATAATATAAAAGTCGGTAATAGCACGTCCTAGCGTTTCCATATGGCAACATTCATATTTAGGATGTAATATGACAAATAAAAACTAAAAGAATTGGTCTCACAATAGGAGTATTTTAAACACGTTATTTTGACTATATTTTATAAATATCAAACACTTATACGAATTTTTAGTATTATTATTTTACTTTCGCAAATCTGACGTGCATCTTGAAGTAACAATTTCACAAACGCTCTCACAAACAACTGGTTTGAGAAACAAATTTTCATTTTAGTGACACCCTAAATTAGACAACTAACCTAACAACGTTAACGTACCAACTATTAGGAACGCTATCTCTCTTTTTCTGTCTCAACTTTTCGTGCAAGAATTAATATTTTAAACAGTGGTTTGTCTTGCCATTTGCCATATGCCAACGCAAGTCTTTGATGGGTTAAAATGACTATTTAAGTGTGCAAACAATTTGCAATCCTTCCTTGACGCCACGGAATATTTATTGTTCTCGCTTCAACCTACTAAACTCCCGTTGAGCTTAATAATTTTTAGTTATGTGTTTAACCAGAAATATCTGTTTCTTAATTGAGAATTAAATTTGTATTTCCAAAACTATTAATTTGTAGTATTTTAATTAAATAAATCCAATTTGTTATTATCTGACAAAAGTTGTTGAATTCATGGCCTTCTCTACTCAAATGTTTGACGTATGTTGAATTTGTTTTACCTTAGAAAAAAGTACCTATACATTCCGTTTACTGTTTTTAAAACTTCTTCCTGCCTGACCTAGGTATCCTTTTGGACATGTACCATGTACTATAAGTAATCGGTACCACTATAGTATGCTGTCTACCCCGCGGATCCGGTCTACCTGTGCATATAGCTCTATTAGGGTACACGTAAACTCATCACCAATTACCATAAATACCCTCGTACATAGTACAAACTCATCACCGCCATAAAAGTAGGGTTTTCAAAATAGACCCTAAGAGATCGGTAAACTGATCACTGGCGTACCTGCACCCCGGAGCTGGTATAGACCATAAAATCTTTGCAAACGGCTAGTTTCTGGTAATTTCACAAAATAATCCAAATCCAGATGTCTTAAATGCAATTGCAATTTATTGGTTTTTATTTTATGATTCTACAAAAGTCTATTAATAGTTACCTAAAATCATGCGAAAAGAAAATTTTCTCTTTATTTGCCCTTGTTTCTTCAACATGGATAGTGAACTGCTAATTGATTACGTTCTGAGCGAACGCGGACAAAAAATGATGGTTCTGAATAATTTCAAATTTCAATTGCGAAAGACTCTAAAAAAATCGAATTGCCTTTTGTGGACTTGTGCGACGAAAGGGTGTAAGGCTAAATGTCATACAACTGGTGAGTAGAAATTTTATACCGTTTTTGTTTAGTTGTTTCGCACTGGTTTTCGCGAATCATCCTGATCAAACAGAAAAAGAATCAGCGTAATTAAGTTCTTTAAGTTAACTGTAGAAAATGTTTCTTCTACGTAAGGCATAATATTACTTTGTTGCTGTAAATTACCTTTTCTGATATTTATTACATTTTGAGATTTCTGATTAAATTGTTAAAATCACATTGTTATATATATATATATATATATATATATATATATATATATATATATATATATATATATATATATATATATATATATATATATTGTTATGCTATTTAAATTGTATTATATTGCTTACTTAGGAAAAATCCTGTCTATATTTATTAAATGAACTAATCTCCAATTAATCACAATAAATCAGCATTAATTAATTACAATCTCAGGCTATTTAAATTGTACGATTTACCTTTGATCGTGGATTCAAAATATTTTCCAATTGGCGTCCTAATCGGGATAGGTAATATGACCTGAATAAAATACATAGAATTTCAACTGAACTATATGTGAGAAGTCCTTTATTTTAATGAAATTTTATATAACAATCAATCCTGTAATATTTGCAATATACTAACTTTAAATATATGAGAAGTTGTTTTCTATCATGGACCCAAATGTTATTTTACATTGATTTTTAATATGTGTTATAACTAAGCTCTTTTTATAATTCCTTTTTTTTTTAAGTGATCGCAAAATTAACTGTCTCTATTATTTATTCAATTTATTTAATTAATAAATGAAAATCACACTCCGGCTCTAATGAAATTTGACTGACCTTTCCTTCTCTGCCGTTGCAATTCTATGGCCACGCCACAACAAAAAAAAAACCTTTCTCTGCTTCTGCTCCTATTGTGGTCCAGATGACGTACACCTTTCTCCTATCTGTCCTTGTATCTCCAAATGTTTCCGGCTTCGTCTGCTATTAATATTCTTATGCCCTTTGGTTTTCTATCTCTCTGTACCCCGTTCCTCACACTGGTCAGCTTTTACACCGCAAATAAACACACCCGGTAAATTACGTCTTCGGGACTTCAAACAAACACAAATCACAAAGCTCCTTCCTTCTTGGACGACGAAAACTGACTAACTAACCTTTTTTTCTCTCTCCTATCTCATAGCCAAAATCAACCTCCTTGCATTCAAAAATTGACCAATAAAAATCCTCCACCTCTTGTGACGTATATCGTTACCACCCAACTCTCTATATAAAACGTCATTCGGGTTATTCCAGAAAACAAACCTTCTTTAATTATTCTAACTAAATCTATCTGCTTTACAAATATTTCTTACTAATAGCTACAAACGATACCTGTTTCTCAATTCAATGTCTTTTGTTAATAAACTTTTACCGATATAATCTTTCGGGGAGAAAACCACCGCAAATCCCGGTCTATTGTTCAACACTTTCTATATACACTTTTATTCCGGGTAAAACCATTCCACAATACCCGACTTATTTAAATTTCTTATCGATAATATTTGAAAGTCTTGTCTCTGAGGCCTAATGAACAATTCTTCGAACAACTTAAAATACATATTTTGTCTTATACAGGATGTTTGAAAATTCATATGCCCGTGTCTTTATGAAATATCAATAATTTTAATTTTTATTTAAGTAATAAAATTTGTATATCGGTTTTTTATTGCTTATGGACATTCAAAAGTACAACAAATCCCCGCCTTTGTAATCGATAAAATTTATCAATTTATGCAACTAAATTTTCTCGAGGCAAAATAAACGCACTTCCTGTATGCTATCTGTACTTATGCTACGTATTATCCTATCCTACTATCTACTTTATACAAATTTAAATCTTCATTCGTGATATTTATATACATCATGGATATTATAAATACCTCTGATCTTTTCAGAATCCATATGTTTCAACTCATAGCTGTTTACTCCATCTTCGTTGTTTACTATGTATGGCCCTTCGAAAACAGGCATCAATTTTGCGCAAATACCGGTCTGAAGATTTGACACTCTTAATGCTCTTACCATTACTTTGTCACCCTTTTGGAAAGTTACTGGTCTTCGTTTCCTATTATGACCCTGTCTCTGGATGTATTTCTCATTGCTTCTTCTTAATCTCCTCTGAACGGTTTCTATAACCTGTCGATACTCTCTTTGTTCTGGATCTTCCCACGGTCTTATCGGCATGACGCCTTTCATGATGTATTCTGGTGTTTCTTTCGTTACTGTACTTGGCATGGAATTTAGGTACATCTCTATTTCTCCCAATTTTCTGTCCCATCGCCGATGTTGACCATCCGTTGCAATACGAAGAAATTTCGTTACCTCTTGTATAAATCGCTCAGAAGGATTACTTTGGGGATGCCTGATGCTTACAAAGTTCGTCTCGATTCCCCGTTCTCTAAGCTGTCCCTTGAAACGATCATTTCGGAAGTACGTTGCATTGTCTAGTAAAATTTTTCTTGGGGTTCCTACCGTAGCGATGAAATTGTCTATTTTTCTCAATATTTCTTCCCCTTTTGTGGTGCGGCAACTATATAATTTTACGTATTTTGAGAACACATCCACCATCACCAGAATATGCTTGTTCCTTTGCGTGGTCACAATTAGATCGCTTAACATGTCGATGGCTATAATGTCCAGGTTGTTCCGGGATACAATGCTCTTTGCAATATTTTCGTTTTTAAAATTCCTGCTCTTGTATTTCTGGCATACTTCGCATTTCTGTGTGATCTCTTTTGCAATGCGGTAATCTTGTCGACTGATGTAGTTTTCCCTAAATACAAGCCATACCTTTCTACTGCCAATATGTCCATTTTCCTCGTGTAGTTTCTTGATGATTCTTTCTGCCAATGTCGGTGTCACTAAATATAATTCCTTTCCGTCTATTCTCTTAAAAAATATCTCGTTTTCTAGCTCTGCTCTTCTCTTTTCTCTTTCTTCTAGGCCTTCCTGGTCGGTCCTTATCTCATTTAACGAAAATATCCCTTCGTCTTGTGTCAGTATATTCAATCCCACATGTAATGTAATTGTCTCCTTTTTTCCTGTATCTTCGTCCCGTGTTAAAGCGTCAGCTATTATGTTGTCTTTCCCTTTGATGTATCGAAATTGGAAATCATACTCTTGTAAGAGCAGAATGCCTCTGTGTATTCTGTTATTTACCAATCGATTCTTCATGATGTGTATCAATGCTGCATGATCCGTTTCGATGGTGAATTTAGCTCCCAATAAGTAAAACCTTAATTTGTTTACGCAAAATAGTACACTGGCGAATTCCAACTCGGTGACACTGTATTTTCTCTCATGTGTTTTAGTCACTCGAGATATAAAACATATCGGAACCTCTTGGCCGTTTTGTATTTGCGACAACACTCCTGCAAATTTCTGTATCGACGCATCCGTACGGAGTATAAACGGCAAATTGTAAATAGGGTGATATATTTTTGTTCCTTTAGCAAATTCTTGTTTCAATATTTTGAAAGCTTCCTCCTGTTCTTCTTTCCAATTCCATTTTGTCCCTTTCTTTAACAATTTTATTAAAGGAATTTCTTTTTGGCTTAAATCGGGAATTAATTTCTTGAAATAATTTATCGTACCGAGAAACCCTCGCAATGTTTTTAGATTTGTTGGTCTTGGGTATTCGTCGATGAGCTTTACTCTGTCCTCGGCTAGACTTACAGTTTCGGTGTCAAGTTTGAAACCCAAATAAATCACTTCCTTTTGAAAAAATTGACATTTTTCAATGTTTAGTTTTAATCCCGCTGTGTCCAATTCTTTCAAAATTATTTTGATATGTTCCACATGACTCTGCATATCTTGTGAAAAAATTAATAAATCGTCGATGTAATGGACGATGAACTCTTCATGGTGATTCAAAATGGTATGCAAAGCTCGTACAAGTGCTGCACAGGCGCTTTGTAATCCAAACGGAACTACCTTAAATCGGTATACTATACCATCAATTGAAAAGGCAGTGTAGTTTCTACACTTTTCAGCCAAAGGTATTAACCAAAAACTATGCTTTAGATCAATTTTTGAGAAAATATGTGATCCCGTGATCCTTCCAAAAATGGCCTCGATATTTAACGGTGATTCATATTGTGATACTGTGTGTTGGTTGATATTTCGGGCATCTAAACAGAGTCTTAACTCTCCACTGCTCTTCTTCACTATCACAATTGGGTTAATATAGGGTGAGTCACATCTCTCAATGATTTGATCTTCCAACATTTTTTTGATTTCTTGCTTTACTTCTTGCCGATACTTATAAGGAATTGGATAAGTCTTCGATCGAAAATTTCTCAAGTTTTTCACCTCAAATGAGTGCTCGTATTTTGTGGCCACTCGGTTTTCCTCATTTATCAGCGTTTCATAGTCTCTTAAAATTATACGCAAATCATTTTCTTTGCCTTCTCCACATATCAATTTTTTGTCTCTCCCATCAAATTTTTCGCACATATTCACCGTGTACTCCGTGTCTTCTTCAAACACCACTGTCTCCATTGTGTCCTCTTCATTTTCCTTTGTTTTTTTTTTATTGGGCTCGTCTCTTCTTTTGAGGAATCCCAAGTTTTGCTTTTATTTCTTGTCAAAATTTTTCCATCTTCTTCTCCTGAGCTCGTCTCATCTTTTGAGGAATCCCAGGTTTTTTTTTCTTTGATCTTTTTCAGACCTTTTCCCCTCTTTCTTCCTTTTCCTTTCTTCGTCGCCAGGTTCATTTCCACCGTTTGTTCTTTCTCTGATTCGTCCGTAATTTGTTTCTCTTGTTCCTTATCCTGTTCTTCTTCTTTTTCCTTGGTTATTTTCATCGTATTGGTTTTGAAGTCGATCACTACATGTTTTTCCGTTAATTCGTCAACGCCTACAATCATGTCATGTGACATATTCGGCATTATTACACATTGAAGTGCATACGTATTTTTTTTCAATCGTACCATTACTCGTATACCTTCATTTATTGTTGCCAATGTCCGTTTATTTGCGCCCACTAAATTCACCCTAGGTATTTTATAAATTAGACTTGTTAAATTTACTTCTTCGATTAATTTTCTGTTGACCAGTGTTATTTCAGAGCCTGTGTCTATCATAATTTTAATTGGTTTCTCATTTATAAATCCATCCACAAATTTTAAATTAACTCCATTTCTCTTTTCATTGTTTCCTGCCAGTTTAATAAATTCCTTGGGGTGACAAAAAATTCCTGTTTGTTTCTTCGTTTTTAGTGAGCGCCTTCTTGAAAACACGCCTGTTGTTCTTCTGTGTTTTCTCTCCCGTCATCTTCTCTCTCATATTCATTTTCTTCTCTTTGCATATTATTTATTTCTCTTCTGTTCTCTTTTGGTCTATCATTCCCGTATCGATTACCGCGAGATTCCTGTTCATTCCGTGGGTTATTGTATCTGTTTCCTTGGTATGGGCGGTTATTTCTACTCTGATTTTCCCGATTCCTGTTTTCATTCCATCTCTGGGTTCTGGGTTCATAATTCTCTCTTCCGTTCGGTCTATTTTCATATCCCCGTCTAGGTATGAATTCTCGTCTTGTATAATCTCTTCTAAAATTTTGACCTATATCTCTATATTCTTGGTTTTCTCTTTGTCTATAATTTTCTTGCGGTCTTCTTTCTCTTCTTTCATGCCTACGTGATTCTCTCATTTGCAAAAATTGACATAAGCTGTCAATGTCCTTGTAATTTTGGAGATTTATGTGGTCTTCCAAGGTATCTTCAAAATGTCGCGATATCAACTCTACCAATTGTTCTGATGAATAATTATATTGCAAATGTTTTGCATTATTATAGAGTTGTAATGCGTACATCTTTTCTGATACGCCCATCCTCTCATGGTATTTTCCATTTTGTAACTCTTTATTTACTTGTAGTTGCTGGATTTTTCCCCAGAAATAATTTAAGAATCTTCTCTCAAAATCTTGCCAATTGTCCAATTCTTCTTCCTTGCTGACAAACCAAAGATTTGCCTCTTCTGTGAGATGGTTTCTGATGGTTTCCTTTGCTGTTGCAAACGGTCCTATGTATTTGACTTTTTCCTTTAGGTTATTTATAAAAGGCACTGGGTGTATTTTCCTTATATCCCCGCCAAATCGTACTTTTACGTCTTCTGTGCTATGTACGATGACTTCCTTTCTTTCTACTCCTCTTATCTCCATCTCTGCAATTTGTTTAAATCTCCTTTCCGTTTCTTTCCGGTCTTCTTGTAGCGCATTTTCAAATTTTATTTCTATCTGTTCTAATTCCCTTTTTTGCATACTCTGAATATCCTTCATTTTAGTTTCGATTTCTTCTCTCTGCAATTCTATTTTCCTCTCTGTTTCTTCCCTACTTCTTTCTAAACAGACTTTTATTTCGTTTTCATATTTGTCCATACGCGTTTCCATTTTTTGTTCCATTTTTCTTTGGTTTTCTTCCAAATTGTCCAATTTTTGTTCCGTTCTTTGTTGTGATTCATCCATTATGTGTTTTGTTTCCAGTTGATTTTTATCCATTTTTTGTGACGATTCTTGTATTTGTTGTGTCTGTATTTGCATCATAGCTAATAATTTTTCTAACATCCCTGTTTCTTTTCTTTCCTCCATTATTGTAGCATTTCCTTCATTATCCGATCCTTCATCAATAATTGTTTCCTCTTCTATCTTATCCTCTTTCCTTTCTTGCGTTTTGCTTTGACTCCTTGTGGTCGACATGTTCGTTAGATTATTTATCCCCGCCAAATATGAAACTTTGAAATTTGTGCAATAATATCCCCGCCAAATATAAAATTCTACTGGTCTGTTGCAACAAACGGGACTTTTCCTGTTCAAATGTAATAACTCTTGAGTACGAGTATCAAATTTCAATATCCCACAAATAAATCAAATGGTAAAATATCAAATGTCAAAATCAATCAAATAATTCAAGTATGGTAAAATTATCAAATTTAAATATCACACAAATAAATCAATTATGGTAACCTATAAATTGTCAATATCACGAATAAATCAATTATGGTAAATTGTATCTTAAAAAAAATATATAAATCTTTATGTCCTCAATTTTTACATAATATTTCACTTTATCCCCGGCATATAAACTTTCAAATATCTGCTCGTCTACTCCTATCCTTTCAAATTTGCCAACTAGAAATATTTTTCAAAGCTTTACACGTTGGGGGCCATTTTGTTATGCTATTTAAATTGTATTATATTGCTTACTTAGGAAAAATCCTGTCTATATTTATTAAATGAACTAATCTCCAATTAATCACAATAAATCAGCATTAATTAATTACAATCTCAGGCTATTTAAATTGTACGATTTACCTTTGATCGTGGATTCAAAATATTTTCCAATTGGCGTCCTAATCGGGATAGGTAATATGACCTGAATAAAATACATAGAATTTCAACTGAACTATATGTGAGAAGTCCTTTATTTTAATGAAATTTTATATAACAATCAATCCTGTAATATTTGCAATATACTAACTTTAAATATATGAGAAGTTGTTTTCTATCATGGACCCAAATGTTATTTTACATTGATTTTTAATATGTGTTATAACTAAGCTCTTTTTATAATTCCTTTTTTTTTTAAGTGATCGCAAAATTAACTGTCTCTATTATTTATTCAATTTATTTAATTAATAAATGAAAATCACACTCCGGCTCTAATGAAATTTGACTGACCTTTCCTTCTCTGCCGTTGCAATTCTATGGCCACGCCACAACAAAAAAAAAACCTTTCTCTGCTTCTGCTCCTATTGTGGTCCAGATGACGTACACCTTTCTCCTATCTGTCCTTGTATCTCCAAATGTTTCCGGCTTCGTCTGCTATTAATATTCTTATGCCCTTTGGTTTTCTATCTCTCTGTACCCCGTTCCTCACACTGGTCAGCTTTTACACCGCAAATAAACACACCCGGTAAATTACGTCTTCGGGACTTCAAACAAACACAAATCACAAAGCTCCTTCCTTCTTGGACGACGAAAACTGACTAACTAACCTTTTTTTCTCTCTCCTATCTCATAGCCAAAATCAACCTCCTTGCATTCAAAAATTGACCAATAAAAATCCTCCACCTCTTGTGACGTATATCGTTACCACCCAACTCTCTATATAAAACGTCATTCGGGTTATTCCAGAAAACAAACCTTCTTTAATTATTCTAACTAAATCTATCTGCTTTACAAATATTTCTTACTAATAGCTACAAACGATACCTGTTTCTCAATTCAATGTCTTTTGTTAATAAACTTTTACCGATATAATCTTTCGGGGAGAAAACCACCGCAAATCCCGGTCTATTGTTCAACACTTTCTATATACACTTTTATTCCGGGTAAAACCATTCCACAATACCCGACTTATTTAAATTTCTTATCGATAATATTTGAAAGTCTTGTCTCTGAGGCCTAATGAACAATTCTTCGAACAACTTAAAATACATATTTTGTCTTATACAGGATGTTTGAAAATTCATATGCCCGTGTCTTTATGAAATATCAATAATTTTAATTTTTATTTAAGTAATAAAATTTGTATATCGGTTTTTTATTGCTTATGGACATTCAAAAGTAACAATATATACATATCTATATATATATATATATATATATATATATATATATATATATATATATATATACTCGAGTGAGGGGAGTAGGCAGATTGAGACCCCGAACTCGAACCGAACCGTATCCCTCTTGATAATGGCTCCAAAATGGGTGCCGAAACGTCGAGTTTTAAATTCTCAACGCGGTTCTTCCCGAGAACTCAGTAATTTTTATTTATCTGACCGCGGAAACTTATCCGAACATTTTATTCGCCTCTACGGGGAGGAATTTTTCATTCTTACCAAATCTTTTTCTAATCTTCTAACACGCAAATACCGTCTTCTCTGTGATCTTGCTTTTCTTAAATCATGTCGTGACCATCAAGTCATTCCAAAATCTTTACAAGTTACACATCACACCAAATCTTCATCAATTTCCAAAATTCTTAGAGCCACTGGTTTTTCGCTTCTTAGAAATTCAATTCATTCCACCCGACGCAACTTAGATACAACAAATTCCCAACTTCTTAAAACCTACAATGACATCCATTCTTTCAATATCCATCCATTATTATGGGACACTTTCGATCGTCTTTCTCACCAAAAAGCCCAACACATTTCTGACAACAAAACCCAAACCCAGAAACGCAAACTGGACCAACTTATCTCTCAGCAAAATCCACCGCCCGTTTCAAATCAACAACCTTCTACTGTTGTCCATAATTTCTCAGATATTCACATATCCGATTCAGCTACCAAAGCTCTGTCAAAAGGCTTCAATTTCTCTGTCACTCCTCTTTCCATTCCAACTGAGAAAATTATTTGTCAAACTGAAGAAGCTATTTCCCATCTTCCTTCCGACCAAGCCGAAGTTGCCAGACAAGATGTCGCCAGAATTCTCCGTACTTCCAAACCCCCACCTTCAAATATCAGTCTTTCAGAAAGACGTGCCCTCAAAGAACTTTACAACAACCCTGACATCGTCATCCTTCCGGCCGACAAAGGTAATGCCACCGTCATTCTCAACTCTTCTAACTATTTCGACAAAATGTCCGAACTTCTGAATTCCACAGAATACAAACATGTCCCAAATGATCCAACCACATATCTAGAAAAAACGACCAAATCCATTATAAATAAGTCTACTCTATCTCCAGACCTCAAAAAATCTCTTATACCCAGAGAAAAATCATCCCGAATTCCAAAGATATACGGCCTTCCAAAAATCCATAAGCCCAATGTTCCCCTAATACCCATCGTCAGTGCATACAACTGTCCCACTCAGAAATTGGCAAAACATCTCGCTTCATCCTTACAACCATTAGCCGAAAACGCCTCGTCCTTTGTCAAAAACTCTTTTCATTTCATTGATCTTCTGAAAAACTTTTCTATTTCGCCCTCAGACATACTAGTCAGTTTTGACATTGTTTCTTTATTCACCAACATTCCCATCGATGAAACCATTTCCATCTTGGACTCTAAACATCAAATTCCCCAAGACACATTATCTCTTATAAAACACTGCATGTCTAATACATATTTCACGTTCCAAAATCGTTTCTATCGTCAAATCAAAGGTGCCCCAATGGGATCGCCCCTCTCTCCCGTAATAGCAGATATATACATGGAACATTTCGAAACAGTAGCCTTGTCCTCGTCAAATCTCAAACCCACCTGCTGGTTACGGTACGTTGATGACACCTTTGTCATTTGGCCCCATGGTAAAGACACATTAGATCTCTTCCTCTCCCACCTGAATGGAATACATCCCAGCATTCAATTCACGATGGAAGTTGAGTCTGAAGCGTCTTTGCCATTCCTTGATGTTCTTATTCAGAAAAATCCACCTCACAGTTTTTCCTATTCCGTGTACCGGAAACCCACTCATACAAACCGCTATCTCA
The DNA here is from genome assembly GCF_040954645.1 of Diabrotica undecimpunctata. NCBI lineage: Eukaryota > Metazoa > Arthropoda > Insecta > Coleoptera > Chrysomelidae > Diabrotica > Diabrotica undecimpunctata. Next base: position 137,119,250 of record NC_092804.1, on the reverse strand, counting down.
ATGCCCAGTCACATCATCACCCCGCCCAACTTAATTCAGTCATCAACACTCTTATTTCCCGTTCCATAAGACTTAGCGACAACAATCACAGGTCATCCGAAATCAATTCAATAAGACAAACACTCCTACAAAACGGCTACCACAAAACCCAAATCAATAGAAGCATTCAAAAACTTCTAAACCCCATTCCATCCAAAAAAGAAACCTTGCCGCCGGATCAACCCAAAATCTTTCTACCTTTTATTAAAGGTGTCACTGACAAGATCAGTAGAACTCTTATCCCTCTTAATATCAAAACCATCTTCACCACTCACTCCAAATTGTCCAATCTCGTTAGATCCGTAAAAGACCAAATCCCCAATGAAGACCATGGTGTCTACGAGATACCTTGTTCCAGTTGCCCACGTACATACGTAGGACAGACAAACCGACGAATCCATAACCGTATTTACGAACATTCTCTATCAGTCAAACATTCCGATACCACTTCAGCCCTAGCCCAACATCATATTCAGACAGGCCACAAAATAGATTTCGAAAAAGCAAAAACCATCGCTCCCATCCGCTCATTAAAAGCGAGAATCATTCGTGAAGCTATCGAAATCGAAAAACGGCCTCACAGCTTGAACACACGCGATGACGCGAAACGATTGCCGGCAACATGGCGACCCCTTCTTCAGCGACCTCCCGCCCACACCGCTCAGGCCACGTCAGTTCAGACCACGTCAGCGCATACCGTTCCCGCGCATACAGCGAGTATAAAAGCAGCCACACAGGGTAAGACCGGTTGTCACTCGACACTGGGGAGTAGGCAGATTGAGACCTCAGTGCCGAGAGACAGTTCTTGCAATATAGAACACGATACTGGTACGTCTCGAGTGAGGGGAGTAGGCAGATTGAGACCCCGAACTCGAACCGAACCGTATCCCTCTTGATAATGGCTCCAAAATGGGTGCCGAAACGTCGAGTTTTAAATTCTCAACGCGGTTCTTCCCGAGAACTCAGTAATTTTCATATATATATATATATATATATATATATATATATATATATATATATATATATATATATATATATATATATATATATATATATATACATATCTATATATATATATATATATATATATATATATACATATCTATATATATATATATATATATACATATCTATATATATATATATATATATATATATATACATATCTATATATATATATATATATATACATATCTATATATATATATATATATATATATATATATATATATATATATATATATATATATATATATATAACAATAGGGTATCCAATTAAGTCGGCACCATATGTGAAACCTTTTTATTTTTAGTTTTATAAATTTGAAATAATTATGTTACATAAAAAGTTTTGAATGATCTAAAACCTAGAATACAATGATCAGATATTAAATTTTTTTTAGTTGTATACGCGGTTTGTCAAAACAAAAATGTATTGTGGATATTCTCAAGTCTTAATAAAATTCATGTTGTTTACCGAACCGCCTAAATGACTGAAGGATACTAATATCTGATTCTGACGATTGAAGTTCTAGATCATTCAGGACTAGAGATTAAATGTTTTTTCATAAAACTAAAAATAAAATTTTTTTCCATATGGTACCGACTTAATTGGACTCCTTATTTATATATATATATATATATATATATATATATATATATATATATATATATATATATATATATATATATATATATATATATATATATATATATATATACTGAAAAAGCGATAAACGCTTGTAGTCAACGCTGATCAGTTAGACTACAAAACACGACTATTTGGGTGTGCAGCCGAAGATAGGACAAAGAAGTACTCTTTTTAGTCTACCAAGCTTTCGCCAATCTTTATTTGCATCATCAGGGTTCTACAATAAATAAAATTAGTACAAATTACAGAATAAAAATTATTTTGTATCTTACACTAATTGAGGTTAGTTGTCATAATGTTTATAAAATGAATTGAACAACTCATCTGACTCCTACAAATAATGGCGAAAACTAACCAAAAAATGTAAAAAATTGCTTTTACAAGCACTGTAGTTGTGGGATCTTTGTACAAGTTATTTAAAGATAAAGTACAGCAAACTGTACTTAAGCATTTTGATGCATTCTGTCACAATAAATGCATTGCTAATTACTTTTAATTTAAAAATTTCCGCCAATGATGCCATAAAATGTAAAGCTTTGCACGTGTCAAAAGTTAAATTTTACTTCGACTTCTATGCACTAATAGCACACTCAAGTTTTCAGCTTTTCCTATTTTTTAGATATTTTATATTTACTAACTGTACAAAAACGTCTATTATTTTTAAGATAGTCAAATAACGCCAAAACGGTAAGATTTAGACAGAATGTATGCTTAACAAATTATCTCGAAAATTCAATAAGAAATATAAACATACAATGAAAATCAAATAACGAAGTTGGGGACTACCTCAGACATAAACAAAAATAGCACATTTTGACAAATATTTTCGTTTTAAAGTTCACTATCGAAATCCTATGCAACTAAATTTTTAGATCTCAAAACCATTTAGATTGGCAGATACGTCTAATAGGCCACACCGTGAGACATATTAATATCTCAGTTAAATTTTAAAGCAACTTGCTTAAAATAATTTCTGAATTTATTAAATTATCACATAAACGAGAAGTATAACAGATAAGAGGCAATCTTTCGCATTAGAAACCAGGCAACAATCCCGGTGATGAGTTTACCTATCTGCGGTGATGAGTTTACTAATCTCCAAAGGATGCCGGTGATCAGTTTACTATATCTCCGAGGGTCTAATAATTTTATGGGGGCTATATAGTGATGAGTTCGTACACGTCCCTCTATTATACCTACAGATTATTATATCTACCGATCGCAATCTGAAAGTTCCTGAAGGATTTGCACAAAATAATGAAACGCAATAAAAACTCTTGTACAAAAAATGCACCCCAACTATTTAGCAAAAAAATTATATGTAACCTAATTATTTACAAGACGATACAGCCTAATTATAATTAAAGAAAAAATTCCTGCAACTTAATTTAAAAAAGAAAAGCAGTCAAAGATTTTAGCTTAAAAAAGTCATGCAGGCACTCTAACCAAGAATTTAAAAAAATTTTCTACAATATACCTGACGTCCCTTAAAAATGCGAGAAACAGGTTCTCTTTCTCTTTAAGCAAAATCTTTCAGCAGTAGTCGTCCAATTGACACTGGAAATGTTGATGCGGCATTCCTCGCATTTTCTTCTTGATGCTCATCTTTACATCTAACCACGACCGCTCGATCCCCTGTCTGTGCGCTCCTGATGCAAGATCTGTGTAGTATCTTTGGTGGTTTACCATCGATTTAGGTTTGCATGAATAGACAATTCATCAGAATGGATGACAAAATCTGCTGCAAGTTTGTAACTCTTTTGAAGTTGGATATTACCTCTCAGGGCGTAAGGTCCCTATTTCGAGCTGGGAAGTTACGTTCCCTTAAAAAATGTAATCCTTTATCAACGATATACTGTCTTAAGAATTATAATCGTTACTCTAATTATGTATTTTAAGGGTCATTTGACCTCATTATGTGGCTAGTTCCAACTACTTTATAGTGGTTTTTCACTGATGATGATTCGATAGGATCGGAACGTTCTGAAAATTTAAAAATCCTTTTTGGATAATTTTTTAAAAAGTTTAATATAAAATTTATAACATTTTCCAAAAGAAAGTTTTTACTCATTGTAAGTTTTTTCTTCGACATTTCTTCTAGTTCATAGATTTCATATAAACGGGTATATTTTTTTGTATTTTATACCTTAATATTGTCTTTTATTTGATAATATACCACCTCACTTGATTTTATTTTACATAACTTATTTCCTGTTATATTTATTATTCGTTAAGGCTCAAGCACACGGGGCAAGTTTACAAGCTACGGCTTTTCACAAGCAGCTCATAAACTGGTAAAGTGTACTCGATATATTCGCTCTGTTAGCTGCTTGTATACAAGCTCTGGATAAAATTAAACAGCCGGCGACTTTACACGCTACTCACCGTCTTTTGAGAGCTAGCTTGAAAAGTGTACTCACATTAAAAAACATCACTCATAAACCTTATTCATTAACACCATTAAAATCACCTTATTCATTCATGGAGAGGGAATTTTTTTTTAATATCTTGTTAGGAATATCTCCTACCCTCACCGGGTACAGGATTTTTCGATTAAAAGAAATTTTTGTGTCCGTTGATTTGGTACTATGTATATGGCAATTCTTTCTAAAAAGATCGAAGATGACTTTACTTAGTAGTAGTGCATTTACTCAATAACACACTACGCCAAACAAACAAGAGTTGCCCACAAGAAGGGCTAGGTACATAAATTCTACGAAAAACACAATTATCATAATCATCATCAACTAGCCTCTATTGTCCACTGCTGAACATAGGCCTCTCGCATGCTTTTCTACTTAGTTCGATTTTGCGCCATCTGTATCCAATTTGTAGTCACTCTTTTTATGTCATCTGTCCATATCGTTGGAGGTCGACCTCTATTTCTGTTAGCTTGTATTCGTGGTCTCCATTCCAAAATTCTTTTTGTCCACCGGTCATCAACTGATCTTGCTACATCACCTGCCAAGTTCCACTTTGTTGTTATCCTTTCAATAACGTCTGCTACTCTTGATCTTTTGCGTATAGTAGCATTGGGTATTCTATCACGTAGAGAAAGCCCTAACATTATTCTCTCCGTTGCCCTTTCCTCAACTTGTAGTTTACTCACTGTTGTTCTTGTGAGTGTTAGGGTTTCTGCGCTGTAGGTTATCGCTGGCAAAATACACTGATTAAATACTTTTCTTTTCAGACACATTGGAATCTAAGACCTAAAAATATCCTTCATCTTCCCAAATGCAGCCCAAGCGAGGTTTATTCTTCTTTTCAGCATGATTGTCAATCCACAATACGTCCAAAGAAATTACATTCTTACATATTTGTACATGCAACACAACATCCAATACCCCCGCTCTCCCCAACCTCACCTGCATTCGACGGAGGTGTGCATTATGTATTTTGAAAAACTTTAAATCAATTCTTGAAGATTATTTAAGAAATTATTTGTAGCCATTCTGATTCATTGATGGAAAATCCTTGAAACCGTAAACAATAAATAATATAATTGGTGCCACCATAATCATTAATACAAATCCAGATCTTTAAACTTGATTGCGGTTTGTTATGTTTAACTTGCCACAGATATTTTTATTACCATTAATTGATCAATTAAAATGAAAATTAGATCAAATGTTAAGTGATAGTTAAATTTACATTAAAAGTGTCATTAAGACAATACACTGCAAGGATATTGGTAAGTATATGTTCTAGTAACAAAGTGATCAACAACTAGCTCTTCCGCTATGGTATCTAATGCAAGTTGTACTGTAAAAACTGGCTTTCTTAAATTATTACTCACAGATAAAGACATGTCCTCTTCTATATTTTCTACTAATTTTCGATATAATTCTCTTAAAATATTCACGTATTGGAGGAGAGATGTTTTTTCTATAAACGTTATAGACACAGGCGATCGATGCTCCATGCTTATACCATTATTCGTTGTTGGTACATTTCCTAATGCCTCTTTAAGGGACTGGGAGAAAAACGGTATTAGTGATGGATTCGACCGTTACTTGATGGAAATTTATTTTATATATCAATAAAACACTGAAAACTTTCTTTTCAAAACTTGACCAATTTTTATCGTATATTAATTCACTCCATAGTCATATTGAATTTACAATCGAAACAGAATAAAATCAATCCATAAATTTTTTAGATTTAAAAATTATCAGACTTAAAAACAAACATGACTTCTCCGTCTTTCATAAACCTACCTATACTGACACGACTATACACAATTCATCATCCCATTTTACACAACATAAACTGGCAGCCTATCGTAGCATGTTACATAGATTAACAGAAATTCCGATGTCAAAATACAACTTTGAGATAGAATTAAATATCATTAAGCAAATAGCAAAAAAAGAATTTGTCTACCGCCCTATAACACAATGTGTAAACTCCTAACAAAAATTTTAACCAATAGATTGACGACAAAATTCGACGGATACCAGTCGAAAGAACAAACTGGTTTTAGAAAGGGATTTAGCACAAGTGACCATTTACTAAGTATGAAAATACTTATAGAACGAGCACATGAATACCACATTCCTCTAGTGTTCATAGATTTCGAAAAGGCTTTCGACAGTGTCGAACATTGGGCAGTAAAAAGTTCTTTGATTAACAGCAGAATTGACCACAGATATACGGAACTAATAGCCAATATATATAAGGAAGCCAAAATCAACAATTAAAGTATATGAAGGAACAAAATCAATACAAATAAATAGAGGCGTGAGACAGGGTGACACAATATCACCGAAACTTTTCAATCAGACTCTGGAAGATATTTTTAAAAGATTAAAATGGGAAGAAAAAGGTATAAAAATTTGTGGACAACGCTTGAACCATCTAAGATAAAAAAGAAGAATTATTTGAAATGATGAAAGAACTGGACGTAGAAGCTGGAAAGATAGGCCTTAATATGAATTACAGCAAGACCAAAATCATAACAAATACAGATTAAGACATCACAATGAGCATCGGACAAGATGAAATAGAACAAGTTCAGCAGTATGTACTCGTATATCTGGGTCAAACTATAAAACTAAACAAAGAAAACCAAACAGCAGAGATAAAAAGACGAGTTAGACTGGTATAGCGGCATTTGGCAAACTAAGCTACATTTTTAAAGATATCCACTGCATCTTAAGACCAAAGTATACAATCAATGCGTACTACCTGTTCTCACTTATGGTTCCCAAACGTGGACATTTAGAAAACATGGACAAAATCATAAAAACCCAAAGAGCAATGGAAAGACAAATGTTGCACATCAGACGAATGGATAAAAAGAGAAACGAGTGGATAAGAGAGAAAACAAAAGTGAGGGATGTTAGACAAGAAGTTGCAAAATTGAAATTGAGATTTGTCGGACACAATATAAGACAAAAAGAAGACCGATGGAACAAAATTCTTATAAGTTGGAGACCGTGGAACTATAATCGAAGCAGAGGAAGGCCACAAATGAGATGGGCAGATAATATCAAGAAGCATTTGGGCTATAAGTGGATGACTGTAGCGACAGACAGAGAAGAATGGAAAATGATTGGGGAGGCCTATGTCTAAAGATGGACCGAAGAAGACTAATTAGATAGAAGCAAATAGCACTAAACAATGGGTACAAAGAACAAACAATTAATAAAATTTTAAATAAAAAAACCCAATACCTTCTGCTCGATATATACAGGCAAAATATCAACAAAAATAGCCGAACACATAAAAAAGAAAGGAATAACACCAGCTTTTAGAACAAACAACAACTTAGTCAAATATATTAAAAACAACAAGAGCCAAAATAAAAAGCACTTACACAGTGGTGTATACAAAGTTAAATGTGGCGACTGTCCAAAAACTTACATCGGTCAAACTGATGGAACTTTTAACAAACGTATAGCAGAACATAAGAGGGCTTCCATAAAAATAGATTCATCATACGCACTTCACCTACTAGATCATAATCATTCTTTTAACGACATATTTCCATAATCATTCTTTTAACGACGAATTTCAAATTCTTCACATCCAAGATAAAGGCCTTAAGCTATCTTTATTAGAATCTATGGAAATTAACAAATTAAAAGACACAGGCATAATTCTAAATGACCAGCTTGAGACAAAGAGTTCTCCCCTCCTCAACCTATTCCATTAGAGACTATAAAGTGTAAACCCAGGCCAAAAACAGATCACTTGAGAAAGGCAATCAGCCGAAACAGCTGTAGTGATTAGATTGTATAATAAATTTTGTGGAAGTTTTGAAAACAAAGTTTTCAGTGTTTTATTAATATATAAGATTAGTTATATACCAAGAAATAATGAACTGAGTACTGGACTATGTACGGTAACAACATCAGTCTCTTTTTCGTCTTTCTCTCTATAAGCAATTCTGTATTATGCCGGCATGGAAATCGAAACGTTAAATAATTATAAAATGTAATTTTCATTACAATCATTTACTTTTATTTGTTAAATATCTTTTTAGAATACCCACAAAATTAAATTCATTTTTCAACTGACGTCCTTTTAGATTATAATATGCCTTACATCCATGTTTATTATTGTAATAGTACTACTTACTGCATGAATCACATTTTATTTCTTGTCTTATTAGTTTACATCTGCCGAAAAGCATTGTAAAAATGTGTGACAAACATGCCGCACCAACAAGCGTGGAATGTGAATACACAAAGTGTTGTCCTAGTTTAAATTATGATTGTGATGTCAGTGATGTGTTTAATTAGAAGCATTTGCGGTTGTACGCTAAAATATTATGCATGAATAAAGCTTTAAATTTTATGGACGATTAATAGATTTCAGATGTTTCCCATATTGTTTGTTAACAGCTGATGATTAATTTGAAAACGGTCACAAGTGTGTTTTCTTTAATATACATACCGAAATTTTTGTATCGCCAATTTTAATCGGTAAAAGTTAACTCCCGAAAATTATACGTTTATAATAAATCTTATAATAACTAGTTTTTAGCATTAATTGTTTACAATTAGTATCCTTAAAAATGAATTGGTAGTGGTATTTGCTAGTCATCTGTGAGAGAAATGTATCTCCCAAATGAAATCGGTATGTAGAAATTAACTAAATACATTTTCAATCCTATCTTTACATCTTTTTCGTATTTTTGATATTACTAGACTGGTAATTTTCTGCAAAATCAACTTTAGACCTGTCTGTCCCCAAAATTACCCAGTCAAACATTAATATTTCTCGTATCGATTAATTAAGCATTTACAAAATATGATAAAAAATTTACAAAGTTTATAAAATAAATAACTAATTATTTCTTTATTCGTATTTTTATAAATTTCAATTGGTTAATTCTACATAAAATTATCTAAATTAACTAAAAGTTAATTTTGTAAATTTAATGTACGTTTTCGTTAGTAAATATATTTTAAATTCAAGTAAAATACTGAAATTTTCTCATAAAAAGGAATCGTACTTGTTATTTAGAAATTACAAATCTGCTGATGACAATACAAAATATAAAATTTTAACTACAATTCCCTTTTAAATCCTTACTGTCATCAGTTTTTACAATTAAAATCTCTTCGTTTGCTAACTGTGCATAATTGTGTTCTACAACTAAAAAGTTTCATCAAATAGTAACCAATTGGAAAATTATTAATTTGTTATCTTACCCAATACTTACTACAATGGGGTATCTCAAATGATTAACATGTGTGTAGATTGTGCATCCCTACTTGTTGAAGAACTTTCAACTAAAACAAAATGTTAATATAATAATTTATACTGTTACATTGTTACATGTTAATTCTGTTACATTTGCTTCCGCACACAACATTGAAATACTTCTGGGATGTATATTAGACGAGGAATCTAAAATCAATCAGCTATTTGTTCTCGGGAATTGCATTTTGGTACAAGCTATGACTCCATGTAGAAGCAAACTTATCTTCAAAGTGCCCGTGGCATATTCGTTTTGTTTTAAAAACTGTAGTGGAATTTATCATATCTAAATTAGGATTTCTTATAATACATTGAATACTAAGCCACTTCCTAAATCGTATAATATCTTTATCAGGATATGGAAAGGCATGTCTAATTGTTGACGAATTGGTACATTGTAGGATACAACATTTATTGTGAAAAACCATAATTATTAATCTGCAAAATACTATTTAAAGTCAAGGAACATTTAAAACACAGACCACTAAGGTAGGTGATTTGTAATTTACAAACTAATTTAAGGTTGATGCTAACAATAACCCAGAGATATTAAACCAAGTTTAGTTTGATTTTTTTTTCAATAATAACCATCAAATCAAACAATTTAGACGAATAATAACCATCCGAAATCTGATTATATAGACGCTGCTAATCAATGACTGACAATTGGCGATTGACAATTATAATTTTAGTTTCTTTCTAAACCTAAACTGCAGAGTATCGACTATAGACAGAGTACAGCGACATCTTAAGATTTGTATCGGTACTACAAATGACATTTAGTTTAGTTTGACCTTAAGCTACCTGCGTGAAATGTCTAGTTATTAGTGGTCTGTGACAATAACCTCATTCGAGGCAATGTTGCCGATTTTAGTGCTTTATGTAGTTTTGCAATAACTAATCCAAAACTTAACGTACCCTATGTGTTTGTTTTTTTACATTTTTTTATTATAAAAAAAGTTTGGTTTTTTTACATTTTTTTATTATAAAAAAAGTTTGGTCAAACTTGACCCTACCATACCGTTGGTGTGATTTGATGATAATATATGGTAATAAAGAGTTTTTTAGAAAAAAAGATATATGTAGAGGAATAGACTACACTCAAAATTGAATATGGCACGTTAAAGAAGAGGAAATACCGAAAGTCAAGTAAAGAAAATATAAAAAAAAAGTGTCTAACACAGAATAAAGAAATAAACAAAATAATGAAGTTAATAATATTATACAGATAATGAGTTTAAACAGTAAAAATATTATCAAATAATAATAGTTCCCGGTATCTATGATCTTATTACACCCAAATTGGGAAATATAAAGGGCAAATTAATATTTCTTAAAATTCAAAACCTTTTACGTATTTGAATTCATTACTAATTTATACTACAATATAATGTTTGTTAAAAATACTGACAAATAATATACTTTGAACCTTCTGAATACTTTGAACTTCGTTGTTCATGACTATTTTATTATTTCTAAAAACAAACATAATAATTACTATGACCTCCCGTACGCTGCAACAAAAATAGTTTTAAGACATATAGGAACTAAGCTATAACTATTTATTTCCAGGTTGCACAGTATGCACAGTTTCAAAAGATGTTAAATTTTATTTTAGAAATCGTAAAGCGAATATTGTTATGGAGGCGTAATAATTCGAACTAAGAATTCGCTATTAAAAGGAAACAGTCTAATAATAACGTGCGTTACCTATTGTAGTGAATTAAAAATAATTGTCAACGTTTCATAATTTCTGCAGTATCGATGAGATTATAAGACCGATTTCAACTTTTTTGACCTGTAAATAATCAGATTATGTGAAATAAAGCAACAAAGATTTTTACTAGGATGACTTAATACAATGTCTAAGTAAAAACTTACTAATTAATAATAATTTAAAACTGTAACAATATGTTTGTGTATTTTTCTTTTTGGAAAAGCAAATATACGAAGAGCATATACGGGAAAAATGATCTAAAAGTAGGGTTATTACGCCAAATAATAGTTTATCATATGAATTTTAATGTTGTCCATAATAATCCATTCAAAGACCGACCTAAGTCTCTTATATTAGCGTTTAAAAATAAGCGTACAAGGGAAGAGCGATGTGTCCTCCCAATTAACGAATAACCGATCTAAGTCCAATAGCCCATGTATAACCCAAAATTCGGAAATAATATTAATAATATTAATATGTCTAGTAGTGATAGCCATTCTGTGTCATTGTCAAACTTCTTAAGTAAAACACAAAAACGAAAGTCTTGTGGTCGTGTAAGAGATCTTCAAAAACATGCCCGAAACCTTCTTCTTCGCGCGACTAGGATTACTCCTGTTTGTCTGCCTCTTATTCTGTTTCAGTCGCTGTTGACTGTACATTATCTTTCCACTGTTATTGTCTGTTATTATTTTGAATTTTGCATTGTTCGCGTATACTTCTGTTGGTTTGTCTGTCTCTTAATGATATGCCCGCTATTGATCCTAATACTTTCATTTCGATATTGTTGATTTGTTGTTTGTCTTTCTTGTATTGGTCCTTGTCTCCGCTGCATATGTTAGGATTGGTCTTACTGTTGTCTTGTATACTTTCATTTTGCTTTCCGTGGTCAGATATTTGTTTCTCCATATGGTTTCTCGGAGGCAACCACTTACTCTTGCCGCTTTTGGTGCTTGCCTTGTGGTCTCTGTTCTTATATCCCTGTCACTAGTGATCTCTACTCTTAGGTAATTTAATTTCATTACTTGTTCTACAATTTTGCCGTCTATTTCTAGTTTGCATCTACGCGGCTCTTTACTGATCACTATACATTTAGTTTTTTCTACTGATATTCTCCTGTTAAGTTTGTTTGCTGTGATATTGAAGGTGTGGAATTGCCTTTGTAGGTTATCTTCGTTATCAGCAATTAGTAATGCATCATCGGCATAGCATAGTATCGTGATTTTATGCGCTCCCATGTGGTATCCGTGTCGTTTTCTTACTTCGTGAATTATTTGATTCATCACCATATTGAATATACGGGAGCAATGGGCTGAGCGAGTCTCCTTGGCGGATCCCTCCTTTTAGTTCTATGCATTATCTTTCCCCTGTTGCCATTATAACTCTGGTCTTGTTGTTCTTGTTAATTTCATTAATTGTCCTTATTATCTGATGATCTATTTGTTCAGCTTGTAATAAACTTGTAATGCTTGTAATGTCCGAAACCATCCACTAGAAAAAACTAAGATTTAGTATTAAAACTAAAAATGTATTAAGTATTTAAAACTTTTAGAATAGTTTTTAATGTATAAAAGTAAGTAATAATATAATATAATAAAAAAAATTTAAATTTCGTAATCTTTTAATTTGGTACAAATTTGGCAGTTAATAATTTTTGCATACAAGTTGCAACTTGTTTCTCAACTTGTCATAACAACATATTTGCTTAGAAAACATTCCGTTCCTTCATCTATTTTTCCATTTTTGAGAAATCATTTTGTGATATTGATACGTTTTGAAACTGCGGTCTATGTTTATAGCATTATGTGGGAAGAATGGCCATCTGGAAGCAAGAGAACTTTTGCATTTGGTTTTCGTGATAAAATGTACTTTACGCCATTTGTGTAATGTTATATCTCGAGTTGGAAGAAAACCAGCATGTGTAATTTTTGAATGTGCAGCACCAGACTTTTTTCGTTTGCGAAAATCAAGAAGAGGAGCTAGAACAGGAGCAGGAAAGGTCGGGTGTTATAAAAAATTCTTACCTAATGTCTGGTTTTCAGTATTCTTATTTCCAAAGCGTCTTGTAAATGTTATTGAAGGAATTCCAAATCTGCGTGAAATTTCGTTAAGAATACCTATTAAAATTTCCTCCATAGCAGGTACTAATGGCTTATGCGCCCATTCTGTACGTGGAGAGGCTCCAGCTTTTCCAACCTATTTTCGAGGCATATCTGAAAAGAAAAATAAGCACATGCATTAGGTACATGCAATAACTGAAACAGTATAATAACTTAACGAGACAGATGCCCTTAAGGGCATCTATACTCACAAAAAATGAGGCAACTATCTTTTTTAGTTGGGATATGCCTCGACTTTTCAAGTATAACGCCTTTAAAAAAATAAAAATATATTAACAAGAGAAATCATAAGATTTCCTACTTTGCGAAACTGAATTCAACTCTTTACCACTGTGCTTTCTACAAGTTGCAAAGCAGACAGATTGATGAATTAGTCGGAACGGGAATCTAAAATATGCGTTCCCCTTGCCATTCATCATGGTTAAAATCCGTAGTGAATTCTGTTTCTGCTACTCCAAACAGAGTAAAGAAATAAAACATAATGACAATATTAGATTTTTATTTCGATGCAGGGCAGCGGCAAGCCTCTTATACGTATTTCAACCTCTTTAGGTCTTATCAGAGACCTTTAAAGAGAAAAAATATATTACTTACAGCCATATTTAAATCATACTCATACTAATAAAAATAAAAAATGTAACTTGCCTTCGTATAACAAGTTACACTTGTCTAACAAAATAACTTAATTTCTAATCTGCGATTCACGTATACGAGCTCACCAAATTTTATCTATAAAAACAAGCCACGCCCGTTCAACGTCGTGGTTGTTTGAACACTAACGAGTAGGAGGGGGTCTATAATTATAACCAGGGTTATAGAGGGTTTCCAGATTTCATAGTTTTTCCTATAAATTAAAATTAATTGTTAGTAGGGTCAAACAGTTAAGAGTGGTCCATACCACTTCTGGGAATTTCCGCTTATTTGATCCAACTCGAGGATTTTAACCGTTATGCGTTATTTTTTTAATTTGAATTAAGTATATCATCATCATCAACATCAACAATAAACTTTTAAATTTATCCACTGCTGGACCTAAGCCTAGCTTGAATGGTTTCACAGCTACTTACGTTGGGAACTTTGTATTCAATTTATGACGTGTATCGCAAATCGTTCGTCTATCGTGTTGAAGAACGCTCCCTATTTCTAAAGCCAGTTTCTCTGGTCTCCTCTCGATAATTTTGTTTAGTTTGCCTATTATCGTATATTCTTGCCAATGAAAGGTCATATCATATCCTGCTCAATTCTGCTTAAAGGTAGGTATTCTTTCCACAATAACTTGTACGCTGATTCTGTTTGGGATCTTGGAATTTCTGCATTTGAAATGCACTCTATTAGAAATAGACCCAACATTGATAGTTCCATTACATACTGAGGTTCGAATCTTATTGCCAGTTCTTGTAGTCAAGCTAAGGTTTCGGCACCCTAAATGAGAACAAAAGGACACATTGGTTGAAAACTTTTCTTTTAAGACGTATGTGAAATCTGATTTCAGTGTGTCTCAAGTTACCTAAGGTGGAAATTGTCAGTCTTATTTTCCGATATAGTTCGCATCCTTTTTTATTTATCCTCCTCTTACGTAGTCCTAACCACTTATAGGGATGGGGTGACACCACCAAATCTCTATAATTTTTTTACAGTCCCCTTCCATCTATCTTGAGCTAGTTGGCCTCGGCTTCGTGTAACTCTTGGTTAATCAGTGTTTTTGTTTGTTCCACCCAGTGGCTTGGATATCTTCCCCTAAGTATTTTAGCTTAAACTCACAAAAGCCTTAGATTATCACTTTTTTCATCGTACCTGTTCTTCTGACAATCTGTCCAAAATACTGCAAATACCTCTGTTGTATTTGTTTAAGCAATCTATCTTTTACTTTGAATTGTTCTAGTATTGATAAATTTGTTCGATGTTTGACCCAGGATATTCTTAACATGCGTCGGTATACCCACATCTCAAAATCCTCTACTTTATTTGTATTTGATTTTTTCAGGCTTCACTTTTTTCAGGCTGTTTCAGATACATATGCTGCTATGCGAAAAATTAGTGCTCTTACCAACCTTAGACACAATAATGTATGCACTGTTATGGTCAAGATTTTCCAGATTGTTACCAGTTTCGTCATAGCTGTTCTTGCAATATTAAGCCTTCTATGTATCTCTCCCTTCACATCCTCTTTTTATTATGGGTCATGGATTATTAATGGTTATCTTTACTAATACGTATTATCTGGTCCAGATATTTATACGAAATATTTTAATATATATTCAGGGATTCTACAGTATTCAAACTTCCCTCGCTCAACCGTTTCCATCTCTCTCTGTTGTCCCATTCTCCATCGTTTAGGTCTCTCTTACTCATGGCGTCGTCTACTTCGTTCCTCCAGGATTTTCGTGGTCGTCCTCTTTTCCTCCTTCCTGTGGGGCTCCATTCGGTTCGCTAGTTCTTCTTACATGTCCATACCACTTTAGTCTTTTTTGTTCTATATATATTAGTATGTCTGTTTCTATTGATGTCTTTGCTTTATTTCGTCATTAGTTCTCCTATCCATTATTGTTACTATGCAGCATCTTCGCAGGCATTCCATCTCAGTTGCTACTATTTTACTGCTGTTTTTCTTGTTTATGATCCAATTTTCAGCCCCATATGTCATAATACAGCACTAATGTTTTATAAATCTGTGTTTTTGTCTTCATATTTAGGTGTCTATCCCACCATACTGAGTTAAGTTGTCAGATTACTGTTCTTGTTTGTCCTAATCGTTGTGTAATTTCTTCCTCTGCTGTTGCCTTTTTTGTGATTATAAACCCCAAGTATTTGAATTTATCCTCTCCTTTGATTTTTAATTTTTTATCAATCTGTAGATCTTCTATGTCTTCTTCACTTGTAGATAGGTACTCTGTTTTCGCTATGTTAATATCTAGGCCAGCCTTGGTATATTCTTCTTGTAGTTTCCTCATCATGTAGCTGAGGTCGTCTTGGTCTTGTGCAATCAATACTTGAAACTGGTCTGCAAAGCTTAACGTATATAGGTATTAGTTCCGTACCGGTACTCCCATGCCTTCGCATTTTCTTTTCCATGTAGTCAAGGCTTTCTCTAAGTATATTTTGAATAGGGTTGGAGATGTCCTGCAGGAGCCTTTTTGTTGTGGTGAAGTCTCCTATGTCTTCCCATTTTAATGGACACTTTATTTTCTTTATACATAACTTTTGTAGCTTCTATCAGTTCCGTTTGTATTTCTAATTTGTACATTGCCTCCCATAGTAATAATATATACAGATATATTTTTCTGTATCGATATATATGTCGATACTTTGCTGAAAACCAAGTTTTTGATTAGCTGTATTTTTGAGAAATTTATACGTTTGGACTCCATATAGCCTTTTCAGCATGTTTTTTAACTTTGGAACATATTTTGAACTAATTGATTAGCTTATGGGAAAATTTATTTTTGGCGAATGAAAATTTTGCCGTTTGTCCCTTTACTCTATTTTTTCTATCGCAATCTTTGGATCTTTCCATATAGTTTTGCCATGAAAGTTAATATTTAAGTATACTTGGTTATATAATGGTAAATAATGGTCTCAGTACTTTGAATATGCTGAATAAAAAGAAAAATATAAGATTTGTCTTATTTGTATGTAATATTGTAGTTATATTGACGTTAGGAAACAGTGTGTTGTTTTGTTAACCTTAAAACAAATATTCTACAACATGAGGAAATGGCGTGCCTCAAGTGTATCTTTGTTTAAATATTTTCTAAATTGGTGATAGCACTACCATTGTTTCTGATCAAATTAAACTTTGTTTTTCTTTAATCCAGTAGGATAATATATTGATTGTTTGCATAAGTGTATAGAAGATAAATATAAGTATATATTTAATATGAAAAAAACGTAAAAATCTTTTTATCAGTATTATTTTGATACGATATTATCAAAATAATTCAACCGAGAATGTTTCCTGTATAATTTAAGTATTAATTGCATTAATTAGTAAATGTTCCATTAACGTTTCGAATGTCAGTGTGATGTGTTTATAACAATATAAATAAACAAACATTTGTAATTATCCATGAAAGTAAATCTATCTATATATCTGGTGGATATTTTGAAATATAAAACTTCTTTATCTTTTAGTAACTTATGTACGGAAGGTACGACTTATTTGTATAACTATATCTACATGTCCAATACTACTACTGCATGTCCAATACACTAAGGATTTCGATATATTTTACTGTATTCAACAGTTTTCTTCAGCTCATTCTATTTTGCCAGTCTCCATCTTACAGGTTGTTTGGTTCCATTGCATCGTCTGTTTCATATCTTAGAGATTCGTCAAGATTTTCCTTTTTTCGTATTTGTATTTTACACTATTCTATAATTTTTGTCTATCTTGTTTTTCCTCTTTATTATTAAGTTTTCAGATCCGTAGGTCAGTATAAATTGTGTTGTAATATCGTTTTGTTTTGTTTTAACAATACTTTTATCCAAAAGAAACATGGATGCAGGAATTCCGTAGAAAAATTGCCCCGGTATGAGTTTCAAATGACGACACTGTACAAGAACATATTTAAACAGTACCCAGACAAAACCACAATTTTGGCGAAAATTTTCATTTATGGGAATTGCATCGAGCCCTTGAACAAAGAAATAATACTTCTCCAGGTATTGACAATGTATCATACTCGCTGCTTTACAACTTACCTATAGAATATAAAATTTCACTAATAAACATTTTCAACAATATTTGGACAAATAAGACACCAGTACCAAATAGTTGGAAAGAGTACCTGGTAATTCCGATTAAAAAACCTGGCAGGCCAGAACGTGATCCAAGTTCTTACCGACCTATCTTCTTATCTTCATATCTTTTAAAAACCTTTGAAATAAAAACGGGTGTGGCAGTCCAGTGGGACTGCCGGTAGAAGTTATACTTCTATACACGCGTTCGCCGTTAAAAATTTATATAGGAGTCAATCTGCACAATCATTACATATGTAATGCTATAGGTAAGAGAGAGCAGAAAGAGAAATAGAATTGGCTATATAGCTATAAGGTGCATCGTTTGCTGTATATAAACATTTGACCTGTAATAGGAGTATAGTAAATGAAGGATTGTATCAATATTTTAATGAAAATATATATTTTTATTTTTATATATGTATAAAAGGAGTTGAATGCAAAAAAAAATTTACACATACTCTACAGTAAAATTCATTGTTTATTTTGTTATTAATATAAAAATTACAATACAATAAATACACTGCAACATAATTCAATATAATAATACAATATAAATTAAAATGTATTATTCATAAGTATTTAAAACTGCCAATATACATAACTTACTTTACGAAGATAAAAATAAAAAACCAACAACTCGGATTATGTAAATTTTCATTTTATTTTAAAATTTATGTTTTTTGCTTATATTACATATATTTAATAAGATGAACGTGAGGTTTTTAAATATTTCAAAAATAAAAAAGGAAATTCATAACTGGGATTCGAACTCACAACCACCAACGTATGAACCAAACACGTAAAGGATTTGCCAATTAGACATGACACTAACGGATTTCAAAATTGACAGTTCTCGGTAAAACAGTGATTATTTTGAAATACAAAAGCCTAAAATAATTATAAACGTTTAATTTTAAATTATACAAAACATATCACATAAATAGTAATATTAATACATATTATATTATATATAATATAATATATATTATATATTATATACAATATTATATATATAATATATATTATATAATATTAAATACAAAAGGAACATTTTTATTCTCGAGAGAGGAAGAGAGAGAAAATATATCTTCTGTCCCTCTCTTACTCATTATCTTACATATGTAATGGTTTCACAGATTCACTCTCATGCAAATTTCCAACGCCGACCGTGCGTATAGAAGTATAACTTCAATAATTAAAAATAGATTTGAACATTGGCTAGAGCACGATGGTATACTTCCAAGTTCCCAATATGGTTTTCGCAAGTCTAGGTCCACTCAAGACGCAACTACAGCTCTAGCTACTTCAATTCAGATTAATTTTACATCTAATAAGTCTACTTTTGATAATGGTAATTTAGACATTATTTACCAAAAAATGTTGTATATTGGAATCCCTAGATCATTTGCTCTCTTTTTAAAATCTTTATATTCTAACAGATCAACTTTTTTAAAAATTAAAAATGAGGAATTTTCATACCTCCGACTAACTAATATTGGATTGCCATAGGGGAGTATTTTAAGCCCGATTTTATATATCCTGTACAACATAGAACTTGAAGTTAGTATATCCAACCATACAAAAATTCTTCAATATGCTGATGATGTTTTATATACAGCAGGAAAATTGTTAAGTACCTGTGAGGATAATTTGAAAGTCACATTAGAAATCGTAAATCAGTGCTATGAAGAAATAGGATTATCAATTTCTGACACAAAAACTGAGGTGTGTTACTTTTCACAAAAACATAGAGTTCCACAAGGCAATCTTAATGTGGGAAAATTTAATTTCGCTATAAAAAACTGTATTAAATATCTTGGTACTTATCTAGACAAGAAATTGTTAAGAAAATATCACATTCATCAGATTGTTAAAAAATCAGAAAACTCAATAAACATTTTAAGAGCTTTCTGTAAAACAAATTGGGGAGCAGACCCAAATATTGCTTTGATGTTTTACCGTAACATGATCAGACCGATTTTCGACTATAACTGTCATTTGTTTGGATCAGCGGCCAATACACATCTAAACAAACTTGAAGTTTAAAAAAATAAATGCCTGAGATTATACCTAGGTTATTTAAAATCCACTCCAGTCCAAATAATGGAAAATGAAGCGGTGGAACCTCCATTGCATTTACGCCGCCAATTCCTTAGCGACAAATTTACAGTCCGAATTACATATGTCCAAAAATTGTAAATACCTTCAAGATATTAATGAGCTGTCAGATTTAGACCTCACCCATATGTACTGGAGAACTAAAAAATCTATACCTTTGGTAGAAAGCTATCTAAGTACGGTAAAATATAACGATATTCTCTATAAAAGCCAAATTCCGCCCTACTACGGTGAAATGGCAAAGACACTATTTTCTAGAAAGGTTAGGATATGTTACTTAAACTTACATTTACTCCCAAATATGTTTGATATAATTATTAAAAAAAATGGACAAATTATCAGTACATTTTTACTTATGGGTCAAAAGATGCAAATGGAACGGGATGTGCAATGTTCCACGAAAATAAAAATTACCGTCACCAGTATAGCTTACCCAGTAAATGATCAATATACACAGCAGAAATTATGGCAATAATGTTTGCTGTAAAAGCGTGGTCAACAGATTTAACAACATTCAAACAGTCAAACACATGAACCACATGAATTGAACTGAAAATTCTTAAAATTCTTTATGAAACTAAAAGTAAACAAAAATTTGATTCCAGCGACAGATTTTGACACCGTTAGTAGACAAAAACTTAAAAATAATTGGCATTTACATTACAGAGAATGTAAGACTGGCTTAATTTTTTATAACTGTAACACTAGGTTACCCTCAAGAACATGGTTCTACACAGAATCTAATCGACATTTTATAAAGACCATTAATCGGCTGAGAGCAAATCATGCTCTTACACCATCTTACATGCATGGAATCGGCTTATCAAATACTCCCAATTGTACTTGTGGCAAAATAGGCGATCTAACACATATTATATTAGAATGTGATTTACAAATGAATAATGTATTGTTTTCCAATAAACCTTAATCTTTTAATATTTTCAAATAATATGGAAATTCTTCATTGCATTTACAAACATGTTAATAGTTATTTAACCAACAAGTGTATGAGATATATAATGTTCGAGATTGTTAATCGCCATTTTAATTCACTAGTTCGTTACAAAACTTTTCCGTCGACCGTACTTTTCAGAAATAAAAATATCTTAGTTTAAATTTTTATTTACTTAACGATAAATAATGACATACAATGACAGACAGTACTTACAGCGGCTACTTCATTTTAAATAATTTTTTAGTGGGAATATAAATAGGTATGTTTGGTTGCCTACACCACAGGTAACTGCCAATCACAGAGCGTTAAATGTGGTTAAATTAATTTATACAAGCAATGTATGTTGTATTGCCTATAATGAAATCGTTCATTAATAGAAAATCATTCATTAATAGGGGTCATTAATCAATGATTTTGAGGGTGTTAAAATTAATCATAAATGGACGGTCGACGGAAAAAGAGAGAAGCTAGAAAATGAGCAGGAAAGGTCGGGTGTAATAAAAAAATTCTTACCTAATGTCTGATTTTCAGTATTCTTATTTGCAAAGCGTCTTCTCAATGTTATTGAAGGAATTCTAAGAATACCTATTGAAATTTCCTCCATAGCAGGTACTAATGGCTTTTGCGCATATTCTGTACGTGTAGAGGCTCCAGCTTTTTCAACCTATTTGCGAGGCATATCTGAAAAGAGAAATAAGCACATGCATTAGGTACATGCAATAACTGAAACAGTATAATAACTCATGGGGATGGATGCTCTTAAGGGCAAGGAAATCTGATTTCAGTGTGTCGCAAGTTACCTAAGATGGCCATTGTCAGTCTTATTCTCCGGTATAGTTCGCATGCTTTTTTATTTATCCTTCTTTTAGGTAGTCCTAACCGCTTATAGGAATGGGATGACACCACCAAATCTCTATAATTTTTTTACAGTCCCCTTTCATCTGCCTTGAGCTAGTTGGCCTCGGCTTCGTGTAACTCTTGGTTAATCAGTGTTTTTGTTTATTCCACCCAAGGGCTTGGAGATCTTCCCCCAAGTATTTTAGCTTAAACTCTGCCTTAGATTATCAGTTTTTCCATCGTACCTGTTCTTCTGACAATCTGTCCAAAATACTGCAAATACCTCTGTTGTATTTGTTTAACCAATCTATCTTTTACTTTAAATTGTTGTATTGATAAATTTATTCGATGTTTGACCCAGGATATTCTTCACGTGCGTCGGTATACCCACATCTTAGAAGCCTCTACTTTATTTGTATTTGCTTTTTTCGGGCTTCACTTTTTTCAGGCTGTTTCAGATACATATGCTGCTATGCGAAAAATTAGTGCTGTTACCAACCTTAGACACAATAATGTATGCACTGTTATTGTCAAGATTTTCCAGATTGTTACCAGTTTCGTCATAGCTGTTCTTGCAATATTAAGCCTTCTATGTATCTCTCCCTTCACATCTTCTTTTTATTATGGGTCACGGATTATTAATGTTTATCTTTACTAATACGTATTATCTTCTCCAGATATTTATACGAAATATTTTAATATATATTCAGGGATTTTTCAGTATTCACTGCCTTCACTCGCTCAACCGTTTCCACCTCTCTCTGTTGTCCCATTCTCCATCGTTTAGGTCTCTATTACTCATGGCGTCGTCTACTTCGTTCCTCCAGGATTTTCGTGGTCGTCCTCTTTTCCTCCTTCCTGTGGGGCTCCATTCGGTTCGCTAGTTCTTCTTACATGTCCATACCACTTTAGTCTTTAATGTTCGAGATTGTTAATCGCCATTTTAATTCACGAGTTCTTTACAAAACTTTTCCGTCGACCGTACTTTTCAGAAATAAAAATATCTTATAAAAAATGAAAAAAAAATCTATCTTACCGATTTTAAAAATATCTTAGTTTAAATTTTTATTTACTTAACGATAAATAATGACATACAATGACAGACAGTACTTACAGCGGCTACTTCATTTTAAATAATTTTTTAGTGGGAATATAAATAGGTATGTTTGGTTGCCTACACCACAGGTAACTGCCAATCACAGAGCGTTAAATGTGGTTAAATTAATTTATACAAGCAATGTATGTTGTATTGCCTATAATGAAATCGTTTATTAATAGAAAATCATTCATTAATAGGGGTCATTAATCAATGATTTTGAGGGTGTTAAAATTAATCATAAATGGACGGTCGACGGAAAAATATGTAAATATAAGTTGTAAATAGTATATAGGCATAATCTGTTAATATGGTTTGAAAAAAAAACAAAAAAAAGTATACCACAAATTAATAAAAAAAACGTAAAAGAATTAAGAAAATAGAAATAGAAAAAAAAAACAAAAAAATAAATACAAAAAAAGCAAAAAAAAAAACAAAAAAAAACAACAAAACAAATAAAAGAAAACAAAACAAAAAAAAACAGGAAAATAATAAAAGAATAAAAAAACCAAATAAAAATATATCAAAACAAAATTTATGTATCCATAAAAATATTAGTACTAACATTGATAACTGATAACAAGAAAATTTTGACTATAAATCTGCAATCAATAATAATTAAAATTCAGCCGATTTTAACAATAAACAAAAACAAGTCTGGCTAATTAGCTCTGCCAAAGCCATTTTTTTCAAAAAAAAAGTTCACTTTTGCTATATTCTCGTGTTTCTCGTATTATTTTTTTATCTTCCACGATTATTCCCCTGTTTGATATTAATAATCGTAAATACTAAAATTGTTGCTATAATTTGTCTTCTTTCGTATATTTTAAGTTGTCTTAACCCGGCGAATGTGTGGTGACATTTTCTGACAGTAGCTGTGTGTTGGAGTAATTATCACCCCATTTTTTTTTATTTATAAAATTGAGAAAATATTTTATTTTTACATGCAATCATGCAATAAATCATGGTTATATTGTTATATATCTTTTATCAAGTGTACATCAGTTTAAAAATTTTCGTTAAAAAATTCAATGATTCAAAAAATATACTAAAATTTAGTTTATTAAATTTTTGTCGGAGATACAGAAAAAAAAATTCAAAATTTAAAAAAAGTAACCAAGAACTTTTGTTTAGATAGCATAATTAACAATTTGTTGCACATTTAGAAAAAAATATGCACAATATCAAGACAAAGAAAAATGTCACATTTCACACATTTCTTTTGAGACTTTCTATCCTTTCCACAGGGACTCTCTGAGTTTGTCAGTTGGCTTGTTATGTTGATAAATAACATAACTATTTATTCATGCATTATTAAGCAGTAAAAAAATTGTTACAGGCCATCGCTTGCTATTACGAGACACATTATATAACGCAGACATTTCATCAACCATATCCACGCCACCTTTTGTGCGATTATAAAAGTCTATATTCTCAGGTTTATTTGATTTGTGGTCAAACTCTATATCATGATGAAGTGAAGAAGCTACTAACACTATTTTATTTTTCTTCGGGACAAAGTACATCAAAGAAATGTCTGTTTTAAATCCGAAAATTGCGTAGTTTTCAGCTCTGTTTTTGGAATTCAAAAAAATTGTCGGTATTTCCCTCTTGTTTTTACGAATAGTTCCAACACATGTTAACCGATGTTTACTAAGTAAATGGGGCGGACGTAATTTCGGCCGGAAAAAGAGCAGGTACTAAAAGCCGGTAGGTAAATTCGGCCGGAGGTTTTAAGTTGCTTCCTTATCTCATAGGTATTTTCGGCCGCAAATCAAATAAAATAACAGAATGCTTTATATTAAAATATTTCTTTATTTCAATAAAATTATTACATCAACTTATTTCTATAAATTAAGTAAACTATAAATTTTTAAAAAACGTTTTGATGTGATACAGATTTAACGAAATTAATTCTAGAAATATTGTCAGATCGAAGCATATTTACCATGTTTTCGATAAATTTTAGTTTGTTTTTTACTTGTTTGTCTTTAATTTTTGCTGGAATATTTAAATTTTTTATTTTTAAATATGCATCGATCTGACAATCTTTTAATTTTTCTATAAAAATAAATATAGAAGGGTGACTTGAATAAAAACTAGAATTAAAGTGCGAATGGAATGATTCGCAGGCATTTGTGGTTCTTTTAATTGATGGGTTTTCATATGCCCATATATTTGGTGGAAAATGAGATTCTGGCGCTATGTAGTTTTCTAATAAATAGTCTGCGTATTTATCTATAAGTTTATGGTTCGGTTTGTATGACATGAGATCAAATATGAAACAATCTTCAACTTCAGAGGGGTCTAAATAAGTTAGCCCAAAAGTATGAGTAAGCCATTTGCTTTCCTCGCAGTTTTTATCTTTATACATTTGGGTTAACCCTAATGATTGTATTTTCCTATACCACGCCTGGTGCAAGTGGAATCTACAACCATTTAGTTTGGTTTTGGGAAAGACAACTTTTAATGCGTTATGAATTGCGATTTCAAAATCCACAAATACCTCCTTCGGTTCAAAAACAATATTATAAAGTTCAAAAATTTTAGATTTTACCAACAGAAAAAGTCTCATATATGTGTCACTGGTCTTATTGGGCAACAGACAATACAAAAGAGGAACATAATGCCCATTTTCCAGTCCATGGATGGTAAATAACTGATAAAAATATTTTGTACAATAAGAAAATGTGCCATCCATGTAAAAATCTTTCATTTTACATAAACTTATTATATTTGTATGGCAAGAAAAAACAATGATATTATCAGCTGTGCTGTTAATAAACAAAAAATTTTCACCTGTTGTGGTTTTCGGTCCATAACTATCGAGTACAGAATGTACATCGTGAATATCCTTAGGCAGGGCTGGTAAGAGCTTACGGCGGCTGTTGTACAAATTTCTTCTTATTAGACTGACATCTATCGATGACAAATTCTCTGGCAAATGATTTGAAAGAACGCTTTTAATAATTTTTGAAGGTTTCTCCGATATGTCTTCCTCAGCTTTGCGCTTGCATGAAGTCGTCACTATTTTTCTCTCCAACGTAGTTTCATCGGACTCGTGGTTGTGGATTAATTCACTTCTAGTAACTGTGTATTCCGCACCAACAGTGTACAGTTTGGCTAAACATCTTAAATTTTTCTTTATACACCTCCAACGTACTTCACCACTTTTTAATACGTCCTGTTTACAAAACTGAAACTTTTCTACAACTAGTAAGTCACAACCGCGTGAACTCTTAATTACTGAAACAGATGCCATCGTATACAAATAATATATTTTATGCTTTCTATCGACTAGTAGCTTCAAGATAAGTTATAATACTGACTAGCTATAATAATTTTATACCTGTTATTTGTGAATTTTATACATTTAAAGGAATAATCTTAAGTAGGTACAACATAGTTATTAGAATAAAGAGATAAGTAAATTAAAGGTATTTCCGACAGGTACACAGGATTAGGTATTTCCAAATAAATACACAATTAATATTTTACAGAAACTATGAAGCGTAATTACCAATATTTTAATCTCATCGTAAACATCAACCCCTCGGCCGAAATTACCCCTGTCATAAATGGTACCCCTTGATTTATGCAGGTAGGCCAAGGGATTACCGGCCGAAATTACGCCCGCCGAGTAAATGTTCCATTAGCAGTATACTGGTGAACCTTTGTGTTCGCTTTGATTTAAATGCACCTTTAAAGAGAGTACACACAAATAATAGATTTATATAATTTAAATAATTATCTTCCCATAAAACGGTTAGAAGTTTACCCGCTAAGAGTAAAACACTCACTTTATGTGTTTTACGAGTTATAAGGTTTTATTTGTCATGAGATTATTAATAAAAATGATTAAAATTTGTCAAAAGTCGATTTTAGACTTAAATTTACATTCCTTTCAATTTGAGTCATTGAATAATAAAGGTAGAATTAAAAAAGCCACATTTTCATCGTTTTAATTCTCTAGAATGATTTATTTTAAATGGAAAGTGTCTATTTTGTAGTGAATTATTATTAGTAGCTAAATATAAGATTGACTGATGCGCAGTGTATTTGACATTTTCGTTTATATTTAGTTCATTTGTGTACTAACAAAATCATTTATACCTGTCTATATGTCCTATATAGCTATTTATGTTTGTATTTTTTTTTTCAAAAATACGGTTTATTTTATATTCCCTATTAGCCGTTCGTAAAACGATTAGTTCCGCATTATTTTAACAACGAAAGCGAAAAGTGCCTAAATATTTACAACATAAAATTTAAATAGAAGAAAACAAAAACAAAATTAAAAAAAACCTAAATATTTACTGGCATCAATTTTCAAAGATCAAGTTGCTTCAGTGGCGGACAAAGGCTAAATCGGGTCCTAGGTAACATTGTAATTCCGGGCCTATTTTTCAGTCATGACACCTATTTTGCTTTTGGTAGTTTGGTTTCAAAACATATACGATATAGTTCTATTTAATTATTGGATTCCAAGCGAAAATTGGAATGGTTAAATAAATTCTCAGTATTGTGTTTAAATTTGGGAATGTGGCAATAATATATTTTTTTTAATAAATGACCACATGGATACAGGCGAAATAATATTTTCTTATAAAAATCTCTCTATACTTATAACAGTTTTAAATTGTAATACTTCCTTTTTCAGTTCTGCTAGGTTTAAATAGTGTTCATAATATTTTTATTCCTCTATTGAATAGTCACGAACTTCACTATGATGAAAATTGTTTAAATTTAAGGTAATCACAGTCAGTGAAGTTTACATGTTTTGACAATTTTTTATGTACATTTTTCAAATTATTCGTCCGTTTTATCGTTATCGTTGTTTGCTTGGAAAATAATTTACAGACCTAATAGTACAGTAAGTTATTGATTTCAATATAATCCAAACAATCCCATTTAACTTTTTCCCTGCTATTCATTGTTTAGAAGAAGGAAGCAATAGAAGCAATTTCCTTTTTATTTGTTTTGACCTTTCCTTACATCGAATAGAAGATGATTCCAAAGTTTCATTTATTAATTTTAGTGGATTTTTTATATAATATTCTCGCATGGCGTCTGTTAAGTATCTGGTCATAATGCAATGTCGTTTACAAAACTCTTAGTTTCATCATTACTTTGGGATGATTTTAAATTTATATTTTCTTCTTTTATTTCATCTTTACGATCAGAACTGCTTGGTTTTCCTGCTGGTCTTTTTGCAGAATAGTTTCGGACACAAATGATGTTTCTGCAGTTTAAACAGGTGAAATTTGCGACAATGATGACGATTGTTGTAATTGTTCTCCATCTCTAGTTAAGACATTTTCCAACGTTCTTTTGATTTGTTTTGCCACTTTATCTTGATCTGATTTTTGTTTTATTTTTTAACACCACTTACATTTTAAAGGAACTCATTTTAATGACTACGTACTAAAAAGAAAGAAGAAAATGATGTTCAATTAAATTTATTTTAGTCAATATCACATTCACAATTTATGGTATTTTATGGTATATAATATTTTAATTAAATAATGTATTATTTTTATAAACACTTCATTTGTTTTAATAATTAAAAGATATTAATTAGTCCAATTACTTTTTCGTAGGACCAGCAGCTTTTCTAGCCTTTTGGTCAACTTGGCGGTTTTTGGATTAGATGCCAGTGGTTTTTTCGTAGGACTGCCTTAATTTGATTTCTTCGCTTTGGTTAGTGTTTTTATTCTTCTGCGAAAGTCAGAACTGGGGATGAAGATGACGAAGTTTTAGAAGCTGACTTCTTTTTAACTTTAATGGCTTTGGTCGGCTTTTCTCTGTCTTTGATGGTACTTCTTTAGCCTTAGGCACTTTCTTTACAGATTTTGCCTTTTCGCTGGCAGCAGAACGTTTGGCGGCGGTGGCAGTTTTTTTCGGTTGTTGGGTTTGTGTTTTGTTTTTGTTCCTCCAGCTTTAATTTTTTTCCTAAACTAGGCTTTGTAGATCTAAAACACGATGAGATAGACGCTAACTTGAAGATTCTGATGCTCCTTTTCCTTTTATTTATACCGACGATCCAGTAGCAACTGCAGCTTTTAAATATTTTTTGAAATGATGATGTTGATGAACGGTGCAACTTTTTCCGCATCTACTTTATAATTTGCAGCGATATATTTCTTGATAGCTTGAAGATAATAACCACCTCTTTTTGGATTTTTTGCCTTCTTTTCATTTTTGAATAGTGAAGGCGTTTGTGGTGTTGCAGATTCCGACGTAGCAGAAGTGACTGATGATTGGTTTTCTATATTTAGGAATTTTACAAAGTATTAACTATGAATCCAAAACAATCTATTTGCAATCAAGTCTAGGACTTAAGTCTTAATTGCACAATTTTCAATCAAAACTCACATAAGATACAATACGTAACGTTCAGGAGACTAATTTAAAGAGCTACATTTGACTTTTTAAACTCAATAGGCGCGAGACTCTATCGTATTTACACACATCGACATTGACCCTTGCAGGTGTATAGTAGCACGCGAATGCATAATTAATTATAAAAAATAAATTCCTAATTTTCGGGCCCCAAAAATTACGGGCCTAGGCACGTGCCTAGGTTGCCTAGGTCTTAGTCCGCCCCTGAGTTGCTTTACCCGAAAACATTGTTTTCTTACTCTACCTATAGTCTAGGCGGGATCTGTTTTGGATTGGACATTTTCCATAGGAAGCTATTTTTTTGCTGGAATCCCTTCAGGATGTGCCCAATATCGATAATCACGATATGCGCCAGTCGCAAACCCTGTGCTAAATTTTGTATTTACCAAAATCTGAAAACAATTGAAAATTTCTCATTTTTTTGCTCCTATTTTCGTTTATAATTCGGAAAATATTGATCCTAGAGAAAAAATTATAAGAAGTTAAAAGTTTCTTTATTCAATTTTACACAATATTTCGTTAGCTAGAAATTGAAAATTTAATGTTTATTGTTGAAAAAAATAGCAATAATTGGAAAAAAAGTACAAAAAAATAAAGTTAATCCTTTAAATGTTTTCGACTTTCTAAACTTGACTTACAAGCTCCATATTCCGCCTAAAAAAACCTTTTAATATGTTTAAAACGTGTGCTAAATTTTGTTAAGATCGGTCGGATTATTTTTGCATAATAATTTTTCAACCCAGCCTACTGGAAAAAAATCGCAAATTTTCAAATATATAGTAGGCCCTAAATAAGGCTCTCAGATAGTTTTTTTTTACATATAAAGGAAGGCTCAAACTTTCAAACGCTTTTTGTAAAATTCAAATCGGTTCACTAGGACAGCCTAGAAATTTTTTTAAAGTTTTAAACATTTTTTTTATATATTAGGCTTATAAACAAATTGAATAACTTTACGGGCTTTAAACATATCAATTTCAAAATTTATACACTTAAAGAACATTAAAAGACGCTTCTTAAAAAAAAAAAGATAAATTCGGCTTACTGGATGCCGAGATATTGAAGGTCAAAGTTGGCATACATTTGCCGTGTAACCATAAGTGATAGAGGGCTCGTTTTTAAACAATTACTTGTCAAACAAATACAAAGTCTTGTCAAGTACTTTTTATATGAAAAGTTTTACGTAATGCGCTTCATGGCAACATCCATAAAAAAGATAAATAAAAAACCGTTTTCGCGTAAAATGTCGCTCGGAATGCATGAGTGGTGGTGGTGGGGGACATTCACTCGAAATGTTAATCGGCGAGTTCAAAATCATACCGCGCGCTAAATATTGCATTATCTCGGCTTCTTGTTAACCAATTTTGCTCTTTTTTTTTTAATTGATGTCTCGGACGACAAGAATTTCAAATATCATATTTTCAAATACCTTTTTTAATTGCAATTTGGGAAATTTGCAATAAAGAATTGTATGTTAAACAAGTAATTGCATTTTTTCTTCATGCATTTTTTTTGAGCTTGCAATTTATACATTGAAGGAAATTGTTATTTTTAGTAAACAAATATGTATTTATAAATGGTTAATAAATAATTTAAATTGTTAAAACAAAGGCGAACGAAACAAATTTTTTTTTTTTTTCATAAATAAACTTTATTTTGACTCAATCTTCAATAATTTTTTTTAGTCTTTTTCTATTTTTCGAAGGATATGTTTAAAGCTTGTAAAGTTATTCAATTTGTTTATAAACCTAAAAAATGTTTAAAACTTTAAAAAAATTTCTAGGCTCTCCTAGTGAACCGATTTGAATTTTACAAATAGCGTTTGAAAGTTTGAGCCTACCTTTATATTTAAAAAAATTTGCAACTATCTGAGAGCCTTATTTAGGGCCTATTATAAATTTGAAAATTTGAGATTTTTTTCCAGTAGGCTGGATTGCAAAATTATTATGCAAAACATATCCGACCGATCTTAACAAAATTTAGCACACATTTTAAACATATTCAAAAGTTTTTCTAGGCGGAATATGGAGCTTGTAAGTCAAGTTTAGAAAGTCGAAAACATTTAAAGGAGAATTCATTTTTTTGTACTTTTTTTCCAATTATTGCTATTTTTTTAACAATAAACATTAAATTTTCAATTTCTAGCTAACGAAATATTGTGTAAAATTGAATAACAAAACGTTTAACTTCTTATAATTTTTTCTCTAGGATCAATATTTTCCGAATTATAAACGAAAATAGGAGCAAAACAATGATAAATTTTCAATTGTTTTCAGATTTTGTTAAATAAAAAATTTAGCACAGGGTTTGCGACTGGCGCATATCGTGATTATCGATATTGGGCACATCCTGAAGGGATTCCAGCAAAAAAATAGCTTCCTATGGAAAATGTCCATTATGGTCTGAATTTCTACAGATTCCGCCTAGTCTACTATGCTGTCGAAATCCTGCTTATCGGAATTCTTCAAACATACCAAATTAATGCAATTTATAAGTAGGTACATTTCGATACATTAATACGCTGTTTGATTTTATTTCATACACATAGACAATTAGGTATCAGCTGTTGTTATTCCTCTTGTACTTCCCTTGTGTAATACTCGTATACCCCTAAACGTTGCCTGTTTGATTTGTTTTTAGTAAAGTCGGTACGAAGTACCCCTTTGCGTGGAAAGGGTGTTTGAGTCTATATACCTACTCGTTGTAAGAATTTCTTTCAAAGAGGTTATAATACACAGAAAATATCTGTTACAGAGCAGAATGACGGGATAACGTTATTAGTTATAAAAAAACTTACAATGAAGTAAACCTGGTGTGTATGGTATAATAAAAAAATTACTAAAATAATGAAAAGATCTATAAGGATTACAATTTTCATCAGGACGTTTTTATCAATGAAAACTTGAGCATTTGCAAATAACCACTTTTAAAGGTGTGAACATCTTTGGAATACATTTTAAATGTTGTAAAAATCACGTAATTATTTCTCAATTTTGTAAACAGAATTTTTGACAGAATACCTTCTTAAAACATTTAGTTTGTACTTGGAAGTGGTTAAATGGTGTACACCACAAAATGCCTTACTTATTTAAATATAAAAGTTAAACCAGTTTCTTTAAACCTTAAATTCTGTTTATCTTGATGACAATGAGATTGTTACTGTTGATTACTATTTCCTAATGTATTTTCTGCACTTGAATAATTGAATCTACCGGATACTTCAATCTTTCGGTAGAGAGTAATTCGGTCCCCAATAAAAATTAAACAGGCTCAGCCGCATCTATTTTAAGATGAGTTAGGTAAATAGTTCTATTTTGTATGCTAAGGACAAGGGGAGTTGCATTTATTTACTTTGGAAAAATTGTTTGGGATGGTTTTGATATCTTTTTCTAAAATATTTGTATTATTTATTGTAAGTATGTAAATAAGCTATAAACATATTTAATAAATTAGTTTGGCAATAATTATAAATCATGTTATGTTTACATCTATTTATTGAATATATTTATTCTATTTACATTTTGTTATATGTTTATTTATGTGTTAAAGATACTATGTATCATTTAAAATATATTGTACATATTACAATAGTTGGATGACTTTTGTCGAAAAAGGTCGATTTCATACCCACAAGTTGAAACTTATTTTAATCGATATACACTCCGCGTCATAGAAAACGGGCCACCCCAAGTATTTAAAATATTTTCGAAATTATTATTTATTGCTACAAAATTAAGCATTTATTTTTTTGTATATTGAATTAATATTATTTTATTTTTAATGTGTCTTGGGTTATTTAAGTTAAATGGGGTGTTGCGAAAGCAAACTGACCATGTAACTGGATTAAGGATATTCATAGAACCTATAAAACAAAACAATTTTGAAAAAAAGTTGTTTACAACTTGATCAATTTTCGAGAAAGCGATTGTTTTGAGAAATGTATGATATTGTAAAGGGGTCTAATGAGTTTTAAACGCATCTCAGATTACAGTAGCCGACTTAGTGTGAAGTAGTCTTGAGTTAATAACGATGGAATTACTGGGAAGTGGATTAAGTCAAAGCAAGTTGCAAGACAATTGAATGTTAGTCGTTCGACTGCACAAAGGACCCAGCAACGATTTATTGTGACAGGATCTCACCAACGACGACCTGGTACAGGTCCAAAAAGGAAAACAACCGCTAGGGAAGATCGCGTCGTCATTCTTGCTGCATTACGGAATCAGACCCAAACCGCTAGAATACTTCAAGGCCATTTACAGCAAGCTCAAGGACCAGCAATCAGCCTTTCTACTATTCGGCGAAGATAAGGGAGCAAGGTTTGACAGCTTGCAGTCCAGCAACAGGGCCCTTACTTTCCCCAGCTCACAAAAGACGAAGACTCGATTTTGCCTGTGAGCACATCAATTGGACAGCAGACGATTGGAAAAAAGTATTGTTTACGGATGAGTGTAGAATGTCTATTTATGGTAAAGATGGACGCAGTAAGGTGTACAGACGGGCTGGAGAACATTTCGCTGGTTGAACTTGGCACCACGGGTTGCTTTTGGTGGTAGTTCAGTAATGTTTTGGTCAGGGATTTCTTTTGATGTGCATACGGATCTCGTCGTGATCGACAGAGGTGCGTTAACAGCAGTAAGGTACATAACGGAAATCTTACAACATTACGTGATGCCCTATGCTGGATTTATTGGCAACGAATTCCTGCTAATGCAGGATAATGCGGGACCACACACGGCAAGGATAGTAACGGAGTACCTTGACGAGGTTGGTATTCCAAAAATAGACTGGCCTGCTCAAAGCCCCGATTTTAATCCTATTGAGCATATATGGAGCCTGCTAAAAAGTCGCGTTAGGCCTCGCATACCTGCTCCAACAACACCTTTAGAGCTTCAGATGGCACTCATTGATGAATGGGCCACTTTTCCCCAAAGAGATATCCAAAACGTTATAAATTCCATGCCAAATCGAATGAGGAGTGTCATCCAGAATCGAGGTGGCAATACCCATTACTGAAAATGGATACCAGCTTTTTTTTTAAATATACAATTCATTGTTGTTTTAAAAACTGTAAATTGATTTTTTGAATAAATTTCCTATTTTTCTTAAAGTTTTTATTTTCGATTGATGTTTTACGATAATGATGAAATTTTATATTCAACGAGTTATTGATTCAATATACAAAAAAATTAATGCTTAATTTTGTACCAATAAATAATAATTTCGAAAATATTTTAAATATTTGGGGTGGCCCGTTTTCTATGACGCGGAGTGTATTATGATGCCCCAACATAGGACAAGTTAGACGAAGAAAAAGATAATTTCTATGATGAATTAGAAAGAACATGACAATTGTCCCAGAAATGACATTAAAATAGTAATTGGTGATCTGAACGCAAAAATCGGAAGGGAAGAAATATATCTACCGCACATTGGTAAATATAGTCTCCATAATAATACTAATTCGAATGGACACCGAGCAGTCACCTTCGCAGCCTCAAAGAACATGATCGTAAGAAGCACATGTTTTCTACACAAAAAAATACATATGGGTACAGCATACAAAATATTTACATTAGAGTATTTTATATGGTCGCCTGAGTGCATATTCAGAGGAGCTTCTTGGCGAATATCAAAGTGGTTTTAGGCCTGGTCGATCAACAACAGACCAGATCTTTGTGCTAAGGCAAATACTGGAAAAAACCTATGAATTCAATATCGACACATACCATCTTTTCGTAGATTTTAAATCGGCCTATGATAGTGTTCTAAGAAATAAATTGTATGAAGCCATGGATGAACTCCACATCCCCGATAAACTGATAAGATTAGTTAAGGCTACAATGCGTAAAGTTGTTTGCAAAGTCGAAATACAGGGCGAACAATCACAGGCATTTGAAACGCATGTTGAGCTGCGACAGGGAGATGCGCTGGCGTGTCTCCTTTTTAACATAGCTCTGGAAAAGGCGGTCAGGGATGCCCAAATAGACAACTGAGGAAACATTTTTAATAAATCATCCTAAATTTTGGCATAAATGAGGAGAAAACTAAGATAATGGCATCAACACCCAACAATAGAGCCAGAAACATCGGCCACCAATTCACGGTTGATAACTCTACCTTTGAAGTGGTGGACAAATTCACATACTTAGGCTCCCTGATCACCAAGGAGAACGTCATGACGGAAGAAATCAAGCGAAGAATAATCCTAGCAAACAAATGCTATTTTGGACTGAGTAGACATATGAGAAGCAGAAACTTAAGCCAAAAAACAAAAGTAACCATATTCAAAACCCTTATACAGCCAGTGTTGACATATGGGTCGGAGACATGGATCATTTCCAAGGCAGATGAAAATCTTCTGCTTATATTTGAACGAAGGATCCTGAGAAGGATATTCGGTGAAAATGGTGTTTGGAGAAGGAGGTACAACTACGAGATATATCACAGATATAAACATATATTTGGTGGTAAAGACATAGTATCCTTCATAAAAATAGGAAGACTAAGATGGGCAGGATATCTGGCAAGATCACAGCAGAACAACCCTCCTCCTAGAAGAATCCTTATGTCACAACCTGTGGGAAGTAGAAGTACGGGTAGGCCAAAACTCAGATGGAGGGATGGATGAAATATGAGAGAAAGCTTAAGTCAAGTAGTTTTAAAATGCGCGATTATATTTTGATTTTATATTGCAAAAGTTAATTTAAAAATCCATAAACAAATTGATATACCGTTCCGTTTCGGGGTAACGACTTGTCGATAGTCTGAACTTTAACGTTCGAAACACCTTGATTATTTCTTACCTACAAGTTTAGTTCTGTTCTGGTATATGGTGCTACATTTCTGTAAAAAGTTACACACAGTTTGCCAATGAAAATTGTCTATAATAATTTGTAAACAAATTAAAAAAAATTGAGTGGAAATATTTTTTTTTGTTTTTGAATAATTAAGGTATTTTTAAGACGAAAGTTATTGTTGGGATTTTTCGTAAAACGCGTTCTTTAGTCGTCAAATGTAAATAAACAAAGTAATTACCTTTGCGTTTCGAGATTTACAGATCAAAAGCTTTAAAGTTTGAAAATACATTGATTATTTCTTACCTACTAGCTGAATATTGTTTTAGTCGAAACTGATACTGCAATATTATATTAAAAAGTTTACACCAAGTTTACCACGGAGACCTGCTTATTTATAAAAATTTATAAACAACTATTATTTTTTATCTCTCTTATTGCTGCCACTGATAGAATTTTTTCTTGGCCTTTCTCCACAAAATAAGCAAAAAATATTTTTTTCGAGTGTCGTTTTAGGAAGACGGCTACTAGTTTCAGATGCTTCTGAAATTTCTCTTGCTCTTGCTTGTATCTGAAAATAAATTTGCGCAAACATAATCGA
The DNA here is from genome assembly GCF_040954645.1 of Diabrotica undecimpunctata. Taxonomy (NCBI): domain Eukaryota; kingdom Metazoa; phylum Arthropoda; class Insecta; order Coleoptera; family Chrysomelidae; genus Diabrotica; species Diabrotica undecimpunctata. Next base: position 137,082,476 of record NC_092804.1, on the reverse strand, counting down.
ATCTAAAATATTTTATTTATACATGTTAATTTTTGCACATTTTCAATTAGAAAATAAATTTTATAACAGTTATTTCATTTACAAAATTTGTATTTTTTCACTAATTTGTATTGATGAATTTTATTTAATTTCAATGTTAATTAAATCACATCACAATTTAATTCTACTTCAAACATTGTCGAATTAGTAGCATCAGCCTTTAAATTTCAGTTACAAATTTATATATTTAAAACGAAATCAATAAGGGTAAAATAATTTTAAAATTAACAAATAAAAAAATTAATATTATACCTAGCTTTTCCGTTTTTACCACATCGTCTGAAATAGATACCACAATTAATCATAGTTAAACACATGCATATCAACATAATGTAGGTACCCGTACAGTCCTGGAGTAAGTTATAGAACAACTGTGTAACCATTGAACAACCCATCAGAAACGGCGGGTGCCAATGGGTAACAGTATGGCTACCTCGGAAAGTTAGGAGTCAAGTTAAGAGCCAATCTTCTTCTTCTTCAAGTGCCATCTCCGCGACGGAGGTCGTCAATCATCATAGCTATTCGAACTTTTGAGACGGCTGCTCTGAAAAGTTCATTTGATGTACATCCGTACCACTCTCTCAGGTTGCGCAGCCATGACATTCTACGCCTCCCTATGCTTCTCTTTCCTTGGATCTTTCCTTGCATGATCAGTTGGAGCAAGGTGTATTTCTCTCCACGTGTAATATGTCCGAGATATTCCAATTTTTTTGTTTTTATTGAATTTAAAATTTCCATTTCTTTGTTCATCCTTCTCAGAACCTCTTTGTTTGTGACGTGTTCTGTCCATGATATTTTCAGAATTCTTCTGTACACCCAAGGCTCAAATGATTCCAGTTTTTTCATTGATGTAGCATTCAAGGTCCAAGATTCCATTCCATAAAATAAGGTCGAAAAAACATAGCACCTCGCCAACCTAACTCTTAGTTCCAGTTTTAAATCCCTGGTACATAGAACTCTTCTCATTTTGTTGAAATTTGCTCTAGCCTTTTCTATTCTTATTTTTATCTCCTGTAGGAGCTCCCTAAGAGCCAATGTAGAACAATAAACTCGCAACTTTCTTTGGGAGCCAATTGTTGGGCCTCGTTTAGTTCAGTCTCTCAGATGAGAGAACGTCTTATCTTAGAAGTAAATGTGAAAATGAGTTTGGCTAGGACAATAAATATAAAAATTGAAAATTTTAATATTAAATTAAAATCAAACAAAACATATCTTTAGCTATAAAATTTTTTTAAATGATACTTACGATTTCTCATGTTGTCGTCAAGTAGTTAAACAGTATTACCGAATGTATTTGTTGGTTGGTAGTTCCAGTTGTTCATACTGGTATTAAACTTCTGTGATATGTTGTGTTCCCATAGCAGCGGCCACCAACTGCAGCATTTTATTTCCAATGGTCGAATTGAGCCAAATTGACAAAAACTAGAAAAATTAACCTTGTGTTAGCAACATTATATGTTTTAAAATATTTCCTTGCCATATAAAAATTGAAAATAATTATAATATTAAACAACAAATATCAAATTGGCAATGATAAAATGAATATAATAATTATTAGATGAATTAGTTAAATTATATTATAAAATACGGAGGAGAAAGTATAACCCTAGTGATGACAAAACTTATACAAAAACTAATATTGCATTGCAAGATACCAGACGCATGGAGAAACAACATAATGATACCAATGTTCAAGAAAGGAAATACAGAAGACCCCAACAATTATAGAGGTCTAAATCTACTGAACACCGCACTTAAGCTTACCACAAAAGTCCAAACCAACAAAATCAATAAACTAACAACTTTATCAGATGAACAACAAGGATTCAGATCCGGAAGATCCTGCGTAGACGCCGTATTTGTACTAAGACAAATCACAGAAAAGGCCATCTAGTACAATAAACCAGCAAATCTATGTTTTATAGACCTGGCAAAAGCTTTAGATCGCATCCAAGTCAAAGACGTCTTACACCTACTGTATAAAATAAACGTACCAAGCAATATTATACAAACAATCGAAAGCATCTACTTACATAATCGAATACAGACAAAGATAAATGGAAGACTAACACAGTGTATACCAGTACAAAGCGGAGTCAGACAGGGTGACTCGTTAAGCTCACTTCTCTTTAATATAATACTGGATGAAATAATACAAGCAGTACATAATCATCATGGTTACAGAATGGGGAATAAAGAAATCCAAATAATCGTTTGGCGTTCACTAATGGGCGTGCCTGAGGAATGTAGAGGGGAGAATAAGAGAAAATATGATTGTTATCTTTATCTCTATTCACTGAAAATATGATTATATAACTGTGTTAAATACCCTGTTAAATTTTACTATACCGACCATAAACTTTTACCTCCATCCTATATATATATATATATATATATATATATATATATATATATATATATATATATATATATATATATAGATATATATATGAATATATATATATGTAATAGCATAACTTTGTGAACGATATAGTTTCCGCAAAAAATAAAATACTGAATTATAATTTATGGTATTTTAATATATTCAAATGTCTTACATCTTTTATTAGAAATTAGTACCATGTTTATAACCGGTAAATAGACATTACATAGAAAAGAGAAGGAACAACCATGTTTGGATATTAAATCATAAGACCTCCATGACTTCCGCTGTAAAATAAACACGGAGTGTGTTTAATACCTGAGCTGCAAGCAAATGCTGTAAGATTGCGAAAATAGAAGCACTTAGATGGAATTAGTAAGTAGTTGAATTGTTTTCACAAGCACACTATTTAAGCTTATTCCAAAGTTGAAAGTGGTTGAAAGTTTGTAGTGTTTGTGTTATTTTTCCATTGTATATCAACAAAAGTTTGTGAAACACATAATATATGTATTGTAGTTTTTGTCAAAATTTTGTTTAATATGGTTTCATGTGCTACATGCATATATTTTAATTGAAAGAAATTACACTGTGGCCTCTATTTTTTAATGTTTATTCGAAAGAAATTATGAAAATAACATGTATGTTACGGTTAAAACGCCTATATCGAATAATACTAGAATTACCCGGATAGAATTAGAATTATGCAATCATAGTGGATAAAGCTACATATGCGCATGTGAATGTTTCTTGGTATTCTGGATTTATTCGTTTCATACTATATTATCCCAGAATTTAATGTTCTTCTCTTTAGGGTTAGTAACAGATCACCTGCACTCCGCTTCGAAAAATTCAAATTGACTTTTATTTTCCCATTTTTATTTTCAGTACAATATACAGTAACAATATACATAATTCATAATTAGCTGTCTACAAAATTTGCCAGAGTGCCGAGGCACAATAGTCCAATAAAAATCTTAATAGCTTATGTTTTGTTTATTCAAACCGTGAAGAATAAGTATGCGGTTATTCCTATGAAGTTTGCTAACGAACCAACGAAGACTTGAGAGTTTGAGCAAAAATTTACTGACAAATTAAATGCAGCAATTAACGCAATCAATTTGATTTGATACGTTTATTTAATTTTGTAAAGAATTTGAATGTATCCTTCTGCTACCTCTGTCTCCAGCCTCCATGTCTTTATTGTATTACTAGTGTATTGTATATTATTATCGTAATATCTGCATCTCTATTAACCCATGGAGTCGCAGAAATAAGGCGGAAACAGTATTTCCTTGTGGATTTTCTAGATTCAGAATTGTGACAGTTTGTCTATTCATATTGTTAATCCCAATATTCTTTTATGAAAAATCCCCTGTGATTTTAGACAATATTGGTTTTCTTCTAGTTTTAGGATTGGCAATGGCAATGATTAGGATTGTCGATCCCAAATCTTTATGGGATCATCATATTTACATTCAGTTTATATGAATCAATATTGAAAACATTTTTTTTGTTGCAGAGCGATGAAAGCGTGATCACTAGCGTAACACTCTTCTTTCTACCATGTACCTCCGCTCATCACTGGTCGCCTTGCTGCTAGCAACGGCGACATTCTTATTACCCTCTACAATCGCTGACAACGAAGAAGACTTCGCTTTCGATGTCACTGAAGACTTGGAGATTGAGTCTGAGGGAGATAAGCTAGTTAAATGGAACGAGAAGGATTTGGTAGCCTATGTTGGAAGGACTTTCCATTTGGTTGTACCGAAAGAGAGCTTTAAAGGCGTGGTCAAAAGTTTTGAGGTGAGTACAGTTTATTTTACTGCTGGATATGTTCTTGGGTCGTAAAAGCCGCACTGCCGTAAAGTCAAATACAGAGTGTTTCAAAAAAAGGTAACACCGTCTCTATGATAGGTAAAAAACTAAAAAATAATTGGAGTTTACTTAGTAAAAAATTTTTGTAACGCAATTCGTTTTCAAGATAAAGGGCGTTGAAGAAAAAAAATGTTACACATTGTTTACGATTTTGCCGAAACTAGTGGCAACATTGTAATGCAATTTTATACGAATATGTTTTTTAAGCTGGTACATCCCATGAATATGTTTTTATATCTTAGTCTCATAAAGGGCGCTAATTACAAGGTTCGTACCGAGTTAACATAACTTTTCAACATAACTTGATTCAACATAACTTTTTTAGAGGTAGAATTATTAATCAAAGTTCCAAGTGGACTTAAACATCATACAATTTTATACAGCTTCTCATGCTGTATAATATAAAATAGTATCCAATATATTTTCTATTTGGAAAAAAGTTGCACGTGGTATTGCAATTACTGTTTTTACATTTGTATCATGATAATCTCTAGTTCTTGTAATCATTTTTTTCTTAAATAAGATCCAGAGACGAAGCCAGTCGCCTAGTATGTCGCCTTTTCCCATATTATGATAGTTTATTCGTGAATATCAATCGTGAGTCCACTCATCGAGAAAAACGTTGTATTGTCTAAACCAAGAAACAATTGGATTTTTTAAAATTAAAACAAAATCTTTATAATACCTAAGAGAAATATAACACAAAATGGAAGTATTGGGAATTGCAGCAACTGTAGATGAAAGAAAACACTTTTCACTTCATCCACGCTTTCGGAAACTATATTAAATTGGTACCATCATCAGGGTAGACTGTAATAAAACATGATGGTAGTTATATGTTGAGAGGATCTTATGACATTATTGTACTTACAATAAGACGCGATTACATACCGTATAAATATAAGAGTATCAGAGTCAATATGATAATTTCAATGTCTATCGAAAGGCGAAGGAAATAGTTGGAAAGTTCCGAAAACGAAACAGTGGAAAAATAACAGATGATGAAGGCAATCTTGACATAACCAAAGAAGATTAAATGAAAGTATGGTAAGAATACTTAAAGAAACTTTTCCACGACCTTTCCAATACAAGAGCCCACCATTGAAGAAAATTCAGATCCCGAAATCCTACGAAAAGAAATAACGGCAGCCGACAGGCAAATGAAGGATGGAAAGGCACCGGGACTTAATGAAATTGCAGAATAGCTGAAGCTGTTAGATACAGAACAAATAAGAATAATAAGTGAAATATTTAATGAAATATACAACGCAGGAAAAATACCAGTAGAGTGGCTCAAATCAGAGTTCGTACCATTGCCCAAAAAACCAGGAGCAAAAGTTTGTGAAGACTATAGGACCATAAGTCTAATGAGCCATCTGCTGAAGCTGTTTTTAAAAGTTACCCACAAAAGAATTTACTGGAAATTTTGAGGAACAATTGCGCCCAATCAGTTTGGATTTGTGAATGCCTTTGGTACGAGGGAAGCTTTATTTAGCGTGCAGGTATTGTTTCAGAAATGTAGAAATGTCAGCAGATGACCTGTACTCGGAGTACATTTTTAAAGAGGCTCTAAAAGATATTGATGAAAGCATCTCAATAAATGGAGTCAAGCTTAATAACCTGCGGTATACAAATGGTACAATAGAATAGAAAACAGTACAACATATGGACTGGATATAAACACCAGCAAAACCTAGCTACTGATCATCAGCGAGGAAAACATAACTGGAGCAAATCTGTATATGAACCAAATGAGAATTGAACGTGTCTCACAGTACAACTAATTGGGAACTATAATCAATGAATCGTGGGACAACACCCAAGAGATTAAATGTCGCATCGAAGAGGCAAAAAGTGCATTTTTTACTAAGAGCTAGCTAGCTCTGTGTTCAAGAGCCATGACTTCATCCTAGAAACAAAAATAAGCCTCTTTAAAATCAAAATCCTCCTATCAAAACCTTAGGCTTTTGAGCTATGGTTATACAGAAGGATCGTGAAGATATCATGGACAGACAAAGTCACCAATGAAGAAGTACTACGGAGGATGAACACAACCGCAGAGTTGGTCAACATCGTCGTGAAGTCCGTAAGCTGCAGTACTTGGAACATATAATGAGAAATCAAGGAAGATATGAGCTACTCAGATTAAGAGCATGCTATAGAAAGACCTCAACACAGCTATTCCGTATAGCAACCAACAGTCATCATAGCCAGAATGATCGCCAACGTTCGGAACGGACCGGTACCCTAAGAATGGACGTACGGCCATTAAAATTTCGTAAAATTTAGTAAAATATTACACTATAATTCTAAGTTAAAAATTATTTAAAATCACTAGACATTAACACACGATGACCCATAGGACACATCGTCGTTAATGGACTCTAGCAAGACAAAGCACATTTAAGGAATGAACTTTATTAACGAGAAAGACTACTGTCATTGCCAGTGGTCTTTTACTACTAAGTATTAAAGCACCAAAGTGCAAATTAAGAAATTTATTTTAGTGTCATAAGTCATGGAATTTTTTATTAATTTTTGTATCTTGTGTTATTATATGCTCTGAAAAAATATCATGACTGATCGATGAAGGACTCCGTACTATATGGAGGAAAACAAAGACTAAGCTTGAGTGAAAGCCTATATAATTGCCCTACTGTCTTCGACACCCTTTGGTTATTGTTAAACTGTTAGTGAGAAAGTTTCCAGTTGTTACCCATGAATATTATTCTGCATTCTAAGTCTACGAATGTTTCTCTATTTGTCTCTTCTATTATTTGTGTTAAGCAGAATACATTATTTGTACAGGTGCGGCCAGCTATAAATCCATCATTATCATTCTGGCTTTGCGTGGGTCCTAGTCTCGTCAAGAATTTTTCTCCATTCATCCCTATCCTAGAGGAAGATCCAGAACCTTGAGTCTTCCTCTTCTTAATATATTTTACGATATCTGGTTCCTGGTATGTTCTACAACGTTCGAAATTGTGCCGTCTTCTGCACACTCCATAGTCATTTACCGCTCCATAGATTCGCCTTAGTACTTTTCTTTCGAAACATCATAACATGTTTTCATTACTTTTTTGTTAGAATCCAGGTGTCTGAACCATAAATCCACCGGAGCAAATAATGGAAATGAGTCGTTAAATTAAAAATTTTACGTAGATGTTTTTGGTTAAACTCAAAGAAGCTTCAATGACTTCAGTAGTGAGTATTCTCTCTTCTGGTAGTGATAACAGCTTGCAACCAATAACGCATGTTTTGGATCAGATTTTAGATCATATTCCGAATCACATTCCGATTGTTTCATTCCTGCACCAATATATCTCGAATCTATCTAGAACTTCCGGAAGCTGGTACAAGTCTCTACCAATATCATCTCAAACACGTTCAATGCAATTTAAATTTGTACTGCGTACGGAATTAATAGTGCCAATCGTGCATCATTATGCAAAATATTGGTATGTCTCCAAAAATAACCATGAATGGTAAAACCTAGTCTTCTAGAATCTTTGCCAGGTATGTGCGGCCAATGTCCCATTCTCGGTGAAGAATAACTCAGTGCAAGCTTCGAAAGATATGCTCTCCCATACCATAACTGATTCTTCACCAAATTGAAATTTCCCGGAAATATACGCTTGAGCATTCCTCTCGGCTGGTCGTCGCCACACTCTTATGCGTATATTTGAGTCCGTAAGACAGAATCACGATTTAAACTCCAAGATGTAACTGTCCAAAACAATTGTTCTCTAAAAACGTAGGGCCAGTAATTCTAGTTCAAGAAGATATGACAGCAGCATGAAGTCGCCTCTTAACTGTCACTTACTTACTTATGTTCATATTTCTCACTTCTTGCAGATGATTTCAAAGAGAAACTGGACAACAGAACCAAGACTTCCTGTTAGTAGACCAATATGTTGATACCGCCACCATACTCATTGTACACCAACGTTTCGCGCTGACGGCGGCCACCTTTGAAAGCTGCGACAATTATTGCTGCAATAATAGAATGTATCCTTATTGCATGCACTAAAAATGAAAACATTACAACATCATTTTGGAATCCACACATAAAATTACAGAAACAAGAACTATTCTGATAACGGTTTTTAGGAGTTTGGGGAGAGGCTCTTTTTTGTCAAATGCTTATCGAATCAACAACTAAGTTTTCTCAGCAATCTTTCTCTCAAACTATGTTACAAAATACAAAAAAAACATAAAATTTCCAAAATAACTTCTAATTTCAGGGTGATCCTAGTTTGATACTCGGCCGAGTTTTAGAAAATGTCATCTTTTCACGTAGTGGGAAACTGACGTAGGTTCCAAGTCTTGCTATCTTTAAGTTTGACTGGTCTTATGAACAAATGTTGGGACAGAAAATGGTGATGTAATGCAAAGCGAAACTTTTGTGATATTAAGTAGATGAAAACTATTGTGATATTTATATTTTATGGCTGTGTGTCGTTTACCCGTCAACAATAATTATAGGACGTTCACTCTCTTTGTTTTTCTATTATACCCTTCCCAGTTGTCTTTAATTTTGGATGTAATTAACTAATGTACGGATATTGTCAGAACAAGATTAGTATAAATATTTTATGACGATTCCAGCATTTCGGGTTGAGAGACATATACGATCGCCCTTGAACCCTTTTATCTTCATTTTAGGCGATGTCTATAAAATTTTAATGGCAATATTGCGAATACATATTGAAATCGTAAATATTTTATAAAATTTTAATTTATAGTGTCAAAGCTATGGGAATCATAAATGGTTATTTTCAAATTTAATTTTACGAGGACAGTTTTGTAAATTATTTCTAAAAAGTAAATCTAAAAATATTTTAGAATGTTTGAATGTAGCAAATACAAAGCAATTTTTCGCTAGTCCTTATACTACAATGCTGGCATATGGGTCTGAAACTAATTATTTTTAAAACATATGCAAACCATCTATTCACCTTCAAACTAAACATCTTAAGAAGCATACTTGGTGCATCCTAGTAAAAGGCATCTGGAGAAGGCAATATCACTTTGAGATTTATAAGGAACACATAGCACATGAGAGGTATGTAATATTTATTGTTTTTAAAAATAAGTATTCTCTCTATAAGGAATATAAACACATAGTACATGAGAAGAATGTAATATTCATTCTTCTTAAAAATAATTAGACTCAGATGGAAATGACAATTGAAGAGCCATTGAAAACTTATCTCCCAAACGAACCCTATTATGAATGTGGGAAATGGGATTATGCGTAGATCAAGACTGAGAGGAAAGGATAGTGCAGAAGAGAACTTAAGGAAGATTGACTCAGCAAATTGGCAACGGTTGGCAATGTACAGAAACGACTGGCGAAATAGATTGGGGAAGGTCCAAATTTTACTAGAATTTATCAGATCAAAAGAGAGAATTCCAACAACCAATACAATAATTTTCCAACAAAGGCTACTTGCCACTGGGGCACCAACAATTGAAAGTGATTTAAACGGAAACTGGGAAAAGATTAAGATCATTTGCATCTAGTGTAAATGAAATTAGAAAATCAATAATAATCAAAATGAAACACTGGTTGACGGAAAGAACGACTGACCTAATAAATCTTTCAAGACAGCAAAGGCCCACAAAAACAATATCTGCCGCAAATATAAAAATCATAGACAAAAAAGTATAAAAAGCATACAAGAAATACAAAAATGGGCATATTAAACGAGTATGCGAAGAACTAACAACGTGAACTTTTTATTATTTTTATTAGAATTTATTTTTCTTTATTATTAAATATTTTTAAAAAAAATTAACCATTTGTCTAAAGAATTCAAACAGCAATCACACAAGGCAGATAAATAATCTGATACGTAGTTATATACTAATGAAACCGAAATTGTTTGTTTGTCTTGCTTATTTTTATTTAACATATGGCTGAGAACACTTAATGAAGTATTACAAACGAATATCGAAGACTAGCATTTCTGATTGATACAGGCCATTTGGTGTACTTCCTGTGGTGAGTCCCTCTCTCATTGTCTTCTCCAGGCATTGAAGAGGCTGAAATATTCGTGACGTAAGGAACAATCTCTGGAGCGCAGTCTATTCATTTCGATATTAACTTCTTTGTATTTTCGGCGGTGGGATGTAACTCAAGAAGCCAATAGTTTTGTGTTGGTCTAATTGTACCTGAGATCATTCGCATTGTCTGGTTTAATTGGGTGTCAACAATCTTCGTCTGCTTGCTGTTGAGCCATACCGGGGAATCATATTCAGATGCCGAGTATAAAAGTCCGAGAGTGGATGATCTGAGTACGGAGGTTGAGGATCCCCATGTTGTGCCACATAGCTTTTGGATTATATTCAAAGTTCTATCAAGAGTTACTCCAAGATATTTGGGCGTTAAGTTATGAGTCAGTGGTCTGTTTTCAAAGTAAACGGAGAGTTTTTGTTGGCTAAGCATTATTTATATGAAACCAGCACACTTTGGTTTTCGTTGCACTAGGCCCCAGTCTCCATTTGTGGAAGTATTCTCCCATAATGACAAGGTCATCTGTCGGTATTGGTTCTGTAACATCCATTAACAGGTAAGTGATGTATAAATTAAACAGTAAGAGTGCCAAAATCGATCCTTACTACGGTTTATTGCTGAGCTTCATTCGGACACTTTTAAAATTGCCTATTGTTACTTGAAAGTGTATGTGGGTGAACATATCAATGAGTTATTTTTGACACTAAGTGGCACTGAGTAGTTTGTAGATTAATCCTTGTATCCAGACGGTATACTATGCAGCTGATAAGTCAATGATTGCAACGGATACTTTAGCTTTCGTTGAAAACCTGCTTTGATACGTGTTGTTAGGGATAGGATCTGATCTGTGCAACCAAGGTTAGGTCTGAATCCACCTCCCGCAATGGGTATAAATTCAAATATGTTTCTACTAATTCTGTTGTAGATTACGCATTTCAACAGTTTATAGACAGAGCTCAGCAGTGCAATCGATCGGTAGTTTTGAGACTAATCATTTATCTTTCCCGATTTTAATATGGCTACATTGGAGGCTTTTTTAAGTGAGTGGGAATTTTCTAATGATTTTAAGATATCAGTGTTTATATACTTAGCACATTTGCGTGAAGTAGTGAATTAAAAAATCTGTATGGATTTTATCGGAGCCGTATGCCTTTCCAGACTTGATTTCTCATAGTGCTGAGTTGATTTCTTGTCTTGCTTATTTTTATGTTGTTGTTACTTCTTGGACCGTGGACTGACCGAGTCACAAATGAGGAGGTCCTCAGAAGAATGAATAAGAACCGAGATTTACTGACCACCATATGCTCTCCTTCAAGCCATCCTGCAAGGAAAAATATTTGGAAAACGAGGTCCAGGAAGAAGAAGAACATATTGGTTAAAGAACCTTAGAATCTGGTTCAATACAACATATGTGCAGCTTTTCCGCGCTGCTGCAGATAAGATAAAGATTGCCATGATGATTGCCAACATTCGTAACGGATGGGCACATCAAGAAGAAGAAGTTACTTCTTGATCTGTTGATCAGTATCGTTCCTGTTATTCTTCTTAGGTATTTAATCAAGTCTGCAGATATTTTCATATTGACTCCTTAGTATTTATATTGAAATGATGTAGCATTCTCTGCAAGTTGTCATTATTCTTCGCTATCAGGACACAGTCAACTGCATACCATATTATTTATTATTTTTGTTTCCTTATTTCCCATTTGATATCCTATTTTCATTTTTATTTGTTTTATCGCCTTATCAAATATAAACAGACGGACCAGTACTTAATTTTAAATTTGCTGTAATAGATATGTTTTTTTCAAGTAAGCTTTTCACAATACCTTTTCTAAATACAAAACTGCAGTACGATCGTCCACAATGACACTTATGCTATGTTTAAATAGTGGATAATAGTTATAAATTATCACCAAAAGTGACGCAAAAATATGTGTGACACTTGACTTATGTTAGACTTCATTTGAAATTATAACATCGTTGCTTGAAAAACTTCGTAACTATTCCATAAAGTCGGTTACTTCATACACATTATACAAACATTGGTAACATGAATGTGGATGTCCACATGTGAACATGATGAAGACTGTCACAAATAATGAGGGTAAATAGTATAGTCTAAAAAAGATACGGAAGTTTCAACACCAAGAAATCGAGAAGAGTATTGCAAAAAGAAGAAAAACCGTTGGGGCGCTTCACAAACTATTTAAAGCAAAAAACATCTCGAAGGAGGCGAAATTGAGACTATACTGAACAGCGATCCAACCCACAGTCCTTTATGGCAGTTAAAACTCGGTTATGAACAAAAATTAGCAAAATATGCTTAATATCTGGTAGAGGAGTGTTAAGGAAAATTTTCAGGCGACTTAGAAATGTACAAGAGGAGGCGAACAAATGTAGAGATCAGTGAGCTGTATGGGAACCTAGAAATTAGCAAGATTGTTATATCTAAAAGGTTTAGATGGTTGGGCCAGTGATAAGAATGCAAGATATTCCAAGGACCTCTGCTGCGAGAGGAAGGGAAGAAAAGGAAAGGACGACCATGAAAAGAGACTTGAAGTGTGTAAGGAAGATCTAGAAATAATGGAGATAAGAAACTGGAAAACTACGGCCATGGACAGAGTTAAATGGAAAAAAGCAGTGTTGAATAATTTCATGTCAAGGGGCACTACGGCCCGTTGAGCAGAGTGTATACAGTGTGTCCGTAAAGTATGGAATAAATTCAATATTTCCTAAATGAAAAGCCTTTTTAAAAAAATCTAAAACACGTCGATTTTTAAATTTAATGTTCTACATTTTACAATAAAATTTCATTATACAAGGTGATACAAGTGATGATGTCATCGTTTTTTTTTAATGTAACACCCTGTATTTTAGGACATTTTTAGATCGATAAAAATGAGCTGATTTCAAAAAAGTATAATACTCGGGTCTAATGGATATAATTTGAAAGATATGCGCTTAGAAAATAAAGTATTTATTATCAATTGCAAAAAAGTAGCCTACTTCTAGTTTTTGGTAAACTGTACTTATTTTTAGTAACATTCAATAACAATTAAGTAGTACAATAATTGTATTAATTCGTGAATGTTCTGTATTATTGCTTAGAATTAATTTTAAGTTGAAATTAATTTGAGTGTAAAGCAAAGAATTGAAATACTCATGATGATTGGGTATGGAGACAAATCGCGAACTCAGATGGAAGTGTGTAATTTATTTAACGATAAATATCCAAAAATACCCATCACGCAGTCAACAGTAAGTAAGATCGAAAAGAAATTTCGAGAAACTGGTACAGCTGAAAAAGCACGCAAATCAGGTCGTCCCTCTGTAAATTATGTTATAACATTAAGGCGGGGTCCCACCAGTCGCGCTGCGCTGCGCGGCGCTGTTTGTTTTGGTACATTTGTGCGCGGAGCGAGCTTGAGCGACTAGTGGGAACGACAAGTAGCGCTGCGCCGTGCAAGTTCAAACAAGAACGAACATTATCCGTTGGTTGTCGGTAAAGTAGTGTAGATCAAAGAAAAGTGCGCGTTTAGTTGGAACGGTGTTTGTGATTGAAGACCATTTTTACAGATTATTCTGTTTCTTTACTATCTTCGCGATGAGTTTTGAGTGGAATCATGAAGAAGTTGAAAAACTTATTTAGGCATACAGATACAAACCGGAATTGTGGAATCCGAAAGGCAATAATTATCATATAAAAAGTAAGAAATATGATGCATAGGTATTTATTGCAGACAATATCGGTTGTTCCGTCGCTAAAGCTAAAACAAAGATGACGTCTTTGTTGTCTTCATATAGAAGAGAAAAGGTGAAAATGAAAAAGTCAATGGGCACAGGCAAAGCTAATTTTACATTTTAATTTCAGTAGACATTGATAAATGCTTTGTTTCATCTCTTTCTTATTACTGGTTCAATCATTGTTAACAGGTACTCGAAATCGTGTAACGACATACGACAAAAATTTTGAAACTGTCCTGCAACTAAATCACTTAAAAGATTATTTCCATTATAAACTTGTCTACTTTTAAATACTGGTGTAACCCAATAACGACGTTTCCTCCGGGTCTTTCGTTTTTCTTGTAAAAAATGGTTAATTACTATAACAGCAGCACTTGCTATTGCTAATTTTGTTTTCATCGTGCGTGCGTAAATAAAAACTGGAACTTATTTGCTCCTCTAGAATCACATGCGCAAAGTTGCGCCGCTCTGTGTAGTTCTGCTCCGCGCTGCTCGAAGCAGAGCAACGCAGCGCAGAATAGCGCGACTGGTGGGACCCCGCCTTTAGATGTTCTACTTGCTTTTGAAGAAGATGCGCATACCTCTGTTCGTAAGGTTAGTAGTGATCTCGATGTTTGCAAAACAACGGTACACAAAGTACGTAAAAGTAAGTAAAGTAAGTAAAATTCACAGTTGTACAGGAATTAAACGAGGATGATCCAGATAAAAGAATAGAATTTTGCGAAATAATGATGGATAACAGCCACCGAAACCCTCTCTTGGTTCAAAATATTATTATTTCTGATGAGGCTACATTCAAATTAAATGGCGAGGAATCATACACAATAACCCGCAAAAGGTAAACGTATGGACTGGCATTGTAAGAAATAAAATCATTGGACCCTACTATTTCGAAGGTAATTTAAACGGGCCAGCATACCTTCAGTTTTTAAGTAGGTATCTCGTACCTACTTTAGTTAAGTTATTCACCGAGGTCGCCAGATCTCAATCCTTTGGATTATTTTATGTGGGGTCATTTAAAGAATGTTGTTTATAAAACGAAACCTGCAAATATTGAAGACTTAAAAACAAGAATTCGTAAAGAAATAAACAATATTTCTCAAGAAAGCATAAACAAGGTTCTACAAGAATTTGTACAACGTTTGGGTTACTGTCAAATACAACAAGGGCTACAATTGGAACATTTAAGATTAACTCATGTATTAATTACTGGATGACTTTCAAGTTATTTATTATAATTTATTTATAATTTATTAATATTATAAATCAATAAAAATTAATTTTCTAAGCGCATATCTTTTAAATTATATCCGTTAGACCCCGAGTATTATACTTTTTTGTAATTAGCTCATTTTATCGATCTAAAAATGTCCTAAAATACAGGGTGATACACTAAAAAAAAGAGCCGATGACGTCATCACTGTAATGTGTATCACCTTGTATAATGAAATTTTATTGTAAAATGTAGAACATTTTACAATAAAGATTTTGTAGATGTTTCTTTTGTGTTCTAGATTTTTTTAAAAAGGCTTTTCATTTAGAAAATATCGAATTTATTCTCCTTACGTTACGGACACATCGTATATATATATATATATATATATATATATATATATATATATATATATATATATATCTTATCATAAATTTAAGGTTATTACTATTAATAATAAAATTTTTACGTTTTTCGTTCAAAATTAAAAATTATAGTCTGTAAATTGTACCGGAACGTGTAACAGAACGTAAAGAAATATAAAAGAAGAACCACTTCGCCCTGAACTATAAAAAGTAAGTAGCTGAAGCTATACCACATCGCTTCAGATCTGCATATACACATATCTTTCCTTCAAGAGAAATGTAATTTTTATGCCAAATTTTAAACATTCTCCGTAACTTGAATAATACATTTATTTTTCTTTCGCCTGTCTTATATGTTAGAATTTATACACTTCTGAAGTGGCGGTTTTGCAGAGAACATATCAAATCCAGTGTTGGAAAACGGTTATTGCCACCATTACTGTTGGAAACTATTGATGCTTCCTATTTGCGGCTAGTATGGAACATGGAACTGTGAAATTTCCTAAAAGGAAATTGAAAGGCTACGTTGTACGTTTTCAAGTTAGCGAGAGTTTGCCGGCGTGTCTGGACGATTATGTCTATAGCTCTTTATACTCAACTGTTGACGCGAATTTAAATATATGCAGTGGAAATAAAATTTGGGAAGCAAAACGTTTTTATTTAAATAGCTTAATTTGTAACTAGGGTTTTTTTACGACTAATATGTTTTTAAATATTTCTTAAACAATAGACTAATTTTCTAATTCTATATACCTACGTAATTATTAAAAACAAGAATATAAAAAAGTTCATATTTACTTACCAGAGTGTAATATCCATGTTTGACAATCTGAAGGATTTTTATCGGAAATCTAAACATTCTCAATCCATGAGTTTTATATGGTGATAAACCACATTTGTAATAAGAACAAAATATTTCCAGCCATATGTAAAAAACCATTTATTTATTACGGAAGTAACATTATTTTAATTTTTTTTTTTCAAATTGATGTGTCTCGGCTGCAAAGACCATTGACACAAACAATATTGTGTACAATAATAATTACAATAAGCACATGTAGCTAATTGCTATAGTTAATCTATAAGCTTAGAACCTATGACTAAATAATACAACAGTTTTATCACTAAGTTATAAGTTAAAGGTAAAGTACATGGAAAACGAGGGGTCATATTCTGTTGAACAACTAAATGTCTTTCAAGAAAAAAAACTCGGTTTCTGTTAAGTTGTAATTAGGTGGAATATATATGTGGTAAAGGAGGTAAAGGACACTATGTCCATTTTTATCGAAATTTAGATTATTGCACTTTTGAATATAACTTTTCCGGCTCTACACATAGGTAAACCATACTATGCCCAGAGACAATTTTACGGCAAGTTACCGACTTTTTAACAAACACCAAGTCCACTTCCAGTCAGAGGTAAACAACACCATGTGGACTTGGTGTTGTTTACCTCTACTATATGTGTGCACCGTCATTTACCATCCGGACATAGTGGTATGTACCCTTGTACACTTCCCGTCATATAAAAATGGTACACTTTTTTTTCCTAATGTACCAGTGTTCAGACCAGAGATATATAAGAGAGCCTCTCTTACATATCTCTGGTTCAGACTGGAGACAATGGTTCGTGAAACAATTCATTGTTGCCATCACAGATAACGGAATTGCACTAAATCTAAATAAAAAAATAACGTTTAAAAATGTGTTTAGATAAATATTATTTTTATTATTAACAACATAAAACGGTATCTAATAAATTTAATAACCAGAGAGACGGTTGAGTTAATGTCCAAAATGTTTGAAGAATTTTTTAATAATGGAAATATGACAAAATACTATTATTTCAGCAGTTTCGAATTATAATACATATATTTAAATTCTACACTTGTTCACTGTAAAAGTTATTCATTTTGTATTAATTTCAAATTAAATTTTTTTCAGTGTGTTTTATTTATTCTAGTATGCCACAACTCAATACAGTTTTGTGCTACACTTTACGAATGACAGCTCTCGATTTGAAATTAAACATAATAATTTAAAGTCATGTCTAAATTTTTTATTTTTTAACATTATTTTTGAATTAAAATATTTTCATAAATTATAATAAAACACGATCCAAGTCCTTCTTTTAGCTGGTTTGATATAATATATTCGTTATAAGAAAGAAGTGGACAAAAATGATCATTTGTTTGGAGATGAAAATTCGGATATTGATAAAATCTATGGAGCAATTAGTGGAGCAATAAAAAAAATCTTCTTCAGGACGACTTATACCTAAGCAGTGATGCAGGCAATTTCAATGAACATAATGAAGTTATTTTAGAAGAAGAGAAAAGTGTTAAAAGAAAGGTACAAAATAGCTAAGTGCAAACAAAAAGGTAAAAAACGTGTAGTAAATGAACAAAATTGGGCCTGTAATGTTCGCAAACGAAAAATAGCTGGTGGGAAAGAGTATCTCAGTAAAAGAGGAAAAGACATGCCTGCAAAAATGTTAAAGAGTCCTTGCATGTGTTGCATGAAATGCTCTGAAAGATTGCCAGAATACGAAAGACAAAAAATTTTTAACTCATACTGGACTGAAACAAACGTTTCAGATCTTAAAAAGCAATTTATCTTCTCATGTGTCGACACCCAACCTACTCTTCGATCAAGAAAAAAAGATCTAAATTTTACCAAATCTAAAAATAATACACTACACTACCATTTTACAGTGAACAATCAGCTATTGAAGGTGTGCAAGGTTATGTTTTTTAACACACTTTGTATATCTAATTTAGTAGTAGTAAATATGTTGAAAAAAATTGAGCCAGGAGGTTTAAAAAAAGCTGATCAAAGAGGTAGACACACGCCAACCAATAAAACTCCTACCGAAACCATAAATAGTATACATCAACATATTAAATCATTCCCAAAATACGAGAGTCGTTATTCCAGAGAAAGGAGTAAGAGAGATTATCTGGGCACAGAACTTACAATAGAAAAGATGTATCAACTGTACATTGATGAATGCAATGAAAGACATGTAGATCCAAAGCTCAGAGCAAAAAAGTGGTTGTACGCAGATATTTTTAATAAAGACTTCAAGTTGTCGTTTAAACCGCCCGAGACATTTGCGATACATGCAATACATTCACCGCTCAATTAAAAAATAATCTTACTGCAGATGAACTAATCAGTGTACAGGCTGATCATGATGCTAACCTAATTGAATCTAAAACTCGGTATAACTTAAAACAATTGGACTTTATAATAGCTAAAGAGTCACCAAAATACAAAGTACTATCTGGTGATTTGCAAAAATGTTTGCCTTCACCACTAACAAACAATTGTATTAGTTTCTACAAAAGGAAGCTTTGGACATTAAATTTTACATTACATGATGCCAGTGATTCTTCTGTACAATGTATAATGTGGGACGAATCGAAAAGGCCCGAGGTGCAAATAAAATTGCCTCGTCAATTTTGAAATGGGCTGACAATACAATTCCAGGAAGTCAAGTAGAGGACATCACTCTTTGGACCGATAACTTATGGACAAAATAAAAATATAAGTATTATAATATGCTATTTTTGGATACTGCAAATGAAGACGATCACTCAAAAGTTTTTACTGAAAGGGCACACACATATGGAAGCAGACACTGTTCATGCTTTAATCAAAAGAAAAAGGAAGAAACTATCCAATTTGGCCATTTTAACACCATGGGACTGGCGACAACTAGTTAGGAAAACATCAGGTAAATACACAGTGCACAATATGGAACTTGCAGATTTCAAAAACTTCAAAACGCTGTTCGATAAGAAATTGTCATTTAATCCTCCTTTTATAAGTAGAAAAAAAATGTTAATAAAGACCCTGTTCTACTGTCAACATGTGTTTTCCTACAAGTCCAACAAAAACACATTGGAAAGTTCTTTTATAAGACCGACTTCAATAATCAAAATATGTATGAAGTGGACTTCATAAGGTATCGAAGACAGCAAGTAACGTTTCCAGTCCAATTAAATCAAGTCTCAGTAATCCCATTACCAATCACAAAACAAAAGTACAATGACTTAATTGCACTACTGCCTTTTGTTCCGTTAGTTTGTCATGCGTTTTATCAAAATTTAACACATAGCGATGTAGCCACAAACGATTACCCACAAGAAGATGAAGATGATATGGAGCATCTTTAACAATTTTGAAACTTATCATCTATAATTTTACTTAATTATTATAACATTATAATATTTACCTCTAATAAAATAATAGTATAGGCTGTTTAATGTGTTTGTATTGTTTATTTCGTAAAGACCTTAACATGCAATGCCACATTATTTAAAAAAGTTGTTAGAGGTAAACAACACTATGTCCAACTACACATTTTTAAAAAAATTTTAAATAATGAACGGTAAACCTCAGGTATATAACACTTCATGGAATGAAAGACGATTATACACACCACAATAATAATATATTAATCTTGGTTAAATATAAGAACCATTTTAGTATTTACTGATTACAAATTTAAAAAATTTTAAAACTGCTCTCCTGAAAAAGTAAGAAAATGGACATAGTGTCCTTTACCTCCGAGGTACCGATATATATATATATATATATATATATATATATATATATATATATATATATATATATATATATATATATATATATATATATATATATATATATATATATATATATATATATATATATATATATATATATATATATATATATATATATATATATATATATATATATATATATACTGCGTATGGTTATTTGGTCGGGACACCAGACAGTTATTGCTATGGCCTCTAAATTGGTAGTTAGGATATACTGTATAAAAAATAAATCATTAGACACGAAGATATATGTTCCTCCACTTGTTCTTGTATACGTAGTCCGAAGGAAATGGTAACCTCCAAAATTTTTAAGATCATATCTATGAGTTTTCTTGAAATTGGTTTCTTGAAGGCAGATGACATCTGCTTTTGTATTATTGATTAATTGTTGTAAGCATTCTAAGCGAGGGTAGAACTAACGTGAAAGTAAAATATACCTATTTAATATTGAGAACGTTGAGAGGTTAGACAAGAGTTGGTTAGATAATATTCATTATTATTCGTAGATTGCGATGTTGGGCTTCCAATTTCTGAATTGTCTATACTAAGTTGCTGTTTAGTTTTCTTAGAAACTCTTGTAAATCTATTTTTGATTTTTCTATCTTCCAGTGAAGGGTATATTCTAAACATGTCGTCGAGTAGTGATTGAACATTTTGAGTGAACTGCTGTGCTTCTTGAAGAGGGTTATTACTGCCGAATGAGTTTTCCAGAAAGGCAAGAAAATTTTCAACCGGTAAAGAGCATAAGTTTGGATTTTCTTGATAAAGATTATTAATTGTGAGAACAGAGGAGGCGGTTAATTTAGATTGATCGGGTGCGACTTTCTTGGATTTTTTAGTTTTATGCTTTTTATGCACTTTTGCATCGGGTAAAGGCATTTTTATGTCTTTGATGTTTAAGTTAGTAGATGTGTTTTTTTCTTGGGAGGTAGAATCGCTGAAGTCAGAACGAGTTTCTTTTCTGACCAGTGGTAGGAGAAAGAAATTCATTGTTTGAAGCAATAGAAGTGGTGGATATATCGACAGTTTTTATCTGTTTACTGGAAACCGTATTTTGTGTTGTGTTTGGTGGTGCCATATTGTTTGGTATTGGGGTAGCAGGAATGGGGTAAGCTGGAGACGTTTTTTCATTTGGGAGAGGATTGCTAGGGAGATTTTGACAGTTATTTGCTATATGTCCATGTTTTTTGCATAGAAAACATGCCATTTTGTCGGTGGAGGGAAATATTCTGTACGAATTATTGTCGAATGGAATTATTAATGAAGTTTCAATTTCGAGGCTATCTGTGATTGGAGTAACGTATACCTGTCTTCTGAAGCTCTTAATATACGTAAATTCATCACCGGAGATTCCAGCTTTGATATGAGAAATGAGATTTGAGAAATGGGAGTGCAATCAGACATAATCGACTATATAGAGGAGAAGAGACTATCCTGGTACGGCCACGTCAGAAGAGCGGACAGGGGACGCTGGATAAACAAAATCACAGAATGGAGCCCGATTGGAAGAAGAAAGAGAGGAAGACCCCGAAGGTCATTCAGAGATGAAATCGACGAGGCTATGGAGAAAAGAACCCTGCGAGATGGAGACTGGAATGACAGGGAAAATTGGAGAAAACGGTTGAGTGAAGGAAGACAGTGAAAACTGTGGAAATCCTTAGTAGTAGTAGTAGTATATATGATACTGGTGAAGCAAGTTGAAGACCTAGATCTTGAAGGTGTTTTTCTATAATTTCATGAGGTATTCATAGACAGACGTTGGAGATTATTAGTCTTTTGGCTGGGGTAATCAGTCTTATTAAGGGTAGTTCTACAGAGTTGATGGTAATCATAGAATATTCTGTTAAAATATGTTCGACAAGTTCAGGATTTGTTAAGTAGATGCATATCCGATTATTGGAACTTCTCTTGAGGCGAAGCATATGTTTTTGGGGCTAACATTGTTACCTATGGCTTTGACGTAGTCGAGTAGTAATAAGTTTGGTTCAGCATGTATTAATGTGGCTTGATCTTTTTTGGGATATTTCGGTTTGGGTTTTGACATAGTAGCAGTTGCATATGAATTTGGATTATTACTGATGATGTTGTTTTCAGACATGGTGTTGCTAACTGTAGGAGAACATTGATTTAAGTTGTTACTCATGTAGTCAAAAGTAACTATTTTTGGTTTTCTTGTAATAAAGTTTCGACTGATAAGCAGCAATTGTAGCGCATATCTGTATTATTGATTGCCTGGCTAATACTTCGCCGAACCAGTCCTTGATGGGACTGGCTTATGTCAAATGTGACAAAAAATGTCAACACGTTTTTCAATGGTATCAGCTCTTTCGATAGGGATCTAAGGAGGAATAACACCGAGATGCAAGCCATCATCTATTGTCGTACTGCTCATCAATTGGTCGAGCCGTTACACCAGTATATTCCTGTGTAAGTACCAGATTGATTTAGAATTTTAAACTACTACGTAACCTTTTTTGTAGTCTGGCCAGGTTCTGAACCATTGTCCGCTAGATCATTCAGAGTGAAGTGGATGTGATTCGCTTGGGCCGTTTGGCTATCTGACCGACAGAAGTGATTGTAACTTACATTTTATTATGTTGCATTCTGATGGTAAAACCATCCTTGTTAAGTTTCTCCTAGAAGCTAATATGTTTTTCACATCATGTTTACCAAAGTCTGTAGCTAAATTGATTAACTCTGGGGCAAATTTTAAAAAATGTTAGTTGAGTAGAAAAGTTTATACAAAATTTAATAAAAATTATATTTTGTTATATTCAGTGGATGGAGATCTTTGCAATAAAAATTGAATTGCTGCTTTATATCACTTTCTTTCTTGAAGTTGGCAACGATTTAGGTGCAAATTTCTCCAAGGTAGGTTTTGCTTTTAACGAGAAGATATTAAAGAGAATATTTATGTCCTAAAGGACTTGCAGTTTTTGAAAACATCGCAGTGTACACCGTACAAAATTTTGAAGAACTACTTCATAGTCTAGTAATTCCAATTACACCAGATTTTTTGTCAAGTATTTTTCAGTGTCCTCTTTCATTCTGACAACGCGATAATAAAGCACAATATGCAAACCGTCAAAAGTTCAGACCTCAAATATCCGTAATACTGCAGTTAGTGATAATACCGAGATTTATCCCTTAACGTAAACCGCCGCAACTGATGCAATGGGCGGAAGATCGTCCAATTGCCAATTGTTGTGCGTCATGCTCATACTCCATCGCTAATATTCACGCTAGGTCACGTTCATTCCCGAAAAGGTTACTTACGCTTACGACAGGTCATGTCGTGATCTCTGCTGAATCCCGTTATTTCACGTAACGCGTTCAACACTAAAATTCCCCCATTCATCATTCCCCCCCCCCCCTTTTTTCGAGAGATTGATTTAATCATCTTTGCTGAAGATCTCATATACTTTCTTCTTGTGAATACCTTTCTCTAGACATTTTATTTCTTTAAATTTATTCTTCTAAAAATGGACTGAGTTATATAATACGCAACTATTTTAAGTCCTTCTTCTTCTCATGGCGCCGTCTCCTTTCGAAGGTTGGCGATCCAAATGGCAATTGTAGTTTTGGAAACTGCTGCGCGAAACATTTCTGCGCATGAGCGGTCGAGCCATCTCCTTAGGTCTTTCAGCCACGAGTTCTGGCGTCTTCCTACTGATCTTTTGCCCTGTACTTTTCCTTCCAGCATAACTTAAAGTAATTCATATCTTTCGCCTCTCAACACATAACCCAAGTATTGCAGTCCACATCTCTCTAATAATTTAATAAAATTAAAGAGAACGTGTCAACTTAGCTGTTGTAATGTTTTGATCACAAAAGTAATGTTAATAATCACAAAAGTACTCCTAATATAATATCTTAAAAACGAGTTAAAATAAAGAATAGCAATATTTTCTGTTCAGTCACAAATTAAATCTTTACGTACTATACCTTATAATTATTAGGTTATTTCCAATAAAAATTAGACCAGTTACGAAATAGTGTGACAAGAGCTCCAGTTATATTTGTGTAAGTATCTAGGTACAAAGGCACCAGTTACGAGGTACAAGGCAATGGCCCTTTTAATGAATTGTTGTTGATGGCCCTTTTAATGAATTGTTGTTTTATTTGTGAGTTTATAAATTGGGGTTGAACTCTGGTAAGTGTCTTGTGAGTTTAACAGAATATTTACCTCAATAAAGAACGTTAAATCGGTTTGAAGTTACGTCGAGTGGAGTCTTATTTAGCTACCAATAATTTACTTCACGTCTTCGAATTATTTCACATCATCGATCGAGAACTTCAGACATGCTGCATTCGCATTTATATTAAAATTATATTATATTTAATTTATACATTTTGTTTAAAATTTGTATTTTTTAATCTCTTTTGTTTTAGGTGAAACGACACACAGGAAAAGGTTTGCCATCGTGGCTTCTCTTCGATAAAAAAGGAGGCGTTTTCTGGGGCGTACCGCTGAACCAAGATGTAGGAGTCCTCCATCTTACAATAAAGGCTATTGGAGATAAAGCTAACTCCGAAGAAATAACAATCAAAGTTGCAGAAACAACTGAAGAAGCCGCAGGAGTAGAAAAATGTAAAC
The DNA here is from genome assembly GCF_040954645.1 of Diabrotica undecimpunctata. Lineage (NCBI taxonomy): Eukaryota > Metazoa > Arthropoda > Insecta > Coleoptera > Chrysomelidae > Diabrotica > Diabrotica undecimpunctata. The sequence continues at coordinate 137,057,626 of NC_092804.1, read as the reverse complement.
CGAACGAGGAGAATACGGTTTTAACGTTATTGCTAGACAAAAATATCAGAGCTATTAAGCCAAAGCAAAGAGTGATCGCTATTAACAATATTGCCCAGTTTTTCGGATTGCCGCATGTAAGTAATTTTAATCAGTATACAAGTAATTTAAAAAGGTTTTGGCTAAATATCCAAATATAAGATTCTTTGTATGTTATTGGATAATAATTTTATATATACCTGTGTAAGAAAAAAAAAAGATTTTTTTTGTGATTTACACTAAAACTTGATGTCTTTAATTTGAGCATTTTGTCTTATTTATTAATTACCACATTTTTATATTCTTATAAAACACCTTTTTCTATGTAATTTTTATTTTTCTGTATGCTGAGATCTTAAAAACTCTGACGATTTGCTTTTTGTTTCCTTTATGTAAAAGCTTTTATTTACTAGTAATTTCTTGTTATTGTATTTTAAAACCAGTCTAATGTTGCTATCATTTGATAATCAACAAGATAATAGTTTTTCTTTTAATTAATGACCATTTCCCAACAGTTCAGTATGTGAGTACATTACATATTTAATTTAGTTCTGTTACTTCTTTAGTTCTATTATAGATCATCATTGAATATTCGCTTGTGCACTGCTAAGCATAGATCTCCCTCCAAATTTTCATCTGTTTCGATCTTGTGCCTCTTGTATCCAATTACTATGGCAACGTTTTAGATCGTTCGTCCAACGTGTTGGTGAACGACCTCTGCTTCGGTAGACATCATGTCTTGTTCTTCATTCCAGTATCCTCTTTGTCCACCTCTTATCTGTCATTAGAGCCACGTAACCTGCCCAGTGCCACTTCAGTGTTGCTATCCTCTCTACAGCATCAGCCACACCTGATCTTCGTCGTAGCTGGTGATTTGGGATCTTGTTTTCGTATTGAAACGCCCAGCATAGCACGCTCCATCGCCCTTTGAGCCACACGGATCTTTTTCACTGTTCTTCGTGTCATAGTCAACTTTTCCGCTCCGTATGTCAACACTGGCAAAACACACTGATAAAGGTTTTTCTTTTAAGACATATTGGTCTCTATTTTAGATAATGTGCAAATATAACGAACTTTTGGATGGCTCTTGTTCTAGTATTTGTGAATTCGCAGAACCTTTATAACAGTTCTATAAATCGAAAAATATTTTTATTTCTATTCATCTTTTTTGCTTCTACATCCACTTTGCATTATTAAATTGTATATGATAAGCGTTTTAGTCACTTAATAATTAATACATTTTCTAGAGTGCCTTTACATTCAAACCTCAACTAGAAAAAGACGACATTACAGATAGTTCCGTAGTACTAGCCGGTCCTGGGAATTTACGATCAAGAACTTCCAAGGTAACATCTCTTTTGCAAGTAGCTGTAGGCTGTGATGGAAGACTGTGGCTCTCTACAGCGTCAATAGTTCACCAATTGAAGCAGCAAGCGAGAGACGGTACCATTGCCGAAGTATTACGCTTACCTCTGATCGGCTGGAGAGTTAAGACTGAAACAAAACCTGTTGTTAGAACTAAAAGAGGAGCTGACGTTATTGATGGTGATTATGGTAAGATATATTTGTTTTTGATTTACTACCACGCTACCTTTTTTTCGATAATTTGCCAAAATATCAATTTATTTAATTTTTTTTAATTTATTTTATTTAACTTTTATCTTTACTTTAAAAAGTTAGTCAACGTACAATCCATTAAGTGCCAAGATTATCTAAATTTCAGGTTTTCTCCCATCCATACTTTTTCCTTTGATTTTCGCTTAAATTATCCATTGCAAGGTCTGTATTTTGGACCTTACATACTATCGCAGTTTTTTTCGTTTATCGAATTGTGTTTCTTTCTCTATTCTCTACAATACGTTTTTTTATACGTTGGCTTATTGTAAATCTTCCATTCACTCATGATACCCATTTCAGGATTCTAGAACTCTATACCAGCTTGTTCAGATAGCTGCGATCTAATGACTCGAAGTCATGCAAGATATGGTTGAGTATTTCAGATCCTTTGCTACAGAGTCTGAAGCTTAGGTTTATATGAAAAAGACCCATTAAGACCCAGAAACTAAGGTGACTCATACTTGTTTTCCGTAATACTTCAGCTCTACTAGCACATTCCGCCCAGTATACATTTTGCCATGTGCTTGACCACGATACCCAAACCTTACTGTGGCCGAGAGAAGACAGGAAAGGAAAAGGTCAATTGAAAGATGGCAAGAAGAATGGAACAACACGATCGGAGGATGTGGCACAGTGGACGAAGATGCTGATCCCGAACATAAGAGATTGGGTGGACTGTGACCACAGATGACTAGATTATTTCCTGACGTAGGTGCTCACAGAACACGGGTGTTTTAGGGCTTACCTCTCTAGGTTCGAAAGCAACAGCAAAAGTCCAGAATGGACAGAGAGAAGGGTGTGAATTTTGTTAGAGTGAGAGAAATGATTGAGAGAATGATTGAAAATAAAGTAAGTTGGACTAGTGGACACAACTATATCCTTGCAGTGATCAAGAAAGAAGGAGAGGAAGAAAGACAGCTGGACCAACGGCAAAGGTAAGAGGGAAAGATGCTGGAAGTTGAAGGTAAAAAAGTGGGTTAGACTGTATGAGTTAGACTGTGTGAGTCAGAGTATGGGGAAGGAGGAAATGCCCGTCTGGGAGGGATGCCGTACTAGGGGCGATGATGGTCTTTCACGAGCTACCTGGAACGAGACAGGGAGCCTCATTGCTTACATTTTGTGGATGAATGAATGGTAGTGATTCAGAGGTGACTCGGGTGATTCGGGAACTATCGCCGGGAGTACGAAGAACGAATCCTTCACTAAGGTCAGTCAGGCGGCGTCCTGGACTGAGATGTCTTTTGAAGATTCCAGAGCCCACCTCTATAAAGACAAAGAAAAAAAAGCTCACACAGAGCAAGAGTGTAAAAATCTCTACCTAAAATACAGAGGTATATTCTCATGATAGAATAGAAATTTTAAAATTTTCACCACTACTCATTATTCCTTCACCCTACCCTTCCGTAGTTTGTATGACTTGTATATGTACCAGGCATAACCATGCAGCCTGGTTCGACTGTTTTCTCTGCCCCATCCCTCTCGTGGGCAAATGTCTACTTGGAAAGGACGGAGGTCGATCAGGGCCTACTACCGTTGGCGTGCACTTCATAGCATTTTACTACCATGTTATAGATTTTAATTAAGCCTTGAGTCTACTATTACCCCAAGATACTTTACTTTACTCACCAGATTTAAATGTGTTCCATTTAGACTTAGTCAATCCAACCCAATTCCAATCCCTCTAAATTTGTTCATCTCGTAAATTACGTGATTTTGGACTTTCCGGGAGCTTATGTTGAGGTCTACATTTAAAGTTCATTCTATAACTATAGTCAGAGCCGGTTGCATTAAATTGCCTTTGTGCCATTAAATTTGCCATGGGCTAAGATAACCAGGTCATCCGCATATCCCGGGTCGTTTCTGAGTGCTGCTGTCAACCCATTATGACCAGTTTCCACAAGATCAGAGATAAGTCTCGTCCCTATGCACAGCCTCTGGCTACTTATACTAATATTGTATCCTCCAGTAACGTTGCGATTATCACACGATTTCTCAGTATGCAGTCTATCCATCTGCAGCTTGTTCCATCTATTCCTTTCAGATGAATTGCCCTCGTGTAAAAAATCAAATAGGCGCAATAAGCCCATCCCAACAGAGGGAACAGATAAATTTAACGAAAATGATGATCCTCCTTAATATTTGGAATAACATAGATGGTAGCTTAGAAACAAAAAAAAAGTTTAAGTATTTCTGAATGTCAGAATAAATTTGTATTTTTTGTACTTACGTCATATAGAATAATATAAACCTCTTTTTTGAAATAAATCTTCTACATCGTAAAACCGTTGTATTTTACTAGCTATGGTATTTTACTAGTTAACAATCTTATTTATCTTTAGGTAGCGGAGACTATAATGATGAAGATGAATATTACGACGACTATGAAGATTCTTATGACGGTGAAGGTCTCGGAGATGTAGAAAAGATGCCCCCGTCTGCGGCTGCTCCAGTTACTTTGCCCACTCCCAAAAAGACTACAAGTACTACGACAGTAGCTAGTTCTACTGTTTCGACTGATATTACTACTCATCTTCACAGACATCACCATGGAGAACTCAACCCTAGTATACCTGTAAGTGACTTTAAGCTTAAAACTTTGACGTTTGTTAAACGTTATTTTATTTTTATAGTGTATATCTTACCCAATGACATATAATAAATATATATTATACATCATTGATCTTACCTTACAGTTACAGTAACCTATATTTTTAGCAATTTTGCGAAAAAATTCATTACTGTGAAGTAGTAAAATTTCTGATTAACACTATTTGAATCATCAATTTGTAGAATGAATTAGCAATAAATCAACCGTACCGTTTCAAGAACAAAATATGATTGAAATGTCAAATGTTGGTAGTTCAGATTTCTTTCCTAGGTGGCGTCGTTACCTTACTGGACAAACGGTGTGACTTGTCACCTTAGCCTTTTATATAGATATATAGAAAAAGCACACAAGACGACTACAAAAAGGGGCACTACACCGTGTCTTTATTATTAATGAACGTATAGTTACATATAACATGTCATAGGGCAATATGGATAAAAATAGTATAACTAAAAGACAAATTTCGATTTATTGACTTAAAGAAGGCCTCTGGCTGAGTACAAAATAAACAACTGGACGAATCCTAACATGCGACATAGTAGATGAAAGGGGAAGAAATAACGAATATACTAAGAAAGAAAAAACAAACAAGGCGACTACCAAAAGGATACTGCACAGTATCTTCATTAATAATTAACGTATAGCGACATAATAATAATAATAATAATAATAGCGTTTATTGTCCAACAGAATCCATTTATAGGACAAAATACAATACTAAAGTTAAATGAAATATTAATAATTCATAGGTACTAACTGGCTAAAGAATCTACGGGAATGGTATAGCTGTAGCAGCAACGAATTGTTTCGGTCAGCAATTTCGAAAATACGTATAGCCCTGATGATCGCCAACCTTCGGAACGAAGATGGCACTTGAAGAAGAAGAAGGTACTAACTAAATAACACATTTTTCGATTATTTTACCTTAACATAAAGAAACTACTCAATCACCTAGGTAGATCTCAGCCATCCTAGTAAGCTGCTTTAAACTGCAGTGAAATATATCGCATTAAGCACTTAAGGAATTATAATAGTTGCGCATGAGAAATAGAGGAGAATTTAACATAAGATTAGTTCTAGCCTGTGTATTTCTGAACGTAATCGAATTTCTCACTGCACTTCAAACCGCTACACAACTCACTATTGCTGATGCCCCTCTTGTGATATATGCCGTTAATTTTGAAAGACAAAAATTTTAAAAATTTACGCTGCACCTGCTCTATAATTTGGATATGTACATCATAAAAAGGTGACCAAATGACAGAGGCATATTCCAGTTTACAGCGTACAAAAGTATAATAAAGTAATTTAATTGCCTTAGTATTAGTGAGATTTCGACTATTTCTAATTATGAATCCATAAGATTTAAGTGCTTCTTTATCTTTTAAATTAACATGTTCAACAAAGGTGAGTTTATAATCAAATGTAACTCCAAGGTCTTTAATTTTATTCAAACGTTCAAGTTCATTGCCGTCGATAATATAAGGATGGTATATATTAGACTGTTTTCTAGAATAACTAACTACTTTGCACTTATTGGCATTAAGATTCAAATGATTTGCATTATACCATTCATGTACTCGATTCAGTTCACTCTGCAGAAAATGACAATCATTAAGGTCGCTTATCAATGAATAAATCTTTAAATCATCGGCATAACATAAACATGGTGCAGACATTGATTCACACAGATCGTTAATAAATAACAAGAACAATAATGGACCTAGAATAGAACCTTGTGGAACCCCTGAAGAAACTAAGTACTTTTCCGATTTGTAACCATTATAAGCAACGAACTGCGTTCTATTTGACAAGTAAGACCTCATAAAAGTCACGGCATCCTCAGAAAGACTAAAGAGACACAATTTAAAAATTAATACTCCGTGGTGAATTCTGTCGAACGCCTTCGTAAAGTCAGTGTATATGACGTCAACTTGACTTCTATTATCTAGGACCGCTGAGGTATATTGTGTGACCATTAATAAGTTTGTCACAGTGGACCGGTTGGAGACAAAACCATGTTGATATTGAGACAGCTGATTACGAGTGCGTGAGTAAATACGATTATACAAAACTCTTTCAAAGACTTTCGATAGAGTGCAAATAATGGAAATTGGTCTGTAGTTTTCTACCTGACCCTTTTCACCAGTTTTGAATATCGGGAACACTTTTGACTCCTTCCAGAGACTCGGATATTCCTTGTTAAAAAGAGATAAATTAAAAAATTTTAATAGTGGCACAGTTAAGGCACCTATACAATCCTTAACCAAAAAAGGATGGAATATTATCAGGTCCACACGTCATTTTGTCTTTTAATTTCTTACTAGCCCAAATTATCTCAGACTCTAAAATAGGATAAAAATTGAAGTAATCTGCGTTAACTGAGGAAGAGTTAGATTAACATGCGACATACGAGATATCATAGGATAATATGAATACAAATAGATTTACTATAAGACAAATTTTGATTTATTATAGTAATAGTAACAAGTTACTAGTATAATGTAAACACATTAAAATCGGCTTTTTTGTTTTAACATTTGTGTAACTTTACTTTTTAGAATGTACACCATCAGACAACCCATAAAAACTTTAATGTAGAGGAGCCAGTCCCAGTGACAATCCAACCGTATAAAACCCAGTCGTCTTCACCAACTTCTACATCGACTGCTGGTAAATCTGAATTGCCTAGTTTTGGCAGAACTAAGCCTAAACCGGATGATATTCTTACTTACGAAGATAACTACGACTACGGGGAATATGATGATGAAGACGAAGATTTAGACGATCCTATTGAGAGTGAAACTGTTATCCCAGGTAGACTATAGAAAACTTTAAAAAACTAAAACTAAAAATTTTATTTTTAAATATACCTTAAAAACCATTTATTTTATTAAGAACTCAGCTGGACCAGCGAACCAGCATATTCATTTCGATGTGAGTAGTTTAGTGGGTTCGTGATTCATCATCCAAATGATTTAACTTATTTTCTAGAAAAGGGTTTTTCCTTGGTCCTTTCTATGTATTTTTTTTTTGTTAACTAATATGCAAGATTTAATTTGAAAAACAATACATAACTACTTTCATCTCAATAGACGACTTTAAGACTGAAATAAGGCTTAGAGTTTCTCTAGTAGCTTAATTGAAGTTTTAGGGCATAATGTCTGTAGAAAATGTAAAATTATTAGGACTTAGTGAGCCTATTTATAATATACAGATAGTGAAAAACGTATAGTGAGGTGCTTGAAAAAGCAAAAGGCGTTAAATCCACTTTTTATCGAAAATGAGATTTTGAGCTTAACCAATGCCTCCATTCTGTAGGTACAACATTATATTTATCGTCAAAACGAATTAATTCCAATGCATTTCAATCGACTAAAAGTTACCTTGAAAGCAAAACAGATTAAGTCCCGCCCGCTTAAAGACCAAAATAGGTATAGTCCGCCGGATTTCAACGAATCAAAAGCATGTTTTAGACCCACGTGAGGTGGCTTTACATTTAGAGGTAGATATCAGTCTGCAGTCAGTATTTTATTTTTATATAGAGGATACAGTCGATTTCTTTGTAAATGTTATCTGACCACGTGCTGAGAGGTGTTTTGCAGTTATTATTAGTAATTTTATTGGTATTAATTTGTCTTCGGAAATAAAACAATTCCCTTCAGTTGTGAAAAATTCTTACTTTCGCCACATTTTTGTGCATAAGTTTAATTTGGGCTTTAGCTCTCCTCGAGTCGGTGTATGCTCGACGTGCCCGGAATTTTCAGAAAAAATAAAATAATGTTGGTTATCAAACCGGATCTTTAAAGCTACCAAGCTATTCACAAGAAAAGAGCTAAAGCTTTTGTTGCATTACTAAAAGTAGAAGAAAAGGGGAACTCTTATGCTCATTCGATTGCCAGAAAAATATGCCAGTCCCAAAAATCTAGATCAGGAGACTTACTATCGACGGCAACTTTACCTCCACAATTTTTCTATTGTTGTTGGTTGTTTTCAGTGCAAAATGTCTGCAAATAATTGTTTTAGCAACGCATGGACTGAACAAACCTATCCAAAAGGTTCAAATGAGGTAACCACATGTGTATTTCACTGTCTGCAAAACTTAGATAGATCGCAAGTTAAAAAGGTAAAACTTTTTAATGATGACTGCTTCGGCCAAGACAAAAATGAAGCTATGATTGCCATACTACACGGATAGCTGCTACTCGCTCTTTGAAATCGAAGAAAGTCGAAGAAGTAGAATTGATATTTCCGGTGCGAGGCCATTCTTTTAAATCACCGAACCGATTATTCGCTCCAATTATTCGGTTTTTGCGAAAAGGAGTTCAACAAACAAGAAATTATCGAGAATCCAGATGTTTATATTAAAATAATTCAAAAGTAAGCGAGCATAAGACAACTAGGTATTTACGTAGATATTTTTATTGGAGGCAGACAGTAAATCATTTTAAACCTATTTCTCGATGGCAATTTTAGCCTTTAAAAGAGTTCCAATTCACGCGAACAGCAAAATCCGAGCACATGATTCTTGTTCAAGCAGAACAGTGTTATTACCACTCCATTAATCCTTTTAAAATGGCGAAAGTCAATAACTTAGTAAACAAAAAAAAATTGCTTGATGTCAAAAGACTTCTTGAATTGCATTTTAGGTCTAATAATTGACAATCTAATCCATGCTTTACGTAATTTTTTTGCTTGTGTTGAATGGCGTAGTGAAGTTAGTGCAGAATTGAAAGACAATTATATGGCATAACTAAAGAAGCATCAGAACTATGTGTCTAAAATGTTTTTTTATTATTAGGAATGTAATGAAATCGTCATACAATATATTTTAAACGACTTCTTAACTATTTGTTATTACTTACAAATTAAAGCAAAACGAATAAACTTCATAAACTGATATGTAAAAGACATGAAATCCAACTTTTGGAAGCAAAACATAAAATCCATTTTTAACATAGTACTTGGGCCCCTTAGAAATTTTTTGAGAACTTAAGATTTTCGCACAATAATTTACTTAAACATTTAAACATATTTTACATGTTTTGAAAACAAAATATCTTAATATGAAATTACATATTTGATCTTAACGCGTTTTGCTTTTAAGCACCTCAGTTAGTGAAAAATTAGCGAGAAATACTAACACAGATACTATACAGCGTTCCACGTTAAGAAAATAACATTAGGCTTATGGAGATCAGTGTTGCCAAAATTCTCAGGCATGCGGTTTACTAGAATGTCAATATATTTTTCGAATTTCCATTTTCAATTAACATTTAACTGTAAAGTCAGAATAACAACTGAAGAACCACAAAGCCTTATTATCATTATGTAGTCTCAGAGAACGACATTAAAGCTTTAAATCTTTAATAGCCGGCAAAGTGCATGATTTAACTAAGCAATATTTTCTACTGATTTCTATGATTCATGGTATATGATATTCTTACCGAAAAACAAATAAACTGTCGTTACTATAATTAAAATAAGATCAAATAAAATTATCTTTTGTAAATACTATTTATTTAATTCATTTTCATCATTTTCCCTACTTTTCATCTCTTGTTTCGAATGGGCACTTTTGGTCAATTACTTTAAAAAACATTAATTTAATTCATGTATGTGAAAACGAAAATACAAATTATACAACCCTGAATCGTGCTTGTGTTCATCGTGGCATCGCTGCGCTTCTATCGTCCATAAGAAATACATAGCCCTATCTCCGCAATTTATTCCGTTATTTTCTTAACGTTAAACGCTCTTTAGAACTTATATTTCCTCCTAGTCTCCCGATTGAAACCCAAATCTTCCGATCAAAATAATCTTTCCTCCTAGTCTCCTGATTGAAACCCGAATGTTTCCGATAGAATTTAACACTTTTAAAATAACATTTTCTCCCATTGTAAGTCCATACCTACCTTAAATTCATTTCGACCCGGCAGTTATTAAGCTTTTTCAAATCAATTTTTGTACTATCTGTAACAGCAATTGTATTGAGATTTATCATATGTTTTTAGATATAAACAAAAAGAAGCAAACGTTTGTTCCTACTTTCGAAGATACCGAAAGCATAACGACTGAGGAGAGTAGGTCGAAAACTACATCTAAAATAGAAGCAGAGACTGAACCACCAAGTACATCTAGCACGTCAAGTACTACTACAAGTACTTCAACTACAAGTACAACTAGCACTACAACTAGTACGACAACAACCACCACAACCACAGCTGCTCCCACCACCATTGCTATTAGCTACACTACAACTGCTAGTACCACAGATCTTCCGACAACTTTCCAGATTGTTGTAGAAGGAGATATTGAGGTAATATTTTTTCTACATTAAAAATAACGCCAAATCCATGCATGTTCTATTAAAGTAGTTCATTATTTATTTAATTTTTATTTTAAGGGAGCTAAATTGGGTTGTACCAAAAATGTAGCAGTAATTCAAATAACAATTGTTTATTAATGATATATTATTATTTTTTTTTGTATTTTTCCAGACTGACTTTACAACAGAAACTGAGAAGCCAACGCCCATAACACCAGAAATAGCTGAGCCAACTCAGTCATCAGAAGAGCCTACGGTAGCGAGCACAACGCAGTCGACAACCGTTATTCCTACAAATAGTAGCTCTGAATCGACAATAACGTACACAACATCGACAACACCGTTAACATCCGTTGAAATTCTTACGACTGAAATCAGTTCTACTTCAAAAGAACCCTCATCTACCCAGAAACTAACAACAGTAAGAGAAGTAACGGAAATTGAGTATCACGAAAACTTTGATCCTTTCATCGAAAATCGTCTTCAACAAATGTATGTGATAGCAGGAAAGATCTTCCGATTTGTGATACCACAGAATACTTTTAAAGATTTTGAAGATGAGTACGACCTAACTTATCAATTGTTGGACTCAAATAATAGAACAGTGACAAACAATAGTTGGTTACATTTTAATCCCTCCCGGAGAGAGGTATATGGATTGTAAGTACATTTTGCTTGTTATACAATTATATTTAGTGTATATTATTACTACAAATAGTACATCACCCCCAAAATATAACATATCACATGTTTATTTTAATATTAAGGTACTATATTTCTAATATCGCTCACTGAGTTCTATACTGGCACAACTGCAAATATGAACTATACTAAAACAATTTTTAATTAAAGGTGATTACTTGGCAACATCGCACTTAACGCCCTTTAAGCCCTTAACGATAACTTTTCAACGAAATCATATTCCTTTTTCCATTTCCTATTCTTTGCAGAGGCGTCGCGTTTTATAAGTCATCATCATCATGCAACCTCTTCTGTCCACTGCTGGACATAGGTCTCTCCCATTTTTCGCCACTCTTCACGGTTCTGTGCTTCTTGTTGCACAAGACGAATATCCAAGAAATGGCAACAAGAAGCACAGAAACACATAAGTAATTATGTAAAAATTAAATCGATATAATTATTAAATTATCATATGTCTTTTAAGAGGTATCTTATAGTTGTCTAACAAAATAAAGTAAAATTTAATTGGTATTATAGAGTACATAATGCAGTACTTCAAAAAACAAAAATCTTCGCAAAATACTTATTTTTTCATTAGACGAAACAATTTGAAATTTTAACATACGATCTCGTCGTTGCACTTCAGTCTCTACTTGGGAAACGCTGATCTATACTATACGATACTATACGTATAGAAGACTACTAAAGCTAGTTAAAGGGAGTCAGAAAACATTTCAGTCCAATTATTATGAAATACTACGAAGAGTACGAACTTTTGTTTTTTGAAACCATAATGAACAGAAGTAGTGTCATCGAAGAATTTTCGTTTTGTAGAATCCGGGGTATAATGTTTTTCAAATGTTTTTGTAACTACTTCGTATTCGTTCGTTCTCATAATTTGCTTGGTTAATATAGAGGTTGGTTCTGATTTCTGTAGAACAGTTTCTTTAATTTTATCAAAATTAATTTTATGAGATATCGAATAGTTGAGGCGAATACCTTTAACTTTGCACCCAACATTTTCGTCACCCATGGATGTAATATATTTAAAGGCATAATTCTTTGGATCTCCTGAAACGAACTCTGTGATATACCCTCCATCCAATTCGTCGGTTAATTCACCAAGATCATTACCTAGTGGCGGCTCATATTCCTCAGGAGAGACTGTGAAAATACAGCTATCGTTGTCATAGTATTTTACCCTAGGCCCTAATACGGCAATAGGCACCGAAACAGTGCTTAAGGATTCATAAGCCTCATCTTTAAAATCCCACGTAACTACCGGAGTCTCATCGTTAATAGACAAAATGGTATTAACGTTTAGCCTAAGGTTGGTCAACATAAAAAAAGATGAGAAGTGGTGTTGATAATAGAAGTCCTTGGTTGATTTTTTTCTTATACTTAGATATCTCCAAAGTGATTTAATTAGTTGTTTGCCTAACTGTCTCCTTCCAGGACTTTTTTCAATTCGCACAGGTATAAGCTCAATACCCTCCCGTTTAAAGTAGTCTTTAATACATTTTTTCTTTTGCTCTTCTATAACACAATCTGTAGGACATCGTCTAAATCGAGGGACTTTTTTGTTACAATATTTGTTTACATTGCGACACCGTCTAAATTGAGGGACAATTTTTTGCGAAGGAATAGCCTTCTATTAGAGACTATACTTGTTGATAGTAGCATTGTTTAAAAATATAGTTTAAGATTTTAAACAATGATAGTAGTCTCCATGAAAAATAAAAGCCATTTTAGATGGAAAATAGATAAAAATTAACATTGAGCAACCAACGCTTTGCGTTGGTTGGACAAACAACAGAGATGAATGGCGAGAATTAGGACAGGCCTATATTTGGCAATCCGAATAGAGAGAAGGGCTTGAAAAAAAACCTTTGTACAATAATTAAGAATTTAAGTAGAATCTATTGATATAAATTGCTGGTTCGTAGACCTCGTATCCTTATATTGTATTAGTACTAAATTTTAAAATTTAGGCATGATAAACAATAAATTTAAGTTCCAACAAACTATTACATAAAAATAAATTGATTGAAATTTGAAAGTTCGAAACTTTTGTCGTTAGTTTATTAATTACTGCTTACTGTTCTCACAGTATTTCTTGAACAAAATATCTAACATTAATATATTTATAGGCCTTTAGAAGAAGACGTGTCGAAATGGGTATTCTGGGTGAAAGCTTTGGATAAGGACGGTGGATACGTTCAAGAAAAGCTAAATATTCAAGTTCAACAACACAAACTGGATCTTGTCGTCAACCATGAGTTTAGTTTAATCATTGGAATTGAAAGACATCAAGAATTTCAGCACTACGTTGACTGGTCGCTAAAAGTACTTAGAGCATTAGGAAAAATATACAATACAAATATGGCGGAAATAACTGTGAGAAGAATTAATTATACCATTCAGCCAGTGGTATTTACTTGGTCAAATGATTCAATAGCTACTAACTACTGTCCAAGAAGTGAGATAGAATCTCTCTTTCAAGTAAGTAAATATTTCGACTGCTTATGCTTGACTTATTTTTGATAATCATTGAAAATTGGAAAGGTATTAATTAACCTTGGTCTTTGTATAAAACTATTTTCACGAATTTTTAATATGAAAATGGCTACTTAACTTAAAAATGACATTTATATAGGTAAATATTCTAGTTGGATTGCCTTCTTTGTCGTAACACATCACTGCCTTTAAAGCGCGTACATGCAAAGCCCTTTGGCCGAATTCATTCGATGTTTTCGGCGTTCGATGGAAAATTTGGTCTTTTGTCCACATTACAGAACGAATTCGTTTGCAGTCATTCGTTCGGTTTCGCGGGTATTTTTGGGGATTCGTGGTGCGGCAGCTATGTAAATTTTAAAAATGACATAGGATGAGGATATAGTTATTGCAAGTGCGTTGTATATTATTATTAGTGAGGCGGAGGCCGAAAAAGTGAAAGACCTCCCCAAAAAACGACGAATACGGCGCTGGTGAACTTATTATTTAATGATCTAAAAGCTGAAATGGAATACAGGCTTTTTCAAAATTTTTGAAGAATGAATGGTTATTAAATGAAAATATTCCAAAAATCGCGAAAAAAGATACAACGTTTCGAGAAGCGATACCGCCAACAGAAAAATTAATGGTAACCGTACGATATTTAGCTACTGGTGACTCATATACAAGTTTTATGTACTGGATTCCATACAACTTTCGGCTTTCGATATAAACCAATAAGTTTTAAACAAGAAGAATTAGTCCATTTCAGTATTGCAAAGTAGAAAATCAAAATAAAATCACAACGATGTTTGACACTTTCACTCAGAAGCCTACACACTTAACACAGCCAAAAGAATTCCTTCCTCAATTTTCTTTTGATGTACCGCCCAGTGAGCAAACTCTAGCGAAGGCAAACACATGCGTTTGCTATCATTTGTTGGGGCGTACACATTGGGGCGTTACCGAAGGCGTTTGCTACTACTACTACGACTACTAATGCAGTTTTCGTGCTGGATGGTCAACGATAGATCACATACTTCTGACTAGAAAAAAACATGACATAAAAAGAAACAAGCTATGGCTAGCAATACTAGAAATGGAAATACTAAGAAAATTAGTGAAGCTAACTCAAATACGTGACAAACTCAAATGCATAAGTAAAGACAGAAAACAGAACGTTTAGTATCACATCAGGACTTAGATAAGAAGACCCGTTGTCACCGTTGCTGTTGAATTGTATATCTTGGTCTTCGAATAAATGAAGAAATGACGAAATGACATGATGGTATCCAAAAATCGAAGGCCTATAATTAGACAGAACATAACTAATAAGATTACAACTTCCGAGTAGTAAAGGAGTTTAAGTATTTGGGAGCGGTAATCACAGTTGACAACCAAGTAGAAAAAGAGATCTTAGTAAGAGGAACTGTTGGAAATAGAGCATTATACTCTCTTTCAACATCATTGAGATCTACGAAAAGACAATCTTATATAAGTCAATTATTTGTCCAGCTGTTACATTTGGACCTCAATCAACGAGGAATAAATAAGCTACTGGTATTTGAAAAGAAAGATAATAATATTTAGCTCTCAGGATAATATTTAGCTCTCAAAGAGACGAAATAACAGGAATTTGGAGAAGCAACCTAATTGGTGAATCTGTACGATAGTGAAAATATAACCAGACAAAAGCTAACCGGATAAGGTGAGCAGGTCATTTGGTAAAATTAGAGGACAGCAGTTTATTAAAAACATTATGTTTTGAGAGAAAAGATGGCAAAAGATCAGTATACCGTCCCAGGAGAAGATGAAAGAATGGTGTCGAAGCAGAAACAGATTTGTCTAAGATTGGTTACCATGAGCTTGAAACCAGGCAAGAAGAACGTTGTAACTCCAAGAAATGAATATACAACTGGTAGATCTTATACTAAGACTGTAAGACTTATAATAAGATTTCAAGCTTAATCTACTTCTACTAACTGCTTATTGAGAAGTTTCACTGTTACGCTTTCAGTATTATTGGTATTTCGGCATCACAAAATGAGACCTCATGTTTTCGGCGTGACTGACTTTATTAATCTCAAAATTTCGGTAATCTTCAGTCGTTTTTAAGCTCCTCTAAATATTAAGTTATTCTATAAAATTGACTTATAATTTTTTATGTCACCATGTACACAGAAAAATAGTTATTTCGGACCAAGTCGGTAGAAGGAGCTGGCCACTGATTCGTTTCGTTTAATGCGTATTTTTTCTGTACCAATAAATTAAGTTCTTTTTATTTTACTCCGCGTCAAAGAAAAAAAATGGTCAATATATAAATCGTTTGAAGAAAAATTTGGATCCTGGTTAAATATATCTCTTATGTTTTCAAAAAAAAAACCTCAGCATGTCGTTCTGATTGCCTTAGTAGATTAGGTTAAGTCGAGCAGACGTGTTGGGGCCAATATCTTCAATATACTCCATTCGCTTAGCTCGGGCATATTTTGACAGATTCATTGTCGGAAACCTACAAAACAACAATTCCTACTTCTCAGTATTAATAGATCAAGTATCCTACTATTGCAGACTTCTTTCTTTACAAAAAGAAGAATTTTTCTAAATAGTGGAAGTGTATACTAAATCCATCAAATTTTGGGTAGTATATATTTAAAAAATATATTTTAGTTGTTATAATTTAACATAACTATTTATTGTATGGTGCAGATAAATAAATATTGATTGTCGGTAATTCGCAAAGTTCTATTTTATTTACTATTTAGTTTGTTTACTATTAATATTGGCTATGAGTACGTGTGCTTGGTTGTATAGTAATTTCCAGCCACTTTTAGTCTGTCAAAAAGTAACTAATTTCGTAAAAAAATAATTACTAAATTCACTAGACAGTTCGGACTGGGAATAGCGAACCGAGAATATCTGTGTGTTTTCGCACCTTTCGATCCGCTCTTGATGTATTTCCTGATACATCCGCTATTTGGACATTGTAATATTGGGTATTCATTTAAATAGTAACCCATGTCAGAACATCTCGTCCTAAACGTCTTTTCCAGAAAATTACACACTCTTTCATCTTATCTGCCTGATAATATACTTTAGTATATTATCAGGCAGAAATTAATTTTTATGTTAATTTTGAAGTGCATCGACCAATGTGAGTTGAATATGAATTGAATGAAATTTTTTTTATATGTTGTGTGACTATAATTTCATCATAAATACTGAAACATATATAAAATATAGACGATTAGTAATTATGATTTTATATTGAAATTATAGCTTTGTATTGATTTAAGAATAATGTTTTTAGGTTTTAACGGCAAACAAAATAGGTGATCCATCTAGAGAACTTAATATGGCTTTGTCGCCGGAATTACGTGTCAAGAAAGTAATTTCTCGCGAACTAGGTGTTTGTGAACAACCACTCACACCAGTCACTCCTCCAATGAATTTCTCACCGATTTTACGAAATCCAGTCGACAAAGTTAACGCCACCGTTGGAGAGTTGCTGGTTTACAAAGTAAAAGATGTAAGTATTTTTTATACTTAATTTTTTAAAGTAGATACGTGTAGAATTTTCAACGTGTTTAAAGAATATAAAATTTTTGAATAACATTGTAATCAATAACCTGCATGTGTTAGTAAGGTAAAAAATCAAGGTAATTTCTGTTTACGAGGGTCACACTCAAGTGCTTTTTAACGAAAGAAATCAATTTATGGCAAATGCAGTACCAGAAGCTGTAAAGAAAATAAAGCATTAAAAAAATTTCAAATTAATATCGAACAAAATAATCATCGTATGATTCTAACCCCCGTTTCAGAGAAAGAAATAAGCCACATAATAAATAACTTAATAAACAGGCATAGCTCTGGTTATGATGAAATATCAACCAACTTAGTTAAATATGTTTCATCAGAGATTTTTCTTCCTCTTTCTTTTATAGTTAATGCTTTTTTCAAGCAATGTAAATTTCCTTAAAGTTTAAAACTAGAAATTGTCAAGCCACTAGATAAAAAAGTGATTTTACTAAGATGGAGAACTATAGACCAATAAGCCCTCTTCCATCATTCCCAAAAATATTCGAAAAAGCGATATATTTCAGACTACAAAACTTTTTTACTACAAACAACTTATTTAGTAGTTCGCAGCATAGTTTTTTTGCAGGGAGATTTGTTGAGACACTACCTATGATTTTATATCAAATATTTTAGAAAAACTAGAGGTAGAGATGGAAACACTAGTTGCTTTTTAAGAACTATCTAAGGCTTTCAATAGCCTAGATTATGTTCTCTTATTACAAAAATTACATCGTTATGGAATACAGGGACCGGCATTAAAATGGATAAAATCATTTCTCACAGATACATCACAAAAAGTATGCTTGGAGAAAGAGGGATGTAAGGTTTACTAATTTAAAATTAGGCATATCACAGGGAAGCATCTTGGGGCCTTTTTTGGTCTAGATAAACGACCTTCCAATTGCGTTGGTTAAACTTTGTAAATTTCGCTGATGACTTAAATGTGATTTTCTAGGAAAAAACATTAGAAACACTCCTCACAGTGGCAGAGCAAACTCTAAGCAAGGCTGAACAGAGTTTCAGTGGAAATCGGTTGTTGCTTAATACTGATAAGGCAGTTTTTCTTTTCTTGAGAACTATCCAGTCACGAGAACAATTCCCAGATACAATCAATCGTCTATCACAAAACACGGAACCTTCTAGATCAGTTAAATTTCTTGGTCTATATATATATATATATATATATATATATATATATATATATATATATATATATATATATATATATATATATATATATATATATATATATATATATATATATATATATAATTATATTAGGGGGAACAAGTACAAAATACAACAGAAAAACGTAATAGAGGCTGCTACTCATTAAGAGTGTTAAAGAGCTGTCTAGAAAAAAATGATTTTACTATCAGTATATTATGTAAACTTTTATTCTGTTATGCGATATGGTGTAATCTTCTGGGGTGCTGAAGTAAATAGCTCAACTGTCTTTATATTCCAAAAAAGGTAGTCCGGGTGATCTTAGGACTAAAGCGGGAAAATCCTGTAGAGGCCGATTCAAATCACTTAATGTACATACTTTCTCAGTCATCTATAGATTTGAATGTATTATTATGTTACTTTTTAAAAATTTTACTTTGTTTTATCACCTGCTTCCCAATCATGAATATAATACTTCTTCTTCTCATGGCGCCGTCTCCTTTCGAAGGTTGGCGATCCAAATGGCAATTGTAGTTTTGGAAACTGCTGCGCGAAAGATTTCTGCGGATGAGCGGTCGAACCATCTCCTCAGGTCTTTCAGCCACGAGTTCTGGCGTCTTCCTACTGATCTTTTGCTCTGTACTTTTTCTTCCAGTATAACTTGAAGTAATTCGTATCTTTCGCCTCTCAACACATGATCCAAGTATTGCATATTCCTCTCTTTGATTTATCTTAGTAATTCTTTTTGTTGCACCACATTTTTTTAAACTTATTTGGAAGTGAATTCAGTGTTTTCAAAATTTATAAATAAACTACCATCGCCATGCATTAGGTACACTAATTTATATAGCAGAAGAAAATCCTTCTAGGCAGGTGCCCATTTAAAAACATTATTATTAACACAAGTTTTATAACAATTTGAGATCTTTCGCGAATATTCTTCTACATATTGTTTTAATTTAAACTGCGTAATGGATTATTTTACCATGCGCATAATAAAAATTACGATACGTCTGCGCTATATTATAATTGCTGACTTTTTTATGTATTTTCATAAAATAAATTTATATGTATTTAGCTCTATAATATATTTAATTTATTTTAGGATACTTTCTACGACCCAGAAGACGTTGACCCAAGAATGTTAAACATATCACTCCTCACCGGTGACCGTCAACCGATTCCACCAGATAATTGGTTACAGTTCGACAATAAAAACAGAGAATTCTTTGGTATTCCGAGAAAATCAGGAAGAAGCGAATATCAGCTTGTTTGTGTTGACAGTGGTGGACTACCTGCGACTGATAGCTTAGAAGTGGTGGTATATCCACCTATGAAGAAAAACTTCAATGTTGAATTCAGTATGAATATCACAGAAATACCGCATGAAATATTTATTAATACTGCGTCTTTACAAAAGAAATTTGTTGAGAAACTCATGGTAAGGCTTTAATATATTTATGTCATTTCTCAAATATTAAATTATTTATATTTTGTAATACAGTAAGGTCTCTTTTTATGCGGATTATTTTTATGCGACTTTAAAGTTGTGCGGTAATTCATCCAAAAATTTCTATTATAATTAAATATTACTATTTACATCCAGATGTCAGTAAAGTGATTGATAGAAACACATTATGATTTAAACTGGAAGCGTATTATTAAGCTACAACCGAATTAAGCTACAAGTTTTAGAACGAGACACCTTTGAAAAACATCCATCTGCAGACGAAGTTTAGAAATAATTTGTTTACTTTCAACAACAATACTAGTAAAATAAAGAGGTTCCCCTGTTTTGCTGTTTATCGACTCGATATGAATCAATATAAATATTCCTAAAACAATAGAAATATGGACCAGTTTTTTTAAGCTTTTGTATGAATTTCTTTCAGATATTCGAAGTAATTTATCATGTAGCCTATTTCTTTCAATTTCTGGAAACTTTTTTGTTTTTGTCTTGGTTTTATGTAATTTTAGAAGACTACGGAACTTATCCCTACTTTTTCAAGGCTTCTTCTTCTTCTAGTTCCATGACCGTTATAGATCGTTGGATATCATGTTGGCTACCATATTCGCTATCGTGACTTTATTGACAGCAGCTCTAAATACCGATGTAGTTGATTTTCCATACCATTGCCTTAGATTTTTCAGCCATGATGTTCTTCTACCAGGACCACGATTACCTTGGATCTTTCCCTGAATGATCAGATGTAAAAGATCATATTTTTCAGGGTGTCTCATAATGTGACCGAAGTATTCCAGCTTACGTTCTTTATTATATTGACCAGTTGTGTTGTTTGGTTCAGCCGTCTAAGGACCTCCTCATTTCTAACTCTGTCGACCCAGCTTATTTTCAGTAGTCGTCTGTATACCCACATCTCAAAGGCTGTCAAGCGTCTAAGGATAGCCTCAGTTAGAGTCCACGCTTCCACTCCATACGGCAGGACAGGAAAGATGTAGCAAGATGTCATTCGAACTCTAAGGTCAATGCTAAGATCGTGACTGCAAAGTACGTTTCTCATTTTTACAAAGGCAGCTCGGGCTTGTTCTATTCGGCTTTTAATTTCTGCGGTTGGATCCCAGCTCTCATTGATATTACTGCCGAGATACACGAGTTTCTCTACTCTGTCCAGTGTGGCATCTCCGACTTTTATACCGTCATCCTGTATGTAATTTTGTTTGCTAACTATCATATATTTAGTTTTCTTAACGTTGAGTTTTAATCCATACTGATCACAAGTCTGTGATTTTTCAAGGCAAGTAATGTCTTTTTTTATGCAATTTGAAATCAGTAGCTATGACGCAACGAATATCAATATAATCCGGAGCTTTGATAGATCTTTGCATGAGTATGAGATAATTCTCGAATTATTTTTTATATGGCGTCATCTTTTGTCAACCGATAGAACCGAATTAAGACACTTGTCCTGTGCTGCGCAATATATGAAATAAACACAGCAATATGATGAAGAGTGATGATTGATTTACCAACTGGAAATTTTCAGTTTTGTAACTGGCATTGTTTTTGTACTGTATCTAAAGTGCTTTTCGTACCATGTAAATTTAATTTAAATTAATTATCGTTTTCGTTGAATGAATGCTAATAACAATCTTTAACCAAATATTTTATTATTTTTAGATTTTATTCGAAGAACCAGCAACAAACAACTTTTATTTTCTTCCATTTAAAAGATCATACGATTCCACAATTGTGACTTGGTTCAACAAATCACTACCACTAAACCGATGTCCTCACGAAGAAATCAAACGAGTAGAATCTATTTTACACAACATGATAGATAAATCGATTGCTCATAAGGTTAGTATGAACACGATCTCCGATATGAAATTACAGATGGTGGAGGTATTACAATCTTCATATTTGTTTTTGTACATAGTACTCCAGTCGTTAGAGATGAAAATGCCATTGAACCTCTAAAAATCATACTTAGCTGAATTTTGCTTAGAATGTTTGCATTTTGGGATCCCAAAAAAGATGCAAAAAAAGTGTACGACTTTTACCCTCAGGCTTCCCCTAAAACCCCCTAGCTGAGATAATTTTGAACAACAATGTTTAGTAGCACTTTTTATGTAAAATAAACCGTTCTCTTAGAAACAACGCTTCAAGCGACCGGTGATTTTCAGTGATAGGTATACACGCGAAATTAATTTTAAATAAAATTTGTATTAACTCTACTGTAAAAATTCGGTATATTTTGATGTGTGAAGTGTCCTATCGACAAAAATCAAAATGCATTTTAAAGGGAAGAGAGCAGTTTTTGTATGCAATTTTTGAATTTTGCCGAAAATCACGTCAATTTCTATAAAGTTGTTAAATAAATAAACGTTTAGCGATTTTTGCCATTTTTTACGATTCTCATGAGATTAATAAAATGTATCACTTCCATTTAACGGTCACTATAGAATTTTCGTTATTAGGGCCCAATCTTCAAAATATAAGGACCGGAATTTCGGTTTTGAGTTAACAAATATAAGGGGTTTGAAATATGCCTAAAAAACGCTGAATTTAAACTTTTTCATTACAAACGATCTAAAAAGTTTAAAACTGCCACTTTTTAATTACACAAGTACGTGTTTCGAAAAGACACAACTTCAGCTACAAATTCCATGTACTACCGTCTTCGTGGAAGCATTTCTCGAAACGTGCGATCGTTTGTGAGGTGAATGTTTGCATTCAACATTTTTTGGACAAATCTCAGATGCCTCTTATTTCTTGCCAAAACTTAAAATCGAAATTTCATGTTATAGGCTTTAAGGACAGTGAAAATTTCATAGCCACCGGTCAATGGAAGTGATAATCATTTTTGTCGATAGAACACTTTGATAAAAAAATATTGAATTTTTACCGTCGAGTTAATACAAATTTTCTTTCATTCATTTTGAGCGCGTACCTTTCATTGAAAATCACCGGTTGCTTGAAACGAGAACTGTTCATTTTACCGAAAAAGTGCTAATAGACATTTTTGTTCAAAACTTTCTGTCTTTCCTCTACCAAGGGGTGTTTTAGGGGGAAGCTTTGGGGTAAAAGTGGTAAAATTTTTGCATCTTTTTGGGTTCCCATAATTGACATTCTCAGCAAAATTCAGCCTGTTCTATGATTTTTAAAGGTCAAATCTCTAACGACTGGACTATATTGTACAAGCGTTATAGTCATCTGCTAGTAAAGACGTTTAATGAAAAGATGTATGATTTTTAGGTAGATCAGTTGTGATAATTTTGTTATTCTTTCGGGAATGTTTTTGATTTTTTTAAAAGATGAACATTTTAGAAGAGAAAATATTGCTAAGATGATTCTTTTTATAATTAGATAATTGTAAAATTCTGGCGGATAAAAGTTTTTTTTAGACGCTTCTTCTTTTTAGTCGCTATTAGATGTGTCGTGATATTCCCACATTTCTGTCTTTTTCAGATATCGTGGACTATTTATTTGACCGAGAGTATTGGTGAATTATCATTTTTCACCTTTCTTGTATTTTTTTGTTTTATTTTTCCACTTTTTTATTTTAACTTCTGCATCCTCTTCAACATCCTTTTCTTTTACATGTTTTTCAACATTCTTATTTCATCTAGTCTGGCCCTTTTCTTTTTTCCTTCAATTTCACCAATTATTATCATATGAGGTAATATCATCCCTGGTATTCTCTCGATATGCCCCAACCATATTAGAAGTTCATGATTTTTTAAGTATTTGGTTCCCCATATATCGGTACTTTGAAAGAAGACCGCCATACGTCAAAATGCGTCAATTTCCGGAAATGGCCAATTAAAACATTGATGAATTTAAAAATATCATAAAACTTTACCCATATCTGCGAACAGGCTAATATTTTGGCTTTGATGTGTACTATCCTAAAAGCTATAGTCAATCCCAAACTTCTTTAATCCTAGTTTAGGTCATAAAATTTTTGATTTATAGCATTCTCGTTATCATTCTTTTAATGACCACTTTAAAATTCTCCATATTTAAAATATTGGTCTTAAGGTATCTTTATTTGAATCTATGCAACTTTATAAATTAAAAAATACAGATATAATTCTGAATGACCAACTTAAGATTAACGGTTTTCCCCTCCTTAACTTATTTAGTTGAAGACTTATAATGTATAAACGTATACCAAAAATGTGGGAAAAGAGCATGAACAGAGCTATTTAACTTATGCACCCACGCTTAATAAAATTTCGATGCCAATAATTTGCAAACTGTTTATTTTGGCCGCTGCATTTCGGTGCATTGGTCGTCTGTTTGCAACGTTTAAGGCAATATTGAATCTTCTCATGGAAAAGTAAGTTCTGTCGAAGCTGCCTTACTATGCTGGAAATTCGCTTGTAGGATTATCACGGGAGCCATCGAGGCATCTGATTGTCTCAAAGGATACCTTTCCAAGTTTATATTATGTCTTGAAATTAGCAACCCTCAATGTATTATACGAGACCTCCTCCCCAATATTGTCGATTGCGTGTCGATTTTTCAACAACTTCTGTCTTCTGTCTTAAGGTCTTGATTTTGCCTCTTTGCTTTTTTTAACTCTTTTGCCTCGTGATGGTTTCTTTATCAGTCTCTTTCTCGAAGGCGCAAGTGAGGACCATGTGCGTATTATTGGGATCAATTATATTTAAGTTTGCTCCCTCCCACAGGCCCTCCATAGTCCTCACAACTTCAGTAGTAAATTTTTTTGATTACTCGTTAGCACAGTTCACCCACCGGGTCCCTTTGCTAAACGATGTTTTATGGAAGTGCAGAAGTTCATTCTGACCTCCTATAGGAGCCTCATCAACTTCTTGTTCCAGTTTGTTAATGATTAGATCTGCTTGAGCCCGATAAGTTGAGTATCAGGATGGTGTCTGTGCTACCGCCATTCTGAATACTTTTGTCAACGTTGCTTTATGACCTAGTCTGCTCGTCAGAGCCTCTTGGTTTTTTTAGCGACTCTGTTGCGAGGAGAGTGATGGTTTTCTTGGAATTTGCTATGGTCTATGTCCCAGCAGCCATTTATGCCCCTTACTTCATCTTTCTTTGTTGGGCTCTAGTGAGACACTTTATTTATTTTTTAAATTTTTTTCGAAATTATACTTTATAATTTCGAATTTTCAAATTGTAAAAAAGAACTCTTTGGTAACTCGACTCGATTAATATTTTTAGTCGTCACTCATCATTCTCGTTACAAATGTATTCTTACGCGTTAGGAGTTCAGTATTTTTATGTCCGCATCGCAAATTTGTCGGAGAAGGAAAAGTTATTGGTTGATAAACGTTCTAGTATGCAAGCATTCTTCCTCCGAATTAGTTTAGGATGTCTTTCGTCGCAGAGACTTTAAAACAAACAATTTTTTTGAGTGACTTTGGTTAAATAAATCGCGATAATACACTTTTCACTGAATAAATGCCAAGATTCCTTCACCGCTGGAAAGAGCCTTATGACTCGAGAAAAAATTACTTTCTTTGTGCAATTGGCGTCAACCTTATCATAATTCGCGTTTACTCTATCTTAATCATGATCTAACGAATATAATATGTTCAATAATTGTGTAACACAGTAATATTTATGTATGTATTTTCTAGGTACATTCTGTTATGGAACCAGAATTCAAAGTATCTACCATTAAAGTTTACCCAACGGGTAATTGCAAGCAAAGAGTTGTTCAAGAGGCTAAACCGGAAGTTAGTGTACCGATTGAGGAAAGTACACCCCAGTCCAGCAACGATGAATATCTTGTTACTTTTATTGTACCGGCAGTTATTGTTTTCGTAATGCTATTCTTGGCCGCTTTGGCAGCTGTTGTGTTATACAGAAGACGAAGAATGGGAAAAATGAATGTTGAAGAAGACGGAAGACAGAGTTATGGAAACAAAGGTAAACAAATGTTATAATTAAATTTATCTCTTAATTTTCATTGCCAAGTACATCGACTGCCAAGTATTTGGCCTTACAAATAAAATCTCCATTCCCCTAAGCACTTGTGGTTGCACACCCCAGTTATCCATCTACTTAGCGCCTTTAACAGTGGTCGCTCCGAGGTTGCTTTAGCACAGATTTCATTAACCACGATTGTCAAGTCGTCTGCATATCTCAAGAAAGTAGAAATCTTTCCCTAAACAGTTTCGTTAATAGATCCACCATCATTATAGAACACAGTCAATACTGTAAAAATAAAATTAAAAAAAAAACAATGTAAAGAATATAGTAATGTAAATATTTTACCGCAAATACCGCGATAATATGATTATTATTTAAACATGCTTGAGAACTTTGTACACGACCGGATTCACTTTGTATTTGAGATGCGCGAAAGAAAATGGCAACAGTGTAACCCATAAGCGAGTCAGGAAACGAATGTACACTCCGTGCAGGTATTTTACTTGGCGAGACGTTAGCAAAATAAAATTCAGAAAATTCTGTTAAAAATATGTTTGTATGAATAATATATCATTGTAACATTAACATAAAAAAGCTTTTACTTACATTATTAAAATTGTAGATTCAAGTTTATATGTGTTTGTTCATTGCGATAGATAATCCGTAACTAATTTCTTTCAATGTAGACACAACTTATTGCGACAAAAGTGTGTCATTAACTATTTTATACTGGTATTCGTTAGAATAGGTAATGTAAAGTAATTACGATTTAAAATCCTTTTAAGGTGGTATTATACAAATAAGGGTGGTTGTAGCCGCTGTATATTATATATTTTTATGGTAACCAAATTTTGCTTTAATTATCAAAGACGCATAAAATTAAATTATAATTTCATAAATTAAACTTCCCAGATTGTTAAAAAAAAACAACTTATTTCTATACTGCATTTAAAGAGTATACTGCTGCAAACTATCTAAGATATTCATTATTATTCAAAGGGTTCCAGCAAAGGCAGAGTCTGACTAGTTAGTTCATAGTAAAACGCAGTTCGTAACGAATTTGGTGATTACGAATTGTTACAGTTATTACTGTTACAGTTGTTACAGTTATTATTGTACTAATTGTCCTTTACGATAGATCTGATCACAATAATTACTAGTAACGAAAATATGTAATAATTACCTTTAAAAATATATTTATGTAGATAAATATATTTCTCAAAGTTTACCATGTACAGTACATTCAACCAATTTTCACCTCTAAACGATTAATGAAATTCGCAGAAAACCTTTCGTTAAGTAATAATAATAAATAGTAAAGGCTCGGTAAACTGCACTAGTGTCCTCCATTATGTTGCAACACTTTGCTAAATTTTAGGTATAAAATAAATATATGTGTCATTAACCCGTTGTTCATAGCTTTGCATATTTTGTTTTTTTTATTTTATTTTTTTTTTAATAAATAGTATTCTTGCATAATGTTATTTAACGTAAATTTCTTTCACCTACTTGTTTAATAATTTTTTTCTGAAACAAATACTACCGTGCTAAGGATAATTTATAATCAAAGTAGATATATAAAGTACTACAATACAAAGTACTACAATACAAAGTACTACAATACAAAGTACTACTATACAAAGTACAAAACTAGAACATTTTGTCAATTTAAATAGTGGTTGTTAGATTGACCATATGTCTGTTGAGTGTACCGTTTTTGAGACGTCTGCGATTACGGGTTAAAGTTGGGGTTTTGGTAAATATATTCAACTTATTTAACTTATTTTACTAAAATCTATCTTTAACATATATCATCCGAATACTGAATATTTTTGCTTCGTAACCAACATTTCATTTCATCTTTTCGAGATGCAGATGTAGGAGCTTTCTCTGATTGTACATTGTGGTACGGTGCATTGTCAATAACAACAACGCTACGCAGTGGAAAATTAGGTATCAGTTGAGTTTTAAGCCATTTCTTGTAATTCGTAAAATTCTTGTCGTCATGAAAATCATCTGACTTGGTATTTGACTTAAAATAAACAAAGCGTTTGATATGAAACCATTTTCCCATCCAGTATGAACTATTACTAATCGTTTCC
The DNA here is from genome assembly GCF_040954645.1 of Diabrotica undecimpunctata. NCBI lineage: Eukaryota > Metazoa > Arthropoda > Insecta > Coleoptera > Chrysomelidae > Diabrotica > Diabrotica undecimpunctata. The sequence goes on along the minus strand of NC_092804.1, from coordinate 137,029,661 downwards.
CTTTCGACACTGGTTTTCGTAATCCAATGTTACTGTGATCGGCCCAAGGTTGTTGATTAATGTGGGAAGAATCATTGTATGTTTCATCCATATAGATAATTGGTCGACGCTTCTCATGATAATGTTTATTATGTCTCAAGAAAATTGTTCTTAGCTCTCGAATTTGTCGCTCATGTATAATTAGTCTAAAAAACCCATATCATGTATAATTAGACACAAATGCTCTCTACCACCGTCAAACCGCAAATCTTCTTTAAATTTTAGAATTAGACGGTTGAGAGTGGGTGCTGTTTTTTCCTGTAAATACCAATTGTGAATTTGTCTTCGAAATATTCTCGAATCAACATCATCTAACTTGAATTTTTTCGAAGATCTATTTTGATTATTTCTTTGCTTCACAATGTTGTTTACCATACCCAGACTAATACCAACTGTTTCTGCAACCCGTTTGTGTATTTGTTACAAAGGAACTAATGGCTCACCACGCCCCGCTTCTAATTTCATAAAATTTAATACATCATTTACTATTTTACGACTTTTAGAATTTTATGTTTTACCTAGCGATTTAAAATCCATATTCAAAAATTATTTCACCGAGTGTACCAACTGTAGAAATAATTACATTTGCTCCTCGACGTTTGGCCTACGACTGATCGCTCTGGGTTTACCGAGCGTCAGCACTAGACTTCGGCAAATATGCAAATAAAAATGTAGAAAATATGCGCATAAATATGCACGTGTTTACCCGAAAATATGCAAATATTTTACAAAATATGCATACAAATAAATAAAAAAATCGTAAAATAGTAACAATTTTATTTAAAAAAAAAAGTGTACATAACTAAATATTTCCTACTATTCATTAAGATTTACATTTATTTTAAGTAACTACATCATTTTTAAGTATGAATAAACTTATTTAGAATTATGGTAACAATAAATGACCAAGTGGTGTTCAAAATTTTCTAACAAAAACTTGTGGCTTCTGTCTGAGTACATATATTTATATATGGAAAAACTTCGTTCAACATCAACTGATGTAACGGGAGCATTTTTCAAACTAACCAAAACATTTGGTTCTAAATTAATTGTTTCCGAAATATTTCCAGCTAGAACACTGACTACTTCAGAAAGAATATGGTAACCTTTATTTTTTTCCATAGTAGCTCCAAATTTTTTTAAAATATCTTTTCCAATATTACCTCTAACGTTCCGACAACCTGACGCAAATTCTTTTATTAATGCTGTACTTTCGAACAATGACAGTTTTGGTGATTCTAACTGAGTAATTGTTTTTTGAACAAAACTAAAATTTGATTTTATAAATGAAAGTTCTTGTTGAAGCAAGTTACTCTGAAAAGTTTGTTTAGAATCCAAAAGAGATTGGGAACTTTCATCTGTTAACGTATCAATTATGTTCTTTATTTTAACAAAATGATCTGCATAAAAATTAGCTGCTTCTAACCATGTTCCCCATCGCGTTAAAATAGGTTGTGGTGGAAGAGGAATGTTAGGTAGCATTTCTTTATAAAGAAGAATTGAATTCTTATAGGAGATTTAAGAAATACTTTTTTGACACTGGATATCATGGTATTTACAAGAGGAAACTTTTTTCGTATTTCCTCTGCAACTCTGTTTAATCCATGCGCTACACAAGTAACATGTATTAAATCTGGGAAAAAGATTTTTAAATTTTGTCCTGCTTTCACCATATAAGGAGCAGCATCCGATAAAATAAGCAGTAATTTATTAGAAGGAATAGTTGTCGGAAGAAAAAAAGTTGCTAATGTTTCTTGTATAAAACGCGAAATTGTTAAAGCATTTGTTTTCTCAAGTTGCTGGCATGAAATAAGATGAGATTTTGGTAAGGTATCTTCTTTAAGAACACCAATCAATAAATGAGCAATATACTTTCCTGAGGAATCAGTGGTTTCGTCTACAGATATGTAAAAATAATTATCTGCAATTTCTTCCTTAATATTAATTAACACCGACGAGTATAGCCCGTTCACATTATTTCTTCTTAGAGACCGATCACTTGGAACATTAAGTTTGTAATATTTTTTTAGAAACGAACTAAAATTTACATTTGCTAATTTTGAAAGCGGTATGTTTGCAGACACTAATGCGCGACACAAGTCTTCATTAAAAGTTTCTTGCTCATCTAATTTTTTTGAAGTAGATTGGAAACATTTAGCCATTGAAGTTTGATGTTTTCCTCCTATTTTTCCTTTTTTTGCAATGTGTGAAGCAGTTCTCACATGTTGGTCTATCTGAAATTTCTTCTCACATGCTATCTATAAATAAAAATAAAAACCTTTATTTTAACCCAACCTTTAAAATATAAAAATATACAAGGTGTTTTTGGTTAATCAAATAACTGGTTTGGAAAAAAAAACACTCGCTAAGTGTTTTAAATGCAGTAATAATCCACAAATTAGTTTTTGTTACTAACCATTAGTACATCATATAACTTATTTTAAAATTCAACAAAAGTATTTTTTTTGTTAATTCAATTCCAATAAAATTAATTGTGTTTTAGAATAGCTGACTTCATAAAAAAAAGTAAAGGTGAAAAATTTTTCTAAATACACACCATTGTATTGTACCATGGACAATTTTTTCTCACTAAAGGAAGCTATTTTTCATTTAAAAACGACCTACGAGTACTAAATTTCAAGTAAATACGTTTATTGGTTTTAAAGTTATTGTTGTTATTAACTAAAAGAATTTAATTTTTTTTAATTTTAACACCCTGTATCTCGAAAAGTAAATAAGTTTGACCCCTCATTAACTATATCGTTTTGTTCAATTTTTCGAGAAGTATCTACAGTCAAACGTTGTAAGTGTCATTTGGAAACACCCTGTATGTATGAAATATTAGATATTTAATAGAAAATATTAGATACTTACAATTTTGCCACAGACTGAATAGTAGATTTTTCCCATATCCATAGACAGCTCTTTATAAGGTTTAATCCAAGTTGAAGCACTGGTTGTTTTAGGCATTATAAAATCACAATCTTCCTTTTTGTTACGCACAACGAGTGTTTACGCTTTGAATATCAAAACAAAAATGATTTACAAATCTGAGAATCAAATTAGAAATGTTTAGGTACCTAATTCAATAAACTGGGAGATTTTGGAAAATCCCTAAATTAGGAACAAAACTATTAGCCGTTTACCTGCTGTTAAGATACAATAAATTGTAGATAGATTTGGGGATTAGATCATAAAATGCAAATGACCGAGACTTTCTAAGAATGTTGAGGGCTACTTAAATTGATCTTCTTTGAAATTGTAAATGTTTTGTACCTGTAGAGATTACGTACTTAGATCATTTCTTGATTAAAATGACTACAACATTTTATACAAGAATTGAAATAAATTGGTATGTTTAAAAATTTTCAAATACAGTATAAAAATCTGAACTTTTATGCACTTCATGCAAACTTTTATACAAATATGCCAAAATATGAAATATTTGCATAAAATATGCACAATATGCAAAATATGCAATATGCATATTTGCCGAAGTCTAGTCAGCACCATTGCACATCCAAATCTCAAATACAAAGTTAATCCGGTCGTGCTGTATTTGTATTTTATGGCCCTTATATACTGTTTTTTATTTATTTGATATTTTATGTAAGTACTGTAGTTTGATATATGTTTAGGTGCCAGTTGCTTAGAAACAGTAAATGAGTTCTAAAGTTACGTTAATAACTACTATCAAATTAAAAACTTTGTTGGTGTCGCTTATAAATTGATGACAGTTTAAAAATGATTTAGTTTAAAAATAACTATATTTAGCTAACAAAAAAATCACCTCCTTTACATTAGTTTCAGTGGTATCGTAGGGTTGTAGTAACAATTTAAATACTGTCTGCTCTAACACTTTTGTCCGAAATCGACGAAAACTGTCAAGTTAAAATGAAATTTGTATATTTAATATTTTTTTAAATAGTTTAATTAAAAAAAAATACAATGAAGTAAAACCTTCTGATTATTATAAAATTTAAACAATCCAAAAGAATTTAAAATTTCAGAACGTTTTCTAACAGACTATCATCAGTGAAAACCCAAAAGTAAGTATTTCCACGTTAAAATAATTAATACAAAGAGGTAAAATGTTGACTGAACTAAAAAATGTGGTAAATGCTTACATCTTAATAGTTACTGAAGTAGTAACATAGAAAAGTCTAATACCCTCAGATTACTTATTGAAATATTAAATTTTTAAAATGTTGTGACACGAGGACGATGTCAGAGAATTTCACTTTACGGAAACATACAGATTCCTGCTCAACAAGAATATTAGAGTCCTACGGAATAAACTAGACAACTGACTAGATCAGGAAGTAAAAATTAATTACAATTGACTAGGCCTTCAAGACAGGTGATAGTTAATTTTTAGTTACTACTCAAATATTAAACAGTGCCACAGAGACAAAAGATACGAGCAGTCCTTATATCTCTCTAATGGCCGAAGTTTATCGACCACGTGACCGTCCCATTACCAAACAAACCCCAGTGGGAAGGCCACGTGGTTGATAAACCCCGTCCATTAGAGAAAGATGCTAGGACTGCTCGTATCTTTTTCTATGTTGCATTAGGGGAACTCTCTAGGTATTATATGTCATGTCTACGGGAAATACTTACTTTTATTGTTTTTTGATGATTTTATTGATGATGGTCTGATAAGACCGAAAACGTTGTAAAATATACCATTGTACATCAGAAGTTTTTATTTCATTGTAAGTTTTTTAAACTATGGTGTACGTATAACCATCCACTGTGATTTTCCCTTTTATTATTTAATTTAATTTTTCTTGTAGGTATTCCCGTAATCTTCCAAGAAGAGTTAGAAGAAAAACCTGAACCTGGTACAAAAGCTCCAGTGATTCTTAAGGATGAAAAGCCACCACTAGCGCCTCCAGAATACAGTAAAAGCGGTTCTGTCAAATTGGCGGATGATTCGGAACCTTACCAGCCGCCCCCACCCTTTACCCGTACTCAGGATAATGGCAGACAATCCAGACCAAAACCCACCCCTACTTATAGAAAACCACCCCCTTATGTGCCTCCTTAACAATTACACTTTACATTTTTTCAGCAATAAGCTTTGTCTGACTGCCAATTCGCGCGATTGGTTCATAATTATTCGAATAAACCTTTTATGACTCTGCAACTAATATTACTTTAGATGACTGGCCACATTTTGGAATGTAAGATAAGTCATTAGTTCAATGTAAATACTTACACAAAAGCGTTAGAATTTATACAATTATTAAAGACTACTCCGTTGAGAGTCATATTTTTAAATGATATTGGAAAAAAATTAGTACATACACAGTTGATTTTGGTTAATAAGTACAATTTTAAATTAAGTTAAACAACTAGGGACGGGTGTAAATAAGAGCGATTAAAGAAATAACCCAATTTTAAAATCCACAAAATAAAACGGAATCCCATTAAAATCACATCACATTAGTACTGGTAATACTGTCGTAGGAAATTATAGTGATTGATAATATTTTAGTAAAATAATGAAAAGAATTATAATACACATCGTTACATCCTCAATATAAATATAATACAGTGATTTTGCCAATTGTAACATTAAAGCTAGTATAATATTTTATCCTAAAACATTGAGCGCAATCGTTACCAATAATACAGAGTAGTGTAGTAATGTTGTTTTTATGTTTATTAACAAACCCTACTTTTCTTAGCAATTGAGATTGTTACGACATATATATTAATTTAAAGATACCAACAACCCGTCCCTAGAAAGAGCCCGGTCTTATTTGCTGTTTAGTAGATTTTAAAGTGAGTTTATTCAAAATTGTGATGTAAACGTAGGCTGCTATGTACTTCTAACAAATTTTATACTTATTTTTAGAGCTTTTTGTATTGTATACAGTGAACTACTTACATACATTATAAAATGTCGTACAATTATTGAGTCGCCATCTCGATGCCAAATTCTCACACCCACAGAATATTTTAATATTAGATATGTTCTTAATTCTGTACTCAAAATCTCGAATTAAAGTAAGACTGCTTTTATACAATTGTAGTTTAAAGTGCATAAAACTTTTTCCAAGAACCACCATACTTTTGTTTTTCTTTAAATAAGACACTTACATGTCTGAGAAGACACTGCAACGCATGTTTTTGTAATCAGTGGTATAATTAGACATTTGAGACAGTTTTCTTCAAATGTATTGATATTCTTACTTATTAAAAATATACTTCTTCACTGAAAAGATTTTAATAGCTGTTTAGTTGTCATGATACATAATAAACGTTTAATTTCACTATATTTTAACGAAAACTTATACACTGTGTTAATTTTTAGGCACTCTACACTAAGTCAAATTCGTTTCCTACTCCGTCTTTAACGATTGATTCGATTCTCGTTTTTTGTTTCAGTAATTGGGTTTTTTTGTTTATACATATTATCGACGTAACGATTAAGATTCTTCAGATCTTTGGTGTATTTTACTTTACTGTTCTATGCCACAGGATACTCGGATACTACGCATTTAAGTGACCGGTCTGTTTTCGCATATTCTCTTTGGTCTCTTTCTCTCTACCTTTTATCTCCCTGTCTCTTTCCCGCTGGGAAACACAGTTAAGCGAAAATATCAAACTTTCAGGATATTTGCAAATTAATTTCTCTATAACAATTGAGCACTTTTATTTGACACATACCGTGACATTGAGTGACGGTTAAGTAAATATGAGTATAATCAGGAATCAAGATTTGAACTAAGTATTCAGCTTTTAACTTAAATGGTCAACTAAAGACAACATTGTATGTGTCTGATAGTATACTTGATACCTGATTAACTGAAAATGATGTCATTTTCAATATTATATTTCTTGAATCACATGGAGCCTTTATCCGAATAAAGTAGATAGCTGGTCTGTCTTTTATTCTTCCTGCATCCACTATTAAAATTTCATTTGTGCTATATAATTTTTGATCTTTTCCTAGTTTTTGTAATTTCGTTTCAGCTCTTGATTAAACTGATATTTCTTATGGCCGTTGAAAGTGGGAAGCTCCCTTAATAGAAAAAGTGAAATGACATGGAAGTTTGTAACAAAAGTTGTTCCTCGTTGATGTATTATTGCATTGCGGGTGAACGAGACAATAATAAAGATTTCGTGTGACGACTTATTGCATTAGCACCATCTATCAGAACACTCCAAGTTTTTCTCTTGCTGCGTTCACAGCAATAACAATCATCCTCGTTACATATCCACATGACGCGTTTCAAAATGCTCAACTAAATGTATATATTTGAAATATTTATTATAACTCACTGACTCGCGTGTCTCACGGTACTTCACTGAATCGGGTGTCTCACGTGACCTCACGTTATTTTTTATTTGTTTTCCAAAGTTTCGTACTCATTTAGGTACTTATTCTCCCAAAGAAGAACATTGGTTTCAACATCATCTGTTTTATCGGACGTAAGTTCAAAACCACGAGGTGCGTATACTGAACATAAGCTAGAATACACCTCTTTTTTACACCATATACTTCTTGCTGAAATGCAGATAAATTCAACGGTGTTTCTGTTATTAATCTGTTATATATGGTTTAAGATGCAGAAAAAAAAAACTTAATTAACAATTAATTCATGCAAACAGTATCTATGAGCCTTTATGCATATGTAATATATGCGAATATTTTATTGCGATATTTTAAGTGTAATATTTTTAACAAAAAGTTTTTATGCAACTAAACCTTTATCACCTTTATCCTAGTCAGCCTAGTGACATTTTTACTCCTTGATAATAATATATTTCGGTCAATTCACATAAATATATTATTTTAACAACTCTTTCTCTGTGATAATCACTGCTATTATTTATTAGTCTGTTATTGAATTTACTTTCTTGCTCTTTTTTTGTGGGTGATTAATTTAAATTAGAATAAGAACTAAAATTTTTAATTAAAATACATAGGGCAGATCTAAACAATTGATCATTCTAAATATAAAATTAAGTAAAATTAAGTTGATAGCAACTAACAACAGTTTTGTTCGCCATTTAAACAACAACGTTTAACGGACTTAGTATATACATATTACAAAACTGGTTATAAATTTACATTTTCTATTTGTACTCTTCCGAATGGACACGGAGAATCTCATAGCATGTGGATCCATTCCCATCCGTAATTGATCTTATTATTATCTTGTAATATCCTTTATATTTAGATAATTCCAAGTTAGAACATCTTTTATTGTCTTTTATTGTTCATTAAATGAGCGTTCACTCTTCAGTATCTGGCTGTATTTCCGTTCTAACAATTCCTCTCCATGTTTTAGGAGCTGACTGTTAATCATATCTTCACCAGAAGCTTTACTGTTTTTAATATTTTCTTTGTTTACTGTGGGTTTATCGCTAATTCGTCTATTTTTTTAGGCTATCGTCTAGGCTGGCATACTAAATTCTTCTTCAAGTATCTTAGATCGATTTAGATTAATTGTTGAAAGATATTATTTACACTACCAATCTGATTATCCAGTATCCATCCAGAAAGCTTAAAGTAATCTTATTTTTTTGTTGACTGTTTTGGATTGCATACATATATAAAAATACTTCAGGTATTCACTTGAATGTACGTACTAAACCAATTTCCTCAATAATACTACTATGAATAAGCAAATATAAGAAACAGGTATCTATATTTTGAACCTCGACTTCTCTAGCGGATGAATGTTTGTTTTGAAACGAAGCGGTTCGTTGGTTGCCGTTACAGTAAACAGTTGGAAGAGTCCATTTACGCGACGAAGGGAGTCCGTTATACAACATGTAAACTTTTTCAATTTCATTAACATCTATAAAAAATCTATAAAAACATAATAAATAAATAATAAAATTATTTATATTTTAAAAATACCGAAAACTATGAAGCTTCGCGCTAGTCTAGGGTACCGCCTACTATACCACTTTTTTATCCCATCGATTAATTTTGATTTTATCGCTCTTATTGATGATTTGTCTAGTTTATGTGGTATATAATATCTTTTGAAATACGAAGGAAATATCAAAAAATTAGTAGTAAGAATAGTTTTAAAATTTTAAAACTAACAGCCAAAGAAAAGTAGGAAAACTGAACTGTTTCAAACAGATATCGTTTGTTTCAACATACTAGTATTTCAGAAAAAAGTTCTGAAATTATAATTCTGACATTAGTGTGTATGTATATTCTGTATGTATATATAATAGACATATAAAATTTAAAATCCCACAGCTCGTCATTAATTTTTTAATTATTGTGTGGTATATAAATAGACTACTGTAAAGCGATTTCCTGGACTATATGCCAATGACTATATTCTATTTACAATGTACGTAAACCTTCGATAGACATGGAACTTGGAACGTGGAACGAATACCTATATGGTGTGATTACTGTCTGAAGAGCACAAGTAATAGCTGTTGATGTTGGGAAGGCGACTTACTGTGGGTGTTCCGGACAGGAAAACAGAAAAAGAGATAACACTTATCTTAACGAGTCTAAGCTTTATAGACAAGGAGACGGGAATTCTTCTTACGCTGGTCTCGTAAGTTCAACTCAACATGGTGTGGTTAAGTCGGATGTAAGTAAAGCACGGATAATTAGTACAATAACGACTATGGGATCGAATTTAGATTCGAAAGAGTAGCTCCTATCTCAGTCGTAGTACGACTAGCTCAGCACGCATGCGTGCATGAACCCTGGCTACTGCCAACCCATAAGTTTCTTCCACAGACTTACTGTGGGTGTTCCGGACAGGAAAACAGAAAACGAGATAACACTTATCTCAACGAGTCTAAGCTTTATAGACAAGGAGACGGGAATTCTTCTTACGCTGGTCTCGTAAGTTCAACTCAACATGGTGTGGTTAAGTCGGATGTAAGTAAAGCACGGATAATTAGTATAATAACGACTATGGGATCGAATTTAGATTCGAAAGAGTAGCTCCTATCTCAGTCGTAGTACGACTAGCTCAGCACGCATGCGTGCATGAACCCTGGCTACTGCCAACCCATAAGTTTCTTCGAAGTCTTCTAACGAATTTTCTGTGAGAGTTTATTACTACTAGTGGTAGGCGAAGTAGTGAGATTATCAGTCTTGGGGACAATCGATGCGCGCTGTTATATCTTAAATCTTAGCTGTTTCTAGAAATATTGGTTACACTACATACATATGAAAATGCAAATTGGATGCAATAAACTACTTTTTGTTTATATTTAAAATGATCACTAATTGGTCTGCCAACAAAATAGTTTAACAACTGTACAGCTTCTTATATATAGATAAGTTGTTTGTCGAAAGATATGCAGTTGTAGAAAAGATCTTTGTAACGGTATTTCGAGAATATTTTGAACTGAACTGATAATTTCACCAAATCGGTAACCGCAGTTTATTAAATGTACAATAATTATGTTTCAGTAATTGAGTACATTTGTATATTTAGTTATATAATAAACACTTTAAAACAGTGAAAAAATCAAATTAATGTTAGAAGGTTACCACTTGATTGACATTTGTGAAATTATCAATAAGCTTGTTAGTTTGTAAGAAATTTTTATTAGGGATTATGCTACAGGGTGATTTAGATATTTGAAAATGTAAATAAAGAAAAATCATGTATATACCAGTAGACGAGTGAATATTTCTCTAGTGGAACTGTGGAACAAAAATTTTTAAAGCAATTTGGTATAATTAATCAAAGGTTAGATATTATTTTTAATATTTATTTGTCTATTTCTGTTAGTATAAGTCACCAAGACATTAAGTGCTAACACAACTTCAAATAGACATTCTCATAGCTTTATCATCCTCCTCATTCCTTGAGTCCTTGTCAGGGTGTCTCCTTTGGCTGCGAGCCTGTGCCATATGGACAGCTTCATGTAGTGATTTTCCCAACATAGTCTTCATTGTATCTGCATTATATGTAACTAAAATTGAAAGGTGTAATATATACAATAAAATTTGTACTAAAATATAAAGAAATACATATTTCTTGCTACTAATAGTAGATGTGATATGGGAGAGAGTAAATGTGGCCATTTATATTATAATGATTTTAAATATTTTATCCAATCATATTCTGAATACATAACGCGACGTGAATACTTACGATATTCTGATATAGTTTCACAAAATCATAAATCTGCAATCGCGAACTCTTTTTTATGTGCGATAGAAATAACAAAGTCCCTGGCTGAAAATGGATGAATACACCTTTCTTGAAGAGCTGGCCCCGATGGTTGGAAGATACTTCATATCAGCTAAAATCGAACCACCTCCTTTTTTAGTTGAATAACAAACTGGTCGCAGACGTTCCTATATTTTATACTTTATTAAGAAAAACAAACTTGGCTCTTGAATTTTTCATATTTGAAGTATCCCATCGTTCTATTTCGTATTCTAATGGAGGTGTGAGCGAGCGTTTTATTTGCACCATCAACTGCGACACGGTACGTCATTTACACAGAAATATAGAAGCCCGATATGTTTATCGCGCTTAATATTTTGCTTGACATTTCCAATAGTCCATTTGTTAATATTGGAAAAAATTGGATAGGATCATGTTTTTAAATAAAAAAAAACTCTTCAAAAAGGCAGCTGATTGTAGTGGAACTTTATACCATGAGATGGAGTCACCTGACGATGATTATGTTCCCTCTGCAGCAAGTGTGCAACCGTGAAAAGCGGAAAAGTTTTGTAGCGTGATGCTGTGAATTAAACACTTTTTTCTTCTTTCTTCTTAATCTTCTACCACCAATTTTTGGGCATAGGCCTCTCCTTCCCTCGAGCTCTGTCCTGAGCAACATACTTCCAATTTGTTCCGGCTATTCTTTTTATGTCGTCTACCCATCTCATCAGTGGTCTTCCTCTTGGTCTTTTACCTTTGTAAGGTCTCCAATGTTGTATTGTGGCTTTCCAACGTTGGTCTTTTTGTTTAGCACTGTAACCTGCGAAGCTCCATTTGTGTGTGGCAATTTTTGTTGTGATATCCTTAACTTTTGTTTTTGATCTTACCCGGTCGGTCCTCTTTTTATATGACAGTCGTATACCTAACATTGCTCTTTCCATTGCCCTTTCTGTTGTGGCTAGTTTATTCATATTTGCCTTGGTTAGGGTTCAAGTTTGACGTCCATATGTCATATGGACATATGGAATTAAACACATGCTTATTTAATTAACATTTTCTGGTGAAATCCACAAGGAAAATAATTCCTGCAGCTGGCTGTATACCACGTATCACAAAAAGAGGTTAATCTTTGTATATGGGTATATTTTATAAAAACCCTTAAAAGGGCTACATTAAAAACACGAACGTTTTCGGAACAACAGTTCCATCATCAGGTTAAAATACCTAAAATAAGTATAAACCTTTTTTTATTTTCTGGTGAGCTTATAGTTTACTATATAGCTTATAGTCCTTATAGTTTACTTTATATTTTTTGCTCTTTTGTATATATTATTTCTTTAGTAAACTATTTAATTTGCCATCACTTTTATTATGTATCACACAAACTGATTGTTCTTCAATTAATAATAAATAAAAGTGTATATTATGTATATTAATAATCAACCAACTTAATAACGGTTGTATTGCAAAAGATGTCAGTACGTACATATGGTGTCTTTTAAGTATTCTAATTTTGTTTAGTAAATTTAGACGATTGCTTACGCAAGTAACAATCTCTTACGAAATTCAATGGCATCGCAGATACTCTCTCGCTATCACTCGAAAAAATGGTAATCAGTGTCCAAATATTGTTTCAAAGTCGTTCATAGACTTTTTATTTGTTCTAGATGGGTTGCAGTATACTATTTGTTTAGATGTTCGTTCTCCATCTATTCTGTTAATTCATTTATGTTACCCGTAACTCGTTTTGTCTACATACAATACGTCATTTAGACAATAGGTACAGAATTTCAGGGTTGTATTAAAATGTGTTGAATTTTCGAGCTAAATATCATCTTATTCAAAAGCTATTTCTTATATCATGAAAAAATAAACACTACGTTTCAGGTTTCAGATTGAAAGCAACTGTAAAAAGAAAATTGTGTTTTCCTTAAACATTTGTTAGCACTGTATGTCTTGCTGCCAATATACTAATATATTCTGCTATTATTACCTTCAGTTACGGCAGTATAAGTTATACATATCAAGTTTATAAGAAGTATGTCCAACATATCAGGTAAGTACGGACTTGTAGTGATCAAAAAAGGGTATTTATTCTATATATGATTTATATCATTGGAGTTTAAGGGTAAAATTTACGAAACGTTATTATGCGAAGTGTATTTGCTTGTTAAAGTGTTAATGGAAAGGCATTCGGTACAGTACAGGTTTAACTATTGACTGTGGTACTTATTGGGTACTTAAATCAATATCTTATTAGTTTTTAATTTAATGGATTTTGGATGTCAATGAGTTAAATATTATGAAGTTTATCTTCAATGCAAATGATAAAATAACTAAACTACATATCAAAAAGTAGAACATTTCAGTTTTTTCTTGATACAAAAATTATCTATACTACAACTGTGTATATTATGTGACATGATTGATACTTTTTGTCGTTATATTTAAATATCATATTGTAAATAATTTCAGATATTTCAATATTGCGGATCACCCTGAAGTTTAATATTTTTTATTAACAAGTAGGCAGTTATTAACTGGAGAATAACATAGACTTAGAAAATAAATAAGGCTGTTTATTATTTGCAACTAACTGATCAGTTACATGAAGAAAACTCTAATTTGGGATTAGAGGGATTCATACAGCAATGACTAACGCAAATTTTTAGATTGGAAACTTTTGAACCTTTCTTGGTATGGTTATGAAATATTAAATTATTTATTCTTGTTAAGTCGTCTGTTAGTAAGTTTATAGTACAACATGGACGCTCTAGACAAAAAAAATTGCATATACGGCAGTATACAATCCGTAATGTATCTACGACTTTGAATTATACTTTGCGAATGCATCGAGTCGGACGATGGATGACTAGAGTACGCTAAGAGGTAGGGTCTTGCAGTTTAGTGGTACTCACTTATTAATTCCTAGCAGACTAGGCTAGTAAACCAGAAAGTATATAAGATGGCCCTATTTATATAAACTTATTAGACAAATAAGACCATTTTAAAAAAGTTTTACCGTTCTAGAAGCAATTAGACTGCGAAAAACGTACTTAATATGTACTTACATTCACATATATTTATAATCTACCCCCGATGAACCTTGGGGTATGAATACAAAAAACTGTAACTCTATAGTTTACTTTAGAATGTCCTGATGGAAATTTTTGTTTACTATCAAAAAATCTGAAATTAGAGGCTTTTTTTTGAGCCATTGTAAATACTTTAAAGTTGACATTGAATCATAGATTTAAAGAACAATACTATATTTTTACGTTCGATTGTAATATTTAAGTGGAAAAAGTGTATTTTGTTCGTTAAACATACTATCACGTGGTAATAAATTGAATGAAGCAGCCCTGAGAAAATTAGACTGTTGTTAATGATTTAGTGAATTACCGATCAATAAAAACATACTACTGGTGGCCGATCCACTTATGCTTCTATATTTTTTCGGTAACCATTTTTATCAGGTTAAATAACTTATAATCTTCCAATTACACATAAAAATATTATTAGAATGCCGTTCATAATATTTATGATCATTTTTAATCAAAGAAAAAGACCCCAGTTATGAAACACTCCATTTTGCGTCTTATTGGAAGGTAATAAATGAAAAACGTGTGCGAAATCACAAAAGAGTTTGGTCATTCAGGGGGTTGGACGTTAATGTTGCGACTATTATTTAAATCATCAACAACAATCTAATTTTCTAAGGATTTCTTTAATGATGAAAGCATGACTATTCTTGCTGAATAAAACATAAAGGTATTTTTCAAGTCGGATATTGCAAAGTTGTAAATCTGTAAGTTGAAACTTTGCAGTACTCGCCTGCAAAAATCTTTCCTGTATTTTGTCCGGCTAGCATACTATCTACTGTTAAAACTTTAATAGACAACAAATTAACATATTACGGTCCGGTACATTTAATAAACCAACCTTTTTATCCGTCAATATTTTTTTCCACTTAATATGTTCCAGTAAGATGTAAAACTAATGCTATCTAATCTAATAAAATGCTACGACGGCACGTCAAACGGAGCGAAGTTTGTCCGGGACGATAAACTCCCGGACAAACTGAACTGTCAACTGACATTTCAACATTAATCAATCTGTCAATCGGTGTATATTTAGGTACCGCAAAAAAAAACGAAAATATATCTTACATAACATTTTGGAGTATTTTAAATTGGTTTTTTGTTAATTTATAGCTAGTTATTGAATTTTGACATATTATTTAATTCTATAGCGGTATGAAGTTCAACGAGTCAGCTAATTTGTAATATTTATTATCATTTCAATTTTTTTTTTGCTTTTTATAGCATCGTATCTTTTTATCCAACTATAAAAAATTATCGGTCACGACATTCTTAGATAATTCTCAAGTAATGTTATAGCTTGCTCTTTTTTCTTCGACTCCTTACGTTGACGGACTCATATTTTTGAAAACAAGAATTTATGTGATCATATGTGTTATTTTAACGTTCCTTTCTTTTTCTTTTGGACCAAACTTATAGCACATTTTTTTGACGCGAACTTGCCAAACTAATTATTGCAAAGTAATTACTAAAATATCCAACAATTTAAAAAAATGGGAAAATAAATTAAAAAACACTCAATGTAGCTTCTAATTATTTCATCAAATTTTTTAAATTAAATTTTTCGCGATATACCGATGCCATTTAAGATCTGGTATTAAAAAGTTCTACATTAAATAATCTCTACAAGTTAAGTAAACAAACTTTTGTCATTCAACATATCGACGTTTTCGAATCAATTCTTCATGTAACTGATACGCAACTCATCATGATCATGAAGAATGTACTTATAAGCACAATATTTATCCATTTTTTTCTAATATTTTTTTATATAATTTTCAACATGATCATGAAATTAATAATTATATGGCACACATTGTATAGATCACTTATTTTTAATGTGACCAAAATGAAATAGGATGTAACAAAGAAAAACTTTTTATTAGCAACTTTAGTGGAATTGTATAATATAAGTAATATCAGCTTAGAACAGATTGAGATATTTATAGTGACGAAGTTTCCTTCATTGATAAGTTGCGATTTCTAAAAGTGTGTAGAGCTCTTGTCCAAAGATTTGTTTCTTTTTTATTTATACTTGTTGCCTCTTTTGGTACAGGACTTTATTTCAACTCGCTATTAATCTTATCCCTAGTTATTTATCTATGCTAATAAAGTTTTTTTATTTTTTTAGTGTGTGTGTGTGTGTGTGTACTGTCGGTTTCCTTTGACTGTGGACTGAAATGTATTAGCCGAACTGAAATTTTATTTTTTTAGTAACACGTTGATAAACTATCTTTCGTTGGGTCAAACATAAATATTAGATTACATTTATGTACAAAACAAAAATGTCAAATCTTTGAGATCTTCGTATCGCCTCTTAATCTGTTAAAATATTACTATTTCATTTTTTTTAACGTCGACCCATGCTTCTTCTTTCGATTTGTGATTTCACTCTAACTGTTTTTAATATTCTTTAGCATTTATATAGCATTATTTATAAATCCTGAAGTCCTGTCCATTCTCCACGATGATAACTGTGTCATCTGCTCAATATAATATCTTTCTTTCCCTGTTTTACATTTGTTGTCCTTGTTTTATGTTATCATCTAATATTAGATTGAATATGATTCTAAAACTTTTTTCTTCTGGCATTTCTATTATACCATATTTAATTAAAATTAACCACAATTTTTATTTAAAAAAACGTTAAATTTGACGTTTCGATTTTAATCTCGGAAGTCTTTATATCACAATACTAGTGAATATTGCAAGTTTACTTGTATGATACCAGTTTTAAGCTAAAAGATTAAATTACTAAATATCATTTATTCAATTACCACAATATTTTTTTTAATCTGTTGATAGAAATTTCGAATGTCCTTAATAATCGTCTTCCATGATCTGTAGTATTGTTTTCACGTAGTCTTTCATTTTTCTACAAATTTGTTCACTTTTAAAAGATTTGTTTTACTTTTCCATATCTGCTTAACTTTTTGAAACAGATGGAAATGCAATTAAAAAAAGATAAAATGCAAATGAATGAAGTAAAAAAAAAAAATGAGGAAACCAACACCGAAAGCTAAATCGGTTAGTTGAAGTTTCAAGTAGTTTTAAGTGCTAATAAGTTTTACACACTTTTAAATAATCTTGATTATCTTGGTTGGGAACTAATAATGTTATATCTTACTGTACAATACATACATGTATTTTTGATGGCTTATTTTCTCGTAGATCATTAATTACCAGTACTTACTAGATATTCCATAGAACAGTTTACAAATAAATCGTAAGACAATAAAGAGTTTGTCGTTTGTTACAGATTTTTAAGGATAATTAAAATTTTATAATTTTTGTAATTAGTTACCAATAACCTTTTTATAAAATATTTTGGTATATTTACAATAAAACTTTTTTATGTATTTAATTCGTATACATATTAATTAACACAGTCATGTTTGTTTAATGTTAATTATAAGTTAGATGGTTGAATGTATCATATCAGAATTTCATATTTGTCTCCCATATCATACACATACATTTTGTATTAACCGTGATTATTGTATTATTCAATACATAACAAATAAAAATACACGTTTCTTATTTTCTACCTATTTGCCCATATTGGAAGACTCATCCAGTCTAACCTCTTACCTGATATATTATTATTAGTGGCTGAAAGTTACTATACAACCAAGAATCCGTACTGGGAACCAATATTAATTGTAGCAAAAATATTTACATGCATTTTATTAACAAAATAAAACTGAATTCATTCAGACAAAGGTTTTGTCCCTTTTACTGCGAAAAGCGCGATATCGCGTCCTCAGAGTGTTTTATAAAATGTTGACAACGCGATATGTAAATGTGACTTCAAATATAAACTGTACGTTCCACAGTTTTTGGAATGGCACAAAACCAACTCCACACATGCAGAAAGATCTATTTTATCAAAGTGAACCATCCGTTGTAGAAATGGTTCTCTATTTTCGTATATAAAGATCCAGGCCGAAAATTCGTGGAACGAAAAAGTGGTACCTATGAAAAATATACCTTTTAGGGAAACCAAATAAATTATTAGTGCATATTATATATTAATTCTTCGTCGGAACAGTAGATACTTAAAAAAAATTTGACAAGCTTGGGTGAGGTTAGATCATGTCGATGAGCAGCTCCGAATGTCCACGCTGCTATGATTAATTGAATTATTTTTAATCGTTTTATAAGTAAATAAATAGTTATGTTTTGTTAGTGTTTGCTTCATTAAATATACAACATATTTGGCGACGAGTCACATAAAGAATCCACGAAAAAGTCAAAAAATGTTAATTGGGACAATTGAACAATTCGATCCTGCTAAAAGTGATGTCACGTCTTATCTAGAGAAACTTGAGCGGTTGTTTTTATGTTATGTAGTGAAAGAAGACAAAGAAGTTCCATTATTGATTACTCTAATTGATAACTCTAAACAAGCTCTTCACTAGGTTAGTGACATCAAGATTGGAGAGAAAATTAGATTTCTACCAACCGAGAGAGCAGGCAGGATTCCGATCAAATTATGGTACCAATGATCACCTCCGTACAGTAAAGACGCTCATTGAAAAATCTATAGAATACAACAAACCTCTTGTCCTCACTTTCATAGATTTCCATAAAGCGTTTGACACGATCGAAATAGACAGCCTTATAGAAGCAATGAATGACAGCAGGATCGACCATAGGTAGGTATAGTGAACTTATTTACAAAAATTCCACTATGACTGTTAAGATACACGATAAAACCCGACCAATAAAAATAAAACGTGGGACAAGGCAAGAAGATACATTGTCACCGAAATTATTCATAACGGCATTAGAGTGTGCAGGGCCGCCGCTACCATGTGTGCCAAGTGTGCATCGCACACGGGCGGCCAACAATAGGGGCGGCCAAAAGCAGTCCACTGATCATAATACTTTTTTAAAACGAAAATAAATTCAAATATTTAAATAGTAATGATTCAGATAATTCTGTGAACTCTAATATTCCAAACAATAATAATTATTCAGTACGTGATAATACTCAAATGCGTTTCATTTATCATGTATACTTCTTTTTTTCATCCTAATCTAAAAAAATGTCAGAAAATATTATTTATTGTATGGCCGCTCTTTTGTAGGTACAGTCATAAAGCAGTTTCAGGAATACTTTTTAATTCAAAACGGCTGACGGCTTTCGGACTTCAGTGATTTGGGATTTCACACGTAGATACTTTACAAGAATTTAGGCAAGTGGTTGTAAAGTTATAATATTGTTCGTATGGTATGTTTATAGATAGGTTATTATGTCTTATGTTCAGTCTTAGTTGAGAATTCGATAAATTTAGACACGCTTTTGATAAACGATTTTGTTTGTAAAATCTAGTAGTGTACCCGTTTCTTTTGCACAGTAGGTACTGTATTTCGAAGTAACGTCGAGATCAGAGCAAATTTTATTCGTATACGCGTTACGGCTTCATATTATTTGGAGAAACATTATTTGGACAACTTATTTGAAGTGTTTTTGGATTTATTTTGTTAAATTCGCATGGCTTTGTTCTTAAGTGATAATTTCAAAATGTCTGAAATAAAAAGAAAACGACTTTCAGGCTTTCAATATAGAAAAATAAAAAAGGCAAAAACTGAGGAGAAAAAAAAAACTTAGCGGTGCACTGGAATCATTTTTGATGAAAAATATACATGAAAATATAGACTCGGATATAAATTTACGACCTTCAACTTCAAGCGAAGTCCAAACCATAGAAAAAAGTATCAAACAATTGAATATTCCTGCGGATAGAGACGGATGATTTGATGACAATAATAGCGATAGTGTGAGTGCTGATGCTGAAACGCCTAAACCTGAACCCACCAACATGCAGTAAAAATAAGTTTTGAGTCAGTGGAATTTTTTAATACTGTACAGGAACTGTATGTATTTTTTTCTTCTTCCAATATTAGATGGAACATTTTATGAAAGCACCTTCCAAAGTTGATATTAAAAGCATTGTCGGACACGCGATGGGAGAGTCGGATCGATACAATCGCACCATTAAAAACCCAGATTAGTGAAATATATGATGCTTTAGAAGAATTGCAAAATGATAACACAAGGGATATGAATACTAGGACTTTAGCAAAATCTCTTAAAAATAAAATTTGGAAATTTAAATTCATGTGTTCTGTTGTAATGTGGCAAGATATTTTAAGTAAAATAAACGTTGTTAGCAAAATCCTTCCTAGCAAAAAAGTCCAAAATTTGACATAAAATCTTCACTTGATGCACTTGATAATTTAAAAAAATATTTCATAACCAAACGTTCTGATGAACATTTTCAAAATTTTGTAACCGAATCCAGAGAGATATCTACAAAAGCTAACATAGAAGAAGATTTCCCTAGCTCCTCTACCGAACGAATTAGAAGAAGAAAAGTGCATTTTGAGTATAAAAGGAGCTGATGAACCTATATTATCTCCGGAATTGTCATTTAAAATAAATTTTTATTTTAAGATTTTGAATGCTGCCATAACAGCCAGCGAAGAACGGTTCCAATTACTTCAACAGCACACAGACATTTTTAGTGTAATATATGTATAACCAAAGTTAAAAACGATGATGAAGTTAAAACCAATTGTTAGAAAGTGAATCAAGCCCTTACAGACATAAACAGCTCAGAGACTGACATTAGTGCAACCGATTTATATGAAGAAATTAAAGCTATTCAACCATTTTTTTTTTCGCAGAAAAAAGTCCTAGTGATATTCTTGAATATATTTACGAAAATAATCTTGTATCAACATTTCCCAACTTAACTAATAGTAGTTAATAGTAAGTATATATTCCTAACTCTACCTGTTACTGTAGCTACGGGTGAGCGGTCGTCTTCAAAACTTAAGATTATTAAAAACTATTTGCGATCCTCAATGAAGCAAGATAGACTTTCTGCTTTAGCAATGTTATCTCTAGAACATGAAGTGTGTGCGATATTGGACATTAAAGATATTGTCAAAAAGTTTTCCGAGACGAAAGCCCCAAAGGTACGTTTTTAGTTTTTTTATGTGTTTATGTTTCTATTCACGGTTTATTTTAATTGAATGGACGTTTAAATTAGGATATTAGGATATACATATTCTGGACGTTGGATCATGGTTATTAAATTAGGATAAAGGACGTTTAAATTAGGATATTAGGATATACATTAGGATAATATATGGACGTTGGATAATGGAGATTAGTCTAAATGTTCAAGTAAGTATTTATCTATTTACAAATTATTATTGTTACATTATGCATCTTCTGCACATTTCTTTAAATGATAGTATACATGTCTAAAGTGTTGGAAGGGGGGCGGCAAATATTAAGTTGCACACGGGCGGCCAATACCTTAGCGGCGGCCCTGAGAGTATGCCTTTAAGATGGTCAATTGGGACCACAGAGGAGTAACAATAGAAGGCGAAAAACTTAACCAACTACGTTTCGCAGATTGCATTGTCCTTATCACAGATGATTTAGGAGAAGCCACAGATATGTTAAACGAATTGGACTTTGCATGTTCGAAAGTGGGCCTTAGAATGAATTTGTCCAAAACTAAGTTTATGACAAATATGGTCCCCAATAATCATTTAACTATTCAAAAAAAAAGTGGTAGAACTGGTGGAGAAATCTACGTATTTTGGTCACGAAATAAGAATTAGCAGGGATAACCAAATATCCGAAATCCAAAGACGAATTACTTTAGCGTGGGCAAGCTTTGGAAAACTGCGAGACACATTTAGGGCCAACATACCAATTAACCTCAAAAGAAAAGTATTTGACCAATGCGTATTACTGGTCATGACCTATGGGGCGGAAACTATGACTCTAACCAAGACTACGGCTTCGAAATTGAGAGTGGCACAGAGACGAATGGAATGATCTATACTGGGAGTGACGTTGCGGGACCTAATAAGAAACGAAGATCTGCGAAGAAGGACGAGTATTGCTGATGTTGTGGAACGCATAGCGGAACGTAAATGGTATTGGTCAGGCCATGTATCGAGAATGCATGACTCACGATGGACGAGTAAAATTACATATTAGAGGTCAAGAGCAGACAAACGTAGTAGAGGAAGACCACCTACACTTTGGGCTGACGACATCAGGCGTAAGAATGGAGAAGTTTAAGGGAGGCCTATGTCCAGCACTGGACGTGATAAATGAAGGCTGGATGATGATGATAATGATGAATTGGTGGAGAAGTTAAAGTCTTAACAGACTTATTAGCACCAAAACTACCAAGTTCAGAAACATTTGAGGAGTTCTGACTGAACATTGTAGTTCGAAGCGGTTGATTATCGCTGAAAGGTATAAATTTTATAACACAAATCAAGAGCCGCAGGAGGGTATTAAAAGTTTTGTGTCAAAACTAAAGAGTGTGGTTCAATATTGTTAATTTGGTTAATTGTTGAAAGAATCTCTCAGAGACAGACTTGTATGTGGTGTACGATCATTCACAATAAAACGTAAACTCCTGGCAGAAGATGATATTTTCTTTGACAGAGCTTATGAGATTTATGAGCATTGTCAATAGAACTTACAGAAGGTCACTTTCAGAAGAAAAGACGCTTTGCTTCACTGCCTTTCTTATTCAGACTGCCCCGGACTTTGTATGGGTGCATGTTTTGTTGAGTATCATAAAGAAAGTTAGTATAGTTTTACTTATTACCTTTTTACTTTTTTTATATCATTTGATAGAATTTTCTGTATTTTGTTTTAATAAAACATTTTTTGGATATTTTTTTAGCACCTATTATTTAACCTTGACAAAATATTTTCTACGTTACAAAATAAATTCAGTGAAGCATAATTACTTTTTTTACTTTTATTGGGACACGAATTCGCACTTTCCGCAGTTTATGTAAAATTTTTAAAAATGTGAGAAGAACGCGATTTCGCGTCTAACACAAAGTGAGTCAAATGACCATCAGCAGCAGATTCTCAACAGATTTTCTTTACCTAATTCATAAATCATATTTGAATATGGCTAAAAAAATATTTCCGCACAGGTCTAGACTCCTATATTATTATCGCAGTAAAAGGGTTAAGACATTTCAATGTTTATTTTTAAAATTTTTTTAATCTCAATAAAATAACTACAGATAATAGAAACCCGTTAACAGGTCATTGTGATTACATTTAATAAAATTTAATATAAAACAAATTTACTAATATTTAACAAATAATTTTGGAGTTTCAAATAAATTTATGATAAAATATTAATAATTTATTCACAAAAATGACAGTTACAATGTTGGTGAGAGCGCTAGTTTAATTTTTTTACGTTGAGTAACACTAGATGTCCCAACTAATGTCCATTCGCTCAACTCGGGCATATTTTGACATATTCATAGCTGGAAACCTACAACACAAAATTTCCTAGCTCACAGTATTAACAGCTTAAATAAACTTTTATTACAGACTTCTTTCATTGAAAAAAAAGAATTATTCTAAATAGTGGAAGTGTATACTAAACCCATAAATTTCTGGGTAGGGGAAAATGGTCTACATTCGGCATATTGGCCTTTAGAAGTCAAATTTGAAAAAACTGGTTACATAATTCAGAAAACAATATTTTTTGATGAAACTGTAGCTTATTAGGAATTTGTTTTAAAAGAGAAAAAAAAATCTAGACATAAAGTTGGCTCATATTTTTGTATTTTAAAATTTTTTTACAATTGGCAGAAACTACCCCACGTAGAGGGTAGTTTTGACCATATGAAGGGGCACATTCAGCTATATATCAAAATACAGTAAAAGTAAATATGAGTAAAAGAAAAGTACGTACCTATAAACTTAATTAAACATGGATTTTATCTTACTGTTGTGGATTTATTAAAAGGTTCAATATTTATAACACTTACGGATTTAATTTATTTCTTTATTTATATTAACTTATCTGACAAATTTATATATATCCGTACGTTACAAATTCGCGAGCGCGAGTTCAGAATTAACTGTTCCTTCCAAATAAAATGTCCTTTATATATGCCATTGCCTTTACGCTAGAATCATCGAACAGCCTTCTCGATTAGCGGTGAAATTATAACGGTAAGGCAAACGGGTATTTTTACATCGGCTCGACCGTTTCTGGAAGGTTCATTCAGGTAAATTTCTGCCGGCTAATAGAATACTCTCGTAAAATCTAAAAACAGAACACATTAGTCATAATATTTACGGTTATTTTAGGCCAGGATAATTATCGTAACATTGCCCCCCTCTTAAAAGATGGTTCCTCCTGGAACCTTGTCGGGACTGAAACCGGAACTGTATGCTGGTATCGGCAACTGGACCCTCTTTTACAACTTCCAGTTGTATAAAAATGACAAGGGACGGTTTTCTCTCCGCACCAGTAACTATGCGGATTGCAACAGACTAACACCTGGACTTCGGTGTCTTTAAAGATCTCCTCCACCATATTTCGGATAACCCTCCAATCTAATTGGCGGCACTCCAACTTTGGCATGGCTAACTTTTGCACGTCGGACTCTAGTACGTGCTCTCTCAATTGAAGTAAGGCTTCCCACACATCTCGGTAGGTAGGTTGGTCACGGGCAGTGTCTTTTGTTACCAGGTAGAAAAGGTAACGTGATGCATCTTGGAGTTTCAAGGTTTTACCGGGAGCTGGCACCTGGCATTGAAGTTCTGCAACTCGACCAAACTTCCTTCGAAAGACGGATGCCAACCCTGGTGCGTCTTTGATACTGGCCGGGATGGTAAGGGCCAGCGAGTAGTCATCGGGGAGCGCGAGTAGATCTTGCTTTTCTTCAGTGGTAACACCATGTCTTGCTTTACCGGTACCTCCATAGGCACCCATGAATTCCTCAAACGTGAGGTCAGACACGTCTTGGACTTGGTTTACTTCCACTTCTTCATCTACGTCGTGGTCACCTTCGAAAGACGCCAGCCGGTTATGGTGTACTATCATCGGCTTTCCCCTCGGAATCTTGCTTATTCGGTAGATGACATCGTTGATCTTCTCCATGATGAGGTATGGACCTTCCCAAAACTGCTGCAATTTGGGAGAACAACCTTTTCGCTTCTTGGGATTATACAGCCATACTTTGTCGTTCTTCTTAAAGCAACCCTTTTCGGCTTGTGTATCGTACCGTTTCTTCATTCGGTCGCTAGCGATCTGAAGGTGGGAACGGACCAACTCATGTACATCGTCCATTCTTCTTCGTAATTCGATCACATAATCTTCACCTGCTACATCTTCTCCAGGTCGACACCCAAATTCTAGATCACAAGGTAGTCGCATTTCGCGTCCGAATAGGACTCTGGCTGGTGTCTGGCCCGTTGATTCGTTAACAGCAGATCTGTAGGCCATTGTGAAGAACGGAAGGTATTGGTCCCAGTCTCGCTGATGATCGGACACCATCTTTGTCAAATACTTGCCAACTGTCCTATTCATTCGTTCTACCATACCATCCGATTGCGGATGATACGCGGTAGTTCTTGTTTTCTTCATGCCTAGTCTATCACATATTCCTTGGAATAGATCACTTTCAAAGTTCCTGCCTTGGTCACTATGGATCTCCAAAGGCACTCCAAATCGGCTGATATATTCTTGGATCAACTTATCTGCAACGGTGGCGGCCTTCTGGTCTGGAAGTGCATAAATCTCGACCCACTTAGTGAAGTAATCCATTACTACCAACATGTACTTGCCCCCATTTTCACTTTCTGGAAATGGCCCTGCAATGTCCAAAGCTATTCTTTCAAACGGGCTTCCAACATTATATTGTCTCATAGGAGCTCTCCTTTTCCGGTGAGGCCCGTTACTCGTAGCACAAATAGTACATTTCTTACACCAGTCTTTTACGTCGTCGGAACTGTTCATCCAATAAAACCGTTCCCGAATTCGCTGAAGGGTTTTCCTTACACCAAAATGCCCTCCCGATGGACTGTCGTGTAACTGACGAAGTACTTCGGCTATTCTGCTCTTTGGGATCACCAACTGTCTTCTGTTCTCTGAACCGTCATCATTTTCCAGGACTCGTTTGAGCAAGCCATCTTCGATGATAAATGAGTCCCACTGGGCCCAATACGTCTTAACTACTGAGCATAGGTTTGATATTTCCTGCCAAGGTGGTCGACGGTTTTCCTCTTTCCATTTTCGGATTTTCTGTATAACTGGATCTCTCTCTTGTTCTTCCCTTATCTTAGTAGGCGTCCAGTCGTCGTTGACAATCGTCGTTCTTAGCACTGCTGCTTCCTTGGATTCCGTTTTGTTGCAGTGGGAACACTCTGCTGAGCATGGCCTTCTGGAAAGAGAATCAGCGTTTCTGTGGCTAACTCCGGCCCGGTGCTCAATCTTAAAATCGTATTCTTGGAGTCGTTCGATCCACCTGGCTATCTGACCCTCTGGATTCTTAAACTGCATCAACCACTTAAGGGCGGCATGGTCGGTTCGGATTAGAAACTTTCTTCCATAGAGGTATTGATAGAAGTGCTCTACTGATTTCACTACTGCCAGAAGTTCTCTTCTCGTGACGCAATAATTCCGCTCAGGTTTTGAAAGAACTTTACTAAAATATCCGAGGACTCGTTCCTGTCCTCCTTGAATCTGAGAAAGCACTCCTCCAATTCCCACATTACTTGCATCTGTATCTAAGATGAACTCTCCTTCTGGCAGTGGATACCCTAAAATTGGTGCTGTTATTAAATGCTTTTTCAAGGTCTCAAAGGCATTTTGGCAGTCTGTATCCCAGCGGTAATCTCTTGCTTCCTCCGTAAGTCGCGTTAATGGCTTAGCGATATCTGCAAACTTCTTAATAAACCTCCGGTAGTAAGTACATAGTCCAAGAAAACTTCTCACTTGATGTTTGTCAGTTGGTTTTGGCCATTCCTTAATGGAATCGATTTTTCCCTTATCCACGGCCACTCCTTCTTTACTAACTATATGACCCAGATAATTGACTTTACCTTGAAATAGCTGGCACTTCTTGGGGTTTAACATCAATTGGGCAGCTTTAAGTCGATTAAAAACGTTTTCTAAATTCTTCAGATGTTCTTCGAATGTCTCCCCCAAGACGATTATGTCATCCAAATAAACCAGGCATGTTTTCCAAGATAACCCTCTCAACACATTTTCCATAAGCCTCTCAAATGTCGCAGGAGCATTACAGAGTCCAAATGGCATAACGTTGAATTGCCACAATCCAGATCCTGTGGTGAAGGCTGTCTTTTCTTTATCTACTGGGTCCATTTCTACCTGCCAGTATCCAGACTTCAAATCCAAAGTAGAAAACAATTTACTTCCAGCCAATGTGTCCAATGTGTCATCGATCCGAGGCAGAGGATAACTATCTTTCTTGGTAACGTTGTTCAGCAAACGGTAATCCACACAGAACCTCGTCGTTCCGTCTTTCTTCTTAACCAGGACCACCGGAGAGACCCATGGGCTCGTAGAAGGTTCTATCACCCCGTCTTTCTTCATTTCCTGAACAATCGTTTCAGCTTCCTCTCTCTTCGCCTGTGGTAATCGTCGAGCTGTTTGACGAATTGGCTTAGCATTACCAGTATCAATTTTATGCTTAACAACGGTAGTTCTTCCCGTCTTTCCTCCTTTCGGTACGAAAATATCACGATACTGCCGAAGAAATTCCCTTAATTTCCTTTTCTCCATCTGATTTAGAGACTGTCCTGCAACTGCAACCATTTGGTCGAATTTGTCGTTGGAATTATCAGATGTTGTCGCCTGACGGATTATGGATGTCACAGGTACACAAGTTCCTACCTTTGTCTCTTTCTTGATGGTCACTGGGTAGTCGTTGACATTGATAAGTCTCACAGGAATTTCTTTAGCCGAAGTCACCAATTCTTTTCCAATTATGATTCCACGGCCAACCTCATCGTCGTGGTTCCAAGGCTCCATCATAACAGGTGTCCCTTCGTCTACAATTCCCTGTAGTCGCGCTACTATGATCGTTTCGCTTCTCGCAGGCACGACTGTATCTTCTGTAATGGCTGCTTGCACAGTGTTGTCATTATGTGGATGGAGAAATACCTCCTCGTTGCCAACTTTGATTACCTTATTCTTAAAATCCAATTGGAATCCATGCATATTCATTACGTCCATTCCTAATATAACATCCTCTTCGATGTCAGCAACTATAACAGTATGGACGAACTTTTCTGCTCCAATTCCCAATTGTACCTGGATTTCTCCATGAATGTTAGCATTTTCACCTGTAGCGGTCCGAAGTCGCAACCTCGTTGGTAACAGTTTCTTTCGGCTGTTTATAACTGTCGGGCGTATAATGGTTCTGGTCGCTCCGGTATCCACCAACAACGTATGCTTTTTACCATTTATGTCTCCATCTACATATACACTATCTTCACGACATTTCAAAGAAGCTATTAGTATGAGAGGGTCTTTGGAAAAGTTCTGGGTCGAAGCTGCCCCCCTAAGGCTGACCCGTTCTAGTTTTCCTGATGGTGAGTTTCTTGATTTGCGTCGTACCTAGGGTGCTTACAGGAGCTTCGCACGTGTCCTATTTCGCCACAATTCCAGCATCTGATGGTCTTCGTTTTCTTATATGTCATGCTTTTCATCATATTAACGAGCTGGTCAAGTTTATCTTCATCTCCTTCCTCTTTTACAGTCCTAACTTTACTGTACCCACCAGAGGCCTGCGTAGCTGACTCGTATTCGAGGGCGGCGGATAAGACATCAACCAGCGTCTTGTGACGAGCTAATCGTAGTGTTCTCTGCATTTCATGATCACGAAGACCATCAATAAACGTTTGAACGGCCAATTTTTCCATCATGTCTTCGGGAGCTGTTGGATAAGCATATCGTACTAATCTGGCAATATCTACCTCATATTCTTGAAGAGCCTCATCTTTCTTCTGTCTACGATTTTTAAGCTGCGACTGATATACATGCTCCAAATGTTCGTGGCCATATCGCATATTTAACCTCTTCTTCAGTTGTTCGAAATCATCGGTCTCCTCTACTGCTATGGTCTGAAGCACATCTAAGGCATCTCCTCGAAGAGCGATAGTCAGGTTTACCGCCTTTTCTTTTTCAGACCATCCATTTGCTCTTGCGGCTGATTCGAACTGTTTCATGTAGTTGTTCCATGATGATTTTCCGTCGAAAGTTGGGACTTTAACATGAATAGAACCTCCACTTCCTTCAAATTTCGGCCGTGTCTCCAACTTACATTTCGTCTCGTCTTCTTTTATCTCCACTGTAATTGGATTGTTTCCTCTCTCTGCTGTCCCGGTTTCCTCCATCTTCTTTTCCATCTCTTTCCATATCTTTTCTTCGAAGGCCAACATATCGGCAGCAACTTGGTTTTTTAACGAAGATATTCTATCGTCCAGGGCAGACATCTCAGAAGTGACTTTAGAGATTTCCGAAGAGATGTTAGCAGAGACTTTGCTTTCCAGAGAAGAAATCTCGTTAGAAACTTTGCTTTCTAAAGAAGCGATGTCGCCGGATACTTTGGCTACATCAGAAGAAACTTTCGAAATATCGTCAGAAACTTTGTTCTCCAATTTCGAAATCGACGAGATGACAGCATCATGTTTGTCTTCAAATATATAAGTCTCTGGATCTAGTCCTTCTTCTAGCAAAGCGTTCTTTAGTCGTTGGACTAACTCAGCCTTTTTTCCGGTGGAAGATAATTCTCTGTCTTCAAGATGTCTTCTTAAATTAGTCACTGTCAGCTCATAAATCGTAGCCATTTTCACAATTTATTTTATATTCACTTGTATTATTATTATAAGTCTAATTTATGTTCGATCTCACTCTGACACCATTTGTTGCGGATTTATTAAAAGGTTCAATATTTATAACACTTACGGATTTAATTTATTTCTTTATTTATATTAACTTATCTGACAAATTTATATATATCCGTACGTTACAAATTCGCGAGCGCGAGTTCAGAATTAACTGTTCCTTCCAAATAAAATGTCCTTTATATATGCCATTGCCTTTACGCTAGAATCATCGAACAGCCTTCTCGATTAGCGGTGAAATTATAACGGTAAGGCAAACGGGTATTTTTACATCGGCTCGACCGTTTCTGGAAGGTTCATTCAGGTAAATTTCTGCCGGCTAATAGAATACTCTCGTAAAATCTAAAAACAGAACACATTAGTCATAATATTTACGGTTATTTTAGGCCAGGATAATTATCGTAACATTACGTTTAAACGTGTAAACACTTGATGTTCTTGTAGTTCCATGGGTAAAAGAAAAAGGCAAAATAGCTGCAATATCTTTTTTTACTACTACGTACTAAGTTATTTGAACTACATAAAAAATGTCTATCTTGGAAACAAGAAGTTTTACAAAAACAAAATTTCCGACGCCAATATTTTCATTGTCGGGGATGGCTTCAAAATCTTCGAAATCTTCTTCGCCGTTGTCTGACGAACGATCTTGCAAAACTACGTCAGTGCTAGACTCGCTTGACATAGAAATATTTCTTTTCCCACCCACTGTAATCAAATCTTTTTTTACTGATGCCTTATTCTGTTTTAAACTTAGTTTTAAACTTAATTTGCGGAATTGTTTCGGTGTTTAATTTACTTTGTGTGGTATCAATAGAACTAACGTCTTTGTTTTCCATTAATGGTTTATCGGTTACCTCGCTTGGCATAAAATCTTTATCACTGAATACAAGTCGGTTTATTGGCTACAGACCAGTATTTTTAAACGAGCTGGTTATATTTTTAATTGTGAATACACATTCATATGCCTTCTTAGCCAAACGCGCCACATGTCGAATTGTAAGGGTTTTTGCAGGATTTAAAAGTAGCTAGTCATGCTGAGCTGTAGCTAAATAGGACTTAAACGGTACAAATACGGCAACATCTAGTGGCTGAGTTCTATGTGTCGTATGAGGTGGAAAAGATAATAAAACGATCCCCTTTTCTCGACACAATTTAATGACTTCTATAGATATGTGGGATTCGTGGTTGTCCAAGAGCAGAAGTACCTTGCTTTCCACAGAACATTTAAAAGAATTCGCAAAGTGTTTTAGTATTTTTGGTAAAAGGTCAGACGTCATCCATGATTTCTTATTCCGTAACGGCATGGCAGATGTTGGGTATTCGTCGCCTAAATATTCTTCAGGGTTTCTAATTCTAGGATACACAAAGACTGGTGGTACTGCTTGACCAGCTGCACTAACATCCCTACGAACGTCACAAGTTGACCTCTCTCCTGTGAAGAGATGAGAGCCACTTGTTTTTGCCTTTTGGGGCAACAACTTTAGCAGGTGGCATAACTGACGTTATGCCAGTCTCATCCAGATTCCAGATCTGTTCCGGCTTAAGCTTGTGACCGACTTATACTTGTATTTTCGGGTTTGCGAAGCGAGATATCGTTGTGATATCTTTTCATAAAGCAACGTAGCCACTCCAGACCTAAAAAATATTTCTTCAGCTGCTTGAATTTACACATATACAGAAGAAATAAACTAACCTGCCATTTTAGTCAACTCCCAACTGTTTAGTGCTGTAGTATTCGGTAGAGCATTAGCAAAATCATAAGCACGTTTCCTTATATCCTTATAGTTTAGACCGTAGTTTAAGTTGGAACACGTTTTTATGTAAGCTACAAGCTCGAACTCTTCATGCAAAGTAAAAACTTGACGAGCTGTCAATTTGCTAGTATACGAAGCCTCCCCTTCACTTTCATTGCCTGAATCAGCCCATCCAGCCAAAAGCTCTTCTTTTGTTTTTTTTTCTTTAAACGGACCTTAATTCTTGACTGTATGGTTTGTCTTTTAACTTGATACTCTTGGGCAGCCTTGTATTAACTCAAACGCCCTGTCAATACGGCTTTAATGGCCAATTTCATGGTATTTTCATTAATGTCATAGCGATTGGTTTTTTTTATGTAATTCCTAGGCATCTAGAACAAATAAGTAAACAGCAATTATTACTTACTTAGATATAAAAAAGATCAATATACAAATAATGTACGTGGAGAACATTCGGCTACTAGCTGAATCTTCCCCATAACAGTTAGCCTAAACTTCCCCACGTGCTCTAAAAATAATATTAAATAAAATTGAAAAACTAGGCAATGTTTTGAAGGTTACGTTTTACTAACATTACAAAAATAATAAATGTTCTATTATATGTACAGCAATTGGTACATATATTAACAAAAGTAACTTATAAATCAAGCAAAAAATTTAACACATAAAACTTACCTTTAATATACGTAAAAAATTACGACGAAAAAATAACTACCATTTAATAAAACTCGTCTGTGCTAACTCACTGCCAAGGCCGGACGATGTTTCTTCTAGCAGCTTGGGTTGATCTTCTTCTTCAGAGGTTGGCAATCATCATAGCTGTTTTAATTTTTGAGGCAGTAGCTCTAAAAAGTTGTTTTGAGCTGCATCCAAACCATTCTTTCAGGTTCTTGAGCCATGAAATTTGTCTTCTTCCGATGCTTCTTCTGCCATCTATCTTTCCTTGAGATACTGTAGCTTTCTTTCTTTAATTGTAAGTTCAACTTCCTTCTCTTTACCTATTCTTCTCAGTACTTCATTGTTCGTAACTCTATCTACCCAGGAAACCCTCATAATTCTTCTATAGGTCCACATTTCAAAGGCGTTAAGTCGTCTCATTGTGTCTAGATTTAACGTCCATGATTCTACTCCATAGTATAGTACACTGTATACGTAACATTTTGTTAGGCGTACTATAAGAGCTAATGTTAAATCTTTGCCACATAGGACCTTTTTCATTTTTATGAAATTAGAACGTGCTTTTTCTATTCTGACTTTGATTTCTGCAGTGTAGTCATTTCTTTATATTATAAGTGTTCCTAGGTAAGTGTACTTTTTTACTCTTTCGATCTGCTTGCCTTCTACTGTCAAGATTTCGTTCGTTGGGTTGATATTGACGCCTAATTTAAACGTAAATCGGATATATTGTGAGTAGCCAAATGTTCCCTAAGGCCGAATGTAGACCACTTTCCCCTAGTATATATTTAAAAAATATATTTCAGTTGTTATAATTTAACACAACTATTTATATGGTGCAAATAAATAAATATTGATTGTCGGTAATTCGTAAAGTTCTATTTTATTTACTATTTAGTTTGTTTACCATTAATATTGGCTATGGGTACGTTTGCTTGGTTGTATAGTAATTTCCAGCCACTTCTAGTCTATCAAAAAGTAACTAACATCACAAAAAAATAATTACTAAATTCACTCGACAGTTCGGACTGGGAATAGTGAACCGATATTAGCTAGGAACTACCATGTATATAATGTAGGTCATTTCCTATGTGTAAAAAGTATCAAAAAGAAATACTATTTATAAAAAAAAAAATTCTTCAAATAATTTGATAAAGTAAAATTATTTTACTTTAAAGAATATTTGAGGAGGTGTCAATCAAAATCAATCATGTCCATAAAAATCAAAAAATGACTTAGCAGCTGTTTCATAATATAAAGAGTGAATCCTATTCTATGGTGTTTTCGGTTTCGGTTAAAAAATATCATGTCCTGTTTAAAATGAATACACAATATTAGGTTCCCAAATCAAATGAAATCATTTGACCATGTCAACACATTGTCTGTGTTTTCTCTCTAGGTTATGTCGATAGCGTGTATTGAGTTTGTATTGCACTGTGGTTTAATTTTAATATTATTATAGTAGTTTTTATTAAATAAAATTGAAATTTTCCATGGATGAAGAAAACTTAGTGAGAGTGGGCGATGCCAATGAAGGATCTCGTAAAAATAAAAAGACTGTGGATAAAAAAACTAGAGCCAAGCTTAAGCGATACAGTACTCCAGTGGGATGTCGTGTGTTTGTTCCATGTAAACACATGAACAAAGGTATGAAATGTGCATTAGTTAGGCCTATAGATGCTATTTTTGTTCGAAATATCCTCTACAAAATACCTGACAAAAACACGCAAGATAACACCATTGCCAGTTGGATAAATCAACGTAACATAAAGCGGTGAAGGCCTAGGCCTACCTCTGAAAA
This sequence comes from Diabrotica undecimpunctata, assembly GCF_040954645.1. Classification (NCBI taxonomy): domain Eukaryota; kingdom Metazoa; phylum Arthropoda; class Insecta; order Coleoptera; family Chrysomelidae; genus Diabrotica; species Diabrotica undecimpunctata. Next base: position 136,995,414 of record NC_092804.1, on the reverse strand, counting down.
ATCAAAGGCTAAAAGTTTTAGTGTACAATATTCTATACTTTCATCAACCGGTAAAGTTATACCTGTGTGTAGGAAACTTTTCATGCATATTACCATGGTGAAGGGAACAAGATTGACTAATATTTCTAAAAAGGTGAAAGAGGGAAAGGCTGTTAAGGATCAGAGGGGTGGCGATAGGAAGAGTCACAAAACTGCTGCGAACAAGGAATCAGTCCGCCTTTTTTTGAGAAATTTAAGAGGAAAAGAAAGCCACTATAATCGAAAAAATCGAAAAGGATTTATCTTGGTGCAGACTTAAACATTAAGAAGTTGTGGCTAATATACAATGATTCTGTACTTGATAATCTTAAAGTTAAGAAATCTATGTTTAGGAGAGTTTTCAATGAATTAAATATCGGATTTTCATCACCAGCTTCTGACGTTTGCAGTACATGCAATAAAATAGATCTTCAGCTGAAAATTGAGAAGGCTAAAGCTGTGAAAGACTTGGTAGTGGTCAACTAATTTATGATGGAGAAAAGAATACACAGATTAAGAGCTAATGCTTTTTATGGGCTCTTAAAGGAAAACAAAGAAAATGAGGTTACTTTCTGTTTTGATCTCCAGCAAATTCAAGCACTTCCCAAAACTCCTATTCAAGACGCGTTCTACAAAAGACAATTAAGTTTTTACTCTTTTTACATTGTAGCATCAATCGCACAAAACCCCATATTTTACATATGGACTGAAGAACTTGCAGGAAGGGGTGCGACCGAAGTTTCATCTGCACTTATAAATTTCTTGAACTCCGCTAATTTTTCAAATGTAACAAGACTGAATCTGTTCTGTGATGGGTGTGCCGGTCAAAACAAAAACAATGCCGTTGTTCACACATTAGTGTATTACTTAGGATCAGTGCAAAATGCTTTAGAGGAGATTGTTCTAACATACCCTGTTCGCGGGCATAGCTTCCTCCCCGCTGATCGGGTGTTCGGAAGGGTTGAAAAGTTACTCAGGAAGCAGCCTACCATTGCAACAAAGGAAGAGTACTACAATGTATATAGTTCTGTTGGAGAAGTACGGAAACTTGGAGAGGATTGGGGATTGATTGATGCTAAAAGTTTGGCTACACGATTTAAAAACATTGAAATGATATCTGAAAAGAAGAGGATTTTTGTGAGGAAAGAGAAAGCTGTCAACCGCAATGGACAAGAACTTACTGTTATCAAAGTGAAATCGGCACAGAATTTTAGGTTTGAAAGTGATTTTGAAACCTATAACAAGCCTAAAAAAAAGGCTGGCATTCTGCAAGGTCGTTCTCAACTCCTGTAGAGTCACTTCCACTAAGCAATATAGTGAAAGCAGCTAAGAAGAAGGACGTGAAGACGTTACTTGTGAAAATGTATGGTGATGACTGGCAGAAACATGACTTTTTATCTTGGTATAAGACCATAATAGTGGAAGTCCAGGACGACGAAATTGATGCTGACGAAGTGGACGAATCCTGTGATTGTCTAGAACCTGACATTGGACTACACATTTAAACATTTATATTTTGTGGAAAGTGTCGTAGGTAAATGTTAGCCATTTTTCAAGATATTTTTTGTAACAATACAATAGATATTTTAAGTAGTCTAAGAGTTTTTTTATCAACCCTTTCTATCAACGTCCATGAAGTCCAATCAAATAAGAACATGTCCTTTTTTTAAAATGTATTTACAGGTTTATTTATACCTTCAGATTTGAAATATTTACTAAGAGTCAGTTAATTTTAATAAATAAAATGATATATGCTAATTTATCCGATTTTTCATGTAAGGTTATTTACTAATACGTTTTTCGCGATTTCCCTAAAACTTCTTAAGGTGGACATGATTGATTTTGATTGACACCTCATTTACATCATAAATTTACTAATTTAGTAGTGACATCTATACATATACGACTAAACTAGTACTGAACTAAGTTAATTTCGTGGTTTAGCCATTTCTTTATAGATGTCTCACAACGCAGTAGATATAACTGGTTGCCTAATTATTCGTATCCACTGCAACAAAATTCAACAACCATCGACAGATCCTTGAGATATAATATGGAATAATATTTAATATAAAATACTTCAATATCAATCAAAAGATAATTCCGAATTTGTTCAGTTATATATTATTGTGTATAGGTGGCACAAATAAAATATTAAATTTATTAAGTACGTAATGAAACCATAGTTTTCAACTATGCCACTGAGACATTTGCGTTTATAATAGGTATAAAGAAACGATATCATTAAGGAACTGTTGATAATCTAGGTCCAATAAGAGATATGTTTAATATCTTCCTTGATAACTGTAAACAGTGCTACACATTAGTTAGTATGATGAAAAAACCATCAAATTTATTGCTATATATATCGAGAATTGGAGTGTCTTTTGAATTCTAAATCATCTCTATAAAAATAAAATAGCCCGTGACAGTGATTACACAAAAACTCAAAAGAAAATGGATGAAGGTATTACTATAAAGGAGATAAAGGCCAAAATAAAAAATTGCTCCAAGATTTTCTCGCTTACCAATCCAATTTCTCACCGAAATTTTTCTCTTTTTTGAGTTCCGCTTTGGATTCATTATTAAATTTCTAACAATATATGTGGTAATCAGCAATATTTTTTTTTTGAATTCATTCCGAATAATTACAAAACAAGTACTTTAGTTTTAAATGAAAATCACTCGATTGTTGACTAGCACTGGCATGTGCAAAAATCTACTCTGCATTATCGCCTTGCCAGTATAGGCAAGCTAGGTACTGGCATACCAATTATTAGCAAATGTGGTTTGTGCCTGCCAGTTAATGGCCTATGCCAGCAAGTGGCATGCCAGCTACTTTTCCAATTTACTGGCATGTGTGTACTCGGCTTAATGTTCGACCATTTTTTCTCAGGCAAACTTTGTGTGATGCTGCAAATGAGTAGCGTATTATTTTAAAAAATAAATGAACGAAATTTTTTTCAAAAATTAATAATTCTTTCGAATTCTAATCGAATTAAAAATATTTGCGGTCACCTTTTGACTGGCAACCTATTATCAATGTGTTGTTCTCTTTTAAATGTATGTAAAAATGTGAGTTTGATTCCCTACGTTATAAACGTAGTCCTGCAGTGGGATCTAAGACTATTAGGGTAGACAAAAAATGCAATATGAGGATGTAGGTCTTAAAAGACTCATTAAATAAGTTTTACAAAAAATAGATATAATAGGTATAAGTGTTTGACTTGTAAAGATAAAATATTTTTATGAGTTTTCAATGTTTCTCACACTAACAATTATTTTTAAAGTTAATATTTTAAATACGTTTTTATAAAAATTCAATGTCACAAATATAAATTACTACAAATTAAAACGTATGTTAATTAATCAAAAGTTGTTACTTTATCACTACAGATCGGTTTAGAGGAAGTCCGTTAATCACTTAATCTTAAGTTTTTTACATCTTAAATTGTACATGTACCAGTGATATAAAGTTTAGAGGCTGAATAAAATGTTCCAGATTTATTTATTTTTTGTTTTTGTTGAGTTGTTGTAATATTTGGTGTCGTTTAACCAAATTTGAAGTTATTTGAAATGCGAAACCTGTGGGCAATACTATTAATTGTTGAATTTTGGTTAGGATTTTGTACTTCCTCAGATATAAGTATTTTTCCAACACTTCCGGTGACCGTAACAAATACAAGTAACTTATTATGCAACAAACAAAGCAAAGAGTACTTGGAAAATTTAAAAAATTTTACATTATGGGCTTATGAAAGTAAGTGATATTTTGGGTATTATATTTTTTAGAAAATAGGAATATTGAAGATATGTATTATTTGTTTAACTATATTTTATTATAAATAATTAGTATCAACAAGGATAACTTACATTTTCGCAATCCTTATATTTCATCTATTCCTTATTAAATATTTCAGCCGCATTTTGCAACTATTCTTAAAATAAACTACAAAATATTTAAAATACTAACAGTTTTCCTTTAAACTATATCCTCAACTATGCAGTACCTACTCAATGATATAGTATACTTATATATTTTTTTTAACCAGGTTGTCTCTCTTTATTATTGACTTTTATTTTACGTTCGTATACTATATAATACAATATATTTACACCCCCTTACAACATGTTCAGCTTATTAATTTTGTTTTGTTTTTGATGATGATTATTTTTTCAACTTTCTGAATTCTATGACGTAGTTGTATATTCTTAACTCTCAATCTATTCCCTCTCTCAACCGTTTCCATCTCTCTCTGTTGTTCTACTCTCCATCGTTTAGGCCTCTCTTACTCATGGCGTCGTCTACTTCGTTCCTCCAGGATTTTCGGGGTCGTCCTCTTTTCCTCCTTCCTAAGCGGCTCCATTCGGTTATTCTCTTTATCCATCTGCTGTCGCTAGTTCTTCTTACATGTCCATACCACTTTAGTCTTTTTTGTTCTATATATGTTAATATGTCTGTTTTTATTGATGTCCTTTGCTTAATTTTGTCATTACTTCTCCTATCCATTTTTGTTACTCTGCAGCATCTTCGCAGACATTCCATCTCTGTTGCTACTATCTTACTGCTGTTTTTCTTGTTTACGATCCAATTTTCAGCCCCATATGTCATAATACTTCGCACTAATGTTTTATAAATCTGTGTTTTTGTCTTTATATTTAGGTGTCTATCCCACCATACTGAGTTAAGTTGTCGTATTGCTGTTCTTGTTTGTCCTAATCTTTGTGTAATTTCTTCCTTTGTTGTTGCCATTTGAATTTATCCTTTCCTTTGATTGTTACGTTGTCATCAATCTGTAGATCTTCTATGTCTTCTTCACTTGTAGATAGGTAGGTACTCTGTTTTAGTTTCTTCATCATGTAGCTGAGGTCGTCTTGGTCTTGTGCAGTCACTAATTGATCGTCTGCAAAGCTTAACGTATATAGGTATTCGTTCCGTACCGGTACTCCCATGCCTTCGCATTTTCTTTTACATGTAGTCAAGGCTTTCTCTAAGTATATTTTGAATAGAGTTGGAGATGTGGAACAACCCTGCAGGAGCCCTTTTGTTGTGGTGAAGTCTCCTATGATTTTTGTTCCCATTTTAATGGACACTTTATTTTCTTTATACAAAGCTTTTGTAGCTTCTATGAGTTCCGTCTGTATTTCTAATTTGTGCATTGCCTCTCTAGTTCTGACCTTGGTATAGAGTCATACGCCTTTCTCAGGTCTACAAATGCCAAGTGTATATCTCTATTTTTTGCTTTTTACTTTTCCAACAGTTGTTCCAGTGTGTATATGTGGTTTATGCATGATCTTCTGCAGTGAAGCCTGCCTGATCCTCCCCGATTTTGCCTTTTATCGCTTGCTCTATCTTTTCTCGCAGTATCTTCCCATATAATCTTCCTATTGATGATATCCTCTTATTCCTCTGTAGTTTTCGCATCGTTTTCTATCTCCTTTTTTAAATATAGATGTCATATATGCCTCCGTCCATTCCTTTGGGAGCTGTTCTCCGTTTATGGCTTTCTGAAATATCCATTGTATCATTCGGTGTAATTTTTTTGATACGTATTTTATAAGCTTAGGTGCTTATAAAATTATTTTATTAGCTCCAGGTCCCGCTGCTTTATTATTTTTGATTGCTTTTATGGCCGTTCTCATTTCCCTATCTGTTGTTTCTATTTCTTGTTGTGGGAATCTGCTTCGTCTTCGCCTGTTTTCTTTTCCAATGAATTGTGGTCTTTGTTTTGTTAATAGTTCCGTGTAATAGTCCTTCCATTCTTTGTCCTGTAAATTTTCCAATTTAATTTTTTCTTTTGAGTTTTGTTTCAATCCTCTCAGTACTTTCCATGACTCCGAAGTTCTTGTACCTCGTATGTATGTTTTAATATTTAAGCAGGTTCTTTCCCATTCTTTATTCTTTTGCTATGTTATTTGTTTTTTCACTTCTCTATCTTTTTCTCTACATTCTTTATAAACTTCATCGTTGTTTGTAGTCAGCCATTGTCTGTATATTTGCTTTTTTTCTTCAATTATTCTTTTTGTTGGTTCATTTATTTTTCATAATAGTGCTGTTTATTTGTTATATGTTCTTTTTCTCCTAGGGTTTCGAATGCTGCTTGCTTTATACTCGCCTTTATATGCTCGTATATTTCTTCGATATTGCTGTATCTAAATTCTATTAATTTTTGGTCTAGCCGTTGTTGGTATAGTTCTCTTATTGATTGTTCTTGGAGTAGTTCTATATTGTATTGTTTTTCTCTTATAATGTTCAACGGTTCTTCTGTATAGGGGGTCTTGGTATGTTTCGAATTAATGCCCATTTTTGCTGTCAGTAGTCTATGGTCCGTTCCACATTCTGCTCCTCTTCTGACTCGCACATCTTTGATCTTTATTGTGGTATCTTGTTTGATTATTATGTAGTCTATTATCGATTTCAGCTTTCGTGTTTCTTGCGTCCATGTATATTTATGAATATTTTTTATGTTTCAAGAATCCGTTGGGGATTTTTAGGTTGTTTAGTTCGCATAATTCAATCAGACGTTCTCCCTTATCGTTTTGTTCATCCTCTCCAAATCTCCCCACTACTTTATGGTTTTCTTTCCTTCCGCTTTTGCCATTAAGGTCTCCTGTTATAATTATCTCCACGTTCTTTTTAATTTGCTCTGTTTGATGTTGGAGTTGTTCCGTGAAATGTTCTTTTTCTACTCTCGGGGAATCGTCTGTTGGTGCATATACTCCGAGTATCACTGTCTCTTTACCGTATATGTCTATATGCATTTTAATTATTCTCTCGTTGATTGGTTCCCAGGTTCTAACCCTGTTCTTCCACTTATTTTTGATTAGTATTCCCAATCTGTAGTATTCAATTCAATCTATAGTATTTTTATTATTCGCAGATAACACCACCTTTCACAGGCCTTGAGTAGATTAAGTTCAATTTTTGTTACCGTCGAGATTTTTAAATCGTATAGAAAAGTTAAGAAAATTTAGCAGCTTATTATTTTTTGTCTAAACTTCACATTAATATTGTTACACTTTTTTAAAATACCTTTGGTCAATACCAACTTGTTGACATTATTTTAACACAATGACAATTATTATAAACTTTAATATACTACTGTAATAATTATTAAACTGTGAACTTCCACTGTGACTTCACTAGACATTTCAAGGATTTTTCGATGTTATCTCGAATATTCTAGAATATTAATACTTCTTTTTTTTTTCATCAAGGGACTTTTTCTATGTGAAATAAATCTTATAGTCTAGGCGGGATCTGTTTTGGATTGGACATTTTCCATAGGAAGCTATTTTTTTGCTGGAATCCCTTCAGGATGTGCCCAATATCGATAATCACGATATGCGCCAGTCGCGAACCCTGTGCTAAATTTTTTATTTAACAAAATCTGAAAACAATTGAAAATTTTTCATTTTTTTGTTCCTCTTTTAGTTTATTCGGAAAATATTGATCCTAGAGAAAAAAGTATAAAAGTTAAAAGTTTCGTTATTCAATTTCACAAAATATTTCGTTAGCTAGAAATTAAAAATTTAATGTTTATTGTTGAAAAAATAGTAATAATTGGAAAAAAAGTACAAAAAAATGAAGTTAATTCTTTAAATGTTTTCGACTTTCTAAACTTGACTTACAAGCTCCATATTCCGCCTAGAAAAACCTTTTAATATGTGTGCTAAATTTTGTTAAGATCGGTCAGATAGATTTTGCATAATAATTTTGTAACCCAGCCTCCTAGAAACAAATCGCAAATTTTCAAATTTATAGTAGGCCCTAAATAAGGCCCTCAGATATTTGCAAATTTTTTTACACATAAAGGAAGGCTAAAACTTTCAAACGCTTTTTGTAAAATTCAAATCGGTTTACTAGGAGAGCCTAGAAAATTTTTAAAGTTTTAAACATTTTTTATATATATTAGGCTTATAAACAAATTGAATAACTCTACGAGCTTTAAACATATCAATTTTAAAATTTATATACTTAAGGAACATTAAAAGACGCTTCTTAAAAAAAAAAGATACATTCGGCTTACTGGTTGCCGAGATATTGAAGGTCAAAGTTGGCACACATTTGCCGTGTAACCATAAGTAATAGAGCGCTCGTTTTTAAACAAATACCCTCGTCTTGTCAAGTACTTTTTATATGAAAAATAACGTAATGCGCTTCATGGCAACATCCATAAAAAGACAAATAAAAACCGTTTTCGCGTAAAATGTCGCTCGGAATGCGTGAGAGGTGGTGGTGGGGGACATTCACTCGAAATGTGAATCGGCGAGTTCAAAATCATAGCGCGCGCTAAAAATTGCATTATCTCTATTCTTGTTAACCAATTTTGCTCTTTTTTTTTGAATCGATGTCTCGGACGACAAGGATTTCAAATATCATATTTTCAAATACCATTTTTTGTAACAATTGTATGTTAAACAAGTAATTGCATTTTTTCTTCATGCATTTTTTTTGAGCTTGCAATTTATACATTGAAGTAAATTGTTACTTTTAGTAAACAAATATGTATTTATAAATTGTTAATTAATAATTTAAATTGTTAAAACAAAGGCGAACGAAAAAAAATTTTTTTTTTCATAAATAAACTCTATTTTGACTCAATCTTCAATAATTTTTTTTAAAGTCTTTTGTGGACGGAGTAATAAGAGTAATGTATCTTTTTTTTAAAGAAGCGTCTTTTAATGTTCTTTAAGTGTATAAATTTAGAAATTGAGATGTTTAAAGCTCGTAAAGTTATTCAATTTGTTTATAAGCCTAAAAAATGTTTAAAACTTTAAAAAATTTTCTAGGCTCTCCTAGTGAACCGATTTGACTTTTACTAAAAGCGTTTGAAAGTTTAAGCCTTCCTTTATATGAAAAAAAATTTGCAACTATCTGAGAGTCTTATTTAGGACCTACTATAAATTTTAGAATTTGCGATTTTTTTCCAGTATACTGGATTGCAAAATTATTATGCAAAACCTATCCAACTGATCTTAACAAAATTTAGCACACGTTTTAAACATATTCAAAAGTATTTCTAGGCGGAATATGGAGCTTATAAGTCAAGTTTAGAAAGTCGAAAACATTTAAAGGATTAACTTCATTTTTTTGTACTTTTTTTCCAATTATTGCTATCTTTTCAACAATAAACATTAAATTTTCAATTTCTAGCTAACGAAATATTGTGTAAAATTGAATAACAAAACTTTTAACTTCTTATAATTTTTTCTCTAGGATCAATATTTTCCGAATTATAAATAAAAATAGGAGCAAAAAAATGGGAAACTTTCAATTGTTTTCAGATTTTGTTAAATAAAAAATTTAGCACAGGGTTTGCGACTGGCACATACCGTGATTATCGATATTGGGCACATCCTGAAGGGATTCCAGCAAAAAATAGCTTCCTATGGAAAATGTCCATTATGGTTTTAATTTCTACAGATCTCGCCTAGTCTATTACGAAACTTTCGTAACACTGCTGCTTCCTTTATAGTTATTCGCCTCGAATAGTCGAATAACTGGTCTATCAGAGATCGGTTGAAGTCAACAGGGTGGATCAGCTCCATGGTGTGGACCTAATTTCTCTATATGCACTACCTTCAATTTACTTCTAGCTGAAATCTAAATGCAGTAGTTAGTTTGTTTATTTTCTGCAGGATGGGGCCTGTTTCCTTATTCCCAATTTCGTTGAAGTTGCGGACAAAATCCATTTTTACGTGTGAGATTGTATATAATATACTATATATTATTGATTAGATTAGATAGATTAGATAGATTAGATAGATTAGATATAGATATAGATTGTCTATAATATAATATACATGTGAAGCCTGGCATTGAATTTATCACTTTATAGCTTTAAAATTTTACGAGTAAATTCGTAGACTCTTTCCCATTTTTCTTTCAAATTTTCGATGTACGACAGGAATGAATATTCTTCTTAGAAAGGCAATCGTCCAAAAAGTAGATTTTTGGAAAGCTTCATTTCTCTTGCTGTGATCATTATCGATGAAGAATAACTGTTTGCTTCATATTCGGAACTTGAAGTATCCCAATATTTTTAAATATCGGTGACAGACATTGAAAGGTATTGACAAGCAGTTATATTATGTCCTTCGATCATTCCGTCTAATTTCGAATGGAGAGGCGTAGTGTGAGTCTTCTTAATACCCAAGATTTGCATTCATTTTTGCCATAAATTTGATTCAAATTTGGCATTTGATCTAAATGTAAGTCTAAAAGAACTCCATGTCTTGATGCAAGGTGTGTTATAAATGTTTCTGTTACTGTAGTCACTTCTTGATTAGGAAGGGGTGTAATTGAAAATCATTTTGAAAAAAAACCATTGCGACCATTAAATACTTTTTTCCTCTCTCTGTCATCGGTAGTGGACCAAAAATATTCATTGCAAGTCGTTCAAAAGGCTCTCCGGAATGATATTGTTCCATTTTACCACGACATGTTAGTGGCTTAAAAATTGCAACTAAGAATGTGAAAACGGTGTCGAAATTGTACAGAAAGACAAAGAATCCTTTCACAATACAGGAGTCATCGAATGTTGTTTATTCTATACCATGTGCCAATTATAAAAACGTGTATATCGGAGAATCATCTCGTAATTTTTACAGTAGAGTGATCTCACATTGCCGAGACATAAAAACCAAAAAAATAAATGCTTGTGCGCTGACAGAACATGAATTACCGGTAAAACATAAATTTAATTTCGAGGATTCCTGTATTTTGGTAAAAGAAAAAAACCATTCAAAACGTGTTTTCTTGGAAATGTGTTTCATAAAATCCAATACGTCTTGTATAAATAAAAAGTCTGACATAGATAAACTGAGCAACATTTATTGTTATTTACTGACAAAACATCAAAAATAAAATAAAGATTTACTTTTACATATACACACCATAATACACCTGCATGCAAAACATGTTGACAGGTCTAATATACTAATTGTACAACAAAACATGAAGAACACCTAATTACATTTTAATCATACTATTTTTGGTTTTTCTTTTTGTTCTCTATATTCTCTGTGATCATTTAAAACACACCATTAAAAGATATCACAAACGAAGTTTCACTATCATTAATTAATTTTAAAATGTATTTTGTTCATTATTTTATATGTTATATTTTATATGTGTGTTATTAATGTTGATTGTCATAGCTTTATATAAATAATCTCAACGACTAATAAGTTGCACTGACAATTTGTGTTATATTGTAAATATTTACACATTCTTCTAATTACAGTGTCTTGAAAAAGGAATTAAGCAATTCCGAAAGCTAGACCAAAAGTCAAAAGAGTGTTTCTGTAACATCCCGGCCAAACTTTCTGACTGCAGCCCTAATAAACTGTGTTGTTTGTACATATATATATATATATATATATATATATATATATATATATATATATATATATATATATATATATATATGTATATGTAAACCGGGTTTATTTTTCTGAAAATCGATTTTTATTTATTTTCAACTGTATTGTGCGGTACAACTCAACTAAATTTCCTTTCCCTTTTTGCTTATCTTTATAAAATTTTCAGTACACAAGAAGTACAAGGGATAAAATCATGGCTTAACGGCGTATTGAAGTCCAGAGGTCTATATACTACAAAGAGTCAGCGTATTTGAATGAAAACCAATATCTGTACAATTGTCACCTCGGGGGAACAAATACGGGTCTATACACCTTCTGTTATCTCCGGGTGCTCTGTAGAGGGCTTCGAATATCGCAGTCGAGAGCTCCTCTACCCAAGTCCATTTACTGGTATGGACTTAGTCCACAGACTATGGCATTCGATGACATCCCCCCTCCTCTGGAGACTCTGCGGCTGGGAAAAATATTTATTGAATAAAAATACGAAAATACATGTGAAAATACACAAGAAAATAAATGTATAAAAATACAAAGTAAAGTAAAAGAATTGTCTATAAAACTCACACAACACTTATCTGGAACCTGGGGGCTGGATGTTACTGCATCTTCCTCTGTGGTAGGCTCCATCTACGGTCGGTGTACCATTTCTCTCAGCGGTTCGTCTTCTTTTCTGCAATCAGGTTCCCATCCACTTTATCCTGGGGTTTCGTAGGCGAGTTTGCCCGGGCCTCCGTGGTAACGCCACATTTCGGGGAGGGCAGGTAGGGACTGTGGCTACTTCAGGATCTCCGTAGTTTCCGAGACTTCAAGCGTCGAAGAAGGCTGACTCGTTGAGACATCTGGCACACGGAAGGCATCAGAACTGCTACAGAGCTCGATGGCGGAGTGTTAGAGTATAAACACTCCGTGGCTCTCCCCATTGTTCTCTTGACTTCAACCCATGTTGAAGTCAATGGTGTGTTGCGTTCTGTAAAGCGAGCTAGGTCGCAGGTTCGGAATAATCCACATTGTCGGGCGCCATGTCACCTCGGGGGAACAAATACGGGTCTATACACCTTCTGTTATCTCCGGGTGCTCTGTAGAGGGCTTCGAATATCGCAGTCGAGAGCTCCTCTACCCAAGTCCATTTACTGGGTATGGACTTGTAAATATTTATCTTCTGATGGCTTGTCTTGAAAAAGACAAGATATTTTTTACATGACAAAGGTACACCAAGTCGAAATAAAGCATCAGGTCGTGGTCTTCTGAAGGCTTGTCTTGAAAAAGACAAGATATTTCTTACATGGCAAAAATATAGGTCGAAATAAAACATCAGATTGTAGTTGAATAATATTTCAGAACAGCAGGAAGCAGCGCCCCAAGAGCACTAAGCTCTCGGAGGGCCCGTGAGGGACTGACCTGACTACAGACCGTCCACAGACTATGGCATTAGATGACACAATGATCTGTACCTACCTGAATCTAAATATAGTCTGAATGTATGTGAATGACGCAGTCTGTTGATTTTTTTGAGAAATAATCAGCAAAATATAGATTTTGGTCGTTTCCAACTAAACGTATTAGAATAAATAGGGTAGGTTTAGGTCGGTACTAGACAAATGGTTATAGTTACATATTTTAATGTATAACAAATGTTTGATAGTCTCTGGGTTAGTTAATCGTTACAACGAAATGGAAAATACTGCGAAAAGGGATTTTTTAATAAGAAAAGAACTGTGAGTTCAGTAACAACTTTACTTCGAAGACTTTCTTTCACAGAGCACAGACACAAAATACTGGCTTGGACTTAATATTTTAAAATAGCGATATTTTTTTTCAATGGATGTCACAAAATTTATTTATTTTAACACTTTCTTACAATATTCCTAAAGTTTTGACGAGCAGTTATATATTTCAACAAAAAGTGAGAAAATTTATATAAAAAAGTATGTTTTAATAACAAGTTCATTCTGTCATAAATATTTAATTAAAAAAGTTAATAAATATGGTAATGTTTTTTGTATGCATTATTATAATACTGTTTTTATAAAGCCCAATTATGTATAATTAGAGAAATATACTTAATCTCTTAGTGATACATAAAAAATATAAGTGTTGAGTACAATTTGTATTGTTATTATAATGCTTGGAATTCTTTTACGCCTGTTTAATGCTATTATAATGTTACATTTTGACATTATGTTAATACATAATTATTCTGTACTTTACATAAATATTCATATTTTTTAGTAAAAATTAAGTAAAATAAAAAAATAGATACCTACAATATTAATTGGTCCATTCTGAGCTTTAACAGAATAAAAATGCAAATAGAAAAGATGTACCTAGTTGTATGTAAACTTTAGGGTGTTTTTAATATAACTATTCATTAATTTATGATTTATTATCTGTTCATATTATGAATTTAGGTCGCTTCTATAATAAATACCCAAATTATATTTATTATTCTAAACGCTATTCTTTGTATTCTCTCTTTTTTCTGTTGACACTCATATACATGGTATATATATATATATATATATATATATATATATATATATATATATATATATATATATATATATATATATATATATATATTGCTAATGGGCAGACAGTGATCCGACCCTTAGTCTGCCCCTCCTTCACGATCACATTTTGTACCTAAAGTACTCTGTTCTATCAAAATAACATAATCCATTTTAGATTTTAATCCTCTAGTGTGTTAATACCTGGTGTATTTTTTAATATCTATGTACTCGAAAAAGTCGTTCATTGTTTTTAGTTTATAATGTTTGCATCTGTTTACCAGTCTTTCTCCATTGCTGTTTATAACTTCTCTTTCATATCTCCCTAATACTAGACTATTTATCTTATTATTCACTTTATCATTAAGGTTATAAATTAACAACGTTAATTAATAAAATTATAAAACCCAATAAAATACCGGAAGAATGGAGAACGAGCGAACTAATTCTACTAGTCAAAAAAGGAGATAAAAACAGGCAGAAAACTACAGAGGTATAAACTTGGTTAAATACTACCCTATAACTTACAACTAAAATGTTCTAATAAATCAGAGGATAAGTTTAGCAGATTAACAACAGGGTTTTTGTAGTGGAAGATCGTGTACATATGCAATATTCGTTATAAAACAAATTACTGAAAATTCACTAGAGTATAATAGACCAGCATTTCTGTGTCTGATTGACTTAAAGAAAGCGTAATCCTACTTCTGTATAATAGAGAAATTCCCCTAAATATTATAAAAACTATCAAAAACTACCAAAACAACAAAATGGAAGTCAGAATAGATGGGACAACTTACAGAACCTATAGAAATAGGCAGCGTATTAAGACAAGGGGATTCATTGAGCCCCATGCTCTTTAATTTAATCATAGATGAAACCATCAAAAGCGTTAACAAAGGAAGAGGATAAACAATGGGAAACAAAAAAATAAAAATGTTCTGTTATGTATACGATGCAATATTAATAGCCCAAGATGAAGATGGTCCACAGATTTAACATAAGAACAAAAGAATTTAATATGACAATCTCATCTCCGAAAACTAAAACAATAGTAGACAGCAAAGAACCAACCAGATGTAAAATAGAAATTGATAGCATCAGTATTGAACAAGTAATGGAAATAAAATATCTGTGAATTACACTGTGTAGCTATAGAGACCTGGACAAAGAAGTGAGAGATCAAGTAAAAAAAGCCAATAGACTGGCAGTATGTCTTAATAACACTATATGGCGAAACAGATACATTAACACTAAGTTGAAGTCAAGAATATATAAAGCCGGTGTAAGACCAACAATCACATATACTTCAGAAACAAGACCCGACACAGCTGCAACGCAAAAGCTACTGGAAACGGCAGATATGAGAGTACTGAGAAGAATTACAGAAAATACGTTAGGAGATTAAAAGAGGAGTGAAGTCATTAGTAGAAAATGTAACGTCGTACAGTGTATAAATGGATGCACACCAAACAGAAAAAAAATGGTGTAACCAAACAAGCAGAATGGAGGAGACCCGTGTCGTCAAAAATAGCAAGAGGTAAGTCACCAATCGGCAAAAGAAGTAACGGACGACTGCACAAAAGATGGAGTAACAACCTTCCATAGAGGTATTAATCCGCCAATTAACAAGCAGAATTGCTTATAAAGAGGAAGAAGAAGAAGAAGAACATTAAGGTCTTCTCCAGTTATCCATTCAGGAGTATTCAAGATTTCAGCTAGCACGTTCCTCAATACTTCTTCAAAATAATTCTTTTCCAGGATAGTCAAAGCGTTGTCAAAATCACACGTCGGTGTTGACTTCGTGTGAATTAAAATATATATACCTTAGCTCTTTGGTCTTAATTTACTCCGTAGTAGAAACGTACATAATCTTTAACATCCTTCCTCGCTCGCCTTTCCTTTGCTTTGTCTTGTTTGTTTCTAATACCTTGTATGTCCCAAATAGCATAACTTATTAGCTCAATCCCCATCCTAGGATGGCCAGAAATTTTTCTAGGGGTTTATACCATTAGCCGATATGTACCAGATTTAGGTGCAAAAAACTTCTCTCCTTCTCGTCTCTTGTTTGTTACATAACGTACACTCATAGTACACCTTATATCGCGACGCTTTGTGCCTTAGAAGACGTGAGAGCAGAATTTACTGATAGAGCTCAGTTTTCTTAAGAACCCCTAACTCATTGGTTAGAAAACAGTGGGCACTTCTTAGAGATTTAACATCATCTGGGCATCGGCAATCCATCTCGCCTCCAAGACACTTTAACAAACACTTCAAATAGATTAAATTTAATTATTGAAATTCTGTTTCCGCAAAATTCTGTTTTAGTAATTTTAAATTAATTTATTAAAACGAAGTGTTGCTATTTTTTAGGTATATTAACAAATCTACTAAGGATACAATATGATCTTTAAGATTAACTTTGTTGCAAAACACGTGTAGATAATAAATACAGGCCATTGCCTGTAAGCTAATCTAATTTAAAAAACATTAACAAAAACATAATCAGTGATTATATTCATTCATAAGGATTTAAAAATAATATTCCTTTTTGTTATTTTGTGTTATAGTTTTATATTTTTTGCACGTTGATTATAAAAATAGACATACAATAAAAGATATAGAATTATTAAAAATAACATTGTTTTTTGCATTTTTCTTGTATCAAATTACATATTTTCTTTTGTGTTTTCGTTGACATTGATGTTTTGTAGCTATATCTTTCCATGATGATTTCATTTGCAGAACGGCATGAGGTTTAGCCTCATTCGATTGTTCGACAAAACGTAAAGAAATTTGAAAAGGACAAAACGTTATGCAATAACAACAAAAAATAAGAACCTAGTCGTTTCCCTAACCAATCAAGCCTACTGTATAAAAAAAAAGAGAAAAAGAGACACCGATCTCAGAATTCGTTAAACTTCAGATACTTCGTTGTGCTAGTCATGTAGTAAGAATGGAGACAGAAAGATTGCCGAAAAGAGTCCTAGATAGTAAAATGCAGGGCGCAAGACCAAAAGGAAGGCCACCGAGAAGATGGGAGGATGAAGTGGCAGTGTACGCGCAAAATTTGCTAGACGTGAGAACCTGGAGAAGATCGGCGCGGGACCGACAAGGTTGGAGGCCAAGGACCGATTTGGGCTGTAGCGCCATTGGAGAGAGAGAGAAAGAGAGAGACAGAGAGAGACAGAGAGAGAGAGAGAGAGAGAGATAAAATTCTTACCTCTAGGCAATGAAAATCTTGTCGACGTTGTGCTGTCTGTCGTCTGCTGGTTCCTCATATTCGTCGTCTGATACGATACGTTCAGGTTGTCTCGATGAAGAATCATATCAATGATGTCCTGGTCGATGAATTTTTTTTCTGAGTCATCGGCTGCTAACCACTCGCGTACCTCTTCTTGGTTAATTTCGTTACATCCTGGCAAATTTTGTTTTAAATTTTTAATTTTTTTAGTTGTTTCTTCTTCAAGTTGGTCAATCAAAACCCCCTAAAAAAGTATGATTCAGAATTTTCACCATGATATATGATACACCAATAAAAAACATATTTCATTGATAAAGTACCATTGTTGTCCCCTGTAATAACAGATCCTTTAATAATGCTCCTTTATAATGTCTCTTGAATGTCTCCTGAATGTCTCCCTGGTCTAACGGCTGAATTAAGCTTGTGACATTTGGTGGCAAAAAATCTCACAATTATGTCACCATTTTGTATATTTTAAGGCAGAGTTGGCGCATTGCCAACAAGCAACAATGCTTTTAAGCATAGAGTTTTTTTTTGATATCGTGAACACCATCAAAATAAACCGCCTAAGATGGGTTGGCACGTTATGCGGATGGATGAAAGTGATTCTGCTAGAACAACTATACTTAATAGACCAGTCGGAAGAAGAAGAAGGGGCGACCAAAACTTAGATATCTGGACGATGTTCAGGAAGAGTTAAGGGAGACTGGAGTAAGGGGATCGAGAAGACAGGCACTCGTCAGAGAAGGATTGAAGAATGTTTTGAGACAGGCCAAAGCTCTCGAATGGCTGTAGCGCCAACCGATGATGAGGAATACTTTTATTTCATTAATATTATATGTTATAATAAATTAATAACTTCCTCTTAATCACTCAATGATTAAGAGGAAGTTATTAAAAAGAAAATACCAGTATTGGTAAGTCAGTAACATATAGAGAATACATCATTTATGTTTTTTTAATAACAAACATATAAAATCGGAATTTGGTGTTTATTAAAGGTAAACTAAATGCACGATCAAATACTTACCATGTCGGGATAGTATTATGAGGTTTTTTTCCTGGTTTTCCCTCATAATTTACTATGGAATCACTAACAGGAGAATTTTACTGTCATCATGGTATGTATTTGTCTTTTTAAAGACGAATTACATGTTATGATCTTTTCTGACTGATATTCTCAAGTTAAAGTTGATTCCATGTAATCGAATGAACCATCTTATAAGTAAAGTCATCCCAGGAACGCAACTCAACAATATTGGCAATATCATTTTAAAGTCGTCTACTTTAAAATGTATAATGTATGTCTGAATTGTCAATATAGATGAGTCAGATAAAATTAAATTATTAGAAGAATTTTTCACTAACAAAAATCAAAATTTGTTTAATTTACTAATGTTTGTATTTTGAGAACGAGAACGAAAATTGAAACGTCAATAAACGTACTTTAACCTTTAATTGTGGCTTATTCCCATTTAGATAGTAATTACTTTAAAATGCCAGAAGAAAATAGCTTCAGAACAATATTTCATCATTAAGCAGGTTGAACAATATAGGACTCAGGGAATCTCCTTGTCTTATCCCATTTCCAGCTTCAATAGGGTCGGTTAATTGTTGTTCTACTTTTACTTTATTGTGTTGTTTTGGTAGATATTTTCGATCGTTTTGATTATTCCTAGAGGTATCTCTCTCACAATACGTGGATAACGTCCTTTAATTTGACCCGGTCCAATGCCTTCTTAAGGTCCAAGAAACATACATATGCCGGTTTGTTGTATTCTAATGATTTCTCTTGCACTTGCCTCATTATAAATGTAGCGTCGGTGCATGATCTTCCCGACCTAAAACCTTGTTGTTCTTCTGCTAGTGTTATAATTTTATTCAGTTTATTTGTTATCACTTTGGTTGTTAATTTTGATGTTGTGTTTAGTAAATTAATTTTTCTGTAATTTTCCGGGTCCGATTTGTATCTCTTTTTGAAGAGAGGTATCAGGATACTTGATCTCCATTCTTGAGGAATTCTGTTTTTTTCTATTATTTTTTGGATTAGTTTTAATAGTTGTTTGGTCAGATCTGGTCCTCCGTACTTTACGAGTTTGTTCGGTATTCTGTCCTCTACTGGTGATTTTCGTTTTTTTAATTTCCTTAATGCTTAATTTACCTCTTCCTCCCCAATATTTATGTCTTTGTTTGTCGTCACATTTAGTGTTGTTTTCTCATTATCGTCACCTTTAGCAAATAGGCATCGAAAGTAGTTTACCCTCTGCCTGGGGTGAAGATCGGATAAAATGTGGAGGGTAATTGGCAAGATTAGCAACCTACAAATCGTAAAAACAAATACTGCTAAAAAAACAATACTTAATTATTGAACAACATAATTTCTGATATATTGTTCAATATGAATCAGTGTATTTTTTAAAGCCAAAATCGTCACCATCTCCTTATTCTTCTAAATTGTACTCATTAATTTCAGCACTCTGTTTGTTATTGTGAGATGAAAGTAGATATTTTGTGTCATCGCTATCGATAGAGGAACTTAATTTGAATGATGAAGATCTCCTATAGTTTCTATCTATAACAAAGTTGTCATTTAGATTTTCGACCCTATCGGCTTCAGATAAAAATTAAGTTTCTGTCAGTTGATGGTGAGTGATATGATTTTTAAAAATTAAGCTTTATTTTTTAAATTGTACGGACAAAGTTAACTTACGGCTTTTACCTTACATTTTATTGTTGATGTTTCTCTTTTAAAGAAATATGTGAATTCCCAAATTACATCTTCTTACTTAAAAATGATATAACATATTTTCGTTTTTATATTTTAGTGAGAGATGCATCAGCTCAGTCAATATCAAGTGTATTAACAGGAAGTTCCTATAGTTTAGGAAATCAAGCCGAGTGCCTTGCATCGCATTCTCCTTTTCCAACTCAATATTGCTTAGCTATTATTATTGGAAACATTCCTAATACTACCATAAATAGAGATCCGTTATCTCTGGATTTCAACTCTAATGAAAATGTTCTTGACAAACTTTATGTAAGTATTAAAATTTTAGTTTGATTATTCAACTGCAGATAATAATAATTAGTTGTTCGAGATTTCAACTATGTTGTTTTCGATTGTCTTATATAAGAGTAGTACCAGCCATTTTGCTAAAATGTTGTGTAATTTCTTCAGAAGTGGGAAAGTAAAACGTTGGTCATGATAATGATTCCAATAGGAGTAAGTTAAGTTTTGGATTAGATATTGCACACTACATAAAGCGCACTACACTAAAATCGGCAACATTGCGTCGTACGAGGTAATTGTAATTCTCTGGTATTTTTCTCTGTATTTTTTAATACACTGACCTTTATAATGAGGTGCATTTGTATCGGATTTTAATAATGTGAACAATTTTTTGTGCCTGAATTAAAATAAAAGCGCATTTCTTTAAACAAAAAATATACTCTTATTGAAAATAGAAAATAATTCCTAATAAAATAATGTTTTTTAAATGTCTCCAAAAAAAGAAGTTCATGGGTGTAAAATCTGGAGACTGCATAGGCCACTTAATATCGCCTATTCCACTGATATCGGGATTCGGGAGTATTGTTTAAGCACTCCCTAATTATTCGAGCATTGTGAACTGAACAGCCGTCTTGATGAAACCAAACATTCTCCAGATTTACGTCAGGAAGATTGAGAATAGCGGGAAGAACATGATTCTGTAACAAATCGAGATATACTCTACTATTCAAGTTCCCCTTAATAAAAAATGGACATATTATGTAGTCTCCTAAAATGCCAGTCCAGACGTTAACTTTTTGAGGACGTTGAATTCGATAAACAACACTTCTGTGCTGGATTGTCGCGCCCAATACTTCGTAATGAAAGGATTGTGTCTCCCTATTAACGAAACAGAAGATTCATCAGTAAATAAAATTTGGTTCATTAGCCTTCTTTATTTAAAATTCTTGTAACCGTGCTTTTTCCATACTTTCGTTACAGTAACATTGCTAACACCTAACTCTCTAGTTTTGACTTAAACGTGTTTAATTTACATCAAATGTTGTATAAATTTGTGTATCCCGGTATTCTCTTTCCTCAACTTTTTCTGGTGACAATTCTTGAGCGTGACATTTTCTGTAATTTTTGAGGCAATAACAACTTTCAAAATTTTTAACAATATTATGACTTGACTATACGCAAGAAATTGTTCTCCCTTCAAAAAACACAGGAAACAAATCTACACACTGTTGTCCAGAATTACCACCTGTAAACCATTTTATTATAATTTGAACCTTTTCTGCGGGCGTATAAATTGACATGTTGTTTAGAAAAATAAATTAAACATATATGCTGTTATTGCTTTAAGGAAGTTCGTGGAAAGTCGAAGGCGCGCAGTGTTGCCATTTATAGGGTGTGTATCTAATTTAAAACTTAACGTACTATATCTAGAAAATGATATACATAAGAATGATAAAACTTACAGTACCTATTTAAGATTAAGACCTTTTTTTTCTGTTTTTGAGTCTCGTGTTAACTTTCTCTTTTTCGGTGACATTTTTTAGTTATTATCTGTGAGATATAACTAGAATGGGACATAACAGCATGATAACCCACGCAAAGCGAAAGTAGCAAACAAAACGAAAGCTAGAGCACTGGAGCACAAAATGACGGAAAGCAAAAATATTATTCCAAAAAAAGAAACTATCAACGCATTCAAAAATTAAAAGAATGAAAAACTATATAGGAAAACAAAAAAGCACTTTAATAGAGAAGTCCAAGCATGTTCAAAGTATCCCACATTTTTTCCCAGTTATTTCGTCTCAAAAAATTTTTTGCTACGCTCATGGCTGACAAATCAGCAGAACGTGCATATGTCCGATTTATAATTACCGTAGCGTGCCCTCGTATTGTGTCCTTAGGCCATCATCTTCCAAGAACTGATTCAATAAGTTTTTTGCCTTTTGTTAATTTAGGATCATACATTTTGTAACGACAAGACTACCAAAGAGAATTAAAATACTATTATAAAATAATACCACAATCAACTATGGGAGCTTATCCTCTATGCTTCGCCTGGCTCAGTCTCTCAAGTGTGAATCCGTCTTGTCTTAAACTATGAATTAAACAACGAAAATTTATCTGGCAACAAATAAAACAATGATTTAACTAATCATATTTATTCAACATAAAATAAAGCAAAAAGAATCCTGCCTAAAGCTTGACAACAAACAGATTGAAAATTAGTACTTATGGTATATATTTGGTTGCTTGCTGCTGTTAATATGTTGCCTCCAAATTATGTGGGCAGGTTCTGTTGCCACCGACAGAGCATGTGGGTAGGTCTTAAAGACAGCTGCAGTTGTTTAGTCCAACATCACTCCATAAGTTCCATAAACTATTTCAGAAATTATCCAATAAAATATTCCAGGAATTATCCAATAAATTATCCAATAAACTAAAATTTAATATCAGTATTAGCCAGACATCAAAGGGGGTTAACTTCCTTACTAATTATTCTTCCTTGCTTATTCCTACATGCATAAAATTGAAAACGAGGTTTTGAAAGAAGTGAGGTTATGAATATTGAAAATGCTGTCAGAATTATAGAATATAAATTACAATGAAAGTACTCACCCCAAGAGATTTCTGCAGACCATAAAATGAACCTTACAATAATTCTTACCTTCTTTTATAAATTTCAATTACATGCAAAAAAATATCCCGCCACGTTTGAAAGCTCATTGACAGAAATTAGGAAGCGACTACAATGAAGTATAGCACAGATGTCATAGGACGTATGTCTATAATGGAATTAGATCTTCTGTCAACATAGAACATAATATTTAGTCTACCGAAAAGAAACAGAGAGGGCGAATATTTATTCTACCGGAAAGAAAGAGAGAGAGAGAGGGTGCCAACTATTTTTTGAAGAAAAAATAGTTTTTTAAATATAAATTAATAAAGATTTGACGTTTATAACATTACAATTTCCTAAACCCATTCATATACTGCTTCCTCTCGTCGAAATATGAGTTTCTAAAAAGAAAAAACCCTGTTGGCTCGAAACGGTTCCCTTTGCGTACCCTTAATTAGGAATCAACGGAATTACCTCAGAGGAACCTCTAAAGCATAAACATGTAGGGTTAAATACCATTAAAATTAAAATTGTTAACATTTTTAACCGTACATTTAACAAACAAGTTAAAGAACAACATCGTTTTAAGTTCAAAACGAACAGTGTAAGTGTAGTTAATGTTTCTATGTTAATTTTTGTGTCCAAGATATGAAACTTTTAATAACGCGCTCTGCGGTGAACGGTCAGCTTGCAGCGAATGCGGGTGCGCGTATACTCCCGCGTGAATCAATTTTCAATATCTGGACAAAAAATTAACATAGAAATATTTACCAAAGCTTAAAATGTTAGTTTTGATTTATTATATAACTTCCATTAACCAAACTGCCAAAGCTTATGGCTTAATTTTATTTAAATCTCTTATAAACAAATTAATTTACCACTTTTTAACAAAAATTTCAACTATAGGCTGCTATAACCTGTTTAATTATAATGATAAAGTATTATGCATTTTCGAATCTACATGTGTATACCAAATCTTCGTGGACTTTATACAAACTTACGATTCTGTTAATAGAGAAGCATTGTGGGAGACCATGGTAGAAATGGGAGTACCTGGTAAGCTAGTACGATTAGCACAGGTGAGCACAGAGAACGCTTTCTCTGTGCTCGGATCACAATTGGCAGCACCACGTCGGAGGAATTCCTCATTGACACCGGGCTTAGACAAGGAGAACCTCTCGCCTCCCTGATATTTAATTTTGCACTGGACCATGCGACAAGAAAAGCTCAACCATAACTGACAAACGGATTTGCCGCCCAAGGATCAAAAATACTATTGGCGTTTGCGGATGACGTGGACACAATTGCACAATCCACCAGAGATGCAAAAGAAGTTTTCACCCTATTCGAAAACGGAGCCAAGAAAGTTGGTCTGAAGGTCAACGAGGACAAGACCAAGTACATGGTGGTTACGAAGAACCCAAGACCAAGGGTTAGACAAAACGTAACAATGAATGAATATAACTCTGAAGTCGTCAAAGAATTCAAGTACCTTGGAGCGATCATAACATATGAAAATAAAATAAATAAAATAAATATGAAAAGGACGCGGCAGCCAGGATCATTGTAGGAAATAGGGCATATTACTCATTAATGACTGTACTTAAATCAAAATACTCCTAATACCAGCAAAATTAAGAGTGTACAAGGCAATCATTCGTCCCACAATAACGTATGGAAGCGAGATATGGACTCTGAACCAGCGGGAAACGTCAAAATTACTGCTACTGGAAAAAAAGATACTGCGGACTATCTATGGGCCTTGCAGAGAGGAGACAACAAGAAAATGGAGAAGAAGACACAATGATGAACTCCAGACAGTATATAGAGATGAAAACATAGTACGCTACATTAAAGCAAGCCGAATAAGATGGGCGGGCCACGTACTAAGATCGAGTGACGAAAGACTACTGAACGCCACATTCTGAGAAAGGCCCGATGGCAGAAGGTCAGTTGGTCGCCCAAGAAAGAGACGGAAGGACGCAGTAGCCAGTAATTTACGCAAAATGGGAATGCAGCAATAGGAAATAGCTGGTCAGGACCGACAACAAAGGAGGGAAATAGTAAACGCGGCCAAGACTCACATAGAGTTGTAGAGCCAAATGATGATGATGATGATGAATCTACATGAATTTTACATATGTATTGGTTTTACGCCCTCATTATATATGCGCCCCCAGAGCGCGTTATTATAAGTTCCATATCTTGCTAAAAAATTAACATAGAAACAATTACCAAAGCTTAAAGTGTCTATTTTGAGTTGTTCTATAAAATCCATTAGTCAGATTTTCAAAGTTTATAGCATAATTTTGTTTAAATCTCTTATAAACAAATTAGTCCGCAACTTTTTGGTGACATTTTTAATGTTTAATTGTTATACCTTTTTGATTAATAAAGATTAAGTAATTTTGTTTACAATCATTTAAAACCGGGTAAGGGGGGTTCTGAAAGTTAATCGCGCGTATGAAAGCCGAGTTATACTTGGAAAAACCCCATCATTTGTCCATTTTTCATTTGTCTATCACAAAATTTGTTATAACTGCGGTTCTAACAATTGGATCAATGTTAAACAAACGCTGTTTTGTTCACTTTTTTAAAAGAAAAAATTTAAATTTTGTTAAAATTAAATTTCTCTAATAGTTTATATTTAGATCATGTAATGAGACATCCAGAGAGGTATAACCTTTTACACCTCATAATACAGGGTAAGATCGCCGGAAGGAGAGGCCCAGGCCGAAGAAGAACATCCTGGCTCCGAAATCTCAGAGAATGGTATCAAGAGGTCGCCGTTAATTTATTTAGAGCTGCGGAAAGCTTCCTAATCGGAAAGGGTACTGAAAGAAAAAGAATAGTTTAGGAGATAGAATCATTTAAACAAGAACATTATTAATAACAAATTCTCAGACGGGTTTTCAGCCTGGTACACTCGAAAAATCAAATCTACTTAACATAAAAGTGCATACTCAACCCCCCTCTGGCTCCTAGAGCAGTTTTGTATTAAAAAAATGTAGTAAGAAATAAAAGTATCTCCTTGTTAACTGATGCCAAATAAATTCACAAAAATAGGTTGTAGATTAATAATGGTTGATGGTTAATAATGTGTGAAAAAGATCGTATTGAAATAATATAATCGATTATGGTGATCGCGTTAGAACTCATGAAGAAATATGTAAAATTTTTAATGATCTGTATCCTGAAAGAAATCCTATATCGTGTTCCACAGTTATTAAACATTGCAACGTTTTAATTCAACTAGGACGGTAAAATTTTTTCCAAACACTGAAAAACCGCGAACCGCAACGACCGAAGTTATTAGACAACGTTGCAATTGAGTTTGAGGAATTTTCTTAAATTTCCACAAACAATTTGACACTAATCTATGGTATACGATGGCACTCTGTAAGTAAAATATTAAAAATTGAAAAGTATCATCCCTATAAGATATAACTGATCCAAGCGTTATCAGATGACGTTTTTGATCGACCGATAAAATTTAGCAAGCGACTGATGAATATTTGTAATGATGACGAACATTTAGCAGCTTTTGCAGTGTTTACGAATGAGGCAACTTTTTGTTTAAATGAAATATTTAACCGCTATAACTCTAGATATTGGTCAAATGAGAATTCGTATTGGATTCAAGAAGCTCATATCGCTAGCATCCAAAAGAGTTGAATGTTTGGATGGCAATTGTCCAAAATAGACTTATATCTGTATAGCTGGTGACAAGTATTAAAATTTACGGAATATCTAAATTGCTCCTGCACTTCAACAAAATGGCCAGTGACCTTAAAATTTTTGGTTTCGATAAGATGGAGCGTTTCCCCACTATTATTAACAGTCTGAAAGATTTTTTGATTACTAATTTTCCAAATTGATGGATTGGACCTAGATTCATAGAATTGGCCTACTGTTCTCTTTTAAGGGTATTTTCGGTGAAACCGGAACTAGAAAAGTAACAAAAAATACGGCATCAGATGCGGTACGTATCATTGTACTTGCATACAATGTCGAAACGTTCTTAAAGGGTTAATTTGATCATTAACACGATCTTTTCATTTAATTGATCTAAATCATCTTAATAAAAACTAATTTTTAGCCTTATCAGGATGAAACAAAATTCCCAAGAAATATTGCAAAAATGGGTTGGTGTTTTCCAGCATCGTGCTCACCCGATGATGCAAAACAAAGTCTTGAAGGATATCTAAAAGACGTCGACTACTCTTTGAAGAAAGAAAATATTACCTTCAGCGCTCAAGTCCCATCAATTCTTTGCCAAAGATCAGATAAGCAGCTAAAGATGGATCTAGTAGATTTAGTATTTTGGTAAGTAATCGTAGAACTATCGCGTTTTATGACAAATATTAATTTTAATTTCTTTATTTAAATGCATGAACTTTTTTCTTCTAAAACTTTAATATGTGTTTGTGTAAAATTAATATTGTTCTGGCTTGGCCTCAACGCCTTTTAATTCCACGGTTGTGATGTCGGATAGTATAATTGAGCCAGATAAAAACAGGATTCGATCGTATAGGCATTTATTTCGAATTTACATATACAAATGAAAAAGTAATTATCGTTAAGTGCCTACTGAATACAATGTTTGAATACAAAGACGTACTGTTTATTTATTTCGATAGATGGGTGTGACGATATTCGATATGGTAAACTAAGATACGGCGATCGAGGGATTGAGGTCGTACTCGTACCTCAACTCAGAACGAGTACTTGGACAGGGATAAGGATGTCTATCTAGTTCAACGCACCAGATAGAAAGAATACGCCAATATCGTTCAACGCACCAGGTTGACGCAGCCAGAGGAAGGATTGACTGGGTTCGGAAGGATTTGGGACACGTTCAACGCACCTGTCCCCAAGGTCAGATATTCTCAACTTAACGCGTCGAGAAATGGTTAGCTGTCTTTCAGTTTCAAAAATAAGATAATTCCTAAGATAAGTTGGCTTCTTTCCACTAGGAAACTAAGTTCCTGTAGCTAGCTGTATACCATCTATCACAAAAAATTTATTTTAAATCCTTAGTAAAAGGTATATAATAAAATACCCAAACGGACTATATAACAAATACATTACAGAACATTTTCGGAATCATCAGTGTAACAAATTATATATGCTATGAGCCACTAAAATATATGGGTGAAAACCCTTCAAATGTTATTAATTTATGGATGTTACATTATATGTTATTATAAATTAGGATGTTTAAGTTACCGTTGGAATCGGTAACATGGCAACGTATGGCTCTACATCGGTTAGATGGTCCTGAGACAAAGTGCCTTCGAGGACCTGTTGGTTGTTTTCAACAGGTCCTGACAGTTTGGATGTAGAAATAATTTTTTCGAGTAGAGACTTATGTTTCCGGTTGGTAATCCAATCTGGTATAATTTAATATTTTCAATATTTTTGTGGTTATTTACGCAAGTACCACAAAAGTTTACTGAAGATAGACTGACTAGTCCAAAAACGTAATGAATTTTTAATCCATTTGGATTTTTGAATTTAATTTTAATTAAATATACCACTTAAAACAAATATGCTTTACTTCGATGTTCGAGTTTTTTTTGCAAACATTTTCAATGCAATAAATCAGCTACGAAGAATTTTGAAACCTTGGAAATTTTCTTGTCAAAAATGTGTGCAGTAATTTTAATAAACCAATAATGTAGGTGTACACTACATAAACTACTATAGATATATACAGTATAGACTACATGTGCTCATATAGTATACATGTGTATAGGATATTTAATAGGATATAATAGGATTTTATTATGTATTACTACATAATTTGGTCAGGTATAAAATATTATCATTAAGAAACCTCTAAGTTTCATAGAAAAGAATAGAATTTCCAATCGACATACAATTTATTATTATCAATTATTTCAGTAAGTTAATAGTTACATTGCTGCCATTTTTACAATATTTTTATATTATTCTATAATTTGTACATTGTTGAACATACGTTTGGTTTTTGAACACAGATACTAAGGTGATTATTCACTTGTCCGATCTTTGTTCTTCTTACATAATTCTATAAAAAGTGTTATCTACAAAATCTGTTAACCAGTTTTTCCTCATTTCTCTAGCTGTATATATACATTTCTAAGAATTTCATCTGGCCCAACTGCTTCATTTTTACTTAGTTATGTAGAAATTTCTTCACATTTTTTTTTAGTCTAAGTCTTTTTTTAAGGAATATACCCACTTTCGTACCTTCTTCTTATTTTAACTAGCTGTGCAATACTTCCTATAAGTTATAGTTCAAATAAAAAACTATCATAAAAAATATGTTATACTATGAAACTCAAATTTACAATAAAAGAGAATATAATATATACATATATATATATATATATATATATATATATATATATATAAATATATATATATATATATATATATATATATATATATATATATATATATATATATATATATATATACCAGTAAACGATGTATTTTATTATCTTAGGTAATTTTAAGATACACTAATTTAAACTTTTCGTGGTTTTTAGTGCACTTGTTACAGTTTTGATCATTCTTGTTTCAACAAGTTCCTATGTAGATAGTCCTGATGAAGATGATTCACAAAACAGTAAGTACCCTCCTTTGTTATTGTTGTTATGTTATACCCCACATTATGACGAGAAATTTTAAACTTAAATAGTAAAATTTCTCTTTTTTGAGGAAACTGTTGTGTAGTGAATCAATTTTTTTTAAATCAACTCAGATCGATTGATGTGTTAGAGACGGCGCTCTCAGAAGGAGCAGAGAGTATTTTTTATTTCGAAGTATGTGTCCCAGGTATGATATTTTATGCTGTATGTATGATAATGCCTAATGTGTCCACATTTTAAATGGCTCCAATTCTTTTATGGATTGGGATTTCAATGTCTCGCCCCCAAGTTTCTTTTTATTTGGGAAGATTGAGTTGTATTGTACAAATACTTTTCGGCTATTTTTTAGGATTTAGGATTTAGGATTTTTAGGCGATTTAGGATTTCCTTTACTTTTTTTCGTTGTTCGGCATATCTTTCTCGGTCGTCTTGTTTTTTCGATGGCAAACTTTTTAATCTCTAATCTGATCTTTTTTTAACTCTGCTCTAGATTCGTCATCGAATAAGTGTTTTTTACTAAATCTTCTTGTTTTTTGTATGTTCTTCGACGATGCTTTTTTATGAATAGTGCTTGTAATTTTCAAGACCTTTTGTTGTATGTTACACATATTATTTCATTTCTCTCACCGACACATTGAAATCACAAATTAAATACTTGAAGTGCCTCTCATTGTTATTGCTTCAGTTATGTTACTGCAGAGTTCCTCTATTTCTTCGTCAGTGTGAGTAATCGTTGGACGTATATTTCTATATTGTATCTCTTGATAGTTGTAAGGTTAAGCTAGCTAATGTATCAGAGATTCTTCTTCTCATTGCGCCGTCTCCTTTCAAAGGTTGGCGATCCAAATGGCAATTGTAGTTTTGGAAACTGCTGCGCGAAAGATCTCTGCGGATGAGCGGTCGAACCAACTCCTCAGGTCTTTCAGCCACGAGTTCTGGCGTCTTCCTACTGATCTTTTGCCCTGTACTTTTCCTTCCAGTATAACTTGAAGTAATTCATATCTTTCGTCTCTCAGCACATGACCCAAGTATTGCATTTTCCTCTCTTTGATTATTCTTAGTAATTCTTTTTGTTTACACATGCGACGAAGTACCTCAAGATTAGTAACTCTTTGTACCCATGGAATCCTCAACATTCGTCTGTATATATACATCTCAAAGGCCTCTATTCTTTTTTCTATTTCAGAGTCCATTGTCCAACTTTCACAGCCATACAGTAAGACAGAAAAAACGTAACATCTGATCATTCGGATTCTAAGCTGTAGACTAAGGTCTGATCTTGTAAAAAATGTTTTAATGCTCATGAATGTTTGCCTTGCTTGTTCGATTCTTGATAGGATTTCTTTTTTTGGATTACACTGACTATTGATATTTGTTCCCAAATATTTTATGGAATTTACCTGTTCTATTATTTGACCCTTGGTATACACCTGTACGTTTATTGGTGTCTTTGAAAATACTAAAGTTTTAGTTTTGGAAACGTTTAGATGTAAACCGAACATTTCGCTGTGGTGAACTACCGCCTTTATTCTATTTTGTAGTTCTTGTGCGTTGCTTGCTATTAAGACGGTATCATCAGCATATCTGATGTTGTTAATCTTAATTCCGCCTTGGACCTCGTCTAATGCTTCTCTGAATATAGACTCCGAATACAAATTAAAGAGTAGCGGTGATAAGACGCAACCCTGTCTCACTCCTCGTCGGATTTGTATGTCTTCGGATGTTGTGTGCTCTATTTCAATTGTTGCCGTTTGATGCCAGTATAGTTCTGAGATAATTCGCAAGTCTTGTTCGTCAACTCCAGTTGTTCTCAGAATTTCGATCATCTTTTGATGGTTAACGCAGTCAAATGCTTTTCGATAGTCAATAAAACATGCATATACATCTACATTCATGTCTCTGCATCGTTGCGTTAACACATTTAAAGCAAAAAGAGCCTCTCGTGTTCCCAATCCGTTTCGAAATCCGAATTGAGTGTCACTTATCTGGAACTCGCACTTCTTGTAAATTTGTTTATGGATAATTCTGAGAAAAGTTTTAAGGACATGAGACATCAAGCTTAATATTCGATAATCATCGCATTGTGAGAAATTTGATTTTTTTGGTAATGCTACGAATGTTGATTTTAGCCAGTCTGTTGGTATTTTACCTGTGTCATATATCTTATTGAATAGTGCTGTTATTAAATCTAGGCTTTTACTTTCGTTACCTGCAATTAGTTTAAGTATTTCGACATTGATATTGTCTGGACCAGTGGCTTTTCCATCTTTCTGAGATTTTACTGCATGAATCACTTCTTCTTTGGTTATTTCTGGGCCTTTTTCATTTATTCGATTATCTGTGGATGGTGGAGAACAAGGTCTGTCGTCGTCAAAAAGAGTTTGTATGTATTCTTTCCATCTTTCTAGTTTGTCTTGTGTACCCATAATTATTTCGTTATTATCATTTTTTAATATTGTTGCTTGTCTCTTTTTGTGTCTACCTGTCATTTCTTTTACTTTTTTATGAATATTAAAGGTGTCGTATTTTTCCTGAAGTTGTTCGATTTCTAGGCATTTTGTTGACATCCAGTTTTCTTTCGCCTCCCTGCACTTTTTTCTAATGATTTTGTTGATTTGCTTGTATTCTATTGGGCTTGTTTTATGTTTTCCTCTTACGTCCATGAGGTCCATCATCTCTTGCGTTATCCATTCTTGTTTTTTGTTTTGTTTGATGAACCCGATGTCTTCTTCTTGTATCTTTGTTATTTTTGTTTTTAGAGCAGTCCATGTTACTTCAATGTCTGTCTGTACCAAGTTTTCGATCGTTTTTATTTCTTCCTCAAGCTTGATACTTATTTCTTTTTTCTGTTCAGGGTTCTTCAGTTGTGAGATGTCTATTTTTCTTGTCACCGTTTTCTTTTTGACTTTGAGAAATCTTTTTAATCTAAAATCCATTATAACTGGATTGTGATCGCTATGTATATCAGCTCCAGGGTATGTTTTTGTAGATTGTATGTACTTCTTAAAGGTGTTATTGAGCAAAATGAAGTCAATTTGATTTCTAACAATTCTGTCTTTTCTGTCTGCAGGTGATTTCCATGTGTATAGCCTTCTAGGATGTTGTTTGAAGAAGGTATTGGCAATTAACAGATTGTTTTCTACGCAGAATTGTACAAGTCTATCTCCTCTATTATTTCTGGTACCTAGACCGTATGCTCCTATGTGCTCTCCTTCAGCACCACGACCAATTTTAGCGTTAAAGTCACCCATGATCATCGTTATCTCACCTCTTTTTGTCAGTCTCATTATTTCATCTATGTTGTTATAAAATTTTTCGATTTCTTCGTCTGACTTGTCACTTGTTGGAGCATAGACCTGTATAATATTTAGTTTTCTGTGAGTTGTTTGTAATTTCAACATTGCTACTCTATCATTTAGAGGGATGAAGTCTATGACTGATTGAGCAATTTTGTTCGACACTAATATAGCAGTTCCATATTGATGTTCTGGGTCGGTTCCACCTGAATAGTATATGTATCCATGTTTTGTTTTTTGTATTCCTGATCCAGGCCATCTTACTTCACTCATCCCCAAGATGTCTATTTTCAGTCTTACCATCTCGGCTTCAGTGTTTGCCAGTTTCCCGGACATAAATAAGCTGCGTACGTTCCAGGTGGCAATGCGTACTATTCGGTCGTATATTTGTATCCTCTGTGTATCTATCAGAGATACTAGTTATTTTTACAGCTCTTCGTTTCCATTTTTTGTTTATTAGGAAACCAATACCGTCTCTTTTGCCTGTTAATGTTCCTTGGTAGTAGAATGTGTTTCCTGACGCTAATTCCAATAGCTCTTTATCTTAACGTCTTACTTTGCTGATTCCTATGATGCTCCCTTTTATATTTTCAGTTTTTTTTCCAGTTCTACAAGTCTGTTTGTTAGTTTGATTTCCATAACGAGTTTGGAACGAGAGAGGCATTGTTTGGAATGACTGTACTAACTTCGTGATATATATGTAGACACGTACTATTGTTTTATTAACTTCCAAAAGATGTTTGATCGTGTAAAGCACTTTATATTGATTGAAATACTAAGAGACATTGTTATGTGGACACATGTTATGTGGAAACAATATTACTCTAAGTCTGAAAATTGGATTAGTGAGATGTTTGGTGTTCTCTACTCTTTTGTATGGTGTCGAAGGTTGGACTTTGACGGATACACTTCTCAAGAAACTGGAAGCCTTTGAAACCTGGGTGTATCGGTGAATCCTACGAATAAGTTGGGTGGATAGAGTTCGTAACGAAGTTGTTTTGCATCGGATGGGAAAAGTTACGGAAGTCGTCAAAACAGTTAAAAATCGCAAACTTGAATATTTTGGCTATATTATGCGCCACCCACAGAGATATAATATACTCCATTTAATAATACAAGGCAAGGTAGACGGAAGAAGAGGGCCAGGTCGAAGAAGAACGTCATGGCTTAAAAACCTGAGAGATTGGTTTAACAGATCCTCTGCATCTCTTTTTCGAGCTGCCGCCAACAAAATTACTATAGCCAATTTGATAGCCAACGCTCGATAATCGAGCTCGGTACATAAAGAAGAAGAAGAGACATTGGCGTGGATGACAGAAACATTCGCATAGTTGCAAATTTGTATTGGAACCAAACAACATCAGTTTTAGTAGACGGTTTGGAATCACAGGCTTTTAATATTTACAGAGAAGTACGAAAGGAATACCGCTTCTCGCCCCCGCTTTTCAATACTTACTCTGAAAAAATTTTTAGAAATGTAATTTCTGAAAAAGTCTGAAAAAGAAGAAGGAATTATTTTGAACAATGAAGTCATCAATATTTTGCGATATGCGGACGACACAGTACTCCTTGCCTCTACTCAAGAAGATCTGCAAATTACTTGACAGATTACTTGACAGTGTGATTGAGAGCTGTAAGAAAGCAGGTTTTGATCTGAACATACGGAAAACCAAAATACTCATAACAAAGAATCCATAGAATATAAGACCGTATATATATATATATATATATATATATATATATATATATATATATATATATATATATGTAAATAGTACCAAACTTAAGCAAGTTGATCAAATTATTTAGCTTGGATATCAATTAAACTGTAACGCAGAGAATCACAGTGAAATTAGATCCAGAATTAAGCAGGCCAGAATCGCTTTTAGAAGGATATCCAAGGTATAGAGATAGAGACCTAAAATTGCCATTGCGAATCCACCTACTTCGCTGCTACGTGTTCTCGGTCTTACTTTCTGGTGTCAAGTCTTATAATGTGAATAAAAATGATCTAAATCGCCTTGAGACTTTCGAAATGTGGTGCTATAGAAGAATTTTAAAAATTCCTTGGGTGGAGAAGATTCGAAACTCCACAATACTAGAACCAACAATACTAGGCAAGGCTACTGAGATTATAAAAAGTATCAAGAAGAGTAAGCAGGAGTACTTCGGACATGCAATGAGAGGCCCCAAATATAGATTGCTACAAATAATTATGCAAGGAAAAATAGCAGGCAAACGCAGTCCAGGACGAAGAAAGACATCAGGGATGAAGAACTTGCGAGATTGTAATTGCATTGATATAAGCATGCTATTTAGAGTGGCAGTGAATAAAATAAAGATAGCTATGATGGTATCCAACGTTCTAAAAGGGCATGGTACATGAAGGAGAAGAAGATTGAATGATAAAAAGGTAGCCAATGTGAGTCCATAATACTAGTATATGGAAAATGAGTCAATACTCACAATCTTGAGTAGTTTTTATTAAAAAAGTTGGTAAAGTTTAGGTTACCTACGACTACGGTTTCAAGGATTACAATATTTGCCTCATTATCAGGCCCCCAGTACGTTATTTTATTTGTATTAAAAGCTAAAAGACATTAGGTACAGGAAAACTCTATAAGCTTAGGTACTTTTCACTCGCACTTATGAGTTTTAAATCCTATCATATGTATTTTCAATATATTATACAGTGAACGGCTAAATTATGGAATAATATCATTATTTCGAGAACCGTCGAGTTTTGAGGGAAACCCCGAAACAGGTCGATTTTTGTTATAAAATACCCATCTTATAACGTACATGGAGTACAGATGACATCACCGGTGTGGGTGTAGTGACATAACCGTTAATTTTTTTTAATAGAAATTGGTATAATGCGATACCTCATTAGAAGGAGAATTTAATTCTCCATTTTACGACATTACATTTTTAATTAAAATAGTGTTTAAGGGTACAAAAACAATTTTTTAAATTTAAATTCAACTAATTAACAACTAATTATTTAATTCATAATGTACTTTAAAGTAACCAAATTATGCATAACAATTATTTTAAATTAAATATTCGAAATGCCATCCATCGGTACCTGCCATGACTTTCTGAAGTAAATACTTAAAAAAGCAAAAATAAGTAAAAAATAATAATGGACACAAAAAGTTATCTCATAAACACTGAAACTTTTTGTCAAATGTTAATTCAAGCAAGTGATAGTGGCATAGTTACTGTAATATTTATTGACGTAAATATTTTGATTTTGTGAATTGTCATCAGTTGTCAATTGTAATTTTTACTTTTGAATACTAAATTATGGCTCATCTAAATGAAACACAACGCATAGAAATATTAATTCTTAGCGGATGCGGAGATAAAAAAGAACACAGAACTAGGTATGCAATTTATTCAGCGCAAAATATCCAGAGAGACCCATCAGCCAATCAACATTAAGTAAAATAGTCCGAAAATTTGGAGAAACTGAGCACGTTAAACATATTCCAATCGCTGGGCGTCCTAAAATTGAAGACAATGTGAAACTTGATATTTCATTAAATGTACATGACAATCCTCACAGTAGTTCAACACAAATGGGTGAATATGCTGGAGTTTCCCAACGATCGAGATTACGTATTAAAAAAAAAAAAAAAAAAAAAAGAAAAATACCATCCCTACAAAATTCGAATTAAACGACGACGATCCGGCTTAATTTTCTGAAATTATGCAGGATTTATGTATCCGCAATCCACATTTCATCAATCAAATCCTTTTTTCCGATGAAGCCACATTTTTTATACATGGTACCGTGAATCGTCAAAATTGCAGATATTAGAGTCAAGAAAACCAACATTGGATGACTGAGTTACACACGCAATATCCTCAGAAAGTAAATGTAAGGGCAGGGATAATTATTTACAGAATCATTGGCATAAAGGTTATTTAACTTTTTTGAGAAATCAACTTATACCTGTCCTTGCTAACATATATCCAAATTCCAATAATCCAAATTTACCTAGTGAAAATATCTGGTTTCAACAAGATGGAGCCCCTTCGCATTACGCACGTAAAGTACGTCAATTTTTAAATCATTGCTTTCCCAAGAGGTGAATCAGAAGACGAGGTTTAATAGAGTGGCCAGTAAGGTCACCAGATTTAACACCTCTAGACTTTTTCCTGTGGGGTTACATAAAATCAAAAGTTTATGTCAATTGGCCCCAAAACTTACAGGACTTGAAAGATAGAATTAGACATGAAATGTGTCTAATTACTCCAGAAGTCATCCGCAATGTACTTGATGAATGTGTCCGTAGATATTTAATTTAAAATAATTATTATGCATAATTTGGTTACTTTAAAGTACATTATTATTTAAATCATTAGTTACAATTTAGTTGAATTTGAATTAAACAAAATTGTTCTTGTACCGTTAAAAAAATATTTTAGTTAAAAATGTAATGTCGTTAAATAGAGAATTATGAGTAAATTATCGTTTAAATGAGGTGTCGCTTTATACCGATTTCTATTAAAAAAAAATTAACGATTACGTCACTACACCTACACCGGTGACATCTTCCCTACTCCATGTACGTTATAACATGGGTATTTTATAACAAAAATCTACCTGTTTCGGGATTTCCCTCAAAACTCGACGGTTCTCGAAATAATGATAAAATTCCATAATTTAGCCGTTCACAGTAAACAACATTAAATCTTTTAGAACTGTATAAATTCCTGCAAGCATTTTCCGTGAAGAGAAATATTAAAGATTTAAGTAAGATTGAGGCAACTGAAAAACCACTACGAATCTTTTATGGAATGAAAGCCTTTTCTCTCATTATGATACTAGCTGGTCACAGATCTGCTTTATTTACAGCTGCACCACAGATAACATTAGATTATGTTGAAGAAGTAAGTACATTTTCAATTTAATTTCAGTTTCATTACAAATAACAATAAAACATTAAAAACTTTTGTTTTCAAAACTTCCACAAAATTATTTTAAATTATTATGACTATCGCTGTTTCGGCAGAGTGCCTTTCTCAAGTGATCTATTTTTGGTATGTGTTTACACTTTATAGTCTTTAACTGAATAGGTTGAGGAGGTTGGGGAGAACTGTTTGTCTCAAGTTGGTCATTCAGAATTATGTTTGGTTCCAAACAAGAGATTAAAACAGTTATTTCAGTTCTTTCAGTTAGGGTAGCTAAAAATGTTTAAAAAATTTATTTTGTTTTGGCAATAAGACCTTTTGCACGTACTCAGTGGAAATAAGTCGTTTTGCATGTGTAAATGTGTAAAATGTTGTGGACATAAGATGATTTGCATGCAAATAAAACAAAAAAGCAATAAGGTAAAGGAACAATGATTTTCTGAATGAACTTCTATTTTTGTAAAATAATAGTACGGGCCTTATCTAAGTGACCAAAATTGTCATAGTAGGTAGTTAATGCAACAAACAAACAGTTTTTTAAATATGGAAGTCACAGCGCTCACAGTCGAGACATTCACTCATTACTTCCTGCTCCTCACCAGCAGCTGCTGTAGTGGATTCATCAAAAATCAAACTCCTGTACCAACCAAAGCGTGGGTCAGAAAAATATTGTTTTTTTCAAAAGTCCGTGAACATCTTTGTCTTTTCTTTAGTTAACACATGAGGAAGTGGGAGTTCTTTAAGTCTCACTTGTCTAAGATTCTTTTCCTCTTTCTTTTTCAAAGATATAAAAGACTTTTTCCTTCATACTTGTAGCTTTTCAAGCCTCTTACCAACACAAAATTTTTGTAAGACTTTTCTTTACCCTTTTTTCGGAGTTATTCAATTTCTTCTTGTGTTCGGTAGCATATTACAATTTTCCTTAGTTTACTAATTGATTGGATGTCCTTATAGTATTCACTTAGCTTCTTAGTATCAAGAAGTAGCCAATCTTCGCCTAGTTTTCCTACCTTGCCTATACCACTGATTGATGTTTTGTGTGTTTCCAAAAAATGAATCGGTGTTCTTAGGACAATATTATTTTCATTTTGAGAAACACAACCATGGCTAAACAACCTTAGTACAGAACAGCCTAAGAATCAGCTTTTGTCAAATAGTTAAAGAAAGCCGATGATATTTCCATACTGCCTTTTCCTGCCTGCTTTTCTGCCCAAGTGAACATGTTGTTTTGAGTTTTTAGATTAGTTATAAACCAAATTTGTCTTGCGTAATAAGCTTCTTGAATTGGGCTTTTCGGCTGTGGCTAAATTTGGTGAAGATCAAAGCAAAGGTTAACGGGCTATGTACTCATAAAACGCCTTTGCTCTTCTTGAATTAATCCTTTTCAACCATTAGCTGGGCCTTTTTAGCAGACTGTGCTGATACACTTTTAATTTGTTTTTTAATAAGGCAGCACGTACTGTAAGGATCGGAGATAGGTGACTTAAAACCTATGTTAATATTTTACTTAGTTTACTAATACTTACCTCACTACTCAGATATAATCTTTTGGACTGATAACATCTGTAATGTGATTCAGTTCCTCTATTCTTTTTTATGAACTCTCAACACTTTCCTTCTTCAGATAGTTCATATTGTTGGTAGAGTCACCTCCTCCTTTCCCTTCAATAGCAAACACAAAATGCACTTTTTTGCCCATGTTTTTATTATAGTTTCTCCAATACCAATAACAGTGCGAAAAAGCTTTAAATATTCAGAAGTTTTAGTACCAGAGAGTTTAAAAAAAGTGTTGTATTAAATACTTTCGCTCAAGTCTAGGTTTTTTATTTTTGTTTTTATATACTGATCTAGGTTTATGTCTTTTGATTTGTATTTAAATCAGACTGGCAATTATATTGTGTTGTCTTTTCGTGTCTGGAACTTTATTAAACTCTTCTTTAAAAGCGTTTACGTAAATAGGCCTTATTTTTACGCACGTGAAACGTTTATTTTTGTGCTTAAATGGTACAAATACTAGGACTCTTTTGGGAGCTACATAACTGGTAATTTATTCATTTTTTTTCCTTCTGTAACTCTTTTTTTTTTGCCCTTCATTTCCTTTACTAAAATTTACACTTTCATCGGCTCTATCCATTATCCTTTAAATAATAAAGTAATTACTAATTGTTTTTAAATACTTTGACAATAAACCCTTACATAACCTCAAATTTGTGTAAGACTCACTGGGTCCAGAGTTTCTATTGGTTGGTTGGAAATAAGCTGGTTAGCATGGACCAGCTTAGGGGAAATAGTAAGTATTTGCATGTAAAAGTGATTTTTAACATGCTTTTACCATTGGTAATAATTTTTTTTTGCATGAATCAGATAAAATAATCCACTTTGGCTACAACAGAACAATGTATTAGCACATCTAACTCAATTTTGATTGTGTGACTTAAGGCTGTTTGCATGTTACCTCCTCAATTTAAGAGGCATGATAATTTGCATGAATCAGATAAAATAATCCACTTTGGCTACAACAGAACAATGTATTAGCACATCTAACTCAATTTTGATTGTGTGACTTAAGGCTGTTTGCATGTTACCTCCTCAATTTAAGAGGCTGTGGATTCATGATATTGAGTTATTTCTGTTGTATTGAATTTAATATTGATTTTGAATTGTTTATGACCAGTTTAATTTGTTTTTGATACTTTTCCATTGGATCTATGTTTATTGTTTCAATATTTCAATTATTTAAAAAATCTATTGTTTTGTTGGTAGGATATTCTATTTTATCTATAACAAAAGTAATGTTACCTTTATTTTCTTCTGTAAACACTATGTTTTTGTCTATTGATTTATTTTTAATTGAAATGGCTGTTTGATTCTCTTTATAACAGGACTTTTTAGTTTCACTACACACATCCATCGAGTTAGAATCTATGGAGAAGCTGTGAGCATATTAAAGTGTGTAAAGGTCCCGTCATTTCGGAAGGCATCTAATTTGCATATTATCGCACTGGGCAGAGATCAAAATTTGAAATTTCTACCTAAGCCACACCTTAGCAGTAAATCATTTCAATACTTAGTAGCGCAGTAGTGCAGTTGAGAACAAGTTGTGTGTGTTAAATATTAGATAATTTTCTTTTCAAACAATCTTGCTGAAAATGGACGGAAAAAAACGTAGCGTTATTAAAGAGCAGGGTCGTCAAATAATATTTAATATGTATAATTATTTTAAAAATATGAAAAGTGAAATGGACACTCTGCTAATGGTAAAAAATAAGACTGCTGAAGCAACAGGTAAGGAGTTTCAATGCATTTAGTATTAATTTTTGATATTCAAATTCAATGTTTCAACACTTTTTACTTTTAGTTGTCAATGTTACTTATTTGTCAATATTTTATACTATGCTCTTGTACCCCATTTTGCCTACCTTCGCTTCTCTTTTGTATTGGGTGTGTCGAGAATACCATTTTCGACATATTTCTTTTTTCATTCCTTCGATGTTTCCTAAATATCGTATTCTCTGTACTTTCGTTACAGTCGTTATTTTTAGCTATTATTACGTTTACTTCGTTATTTTGTTTACTACTTCTTGGTCTGTAGATAGTTCTATTACTATGTGATCATCTACAATTCCATGGTGTGTTTCCATTACTACTTCATTTTTATTTACCATAATTTTTTGTAAAATAATAACCACATTTACTGTAAAATAATTTTACCAAATTATCATTATTCCCCTAGCTAGTTCATTTAGTAATAGATCGTCATCATTTTTCATATATGGAGAAAGAGTTCATAGGATCTTATTTTCGTAGAAAACTCTTATTTATTTATTTTTTAATTTTCTACTATCGCTTTGAGTTACTTCTCAATGTACTTTTTTGTTTCTTTATG
This sequence comes from Diabrotica undecimpunctata, assembly GCF_040954645.1. Taxonomy (NCBI): domain Eukaryota; kingdom Metazoa; phylum Arthropoda; class Insecta; order Coleoptera; family Chrysomelidae; genus Diabrotica; species Diabrotica undecimpunctata. The sequence continues at coordinate 136,953,887 of NC_092804.1, read as the reverse complement.
TTGTCTGTTTAAAATTTGAAGAATTATTCCTGCAACATATCAATCATTTTGAATTATTATTTACGTCTTCATCATCATTATCAATGGCGTTACAACTCTTCGTGAGTATTTGCCGCGTTTACTATTGCCTTCCATGTTTGTCGGTCCTCTGCCCCTATTTTGTTGTTTCTCTTTGAAACATTCACAGTAGTTATATGAATTTTTAAAGAGTATATGAAGTTAATTTTATATCTTTAAAGTTTTCATTTACAAATTTAGATGTGCATATATTTTAGAAGGACAGCAATATTGACGGTAGTCTTTACTATATCGTTAATATATATTTAAAGATCGTCTTTCGTCCTACCCAGTCTGAAATCAGGTAAGTCCATGAAATTAGGCCTTTCCCAAAGACAGGAATATTTATGTTTACATGACTTTATTATATCACTAAAAGCCTTTCAAGAAAATAATTAAATCAGGTAGAAGTTCTAGGTACATGTAATTGGGACCATTCATTAGCATATAATTATCCTCACTCTTTAATATTTTGGTATTGTATTGGTATTTGATATTTTGGAAAATACGCTGGACAATTAATTGCTATTTTAAAAATCCATTCTGTTAAACGTATCAATATTCAGAACTTAATAATTATTTTGTATAATAAAAATAATTTGTTTGTTCAGGTAAAACGTATTACGAAGGTATTATTGTTTTTGTCCTATCAAATATCTTACTGATAATTTTTCAAATGTTGCCTATATGTTCAAAATTATTGAAAACTAAAAAATCGCCTTTATTTAGTATAACATGTTTTAGCTGTATCTACTAAATAGTGTGCGCCACTGTCATTTAGTTAAAATTTCAATAACCAATCACCAACTTCAAAGGCGGTTCTTATACAATTTCGACATGCCTCGTAATATGCAAATTAGATGCCTTCCGAAATGACGGGACCTTTATTAAAAACGGCGTAGGTAGGCGTGGCTAACGATGATACCAATATGGCGGTGGGATCATGGCCGGACTCAATAATATTAAAACTACTATAAAAATATGACTAGTTATTCAGATGAATTAATCATTATCTAAAAAAGTGCAATACATTTTTAATAAACTAGGATTTATTTATCCCGCGGTAAACATTAAAAACACGATATATTATACATAAAGATAAATTAATAGTCACATACTATTAATTTATTCTCTGACGTATGGGCCATTACTTTGTTTACATATTTGTATACTAACCTGTAGAACGTTATTCCTGAAGATTTTTTATTAACATTGCTTCTGCTACTGCAACTACGTTGAGTACAAGAAACCATTATTAAACACTATCACAATATAATATTACAGTTTCTATAAAAGTATTATAAAACTAAAAATATTCGAAAAACAACAAACGTAAACAAACATATACGATCTGTCAAAACTGTCAAAACAATCTTAACAATATGGCCGAAGTGAGGTCGTTTTTTGTCACGTGATGCCCTCTCCATAGATTCTAACTCGATGCACACATCGGTAATAGATTTTGCGATGACACTTTTTTCGATATTATTGGCAGTTTTATTTAATATATTTTTTATTATTGGTGAAAACCCAATTAACATGACAACCCAATTTAATTGTACATAAACTTGATTCTTTTTGACACTATCTAGGGGCGGATGCGCATATGGTGACCAAATTGACGCAATAATGAAATTTCAGAATATTATGAGATTATATTTAACAAAACAATGCTTTTAATAAAACCAGAAGAGATAAAACGAAAAAAGAAGCAGACAGTTAATTACCAATTTGTACTTTATCCGTTATCATTTCTTTATTTAGTAATATATATGACATAGTAATAAATTTGTAAATGAAATAAAACCATTATTTTGTTATTTTTTTAGCTGTACCGAACGTTATGGGCTGCTATTATCTTTCATGGAGATCTCTTTGTAGATACATTCTTTCTTATAAGTGGTTTATTAGTTACTTACGGCGTTCTAAATAACTTAAATTCGGGCAAGAAATTTAATCCTATTTTTCTGGTGATAAGCAGATATTTAAGGTACTTTATTTTTATATGTATTTTATTTTTATCTGGTAAAAAATGAACATGTGATTAACGATTCCAACATGTAGTGTATGTCATCGGTATGTAAAGTTAAAAAATTGTGTTTTAGGTTAACACCCTTATACGCATTTTGTATATTTTACCAAGCTACTCTGTTATATCATACGGGAAATGGGCCTTTATGGGAACCAGTATTAGGACAAGAGAGAGAAGACTGTAGAAATAACTGGTGGACTGGAATACTATACGTATCAAATTTAATTGATTCTGAGCACATGGTAAGACATTATTTAACTACACATACTCTCTTAAAATTTAAAAGTCTACTATCCATCCTATTTTATTTCATATATTATTTATTTAGACTTTATTAGGAAATCGTCTTCGTTTGACAGGTTGCTAGCCTTACCAAGAGTCCTTACTCCTTTATTATGACTTGGGACAGGTACTTGTGTCGGAAATAATTTCTGAGATACTTGATCCACGTATTTGTCAAGCTTTGCAACGTATTTGGCTTTTCTACAATTGTCCTATTCAAACGTTCAGATACTCCATTTTGTTCAGGAGTGTAGGGATTGGTTTTTTGATGTATAATACCATTTACACTTAAATATCTTTCAAATTCTTTTGAACCAAATTCTTCACCATTGTCACTTCGCGGAGTTTTTATATGTACACACTTTTGGTTTTCAGTCATACTTTTAAAATTCTTAAAACAATTAAAAACTTCAGTTTTTGTTTTAATAAAATAAATAAAATTCATTTTACTAAAGTCGTCTTGGAAAGTAACAAAATATTTGGAGCCACCTAATGATCTGTTGTCCATAGGTCCACATACATCAGTGTGTATAATCTCCAATAATCTAGTGGCTCTGTGATCTTGCTGTGGAAACGTTAATTGTGTTTGTTTGCTCTCACAACAAACTATACAGTTTTCTTTTTTAATGTTAATTTCCGCAGTCACATTTAGTCCATCTACTATTCCATTTTTCATTTTATTTAAATAAACACTGTTTATATCGCCAAACCTTCTATGCCATGTCTCGCCAGTGACAAATAAACAATTTCCAAAATCTTTATTAACCTTAATATTCAACTTGTACACACCATTTATCAAGTCAGCCTTTGCGATTAGTTCAGAATTTCTGTTAAATATTTTGCAACAATGATTTTCAAATTTAATGAATTTACATTCTCTATTAATTTGCTGACAGATAAAAGGTTAGTTGTAAGTTCTGGAACACAAGGATCATTTTGAACTACAATATTAAAATTATTCTCACCAACAACAGTCCAGATCATGACATATGGAATAGAAGTGCGCGAAGATACCAACAAAATGAAACAGATGCTAAAGGTTGCCGAGATGAAAACCCTAGAAACAATAGTGGGCAAAACAAGAAGATACAGGGTGAGAAATACAAACGTTAGAGAGCAGTGCAAAATTCAATATATTGTAAGATGAGGAAGACAGCGTAAAAGGATGTGGTACAGTCATGTAAGACGAATGGATGAGAATAGACTCCCAAAAATTGCCCTAGAACATAACCCGCCCGGTTCAAGACCTCCAGGAAGACCACCTAAAAGATGGAGGGATAGTTGGCAATCTACCTACCAGGAAATTAACCAGAGGCAGCTTCAGAATTAAACAGATCGAAAGATCTCCAAGAAGTAGAAGAAGAAGAGGAAGAACAACAGTTGTTAAATCTAAATCACCTAAACACTTTACTTTGGCTATGTTCTTGTTAGCAACTATAATATCGTATGTATCACTTACTCTTTTATTATTAATCCACTCTTCATTTGGCGTTAAATAAACACTAGCTTCCGACTCCACATACCACTCAGTTTTCTTAAAGTCTCTTTTCAATATATATTTTTATAATGACCGATTTTTTTACAATGATAACATCTGATTTTTGACAGATCTCTATCTCTCTTGTCATTTACGCCATCATGACTTCTTCTGCGATTGGTGCTATTTTCAAACCGTCTGTTGTGATTAGTTCTGGTTTTGTTACTACTACGACTTACAAACGCACTACCAGTATTGCCAACATCACTTTCCATGTCCAACAGTTTTGTTTTAATTGAATCGTTAGAAATCACAATTGCTGAATGTTCGATCGCCATTATCATTGGTAAAAAACGCTCAGGTAATCCCGCCAAAAGTAGCGAACCTATCCACTCATCGTCAATTTTAAAACCAATTTCACTTAATTTTTGTCCTTTTTCAACTATTTGGTTCACATAACTTGCCATTGAACTGCAATCTTCTAATCGCGTTGAAATTAGACTTCTCCATAAACTAATTTTTCTCACTTACCCCGAGTCATCAAACAGCTTTTTTAAAGCCTCCCAAATTTCTTTCGCGGTTTTTGCTTGTTTTATATGTATATATAACGATGGATTAAGCAAAAGAACTAAGTTGGCTTTAGCATTTTCTTGTTTGTCTACTTCGGTTTCAGTTCCATCTAAACACGCGGACAAACCTTCTAGAACAAGATAATTTTGCACACGAAAGCCCAACCATCGTAATTTTCACGGTCTAACAACTTTGGCACCGTAGACATGTAATTCATTGCCATTTTGAACCTTAACACTCACTAGTATACAACGTTTATCTATTTACCAACGGAAAAACTAGTCTGGGCCCATAACCTGTTAAAACTTTTAAATGAAACGAACCAGTAAAATATACAGTTAAAACTGACTTTGTTTTGTTACAAAAGAAAATACAATTGACAGTTTATATTGTACCAACCTTAACTTAATGTAAATGACATATAGCCCTAATTTTTAAATTTTGTTTAGTTTGTATCAATATTTCAACAATATTTAGCCATTTTAGTGACTCATATAGTTTCTGAATCGTACCTTGCTTTTTAAAGCAAAATTAGTAACTTTTAACGCAGTATGTTATTTTACAAAATTATAGAAATTTGTGGTAATTAGTATATAAGTCAATATACCAGATTCTCCTATTAATTTTAACACATTTTGTTTATAACAATTCTTTTATTATATCTACAGATGCTACGATTAAATTTGATTTTTCTTATTTTAGTGCATGGTTCAATCATGGTACTTGGCATGTGATTTCCACTTTTTCGTGTTAGCACTGATACTAATATTTATTCTACATAAAAATACCAGATGTGGTTTAATCGCAACCTTTATATGTATCTTAGCTACAATATACACAACATTTAGTATAATATATATTTATCAACGACCAGCGTTTCTACGGTTCTTGCCCAACTTTCTAGAAAATCCGAAAGCAAGTTACGATTTTAATTTAACCTATATCAAGAGTTATACAAGAGGACTGCCGTATTTTATCGGAATAATTGCTGGGTATATTTATATTAAATACAAGACTAAAGATTATGAAATATCACAGGTATGTATAATGCAATATCGTAGCGAAACCTGCAAAACCCTACAAAAAGTTTGTACAGAAGTTGAGTTATATATATATATATATATATATATATATATATATATATATATATATATATATATATATACAGTAGAACCCCGATTATCCGTGCGCGCTTTATCCGGGCGGTGGATTCTCCGTGCCGCATATTAAATTGATCATCCGTGCGCGGATTATCCGTGGCTAACGGCCAGAGGTTGGTGGCGCCCATGAACGCTGAATAATGAACCGTGTAAACATTTATCGCTGAATAATGCAGCACCCTGTAAACATTAATTTCGGGGAATCCCAAGTTTTCTCGTATTTTCATCAACTGCTGACCGGTTCGTTAGTTGAACGTAAACAGGCGCACAAAATGCAGCGTACGGGTGCTAATGAAAGGCGTAAACGCAATGTTTTAACTATTGAGCAAAAAATGGAAATTTTGAAACAATTTAAAAATAAAATAAGTGTTGCTATGTTGGCTAAAACATATAATATTGGGAAACAAACAGTTCGTGACATTGTGAAGAAAAATCCAAATTACAGAGCTTTGTAGCTAAAGCGGACAGTGCAAAAGCAATTTTTGACAGGAAATCTCTAAAAGGGTCTACGTTTCGAGAACTTGATGATGCTATGACCAAGTGGTTCTTGCAGAAAAGATCAATGGGAGTTCGAATATCAGGACCTATGTGTGCTAGGCAAGCTGAAAAGTTTCACGAGCAGTTGAAAATTAAAGGAACCTCGGCATCTTCTGGTTGGCTTTACAGATTTAAAAAACGTTATGGAATACGAGAATTAGCTGTTCAAGGGGAGAAATTAAGTGCTGATGATGTAGCTATGGTAGAATTTTGCTACGATTTTGAAAATCTCATAACGGAGCACGACCTAAAAGCTGAGCAAGTGTATAATGCAGACGAAACTGGGCTTTATTGGAAAGCAATGCCGTGAAGAACCTTGTTGCAGGCTCAGAAACTAGTGCGCCAGGTTAGCTTTAATTCTTTTTACGTATAAAGTATTTTTCAAAATAATTTTTTTTAGGTTTCAAATCAAGCAAAGACCGTATAACAGTTTTAAGCTGTGCTAATGCCTCAGGAACCCATAAGCTTAGGTTAGCCGTCATTGGAAAATCCAAAAATCCGAGGGCTTTTAAAAATATAAAAACACTGCCCGTTGATTATTATAATCAGGCAGTGGCAGCTTGGAGGGATCGTGTAATTTTTAAACAGTGGTTTTTCCAAAAATTTATACCTCAAGTTAAAGCTTATCTACAAGAAAATAATCTTCCACCAAAGGCTGTATTGTTACTGGACAGTACGCCATCTCATCCTGATGTAGAGCAACTAAAGTCTGCAGATGGAAACATATTCGTAGCATATTTTCCTCCGAATGTAACATCTATTGCCCAGCCAATGGACCAAGGTGTTATCGAGGCCATGAAAAGGCTTTACAGGAAATACCTTATGCTTCAACTGTTGGGAGAATGTGATATTGTGGGATTTAGGAAACGCCTAAATTTAAAAAAAGCAATTTATACTGTAGCTCGGGCTTGGAGTGAAGTGAAAACCTTAGAAGATATGGAAGATGAAGACGGTAATCACGTAAATGAAGGTGAGCTATCGGTCGAAAGCATCTATAGCCTCACAAATCAAAGGTTTGGAAGAAACGAACAATAACGAAATACAGGAATGGATAGAATGTGATCGCCAAGAAACAGGGTATCAGATTATGAATGACGATTATCTTACAGAAAGTTCTGACACAAGTAGTGATGATGATGAGAATTGTGCTGACAATGATTGCGTCATTAAGACAAGTCATCGGGAAGCAAGGGATGCATATAAATGTACTTATTCAATATTTTGAAGAACAGCCTGGAGCTGATGACATTCATGTACTTCAGCTTAAAAACATAAAGGAAATTATAAAGTGTAGAAGTTACGAAGCTCAAAAACAAACCAAAATTAGTGATTTTTTTAAATGATTTTTTTTAAATATGTAATGTTTATTCATAGCATATACATTATGTAGAAATAATAATATGTATGTACTTTTATTTTTTGTTATATGTATGTTGTATGTATCACTTTTCTGCTCTTCGTTTGACACATGTATTTGTCTAAATAAATTATTAAAAACATAAATTGAGGTCTTTAGATTATCCGTGTTTTCGATTATCCGGCGAATGCTCGGTCCGGGCTGGCCCGGATAATCGAGGTTCTACTGTATATATATATGTATATAATTAACACCACCTATCTATCGTCCGTCGGCAAATTCAAACAAAAATATAACTTCTATACCATCTTTTACCACCTTTATTCCTTTAGTCCAGACAAATTAATATATGCATTTAATATATTTTTTACCACCAAAAATGAGATGTTTTAACCAAATAATGCTCCAAATATAATGTGCAGAATAATTTTGAATTACGTTCCGCTAATGAACTTGCTTTTTTGCCCTTAAAAGTAGAAAAAAGTTTCAATTATATTTCTTAATATTTCGTCTAAATATAATCGTCTAACAATTTTAACTGTACTAATGCCCAAGTATCAATTTTCAAGTTTTAAACTGATTGATTTACGAAGAGTAATTCGGTTGTAAAAATACCGGCATATGCCTTATGTAAAGGACTGGACTTGCAAATTTTTAGTTTAGTTGTATCTTTGCAACTAGCTTGTTTATAGATAGATGTGCATTGTGCATTGCTTTAATTTTGAGTTGTGTTGAAATTTTGTTGTGAGTAGTTATAATAATTATAGTATTTTTTTGTTGTTTGTTTTTTTGAAACTGTCTATTGGTGTATAAAGAAAATGTTTACACCATGGGAAAAATCGCCTACAGTTTTTCGTGCTAAGAGAATTTGTATAAATGTTTACAAAAATCTTTAACATGATCCTGAAAATAGTTGTAAAGGCAGTATTATAAGAAAAACGGCCTTTCTAATAGGAATTGCGTATTCTACCATCCGCGACATCGTGAAAAGTGGTGTTAAAAAGAGAAAAAAAGGATTGGATGCTGGAAAGCCTAAAAAATTAATATCGTAACTGCTAAATGTTTAAGGAATTTGGTTTACGAGGAATACAAAAAAAAATGTAATACCAACAATTAATATTATATACACCAAGCTTGTTGCGATGGGAAGAAGCTGCCCTAAAGCCACTGAAGACGTAAACGGCTGAAAAAACTTGGGTTCAAATATAAAATCGTTGATAAATGGGTGGCTATTATGGAAAGTAAGAGGATAGTACACTGGCGTTTAGATTATTTAAAATAAAATTTAAGAAAATCGAGACTAACAGCGGACTATATATTATTTAGACGAGACATGGTATGACACGCATGATTCCGCTAGTAAGGGTTGGACTGATGGTTTACTTAGGTACCAGTTGAAAGGAATACCTCCGAATAAAGGTTCTCGGATGATTATTGTGCACTGTGGATCTGTAAATGGTTGGGTGCCAAATGGGTTAATGCTTTGCGGAAAAAAATAGAAAAATGTAGTGTAGATTATCATCACAATATGAATTCTACTATATTCGAAGAATGGTTTAAAAATACACTACTTCCCAATATAACACCGGGCAGTGTGATAGTTATGGACAATGCTAGCTACCACTCAAGGTTTCTCAAAAAAATTCCTAACAGTTCGTCTTCAAAACAGGAACTAAAAGATTTCCTCTCAGATAATGATTTGTATTTTGAAGACAACTATAATAAGAAACAGTTACTTGAAGTGCTTCGTACTAAAACTTGAAACAATATATACTGGACAATATTGCAATACAACATGGCCATACTGTTTTAAGGTTACCACCTTATTTTTGCATATTCAATCCTACCGAACTTATTTGGCGACAAGTAAAAAACGGATTCGGAGGAAAAATAGTTTTCCAAAATTTGACGCGAAAGTAGTCGATTTAATTCGATATGAACTATCAGAGATTACAAGTGCCGACTGAAAAAAAGCATGAAACCAAGTAGTGAAAGTAGAAAATGAGTACAGAAAACTAGAATAATTATTTTCAAACAGTGGACAACTTATTATTAATCTGGTGGATAGTGACGATGATGAGAGCTAGTCTGCAGGAGAAACATTTTCGACAAGGTACGCTAATATGATGATTATTTAAGTTAAAACAACTCAGTTTTTCATTATAAATTGCTTACTTTGTTTAAAACAATATTTTCTTAAATGTAAAATACTTTTCCACAGTTTCGTCTATGTACGTTATCGTTAAACGCTAATAGGGCTTTTTAACGCTTCTCATATGTTTCAGACACTTGTGATATGTCGTATAAGTTTAATATATCTAGGTCATACGTTATTGGTATGTACATAGTATATATACCAATAACTATACATACCAAAGACGTATGAGGTAGATATATTAAAATTGTATGACATATAACAAGTGCCTGAAATAAATGAGAAGTGTTAAAAAACCCTATAAAAGATGCCGTTGTATCACCTAGTATTCTTTCCGACAGGGTGGTAGAGTGATAATTTTTTACATTTCACTTTCAACCATTTAAAAAACAAAGAAATATAACGTTTTGTTTGTTTTTCCAAAATCAAATTTTCTGCTCTTTGACTATAATATACAACAGGACCTCATTTTGGAAGGAGAAGTTATCAAACATTGCAACACATATAAATATTTAGGTATAATCATCACAAAAGAAGGCAACGTAGACGACACAATTGAAGAGAAAAACAACCAAGCAAGAAAACCAATTTCCCTTCTCAATAGTATCCGTTGGCATCAATCAATCTCTAATAATAACAAGCACAAGATATATAACACAATCATTAAAAGTATAATTACCTAGAGCAGTGAAGTATAGCAAATAAAGGAAATATACAAGAAAACCTTTGAGACAACGGAAATGGATTTCTGGAGACGTTCAGCTGGAAAATCTAGAGTAGAAAGAGTAACGAACAACAGAATAATAGAAATTATGAGTTTAGATTAAAGTATAATAATAAACATGCAGTATGACAAGTTTTAAATCTCGTGTTAATCCAGTAGTCAGAGATTTGACTTTTAAAAATCATACGAACAAGCAAAATTCCGCTGAAAATGTCAATTTTGGGCCCGTTAAAAAATCCAAAAAAGTTTATCAATCCTACTCCCTGGCTTCCTCCTAAAAAGCCCCCATGAAGAAAAAACGATTTACCAAAATACTATACGCCTTAGAAAAAAATGTAGCTGCGATGATTTTAAACAAAAAAGTTTAGTAGCACTTTTTGTGTAGAATAAACCGTTGTCTTAGAGACAACGCTTGAAGCGACCGACTGTTTTGAATGTTGAGGCATTATTTAGATCAGACATTTCTCGGACGATGGACTGGTAGATTAGGTGGTATTAAAGGGCCTCCTCGTTTATCCGATTTGAATCCTAAAGACTATTTTTATTGGGAATATTTGAAAAGTAGAATTTATAAAACTAAACCACAAAGTGCTGCAGAGCTAAGGCAAAGAATTATCGATGTATCCTGGAGAAATGAAATAGACGCATTATACCATCGTTTGTTTCGTCACCTCGGGGGAACAAATAAGGGTCTAACCACCTTCTGATATTCCCGGGTGCTTTGTAGAGGGCTTCGAATATACTGTCGAGAGCTCCTATACTTAAGTCCATTTTCGGGTTATGGACTTGGAAAATATTTATCTTCAGTGTCTTGCCTTGAAAAAGGCAAGATATTTCTTACATGAGAATTTCTTCGTCGAAATAAAACACCAAGTTAAGTTGAACCAATTCTCAGCCACAGAGTATGGAAAATAAATGCAGGAAGCAGAGCCCCGAGAGCACTAAGCTCTCGGAGAGCCCGTGAGGGACTGACCTGAAAATCGCCAATATTTATATGCGCTGTTCGAGCGATAAATAGGGATTTCCAGGTCAAGACCAATGGTTCCATCCAATGGGAAAATTCGAGGCGGGACGATGCGCATCGAAATGCGTACTAGTCCACAGACTATCGCATTCGATGACAGTTTAGGATACTGTCAAATTAACAACAGAAGACATTTTAAACATTTAATTAGGTAGACATTAATTTAACAATGTACTAAACTTTTAATTATAATGTTCAAATTTAGTTCTTACGAATTACAACAAGTAGTAGATCAAGTCACATTAACACTCGAATAGGCAATCAAGTAATACCCGGAATTAAGCAAAAACATAACGAGAATGTTAAAAATAAAAATTAATAACTGATGATAAACTTCTGAACTACACGCACTTAGAATAAACAAACACATTTTTTGACCGCAAAGACCCAAATCAAAAAAATAAAAAATCAAATGCTTTCACACAAATATACATTCAATAAGGCAATCTATAGTTTGCAGGAAGTTGAACAAACTGCAATTAAGCTTCTAACCGATATGTTTCACAATTATACACGGTAAAACTATACAAATTCAGGAAATTAAGATTAATGTGAGATTAAAAATTAACGGACTAATTGGTGATTGAACAATAAGACTGCCATAAGGTTAGGTATGATTTACGGTATTGATTGTTGGAGATCTAAAAAGAGTATAAAGGGTGTAATAAATATTGGTATGGACAGAGATAGATGCTAATGAATAAATGCAACTAGAGAAGCACACCTCACATAGGGTCAGAAATACGGAGTATGATAAGCAAAAAATATTAGAAATTTGAGTTCTAATTTTCACAAAAGGGTATTCATATGAAACAATAAAAAAGCAAAAAATAAAAATTCTTTCTTCACAACATTATTTCGATATTTCGACATTCAAATCTTTGAAAATCTAGAGAGATAATTGTATTTCATGGTTCCTTTAAAGCTTTTTTTTACATCTTTACATTATTCTTAATTATTTATTAACTCGTTTTTTTTATTTTCAGGGGCGATATTATGGCATCCTGGCAATTGCTTACAGTTTAATAGCCATACTTTTATTTTCTGGCAAAGTATTCTATAATCCCTACCACAAATATAATGTTTTGGAAGCGTCGATCTACGGATCAGTTCATAGATTACTATGGGCCGTTGGAAATTTAGCTTTTTTATACGGAATAAGCTTTGGACCAGAAGGAGTTCTGTATAAATTTTTTTCATGGAACGTTTTTGTACCTCTAAGCAAGCTCACGTATGGAGCATTTCTAGTACAAATTTCCTTTCAAATAAGGGATATAGGACTATCAGTAAATCCAAAGAAGTTTGATTTTTTTAATGTGGTATGTAATAACTAAACCTTTATAAAGTGATCAAGTTATTCATATTAATTATTATTTTTGCAATTTTTTTTAATTGAATCGATAGGTATATATAGAGTATAGGTAAAAGTTTATGGTCGGTATGGACCTAACGTGAGATGGAGTGAGAAACACCTGTTTAAAAGGAGAGAGGTATATTAGGTCCGGCCTTTATATCGCCGAATATGCATGAGTGGATATAATAAAAAAGGGGAAGTTCAACGTTGCCAAACTTATTGGTTTTATTTGACCTGTTGTCTTTTTAGCATTTAAATAATGTTCTAACATAATCAAATTTGGGCGAAATGGATTTAAATGGCAGCTTACTGTTTTTTATTGGGAATATGCAACAATTTTACTTTACAATAAGTGTAATATAACATTTTGATTTCCACTTCGGAAATCGTTTTATACAAATAAAATTTATTAATGTTTCGTATTTTAAGTACGATTTCCGAATTAAAAATTTAAACATCAAAATAAGCTTATTTTAAAGTCACATTGTGCCTTATTCTCATTAAAAATAATAAACTGCACAATAAAATACAAAATTATTTGGCAACGTCTCGTCTCCCGATCTCTCGATTCGTCAAAGTACCGAATCAAACTAAGGATAGAGGTAACGAATAGAGGTGGGTCGTTAAAGTTTTAATCGTAAACCGATTTTCGTAAACAAGTTACTATGATGGTTGAACAGTAGATTCAAGTAAGGGAGTACCTACATAAACAAACATAATGGCTATTATCGTTTATACACAAAATTTATTGAAGTGAAAGAAACTAATGAAGAATATATTTATTTTAACTTGAAAAATAAATTAAACAATACAACCCGATATTAGTAATTGTACTACGTTGGATACTATGGATGTAAGGTTACCGTTTGCTAAAATTTTATTGCAAGATTCTTGCTGGCAGCGTACCATAACAATCACTAAACTTCAAGTATTTTTAGCCACTCATTGTACTTGTTGTTTCTTTAAAAGGCAGTAAAATTTAGGAAAGTTGAGAACAAATAATCCAGTCTTCATTATTTAGATTTGGTTCAAGTCTAAATGTGTTTTTTGCCGAATTATCGAAAAAAAGACTTTTTATTTTTCTATTAGTACACGACAGCATTTAAGTGCGTCCTCCACCAATAAATTTAACGTATGAGCAAAACAATTTAAATATTTTCATTACAAACATATTTAATAGCTTTAACCATATTTGAGGCAATATTAGTTACTGCAAAATTTACTTTTCGTCTTAGACCCCACAGATTAATGCGATGTAACTCTTAGTTACTCCATATGTCCAGAGGTCAGTAGTAATACAGATATTTTCTACTTCTTTAACAACTTGTGATCTAATAATTTGCTCAGTTTTGATATAACATTCCTGAAGTAATGAAACTGACGTAATGAACAAGTTTTTCTTGTTGGCGGTTTATATCCAGGAATCCACCCTGCAAACTTTTTAAAAGCTCGTTCTTCAACTATGGAAAACTTCAACTATGGATGAAACGAGTCTTTGCATAGGTTTAGTAAATCCATATCTATTTGTTACTTTTGTTCTGAACTAATATTTTTATTAATGGAAGTATCCATCACCTTTTGACCCTTGGGTGGCGGTGGCAGTATGTCAGTACTTGTAGTAGAAGTAGTCGAAACGGACAGAAATGCGTCAGGAGAAGTTTCAATCATTATTATTCAGAATATTCAGAAAGCGGACCATAAAAGCTGAATCTTCTACAAATGTGCATTTTTTAAAAATAAAATTATTATTCTAATACTAGGTCAATAATTTTGACTAAGAAAAATAATTCATAATTAAATATTTACAATAAATAAATCCTTTGACGAACTATCAAGATTTGAAATCGAAAATGCAGATCAATCGTAAATCGAAACTCATTCATTAATCAGAATACCTAGTTATAAAAAACAAAAGAAAGAGTTAAGAAGCTGGTTACTTCTATAAAAAAAGAAAAAGAAGATTGTACTAGTGAAAACAACCAGTACAAGAAAAAGAAACTGATAAAGATGACTTAAGTCCATGGTGTATTTTTAATGAATTTATTGGACATGACTCATCTAAACATACACCTGTATCTAGAGATATAAAAGAAGTCGACATGTATTTGTCTGATGATATTACCTACAAAAAATTTCGAACGGAGATTGGAACTGTCCATTACAGTGGTGGAAAAACCATCGCCATGTATATCCTAACTTAACCACTATATTCATAAAATATTATAGTATTGTAACAAAATCTGTTCCTTGTGAACACATGTTCAAAATCTGGTTTAATTTTAAACAAAAGAAGAAACAACAAGAAAAGTGGAAAAACGTATTTTTTTAAATGTCAATTTAGATGATTCGCGATTTAATAATGTGTCATGTAAATGTAAGTACTATTTGTATTGTTTAATTTATTTTTTAATTTATAATAAATATATCCTTCGTTAGTTTCTTTCAATATAATAGCCAATATGTTTTTTGTGTACTCGCTTATTTGAAACTACTGATAAACAATCAACTAGTTACAGTTTACGAAAAACGGTTCCGATAAAAATGTCAACGACCCACCTCTAGTTTCTTAGGATCGGAACCAGAGATATGTATATCTCAGATCGGAACTAATCGGAACTAATCGAAACTAATCGGAACTAATCGAAACTAATCGGAACTAATCATGTTTAATTTTAGTTTGAAGATCAATTATTAAAATTAAAAATTTTTAAAAACTTACCATTGTCATCCGTTTTTTTGTCATCAGGGGTCCTGTTAAGAATGTTTTAAAGTGTCAAGACAGCCTACTATTTTTCACAGAGTTAGATTAAAAGATCAAATGACAGAAGACTTCTGAATATTTTATTAGTATAAATGATATTTGAAAACAAAAGAATGTGTAAACTAAATAATATGTTCTTAGTTATTAAAGAAAAAACAATAATGTTTCAGAGAAATAAATTTATTTTTTATGAGTATAACGAGAGACTTGTAAAACTGGTATGGGAGGAGATTCCCACAGGCAAAAGACCACTCGGATGTCCCAGAATACGATGGAGAGATAACATCCAAGCAGATCTCCGGAAAATGAACATTCCATTTGACCCTAGGTTGATGGAAGACCGAACAAGTTGGAGAAAAGTTGTACAGTCAGCCAAGACCCACCCAGGGTTGTAGCGCTACGTGATGATGATGTTTGCTTGAATGTGTTTCTCTTAAATTATAATAGCATTCTTGGCATTGTCTTCTCCTTTCTTTCCAGTTCCTGACGGTTTAACAAACCTATGTAGAACTCTTTTGGGAGTAGTGGTGTCTTTGTGTCCAACTGAAGTAACAAGTATCTCCCATGCCAGTCTTCTTCTAAATTCCATTATAGATAATTTTGTGAAACAACTAATCTTGTGATAAACAATCCAGGCATTTACAATAGCTGTTCCAAGCAAAAATTTAAAGGCTAGTTTATGGTACCATTTTAAACTTTTTTTAAAACAGGATAATAAGAACTCATCTGATCACTAAAGTCCACTCCTTTTTTTTGATTTATTGTAATCCATAACTGTCTTTGGTTTCAATACAAACTCACGTTGCCAGTGTCGCTTTCTCGTTGGTTTTATAGTCTTATGGGCTGAAGCAGTACTTAACATCAGAACTGTCTGTTCATCCATCCATTTTATAATACCTAAGGAGTTGTTCTAAGTACTTAAAATTTCTTCCGTTTTCATTTTTTTAGTTACCGTTTTGGGAATACCTCCTCTGTTAGACCTCAGGGTTCCACAATAAATTATTTGCATTTTGAATAATGATTTGGCTAAAGGTAAACTTGAGTAATAATTATCAGCATACAAGTAACGATAGTAGCAATTTTCGAATTCAACATGTTCAAGAAGATCATTGATACTCTATAAAGTTTGGTAAAAGTTAATTTCTAATTTAGTATCAGTAACCTTAAAACCCTAATTATAAAGTCAGTATTAATGACTCGTTAAGGACATACAAACAACTGATAAGAATTTCTAGTCACTGGATTTTGAAACGAGTTCGTAATTTAGCCTCATTATGATGTCGAGTCTCAACAAGAAATGTGCTACCACGCGTATTAGAACTATTTTGTAGAATGCAGGTGGTTAAGTGTATTACGAGTAAACAGATCAGATTGACACCAGAATCCAAAGGAATAGTTTACAATGTATTTAAATATATGCAAATACTATTTCCTGAAGATAATCGAACCAGTATTATACGACGTGTGAGTGAAGCTACTGGAGTATCTTTACGTACAGGGGAAAGTATCATTCAACAAGCGAGTATGTTAACAAACGCAGAGTCAAATAATACACTAAAATTTCCAGATACAACACTTGCTAAAATGAAAACAATCGTGACAGACTTGAGGGAGTCTGGCAAACAGTTCATTAGAAATACCATTCATCGTTTTCATGAGACTGAACGTTGTCGTGTATCATTGAAGCTTTTGCAGAAAAGGATTGAAGAGGTCTAAAAGTGGACTGGAAGTGTGAGTTCTCTCTACAGAATTGTGAAAGAATTGGGATTTAAATGAACGGAATATTAATTGAACGGAATGATATTCGTGCTTTACTCATTAAATATTTGGACAAAATTAAATATTACATAAGCGAAGGTAAGTCAATTGTATATGGTAATGAAACCTATGTACATGCAGGACACACTACGCCAAACAGCTGGACAGATGACAGTGGCAAAGGATTGCTCAACAACATTTCAAAAGGAAGTAGGTTGGTTATCGTACATATTGGTGGGGAGATGGGTTTCATACAGAATGCCCTTTTGATTTTTAAGTCAGGAGCTAAGACAGGAGATTATCATGATTCAAAAAAATGAATATGATATCTTGGTTGACAGAAAGAAAATTCATTTAAAACGTCAATGTTAAAACCGCAATTGTATAAAATTATCAAACGACACAAACAAGAACATATTCAATATAAATTTGACAAAGTGCTGCAATAATGTAGACATGTTTCTTCAAAACTTACGCCATATCATCCAGACTTGAACCCTATAGAAATGGTTTGGAAGCAAATAAAAAATGAAGTTGCAAAACAAAACGTTTATTTTAAGTAAGAAGACGTAAAAGTCTTGGTGGAACAGGTATTTGCTAGAACAACTGTAAATGACTGGAAGGAAGTGTGTGAACATGTTGTCAAGGTTGAAGATAAGTATTTGGAAAGTGAACGTCGCATAGATGTAATTACTGAAGAATTAAGGATTGATTTAAATGATTCTAGTGACGACGACAGTTCATCTGATTATGAAAGTGAATAATATAATATTACATTACGATGTACCTATGTAACCTATGTGAATATAAGTTTTCCAAACTGTCCTGTATGTATGTATTATGTTTTTACTTTATTACAATTATTTCGTATATTCTTCTATTTAACTTTGTGACGTTTAAGTGAGTAATAATATAAATAATAAAGGTTTTAAAGTTAAAACAATCTTCGTAATTAATATTTATTAATACTGTAATCTGTAATACGTATCTATGGTTTCACGTACAGACAATATATGTATGTGATATATTATAATAATGTGTATTAAAATTCAGTACAATATTGCCAAAAATATAATCTAATATCATTGTTTAATAAATTGTGTGTACCCATCTTTAACAATTTGATTTAAATCATAAGTATTGTTTGGAACGCCACTGCTTTGTTTGGTGAGGCTTTACTGTTCCTAGAAATTTCCGCCACTACAGTTGAAACATACTCTATCTTTGTTATATTTTTTATTTTCAGTTTCGTTACATTACACAGTTTTTGTCTTGTTTGTATCAACTGTTTGAGCTAAAAACAAAAATTTTAAACGCGATATGACATTTTTAGACTAGTAAAACACGGACGTAAACACCTGCTATTGAAATACAAATCATACTAAACGTCAACTGACTGCGCAAACATGCATATATAACTATGCGCCAGTACCGGAGGACCGGTCTCACACCCGCGAAACAAATTGTAGTGTATGCGCGTTACCGGCCTTCAAAGTCCGGTACATTTTTTTTTCTTTTAGAAATGTTTTAAATCTTAAGACAAGTATAATGCTATTTTAGCATTTAAAACAAACGAGTATTAACGAATATATCCGGAACACCGGTTCCAGGGGACCGGTAACGCAATCAACCTGTTAATATCAGATTATATTTTACTTCTGATATCTAAATAAATTATAAATAATTGATTATTAACAAAAACTTTTTTTTTAGATTGGTCTAATAGTTTTGGATGCTGTATACAGTTTTTCATTGGCATTTGTATTATACCTTTTGGTGGAACAGCCCTTTAAGAAAATTTCAAGGATAATACTTAAATTAGATAACATCAAAAATATTGAAGTGGAAAATAAATCTGTGTAAAACTACAAGAGGAGGATATGTTTATACATATTTTTTTATTAAAGTAAATATATTGTTCATTTATATATTAAAAATTTAAGATTTTAATATATTATATTCTAGTTTTTAAAATATATTGTAGTTTTTTATTTTACTTTCACCTATCCAAAAACTCTTGGCATCGTTACTATATTATTCATAAATTTTTTGTTGTTGTAGGTAAAGTTGTTTTTTCAAACTGTAGTTTTTAATTTATGTACTGAGTGTTTCATTAGCATGTGTTAATATTTTAACTTCATTATTTAGACAACGTACTTTGTGTCCGATTGTTTTCTTTAAATATTTAAAAATAAAATTTGAAAAAAAAATATTTAAAAATAGAATTTTAATTACCTGTAGCAACTTGTTATAATATTCTGTAGTCAGTTCAAGTGGATTATTGCTGTTTAAACTCAAATATAGTTCCGTAAATTAATTGATACATTTGTCCTCCCTGTAACCCTACGGTTCCTATAGCACCGATCGGAGAATAAATCTCGCGATTATGAGTGTGAGCGTCGATAAGATGGAACATACGCAACTCGAAAGCGAACTGATACACACATCTTAAAATTCATTTTGTTCGTGGTTTCGTAAAATAGTCTAATTACCATTGAAGTTACCGGTAAATTCATTTCTAGTTTTACCTTAACCTATACATTGTTTTGATTGTTTATTTCAACCATTTAAAATTTGATTTTAAATGGTTGCACCTATGAATTAAAGTTCATTTATCTCACCATTGCTATTGAAGAAAATATAGTTGATGACAATTTAATTATTAATAATTATCTAGTAATAGATCATTGTTTGTTTAATCCACATCAATAGCTATCAACTCTTGGCAAAATCATTATCTATTTTTATATTTTAAGTTACTGCAATATTTTTAAATTAAATAAAATACTCTCTTTTAGTAACAATCAAAAATGTTTCTTCCAGTAAAATTATCTATTATTCATCATCATCATCATTCTGGCTTTACAATCCTGTCCACTCATCGTCTTCCTCCGCTAAGCGGAGAAAGACTATCGATTATCTATTATTTGTTAAACTATATTCAAATGTTGTATTTGGTTGATTTTAAATAAAATTAAGAAATATGAATTTGGCTGATTTTTAATAAATTTGATACACAGTTTGGTTGGGTTGAGATAATTTAACAAAGATGTTAGATTAAAAGTCAGCACAATTTTTAAATTATCACTTAGGGCACATGCGATACTTTGGTTCTGAAATACTGGACACTTTATATTTATATGTTTCACTGATAATGTAGTGTTACACTTGGTACATATCAGGTCGGCCTCCTTGTTAAAAATATGCTTGTGTGTAAGTAGCGTATGTCTATTCTCCCTGCATTATTTACCAGGGAGTCAACTTGCTCATTGCCGCTTATTTCCAGATGAGAAGGTACCCAGATTTGATCTTGAGAAGTATAGTTTGAGTGGTATATAACTGTTTTATTCCAAGTAATACGCTAATAACTTTAATTTATCATAACAGCCTCTCTTGGGTAACATTTCTTTCTTCCGACCCCGAATGACTATTAGGTTTCCGAGGGCAGACAGATTACTATATTTCCTTCTACCTCATACTCTTCAGTCTGGCGAGTCATTCAGTGTGACGAGTCATTCACCGAGAGATTGCCGGTATAAGCAATCCCCCACTTATTGACCAACGGCTTCGGACGGATGAGTTGGTTAGTAGTAGGGCACTCTTTTGTCCTGAGGTTGTGAAATCGGTCTCGAAGGCCGATAAATCAAAGATTTGAGCAACGGCATAAGGATGGGAAGGCACAAGTAGAGCAAACACTCTATTAAAGATCCACAGCGATAGGCCCTAGTCAATCAATCATGGCAATGCTCAATACTAAAATAAATTACAGAGTAAGTCCTTCGATCGAGTTTCCGGGGAGGACAATTTTGAGTGTACCAAAATATAATAAATTGAAGTGCAGAAAGAATATCAACTGCAGACAAAGGGGAGGAAGAAGCAATTGAGTTCTATTAGAACATCAACAGTATCATACAGAAAATTCCTAGACAGGAAGTTCTCCTCATTATGGGCGATTTTAATGCCAAGATTGGAGCTGGAGATAAGACACAGTACATTGGAGCACATGGACTTGGAGTCAGAAAGGAGAGAGGAGACCTCCTAGAAAAATTCGCAGAAGACTCAGAACTAATTGTTACCAACACATTCTTCCAATTACCACCTCGCAAGCTGTACACGTGGAAATCCCCTCAAGATAGACCCGGGAGAAGTATTAGACTACATTTTAGAATCAAATAGACTACATTTTAGTAAATAAAAGATTCCGAAACAACTTTACATCTATCAAGACTTATCCTGGAGCAGACTTGGAGACAGAACACGTTCCATTGGTGGAAGTATTTCGAGTCAAACTCAAAATAGTGCAGAAAAAAAGCACAATCATACGACCTACGTATGCTGAAAGACTTTGATACAAGGATAATAGTTCAAGCCATGTTAAACGAGCAAGTGACAACAATTAGAGACGAATCTAACGAAGAACAAACGATTAAACATATTACAGAAATAGTGCAAAATTTAAAGGATAAACACATAAAGACAGATAGATTAATGAAGAAAAAATCATGGATGACAGATGAGATCCTGAAACTAATGAGAGACAAATATAAAACCATAAATATATTAATAAGAACGAAAATCAGAGAAGCGAAAGAAAAAGAAGCAAGGGAAAGATGCGAAGAAATTGAGAATCTGCAGTCAAAGTACGATAGTCACAATGAACATAGGAAAGTTAAAGAACTCACAGGGGGACTAAGACGGAGGCAGAAAGGAAATATAACTGATTCTGACGAAAACATCATCTTGGACAAACAGAGTAAAATAAGAACGTGGAAAAACTATTTGAAGGCCAAAGAGATAACACCTTTAAGCTACAAGAAGAGGTAAATGATGGACCAAGAATATTACAGCAGGAAGTTTATTTCACAATAACACAATTAAAGAATGGCAAAGCGGCAGGCCCTGATAATATACAAGCAGAATACTCAAACTAATGGGCAACGAATCAATAGCAATAATCGCAAAGATATTCAACAACATACACAACTCTGGAGCAATACCAACAGAATGGCTGAAATCTGAGTTTATTGCACTTCCAAAAAAACCAGGAGTCAAAAAATGTGAAGATTACCGTACTATAAGCCTCACGAGTCATCTCCTCAAATTGTTCCTAAAGATAATTCATAAGAGAATTTACAAGCTCTGTGAAAGTCAAATTTTCCCCAACCAGTTTGGGTTCACAAATGCTCTTGGTACTAGGGAGGCTTTGTTCTCAGTACAAGTCTTATTCCAGAGATGCAGAGACGTCAACTGCGACGTATACACATGTCTGATTGATTACGAGAAAGCGTTTGATCGAGTACAGCACGCCAAGATAATGCAAATACTAAAAGAAACAGGAATTAACCACCAAGAGCTAAAAATAATTAGAAAACGCACTTTTACTGGAATCGGACAGCAAATCTCAGAGTTGAAGGTGAACACACTAACTATGTGAAAATCATGCATGGAGTGAGGCAAGGCTATATTTTGTCTCCTCTAATCTTGAATCTGTACGTTGAAAAAATATTTATCGAAGCTTTGCACGAAACTGAAAAAGGTATTCTACTAAATGGTTACCGGCTAAACAACATCAGATATGCAGATGACACCATAGTACTTGCGGACAACTTAAAAAACCTACAAGTTCTTATGAACAAAATCACGTATTACAGTCAACAATATGGACTCAATATAAACGATTAGAGGTTCAGTGAATGTGGGTTCGGGCCCCAGCTCGGAGTACAGAAAAATAAAAAAGGCTAACGCAGCAGTTTAAAATTCTAGATGAATCTGAAAGAGATAAGGGCTTGCGGCTCGGTGATATTCCTCCATAGATCCATACCGGAAGGGCGTGGCGCCTAAATACCGGTATATATATATATATATATATATATATATATATATATATATATATATATATATATATATATATATATATATATATATATATATATATATATATATAAACGTTAAGAAGACAAAGCGTATGATAATTAGCAAGAAAATGATAACAGAAGGTCAAGCCTACGTCATTCAATCCCCCGTAGAAAGAGTGACGCACTACAACTACCTGGGCACATAATAAATGAAGAATGGACCAACAACCAGGAGATAAGAGCACGCATCGGAAAAGCTAGATCCATCTTCAATCGGATAGGGGCCTTCTTCAAGAGTCACAACCTCTCTCTTGATACAAAAGTAAGAATGCTGCGATGCTACGTCTTCTCTGTTCTTTTTTATAGTGTTAGATGCTTTATGTTATCGTGGACCTTGAACGAAGATATGTGCAGAAGAACTGGAAGAATTCGAGATGTGGCTATATCGGAGAATGATTAAGATCCCGTGGACTGACCGAGTCACAAATGAGGAGGTCCTCAGAAGAAAGAATAAGAACCGAGAGGTACTGACCACCATCAAATCTCGAAAGTTAAAGTTCTTTGGACATATTATGCGAAATGAATCCAGATATGATCTCCTTCAAGCCATCCTGCAAGGAAAAATATTTGGAAAATGAGGTCCATGAAGAAGAAGAACATCTTGGTTAAAGAACCTCAGAATCTGGTTCAATACAACATCTGTGCAGCTTTTCCGCGCTGCTGCAGATAAGATAAAGCTTGCCATGATGATCGCCAACATTCGTAACGGATAGGCACATCAAGAAGAAGAAGAAATGCGCTCATTAAATCAGTTATAATACCAAATTTGCTTGCACGGATAAAACCACATTTTTTTATGGTTTGGTGAATTGCCGTAAGTTCTCCGGTATATATACAACAGTTTGTTGGAATTCGTACAGTGAACTTCGTACTTTCATCTCATTTGGAAGCAAGATACGACCGGCTTAGTGAAGGAGCCGACCGAATTGATGCCTATTCTAGCTAAATGCTCAAAAAAGAAACACTAAGAATACAGAATAATACAATTTTTAACAGAATTATAACTATTTATTAGTGTAAATAATATCATGTTTCATCACAAGTTTTCAATTAAATAGAATCAATATTTTTGTGAAAATTAAAAAATATTAAATAAATATATAAATAAGTATTATCTAGTCTTCATCCTCCTCCTCTTCTTCTTCTTCCTCCTCTTCTTCTTCTTCTTCTCCTTCTACCCCAACGGGAAGCTCTATCTTCGGCTTGGGCAAGTGATCAATTCGCCATTGTTCTTCTTCTGCTCCAGTTGGATCTATTATCTCCATTATTTCAGGTCCAATTGGGTATTCTTGTTCAACAGGTGGTAGAGGCACAGGCGAAAAATTGCTTTCCATATGTTTTAGTCCAAAACCTGCAAAAGTATTTATATAGATTTATATAATATGACAAAATATAAATTTTCAGCAGAATTTATCAATATGCAAATTTATTGTTTTTATATACTTAAGAAGTCCACTTTTTATTCCCCAACCAAATAGCTAGCAGAACTCAGAACTCTTCCACTAATTTCTCACAAAAGAAAAACATCAGACCTTCGATACATAAAAACTGCCAAGAAGCCTAGTTTTGTTGGAATATATCCTGAGTTTTTACTATAATGCGTCTAAAGAACAAAAAAATGGTTAGCTGCTTTCTATTCATGAATCTTAATAACTAGAGACCTACCAAAAGCATTTAAGAAAATCCAAGTAGTTGCTGTATTGAAATCCAGTAAACTCCAGGATAAAGTTAAAAGCTATCGTCACATAGCACTTCTAAGATACTGCTATAAACTGCTGAAACCGCTGATTTTAAACAGGATAAGCTTACAAATTCTTGAAAATATCCCACTCAAACAAGCAGATTTGAGACCTAATCGAAACAGCGCAAATTAGGTTCTAAGTCAAACTACATACAGAAGCACGTTTCCAAAAGCAACAAGAGACTGATTTAGTTTTTGTGCATCTGACAACTACCTATGACACAGTATGGAAGCAGATACTCCTATATCAACTGCAAATAACATTTAAACTAATTAACTACATGCTATCGGATCGATAATTTCAGTTAATTCACGGTAATGACATAAGCAATTGAGAGTAAATTAAATAATGGTCTACACCAAGGATTAGTCCTTATTCCTATGCTTTTCAACTTGTATATATCAGACCTACCTGACACTGATGCAAAAAAGTTTAGCACAACACAACAGTACAACACAAACATTTTGAAATTACTCAATACGAGCTGACTAACGATCTGAACAAATTGTATGAATATTTCTCAAAATGACGACTGGCACCCAACTTCAATATAACTGCGGTAAGCTGTTTTCATCGCAATAACCAAAAGGGGTCCTACCAATGCCCTTCCCATCCTTCCCCAAAATATCGGTGGGTTACCTTAGACAAGACTTTAAAAAACATCTAGTAATAACTGCACAAAGGATAAGTGCTAGAAATAACCTTATCCAGAATCTACGTGGTACTAGCTGAGGAATATCTGCGGACTCACTACGAATATCTGTGAAGTTTGATCCTAAATAGTGTACATATGAAGATAGTGGATAAACAGCTCAATGTAACAATGAGAATAATTTGGTTACTTGACTTTCCACCATTAGCTATATACCTCCGCCTTTCATACAAAGATAAGAGACCTTGATAAAAAAGTATTCAAAATTAAATAGTAACTTACACCTCCCAACTCCCACGAAGACGTCCCGAGTTTAGCAGCTAATCGACTTAAATCCAGAAAATCACCAATTTTAACCACCTAATAGCTGATTATTTCAATTTAACCTTCAGATGGCGCACGCTATGGACTGAAACAGTCCCACTCGAACAATCTAATCTTATTGACCCAGTACTAAAGCCAGACGGCTTCGTGCAGTCAAGAAACATACGGAACATCCTTAATCGAATTGGAACGGGAGATGCACTATGCGCATACAACCTATATAAATGTGGAAGACGGGCTACCTTGACCTGCAACTATGGTGCTTTAGATTAAACCATAAAATGTGAATTAAAAGCATACCGAAGGTTTCCAAAAGACTACTTCACAATTACAGTTTCAAGTCTTGGATGGATTAAACTAAACTTGACACAAAGATATAACCTTACATTTATTTGTAACATTTTATCTTATGTGTTCGTTTTTATATAGGGTAAGTCCGGGAGAGATGGACCACCGGGAGGGATGGACCAGTCCATTATTTCCGAACTGTGACGCTCGAGCGCTACCATCGTTTGTTGTGAGTATGCTTCAGTTACAGTGAAGACATGCTGTTAGTTGTGTGGTGTTGTTATTAATATTTGTCGAGAAAAACGTCATTGTCTGTTTTGGTAAGTCCAAAAGTTTTTTAACGTAGTAAAATAGTTTTAGTTTTCAGTTTAAGTTTACGTGATATCGACGTAGGATTCTTGTAGCGATGTCAATAAACATGTAGGTAGTAACCTAACCTAAAAAGCCCGCCATGTGTACGTTAAAAATGCGAATTATGAGGTGGTCCATCTCACCCGGACTTTTGGGAGAGATGGACCAGTACGTTTTGGTAGAGATGTGCCACGTATTTCAATACGGGAGAGATGGACCAGTACCAACGTTTTAAATGTTACTTTTATTAAAATGACTTACAGTGTAATTACTAATTAAGTAGCTGGTACTTTTCTGTTTCAGAAAAATGCCAACTAACTACGTAAGAAAGGATACCAGTAGAGAGGCGTGGACGGAAGATGCATTAATACAAGCGGTTAATGCGGTGGAAAATAAAGAAATGGGTGTCAATGCTGCTGCTAAAGCTTATAAAATTTCCAAGACCACTCTCAAAAGAAGGATTAAAAAATAAAGGCTAGTTATGATTGACTAAATTCTTTTCTTTTAAGAAATCCTACTCTTACTATTAGAAAATCAGAAGGTGTATTTGTATCCCGAGCTAACGGAATGAACACGAGGTGCGTGAAAGAAAAATTTAAGTTACTCGAAAGTGTTATTTTGGAAAACAATTTTGTTGAAAAGCCTGGGGACATTTTTAACATGGACGAAACCAGGCTTCAACTGAACAACGAGCCAGGAAATCTTGTTGCCATTAAAGGTTTTAAAAATATAACTTCCATTACGTCAGGGGAAAATGGTGAAACTGTTTTTGTTCTAGCTTGTGTTAGCGCTGAAGGTACATTTCTTGCCCCATACTGCATAATGAAGGGCAAGAATTTGAAAATTAAGTTCATGGACGGAATGCCTCCTAGCTCAGTTGTAAAAATGTCACAAAAATCTTCTTATGTCGCTAATGCAATTTTTCTGCACTGGTTAAAAAGTCATTTCCAACCTAGAAACCAGCCGGGAAAGTACTTCTCTTACTTGATGGTCACACTTCACACAACAGTTCCTTGGAAGTCCTAGTATATACGGAACAAGAAAGAATCATTTTAATGACCATTTCACCCCATACTTTGCACTGGCTACAACCTTTGGACCGATCCTTTTTCAAATCACTTAAGTCCTACTTTTAAGGTGTAATTATTTCATTACAAACAATCCATCCAAAAAGATCAATCGTCTGCAGTTTGGAAAACTGCTCAACTCTGCATGGACCAAAGTTGCAGGTGTACAAAACGGTGTGAGTGGATTTCAAGCTTGTGGCATAACCCCTCTAGATATGTCTGTAATACCAGCCTACGCCCGATTCCTCCGGTGCAGTGCCCATTGTCCAAGTATTGGCGCACACTCTCGCTAGTGCACCAACACGTCAATGCTGTAACTAGTGTGCCAACAAGTGACACTGTTGATTCTTCTGTCTCCTGTGCAGTACCAAGAACTAAATTTAATCTTGTTAGTATCCCCAGTACTTTTAGTAGCCTTATACAGTCAAAAATGACTCCTTCTAAACTTCTAGAATATATATCACCCGTCCCTTCTCTCGCGCAGAAAGTAACCGTTAAGAGATGTTTGACGACTGTTTCAAAATAAATTCAGCTCAGAACATTGCTGTTGTAAAAAGGAAGGCAGTTGAGCAAGCAATGAAAGATAAACAAAAAAAGAAAAACAAGATCAACTGAGAAAAAAAAATTGAATTAAAAAAGAAGTTTCTCAAGTCAAAAAAGTAACCATCTGGCAAAGTGACACAGTTTGAAAGTTTAGACTCAGAAAGCTATGATTCTACAGATCTAGTCCAAGATGACGATATGTCAGTAGAAGAATGGGATGAAGATGAATGTGTGGGATGAGGAGAGGCTTACAATGAAACTACAAAAAAAGGAAGACTGGGTAAGGTGTGTACAGTATTCTCGGTGGTTTCATGAAGGTTGCTCTAGATTTGAAGTAAAATGTGACTTTTGCGGTACCAGGGGAAATAATGTCACAAAAAGGGAAGTTTCCCATTAATAGGAAGATTGTGGTCAAGAAAGCAAAAGAATAGACTTGTTTGTTTTTTATTTAGTTATTATGTAAAATATACATATTTTTCACTTTATACTTGGTTTGTAGTCATTGATCCTACTTTTTACCCCTGGTCCATATCTCCCAAGCTACTGGTCCATCTCACCCAGACACGTCCGGGTGAGATGGACCTTGCAAAGTTTTGGAAAAAATTCAATGTAGCCTTTATTAATAATATTCAATTAGAAAGTAAACTCTTAAGGGTATAAAACTAAATTCTTTACCAAACACTTAAATAATAATGTTAATAAGTTGACAAATATAATTTTAGTGAGCGTCCAAAGAAATGTTGTCCAGCTCTACCGGACTTACCCTACGCTTACGTGCAGATTTTTAATTCTGCAATTAAGTTTTATGTATATGGTTGAATTTAATCAATGTATTAAGCGATACCCTACATATAGACCAGTCGGGTTAGACAAAAAAGACCTAACCTTGCATGGCGAGCTGCCCCAAATTTTATTATTTTAACCTTTAGGGAGGCGTCAATAGTAGTGTAAATTTAAAATGGTGACTAAATTCAACCGTTTCGCTAGCCGCCATCTTGAATTCAAAAATGAAAAAAGAGAACTGGTGCTCAATATCTCCATCATTTTGAACTTTTCGACAAAAATGGTAGGAACTGAAATTGTTACATAAGCGATTTCTTACAATTTTTTTTACAAATTTCTCGTGCGGTCGATATTTTCCGAGTTAGGGGGGAAACAGTGGAAGGGGAGGGATGCATAATTATTGAATTATCTCGTTTAGTATTAACTTTGACATGTATGTACGTAAACAAAGATATAGAGAATTATATTTTATATACCTAATTTTAATATCTTACCATGCAAGGTCAAATGCTATCCCGACTGACTAATATCCTAAAAATAAAACAGACAAAACAAAAATGTGTCCAAAAAGAGCTAAAAACGCGATATTAAACGAAGATTAGTCATTATTTGGAAAACGACGTGAGTAAATAACTCATTATTGTTTTTTGTCGAGTTTGTCACGGTTATTGAAATAAATGTTAGATGATAAATATAATGCAATATTAAAAACAGATTGAATGACAATATCTGAAGTTACCATTAGACCATCAAGATAAAAAAATTAGTTAAAAAGTCTAATTAGTTAAAAAAAGTCTATATCATTGAGAAAATAATTTATAAATATTTTCATTTGTTAACAAATAAATTTTCTTGCCTATGTCGACAACATCTACTATCTGTTTATATCTCATATCTCTTTATTATCTCTTTCTATTAAAATTCTCAATACAACTAGAATTCTATCAAATTGACTTTAAAAGGACAGATACTTAGCGGAAAGAAAATAACTTACCGAAATAAACATTTTGGAACATCTTCCCTTGTGTAGAAAAACAATAAGCACCAGGCCAAATATTTGATCTCACGATAGCCAGACCAAAATCTTCCATAATGTTAGAAGAACAACGAACGCTCCAAGCCGGTACAGCTTCAAGAGACGCGTCCTCAGAAATTGGAATGAGTAAAGGTGGTCCGGTCTCTGGTTCTATTCGATCCAATTTCATTTTATCTTCCGCCCCTTCCTCCTCCTCTTCTCCTAACTCTTCTTCGATTTCCTCGTCACCCACTTCGGGCATTGGATTTGGATTCCACCAAGTGATTCTTCCTATTGGCATTCAAATTTAAAAAATGAATATATACAGGGTGGTCCTTAAGTAATTGTACAAACAGAAACCGTAGATTCTACACTTTAAAATATTACGATTTGAGCCAACTTGCATAATAAAATGTTGATATTAAGAAAGATACAGGGTGTTAAAGTGGAAATTTAAAATTTTATTTTTCGCCATAACTTTTACGTTTGTAAATGTTTTTGGACAAAAATTTACAATTGGATGCCTTTGGGTAAAATAAATAATTTTGTACATACTTTAATGTTACTGATAGAGGGCGACACATATGCCACATGTGTGGCATAAATTTGCGCTTAACTTTTTTTATCTTTAAGTTAGCTCTATTTGTGTTAAAAATTATTAAAGATACATTATTTCTACAAAGAAAAGGTATACCTGTTAGTAACCTCAAAATTCAACCGTTTTCGAGATAATCGCATTTTTTAAGTCAGCTGCATAATAATTCTTAGTTGCGATATTTGTGTGGTGAAGCACTGAATACCTATAGATAAGCATAAGTCATAGTTTATTTTTATTAAAACAACTAAAAAATGATAATGTAACATCACAAAATGCTTTGTTATGGCTGCTAAATGTCTTATTGGAGAAAATATTCTTTATCTTCTTCTTTAGGTGCGGTGTCCGTATTTAGACGTTGGCCGTCATCATGTTTTAAATTTCCCTTTTCTATCGCTTTTTTTTATACTGGCGTTGTATGACTTTTTCTCTATTGTAAAATGCTGAAAATCCTATATATGTGGTTTATGCAAGATGGTACACCACCACATTCTAGAGAGAAGGCAGTGAGAACATACTTAAATACAACTTTTCTGAACGTTGAATTGGTCGTGGTAGTCACATTCCTTGGCAATGTGTTGAGATATGGATATAATTATTTAACTCCCAAAATAATATTTAATATTCATTACGTAAATTGTTTACCCATTTTTATTAGGACAATTAAAAATTAAAGCACAGGCATTGAATAACACATATGTGTGTTGTTTCATAATACTTTTGCTACAAATCTAACCTTAAAAGCTTAGCATTTTTACAAAAACATCATAGTTGGCCTAATAACCGATATTGTTATAAATATAGTAAACACACAGGCAATTTAGTTTATCATAATATTAGTTCGTATCATAATAGTCCATTTGTTCGATATGTAATTATAGTTACTCGTAAGCTGCAACGTAATCATATAAATAAGTAATGTCATCGATAGGTTATTCCGTGTGTATATAAGTAACCAATGAACGAGATACATCACATTTGAATACATTATTTAACTTCTGCGACAAATAAGATGTAGTTCCATAATATACCATAAGATTTGGATATGTATCCAAAAGAATATATTGATCCATTATACATTATAGCCACCACGTAGCCCAGAATTTAATCCGCTTGATTTTGGTGAATGGGGCGCATTAAAACAACGTGTCTATAAGAATCCCATAAACATTTGCAACCAACTATGGAAAGAAATAAATACTGCAGCAGTTTCTTTAGAACCAATGATGCTATTAAATATGAGACGATCTTTTATGGAATAGATTGACAAATGAATTAAAGAAAATGGTGGACATATCGAACATTTACTTTGACAAAAAGTTATGTTATTTAGTTTAAGTATTTCTTAATTTGGTTTGTATACAAAATGTTTTGATTATATTATGCCTTTAATTTAACATAAACGTAAAATTTTTCATGTAAAATCCTATTATTCTGTTAGTTTGTCAAATCCTATTATTAATTTATTATCCTGCTGATATATATATATATATATATATATATATATATATATATATATATATATATATATATTTTATTTATTATTTCGTTAACTATTAACTTTAGTTAAAGGTATTCTATGCCAAAATTCAGAAGTATTAAAAGCATTATTGTTTTTGTCTATTTTTCCTTTGTTGCCAGGAGAAATTGCCTTAAATCAGAATTATGCAGCTGATTTGTATAATGCGATTTTCTCTAAAACTGTTGAATTTTGAAGTTAATCACAAGTATACATTTTTTATGTTAAAATAATGTACCTTTAATATTTTTTAACAAAAATAGCGCTAACTTAAAGAGCAAAAAAGTTAAGTGCAAAGTTATGCCAATTATATTATATATCAAAGTGTGCAATAAATTATAATTTCTCATATTTAAAAGTTTCCAGTTGTAAATTTTTATACATAAATGTTTACACACATGACAGTTATAGCGAAAAATAAAATTTTAAATTTGCACTTTAACACCCTTTATCTTTCTTAATATTAACATTTTATTAAAGCAATTTGACTTAACTCGTAATATTTTAAAGTGTAGAATCTACTGTTTCTTTTTGTACAATTACTTAGGGACCACCATGTATATATGTATATATATATATATATATATATATATATATATATATATATATATATATATATATATATATAGTGAAAATGCGTAATTATCTCTTAAATGGATGGAATAAAAAGCAAGATACGCTTTATATATGTCGCAGGTTAGGTGTAACACGTCATTCCGTGAAAAGCCTAGTCATTACTATTACACGTATTGCCGGCAACCGCTGTATTACTTTCATTATTTCTTTGATTATGCGCCATTTCAGGGACTGCCGTCCCTGGCAGACGGCAAACGGTGATACCGGCCGAATGATTTAACGTTACAGCATCTGACGGTTGTATGTTTAGTCAATTCAGTCGTCGAATTAAGATTTTACCACATATCTCGTTGCAAGTGTTTATTAATATATAAATATGGATATCCACAAGGGTGTATTTTATGAAAAAGTAAAATAATATTATCAAGTGAACAAAGACGTCAAAAAGCCGTGGAATTATGATGAAAAGAATAAGGTAAAAACAACCCTAACCTTAAATATAAAAAATGCGCAGCAGTTCATACTTATACACTACCGCTAATAATTCTGAAATTTATTTAATAAATGACTGGACTGAACATACAACCCTCAGACGCTGTAACTTCAATCATTCGGACTGTAACACCGCTCGCCTAAAGCGTAGACGGCAGTCCGTGAAATGGCGCATAATTTCAGTCAAACAAAGTAATAATGATTGTAATACAGCGTTTGCCGGCAATACCTGTAATGACTAGACTTTTCACGGAATGACGTGTTACACCGATGTTACACCGTGAGCCATATGTGTATATAGAAAATAAAACAAAGATAAGATCATTTTTGCTCTATAGCACGGTTGGGAGGTTTAAGAAGGCAGAAGATCTCCACCGAGCAACAAAACGAGGTGGTATGAGAGAAGCTCCTTTTGCCACAGTTTAAAAAGCTATCAAAGAGACAGCGTTTCCGGACAGCATTCGAACTGCACGTAAATTCGAAGGATTAAACCAAGTGAATTGATAAATGATGCAGCTGCAAGGAAACTTTTTTTGGTCTAACGTTGCATTTTCCGATAAAAACGTTTCTTAATTATACAGCAATGGTGGAATAAGAGTTTATATAGGCCGAGAAATCATAGCTTTGATGAACGGTATACTTATCGTTTAAGAAATAGTGAATGATAATTTGCCACGGAATAGAATTGAACTATGGGAGCAATTGAGCAGACATAGGAGGAGATTTTTAAGTATAACAAAGAGATTGATGCTATCTATGAACAGAAAATTGAAAAGTTGTATTGAAAATAATGGAACAAATATTAATTGTGCTTTTGTTCATCATTATTTGTATAAGTTCATCAACTTATTATTGATGTTCAAAATAACCACCTTCTGCTTCAACACAATCGTCAAACCATCAAATCAGTTTACGTGTACATGCTGTATGTATCTCTGGCCGAATCAAGGTACACGCTTGTCTAATTTTAGTTTTTCGATTATCTACATCTGTAGATTCTTCGTTATAAACAATTCCTTTTAAATCGCCCAATACAAAAAAATCTAAGGGTGCTAGCACAGGCAATTTTAAAGGCCATCGGACCATTCTGTAAGTTCCAATCCACCTGTTTGGAAATGTGGCATTATTGTAATTGATGACAATACCGCTGTTAGTGGGGGTGCGCCATCTTGTTGCCATCCCATAACTCCTCTTTCGCGTAAAGGAATATTAAATAACCAACATCAAACAATAATTCCGCATTTAGTTTGAAAGCAAGTTTTCCTTAATCAGTGCGGATTTTTTACTGACCAATAATGAGAGTTATGGTGATTTACAATCCCATTATTATGGAGACGAGCTTCATCACGCCACAAAATTCTAGTCAAAAAGCTATGAGTGTGTTGCATCATCACTTGCATTATGGCGATGAAGGTTAGTCTGCGATGTTCTGTTCTTAAACCAAACACAGTTTAAATGAATGGTAACGGTGGTTTTTCAAAAACTCTTCGAACTGTAGTTGAAGACACTCCAGTTTCTGCAGCAATGGACCTTATGGACACAAACATATGGATTAATCGTTATATATGCTGCAATATTCACCAAGTTTTGTTCGATCTGTATTGGCTTGACATGATCTCTATCTTTACTGTTCGGAAATGGACCTTATCGCATCTTCTTTCGGGAAAGCGTTCCGTGTATAAATCTTGAGGATTTCGAGAATTTTTACTACATTCGCCATAAATCAACAACATATCCACTTGTTAATTAGGTGTGAATAGGAGGCATTTGTACTACCTTATGTACTAACGTTATTTCAAACTTCTGTTTTAAAACAACAATGAACGAATGAGTGAGTAAACACGAAAAATGACATTAGCTATCACTATTTGTAGTTGTCAAAAAACGAAATAAAATCTTAAAAACAACTTGCTTTTTTGTGAATTTGGAAAAACTATAAAAATTTTCTAGTTTCAGGTTAATTTGAAGATGATAAATGCGCCATTAAATCGAAAATTTAGCGTATTTTTTAACATTAATACCTTATAGTGGTACACCATTGAATTTGGGATAGAAAAGCCTTTCGTTTGATATAACTTTCTATTCACCCTCATGATCTATTTAATTTTTTCTATTGTAATGACGTCACAGCGCCCGTGATGACGACACAGATTACATGTAAATATTAGTTGATAGTATTGTAGGTACAATTGACATTTCCCAATTTTAAATTTTCAAATAAAAATATTAATTACTTCCTAAATAATAGTCTCTTAAAAAACTCTTGGAATACTCTGTATAGGGTGCTGTATTAAAAAACCAAAGTGACTAATGATATCAGAAAAACGATAAATCTGGCAAGTTTGCAAGCATCAAATTTTCAATCTGCATATTGCAAAATAGGTGTATCCCTGTTTTTGTATAATTCGGACCAGCCATTTAAGAGATAATTAGGCATTTCCAGCCTTTTGGTCCACTCTGTATAAATTAAAACTTACCTTGAGGTAAAATATATGGAGCGTGATGAACCCAAAATGATAATGACATATCTAATAGATCTTTCAAAGGAGGAGCTTCATATTTTGGATTTTTACTAAAGGTAGTTTTCCCTTCACCAGCTGCTTCCTCTATTTCTTCTTCTTCATCAGCTCCTTCACCTAATTCACCTGCTCCGAAGGTATAATATCCCAATGGAGATATGTGTGTTGCTGCAACGTAATCATTTTGTGTTTGTTAATTAGATATTTGGGAATAAATCACATGGCATGTGATGTTTATGAATAGCTATTTTGTTGAACTTAAAAACTACAGTCACGTAACGTATTTACCCGCTTCTAACCACATAGCTCACTTTTATGATTTAACTTACTTTTGTTTGGGTAAGACAAGTTAAATGTTTTGTTATTCATTCGTCTGTTTTAGTATGAAAGCTGTTTGTTGATATAATCATCCATAGCTTGTTATAAATGCATGAAAAGATAGACAGGAGATATAGATACTTACATATTCTATAAGTATTTTATAAATAAATATAAGGTTGAATGCTCGAATAAATGAACTTTGATCAGATAAAAGGCATATATCGAGCACAGTTTAATTAAATCTTGCCCAAGTACTTTCGATCCCTAGATCATCTTCAGGGGCATCTGAAATAAGCCAAGAAACGTTTTTTTATAACCAAAGAAATTGAATAACTTCGATAAAAACTCGAAGTTTTATGGTTGAAAAAAGGTTTTTTATATGATTAACGTTTATAGACTTACTTCGTCAATTGTGGCCTATCCGGCAAGAACAAGATGTCATAAACATAAAATTGTACATTACACTACACAACAAATAGACAAACAAACACTTTAAAATAATTTAAGGGAGGCTACATTGCTTGAAGAAGTCGGAGACAGAATGGCTCCTGATCTAACGGAAATGTTGGGGTGACATGTGACAAATGACAACTTGGATGAGCAGTCACAATCATAGATATGTGATCTGCACCTTTTACAATTCTATGAAACTAAGTATTGACCGAAAGTCCAACTGACACTACTATAGGAGATCACTGATGAAAAATAAAAATTATATAGAATATTTTTAAGTAAATTGAATAATCCAGATCTCACACTCAAACATGTCTGTAATAATTAAGGTGTTAGTTTGAGAGCAACTGAAATAGACGAAAAGTAAGAATGCAAGAAGCGGACTAAACAATATGTTAAACAGTGGGTGGTTGACTACAATAAAATGGTCTACCAAGCACTATCTGTAATATAGAAAGGAAGAGATCTGACTATGTAATTAAAATACTAATAATTGAAAATCAAAATGGAAAGCAAAATATATAAATGGGGTGTAATCCAAGTAGTTCAGTTGAACCCACAGTCAATGGTATAACTATAAAATTACTATGGATGTGCTCAGTGCAGGAAGTCTAAACAGTCGAGCTGGGTCCCCTACGAGGTGAAGCTGTAATAAAGTTTTTAAAAATAGGTTTAAATTTAGTACAATTTAAATTAATTTGAGTATTAAGACAGTGAGAGTTTTCATTCGTTTCCCTTGTAATTTCCAAATCTTCCAATAAATCCAACTCCATATAGTTTTTCTTTCTACTAATGTCATGTAAGATAGATGAACCAGTGTTGATGTTAAAATTGTGTTTACTGGATAATAAGTGTTGACCAAAACTTGAAGAGTTTGGTCTTTTCAAATGTTCTGAAACTCTAGTGGATAACTTTCTAATGGTTCTACCTACATAAGAGGCATCACAATCATCACATTTTAATTTGTAAATACCACTTTTGTCAAGTGTGTTCATCCTATCTTTGGTGTTGATTAAGAAGGAACCTAAGGTGTTGTGTGACTTGAAGGAAATTTTGATGTTATCGATTGTAGAAGTAAAAAGTTTAGATATTTTATTGGAAATGCTGCTAATGTAGGTGAAGGAGAAATATCTGGTGTTATTTGAAGCAATAGGTTGAAGAAAACATTGTGATGAATATGCAAGCTTTTCTGCAATTTTTAGTTTAGCTCTATTTAGAAGCTTATAGATAATGTTAGGATCATAACCATTATTGAAAGCAATTTGTTTAAGAGTGTTAAGTTCTGAATTAAAATTATCATTAGAAAGTGGAAATTTGAGTAACCTATGAATGTAACTGTTGAAAGCAGCCATTTTATGTTGGGTTGGATGATTAGATGTATCATGTATAACATGATCTGTTTGGGTAGGTTTTCTGTAAATATTGTACTCTAAAGAATCTTTATTACGGGAAATAGTCATATCCAAGAAGTTCAACTTTTTATCAGATTCTGGTTCCAGAGTAAAAGAGATGTTGGGATGGAGGTTATTAAGATCATCCAGAATCTGTAAAGCATCATCTTGGGTTCCCTGTATGAGAGCTATACAATCATCAACATACCTTGACCAAAAAACTATTTTGTTGTTGTTGTTAACAAACTTCTGTTCTAAGCTGTCTAAGAAAATGTCAGCCAGAAAAGGTGATAGTGGAGATCCCATTGCTAAACCTGTTGGTTGTTTGTATATTTTTTGATTGAATTGAAAGAAGTCCTGATCCAGACAGAATTTAAGTATAGTTAAGATAGCATCTTTGTCTTTTGCTGATATGTTGCAATTGTCTAGAAGATTGTGTACTAAAGGTAATGTATCATCTCTTGGTACAGAAGTAAACAGATTGGAAACATCAAAAGAAACTAAATAAAAACCCTCTTCTATCCTAATGTTATTTAACCGTTCTATTAGATCTAAAGAATTTTTGATGGAGAACTTAGGTTTAAAATTAGTGATAGACTGAATTGTGTTGTAAATAAACTCTGATAAAATAGAAACTGGAGTATTACAAAAACTTACTACCGGCCTTATGGGACAATTGTGTTTATGGATTTTAGGAAGTCCATATAACCTAGGTGTTATAGGATTAGATACAATTAACTTTCTGTTGTTATATTTAGTAATAGTATCATTAAACAATTTGACCATTGCTTTTGTTTTATTAATAAAGGTGTTAAGTGGATTTTTTTCCAAAACTACAAAACTGTTATCTGAAAGAAAAGATTCTACTTTCTCTATGTATTGAGTTTGTTCTAAGATTACAACACAATTACCCTTATCAGCCTTGCTGAGTACAAGAGAATCTCTATCAATTTTTTGTTTAATTGATTTTAGCAAATCCTTTTGTTTTTTAAAATTATGGTGATTTCTATGAAAATTGCGTTTGTACTTACATTGTTGTTGTTGAAGTAAGCTAATGCAAGAGTTTCTCAAATATTGTTTAGTATCAGCATTGTTAGTCATACCTTCTATTAGAGTGTCCAGCTCTACCGCAAATCCTCCCAGCACTGAGTCACTTAACCTAAAATTCTGACAAGAAAACTTAAGGCCTAATCCTAAAAAATACAGTTCATCCTCTGAAAAGTTAGTGTTACTTAGATTTAAGACTCTAGGATGAAATTGATGATCTGAAAACTTATGCAAAAGTGTTGAGGTGCTTCTCTGTTGTTTTTGCAAAATCAAACGGTTTAATTTGTTGGTAAGATTTCTCTTCTTGGTGAATTGTAAGCGAGAGACCTCATCTTCTATGTTGTTAAAGGAGTCGTTGACTAGAAACCAAGGATGTTGTTGCAAAATTTGATCATAAGTAATTTTAAGATTGCAACAACATCCTTGGTTTCTAGTCAACGACTCCTTTAACAACATAGAAGATGAGGTCTCTCGCTTACAATTCACCAAGAAGAGAAATCTTACCAACAAATTAAACCGTTTGATTTTGCAAAAACAACAGAGAAGCACCTCAACACTTTTGCATAAGTTTTCAGATCATCAATTTCATCCTAGAGTCTTAAATCTAAGTAACACTAACTTTTCAGAGGATGAACTGTATTTTTTAGGATTAGGCCTTAAGTTTTCTTGTCAGAATTTTAGGTTAAGTGACTCAGTGCTGGGAGGATTTGCGGTAGAGCTGGACACTCTAATAGAAGGTATGACTAACAATGCTGATACTAAACAATATTTGAGAAACTCTTGCATTAGCTTACTTCAACAACAACAATGTAAGTACAAACGCAATTTTCATAGAAATCACCATAATTTTAAAAAACAAAAGGATTTGCTAAAATCAATTAAACAAAAAATTGATAGAGATTCTCTTGTACTCAGCAAGGCTGATAAGGGTAATTGTGTTGTAATCTTAGAACAAACTCAATACATAGAGAAAGTAGAATCTTTTCTTTCAGATAACAGTTTTGTAGTTTTGGAAAAAAATCCACTTAACACCTTTATTAATAAAACAAAAGCAATGGTCAAATTGTTTAATGATACTATTACTAAATATAACAACAGAAAGTTAATTGTATCTAATCCTATAACACCTAGGTTATATGGACTTCCTAAAATCCATAAACACAATTGTCCCATAAGGCCGGTAGTAAGTTTTTGTAATACTCCAGTTTCTATTTTATCAGAGTTTATTTACAACACAATTCAGTCTATCACTAATTTTAAACCTAAGTTCTCCATCAAAAATTCTTTAGATCTAATAGAACGGTTAAATAACATTAGGATAGAAGAGGGTTTTTATTTAGTTTCTTTTGATGTTTCCAATCTGTTTACTTCTGTACCAAGAGATGATACATTACCTTTAGTACACAATCTTCTAGACA
Organism: Diabrotica undecimpunctata; assembly: GCF_040954645.1. Classification (NCBI taxonomy): domain Eukaryota; kingdom Metazoa; phylum Arthropoda; class Insecta; order Coleoptera; family Chrysomelidae; genus Diabrotica; species Diabrotica undecimpunctata. The sequence goes on along the minus strand of NC_092804.1, from coordinate 136,913,628 downwards.
ATTGCAACATATCAGCAAAAGACAAAGATGCTATCTTAACTATACTTAAATTCTGTCTGGATCAGGACTTCTTTCAATTCAATCAAAAAATATACAAACAACCAACAGGTTTAGCAATGGGATCTCCACTATCACCTTTTCTGGCTGACATTTTCTTAGACAGCTTAGAACAGAAGTTTGTTAACAACAACAACAAAATAGTTTTTTGGTCAAGGTATGTTGATGATTGTATAGCTCTCATACAGGGAACCCAAGATGATGCTTTACAGATTCTGGATGATCTTAATAACCTCCATCCCAACATCTCTTTTACTCTGGAACCAGAATCTGATAAAAAGTTGAACTTCTTGGATATGACTATTTCCCGTAATAAAGATTCTTTAGAGTACAATATTTACAGAAAACCTACCCAAACAGATCATGTTATACATGATACATCTAATCATCCAACCCAACATAAAATGGCTGCTTTCAACAGTTACATTCATAGGTTACTCAAATTTCCACTTTCTAATGATAATTTTAATTCAGAACTTAACACTCTTAAACAAATTGCTTTCAATAATGGTTATGATCCTAACATTATCTATAAGCTTCTAAATAGAGCTAAACTAAAAATTGCAGAAAAGCTTGCATATTCATCACAATGTTTTCTTCAACCTATTGCTTCAAATAACACCAGATATTTCTCCTTCACCTACATTAGCAGCATTTCCAATAAAATATCTAAACTTTTTACTTCTACAATCGATAACATCAAAATTTCCTTCAAGTCACACAACACCTTAGGTTCCTTCTTAATCAACACCAAAGATAGGATGAACACACTTGACAAAAGTGGTATTTACAAATTAAAATGTGATGATTGTGATGCCTCTTATGTAGGTAGAACCATTAGAAAGTTATCCACTAGAGTTTCAGAACATTTGAAAAGACCAAACTCTTCAAGTTTTGGTCAACACTTATTATCCAGTAAACACAATTTTAACATCAACACTGGTTCATCTATCTTACATGACATTAGTAGAAAGAAAAACTATATGGAGTTGGATTTATTGGAAGATTTGGAAATTACAAGGGAAACGAATGAAAACTCTCACTGTCTTAATACTCAAATTAATTTAAATTGTACTAAATTTAAACCTATTTTTAAAAACTTTATTACAGCTTCACCTCGTAGGGGACCCAGCTCGACTGTTTAGACTTCCTGCACTGAGCACATCCATAGTAATTTTATAGTTATACCATTGACTGTGGGTTCAACTGAACTACTTGGATTACACCCCATTTATATATTTTGCTTTCCATTTTGATTTTCAATTATTAGTATTTTAATTACATAGTCAGATCTCTTCCTTTCTATATTACAGATAGTGCTTGGTAGACCATTTTATTGTAGTCAACCACCCACTGTTTAACATATTGTTTAGTCCGCTTCTTGCATTCTTACTTTTCGTCTATTTCAGTTGCTCTCAAACTAACACCTTAATTATTACAGACATGTTTGAGTGTGAGATCTGGATTATTCAATTTACTTAAAAATATTCTATATAATTTTTATTTTTCATCAGTGATCTCCTATAGTAGTGTCAGTTGGACTTTCGGTCAATACTTAGTTTCATAGAATTGTAAAAGGTGCAGATCACATATCTATGATTGTGACTGCTCATCCAAGTTGTCATTTGTCACATGTCACCCCAACATTTCCGTTAGATCAGGAGCCATTCTGTCTCCGACTTCTTCAAGCAATGTAGCCTCCCTTAAATTATTTTAAAGTGTTTGTTTGTCTATTTGTTGTGTAGTGTAATGTACAATTTTATGTTTATGACATCTTGTTCTTGCCGGATAGGCCACAATTGACGAAGTAAGTCTATAAACGTTAATCATATAAAAAACCTTTTTTCAACCATAAAACTTCGAGTTTTTATCGAAGTTATTCAATTTCTTTGGTTATAAAAAAACGTTTCTTGGCTTATTTCAGATGCCCCTGAAGATGATCTAGGGATCGAAAGTACTTGGGCAAGATTTAATTAAACTGTGCTCGATATATGCCTTTTATCTGATCAAAGTTTATTTTATAAATGATCTTAATAATAATGTTTTACAAAGTGATTTAAGTCAGCTACTTTAGAATTCCTACCATTAACTCTTTCAGCTTCAACCAACTCAGCTTCAAAGACAAACTTTGTTGCTTTTAATATAGATTTCAATTGAGCAATATGTTTAACATTACCCTATCATTAGGATGCGTCATATAATGTTTATAAGGAACTCATGCTTTGCTGCTCTAGAATTCAAGTCGTCTTCTTATTTTTTTTTCACAAAGTTCAGCAAGAACATGAAGTACTAATGTTGATTTACAGTTTGACCTTCAGAAAGCTAGTAAATGTATATAATTTCATAATTATAAAAAAAAATCTTCAACGTTTTGAATTTTTATTTTTTATACAAGTAACACGAAAGATTATACAACTGAAAAATTTACAGTAATCTGAGAACTCAAAACGCTTAAGTAAGTTAAAAACATGTATATGCGATAATACCCATTTATATATATATATATATATATATATATATATATATATATATATATATATTTATGTATATATATATACATATATATATATATATATATATATATATATATATATATATATATATATATGTATATATATATTTCAGTAAATAACAATAAAAGTTGCTCAATTTATCTATGTCAGATTTTTATTAATTCAAGATGTACTGGATTTTATGAAACACATTTCCAAGAAAACACGTTTTGTATGGTTTTTTTCTTTTGCCAAAATACAGGAATCCTCGAAATTGAACACATGTTTCCGAGTTATTGCATGTTCTGCGAGTGCATATGCATTTATTTTGTTGGTTTTTATGTCACTGCGATGTGAGATCACCCTACTGTGGAAATTACGAGATGATTCTCCGATGTAAACGTTGTTGCAATTGGCACACGGTATAGAATAAACAACATTCGATGACTCCTGTATTGTGAAACATATTGTTAAAACATACTATCAAAATATGTCATGAAATAAACTAAGTTTTACTATTCTGACCAAAATTTTTAGAATGTATTGTCCATTATTATATTTTATATTTGTGTTTTTAATGTTGAGTGTCTAAGTTTATTTTAAATAATCTCAACGACTAGTAAGTTGCACTAACAAATTGTGATAGTTTGTAAATATTTACACATTTTTTTTATATATATTACAGTGTCTTGAAAAAGGAATAAAACCATTCCAAAAGCTCGACAAAAAGTCAAAAGACTGTTTCTCCAACATCTCGGCCAACCTTCTAACTGCAGTCCTAATAAACTGGTGGTTTTGTATATATACAGTGATGAGTGCCTTAAGAACCGGCAAAATAACGCAAAAGATAGAAAACACGTTGTGAAATAAAAAGAGATGAAAGTAGTAGAGGTGGGAAATTATCGATAGAAACCTCTAATTTACATTAAATTACATTAGGACTATCGATAGTTTCCCACCTTTAGACGTTAGCTTATGAGCTAGTTGAATTCAGTCATAATCACGATACAGACTAAAGTCATAATATTACAAGTATGACGTCGAATATTTACATTTTTTAAATTTCGCATAAAGTAAAAACTGATTGAAGGCAATAAAGCAAATGTAAGTAAACAGTTTAATTAGTAGTAATTTGATAATTAATACTGTTTTGACGAATACAGAATAACAAGCTATGATAATTCTGTATTGAGAAGAGTGTATGCGACGTCTCAAATCATAGTTTATTATTGATCAATACTTTAATTTTGGATAAAAAAATACTCCTGCTTAAACTGTTTTTACTTACATTACGTGATACGTATTACTATGACTGACGTCAACAAGCTCATAAGCTAACGTCTAAAGGTGGGAAATTTTCGATAATTCTAATGTAATGTAAAGTAAATTATAGGTTAATATCGATAATTTCTCACCTCTACTACTTTCACCCTTTTTATTTCACAACGTTTTATGTTTTCTATCTTTTGCGTTATTTTGCCGGTTCTTAAGGCACTCATCCCTGTATATATATATATATATATATATATATATATATATATATATATATATATATATATATCTTTCATTCAATTTTTCTACAGTAAAATGCTGAGACAAGCGTCATGGAACCAGCGTAACAAGATGGCGTCGTCACGGATAAAGTCATAGAATAGCGGTTCTTGACTTCGATGCACTACTCTCGATCAATTTGTTTCTAGCCATCATATAATTTACTCTAAGCAGGTTTAAATTAAAAGCTCCATAAAAAATAACTAACAAAATATAGACATACAGAAAACATAGTATGAGGCTCTGCGCTAGTCTACAATACTGCCTACTGTTTCACTTTTTTTAATATAACATTTTTAAACTGATTACAGAAAAAAATACTTCAATTCTTATATTTATGTTACCTCCTTTCATTTTCTTGATTTTATGTGGTTGTTGTTTTTGACTTAAATATTAAGTTAGCTCATATAAATATTCGGCGTATATAAATCCCACAACAATTAAAAATATATAAAGATATTTTATTTTTATTCCAGAATTTTAATATTTTAAATTATATTCTTTAAAACTGACAATAAATACTGGCCTAATTAGTGCAGTAGCTACATAAAAACTAGTAAATACTACAGAATCGCAAAAAGCGTGTTTACTAGTTTCTTTTTACTAATCACAGACCAATACTACTAGCTGAAACTGATTGGTTTTTGTCAGACCTATTTGTTAATATTTGTAATTCTGTGAGTAATTAAATTTTTAGGCCAGTTAATTGGAGATTAAAATTGTACCATTAACGTTTGCAAAAAAAAAAAAAACTTGTCAAGAAGTTAATCAAACCATGGATAATGATTATATGGATTTTAAAACTAAGTAGTAAAACATAGATCGACAATCTCTTGGTGGACTTCAAAGCAGCATATGACAATGTTAAAAGAACTGAACTATATAATGCAATAATAGATTTTGGTATCTCACCTAAGTTAGTTAAATTGCAAAACTAACAATGTAAAACGTAAGCTCGTGCATTAAAATTTAAGGATAAAACTTTAGATTCTGTAATATTAATCAGCGTGCCTCCTCTGCAATAGTACCTTGGAAAAAGCAGTCGGGCAGATTGAATGAAACTATATTTAAGAGATTGACCCAAATTCTTGCATTTGCTGATGATACCTTTATCGTAGGCAGAAGTATGAGAGACGTAGCGTAGAGTTTTACAAAGTTTACGAATACGACAAGTGTTACACATCACATCAGTTTCTCTTAATATATCCAGACTCTGCCTGGGGTAATGGTGTAGTTGAGGGGGAAGATTAAGTAGTTTAGAAGATTGTACTACTGCCAGTCCCAAACAATGCCGGTCCCAGACAAATGAGGAATGTTCACAGGTGAGGCTAGTAACCTACTTGTGGTAAAAAAGGACTTCAACCACAAAACTGTCGGAACAGGCTCGAACTTAACGAGGAAAAATCCAAATATATGGATTTGGATATTCCAGTTGATTGCTAAAAACTTCCAAAATGTTCAACGGATAATCCAAATTTACTACTATACCTCTAAACAAGTTAAAGAATTAGCATATCTTGGATCGCTAGTTAACACAACAAACACGACAAGCAACTTGGTAAAAAGTTGCATAGAAGTAGCAAACAGAACTATTGTATTAGAATAGAACACAATATTATTATTATTCCTTTTGCCTGTAGCTCTATGCGAGATAGGCTTCCCTAATTACATTTCTCCATAAGTTTCTATCTTAAGCCATACTAATATCAATCATCTTTACCCACTTGTCCTGGCAAAATAGATTTAAAAATTTTAATCCCAATATTGTTTATAGTTCTATAAAGATTTAGATATAGAAAAGTAATAAAAGTAAAATCATATTTTATTTTCTACAAAAAAAATATGTTACGTGAGTAGAATTTGATCTCTTATTTTATAAAATGTAAAAAGTGAAAAAGTCTGAAATATGAAAGAGTTTCATATTTCTGAAGCAGTAGTAGTTTGTTGACGGTACGTTAGTAAAGGGGGATGACATGAGCGCTACCTGGTGTTGCGGGAACAGAAGTAAAAAAGGAAAATGTACTTGCACGACATGTACCAAAAAATTACGTTGAAGAGTGCTTCTATATGCGTCTTTATTCGTTGATGGAAGAGTATAAGTAAGAAATATAGTAAATACACTTTAAGAGCAGAACGTTTGTCTCTATCTGTTTACGACCGGTTCGTACAGACTGAATGGGTCTGTGTGAATTGTTTTATTTGAGGAGCATCTCCTTACTAGAATGTAATGTTGTTTGTTAAAATTTAATTATTTTGAATAATGATTTAGCAGTTCGTTGGTAGAGTATTGCTTGCAGTAATTAAATCATTCTGAATAGTGATTTGGCATCCGTGGGACCATGTCGTTGAAAATATTACTTTTAAAAATAATGATTTTGTAGAAAGTACCAGTGTCGGTGTGAATATAACTCCTGCAAAAAAAGTACCCGCCAAGAAGGTTCGAATACATTTAAATGCTAAAACACAGCAAGTATGTTTTAATTTGTACAAAAATTTACATAAGAAATTTGGCTTCGATGAAAAACTGTTGGCACAAGCAACTTCTGATTGAACAGAAATTCCACTTTTAACTGTATACAAAATAGTTAAAAAAAATGAACTTTATCATCGCAAGAAGTTATGTGAGTAGAGATTTTTAAGACCTTTAGATGCTTCACTTATAAAACTATTAAAAACCATAAATGATTGCTACAAAACTAATGAAATAGATACAATAGAAATAGTAAGAAATAAATTGGAAACAACCGGTCGGAATATAAACTGCTGTGAGAAAACTTATCAAAATTGGATAAAAAACGGCTGTAAATTTAAAACAATAAATAAGTGTCAAGCAGTTATATAAAGCCAAAGAGTAAAAAATAGTCAACCGACGTATTATATATCTAGAGGAAATTACTAAATATAATATATATATATATATAATAGGTTCCGAATGCTTTAAACTTGTGCGAGAAGAAAATAGAGGATTGTAATATTAACTACCACAAGATCATGGAAGCTGATATTTTGCTGATTTAAAAACTCACTGTATTTCGAAGATTTTTATACAAAAAAACAACTTATTAAAGTTCTATGCACAATGAAATTTAAAAAATTATACTCCCTAGAGAGTAATACCCAAAATCATGGACACAATATATTAAGACTTTCACTTTATGTTTGTGTTTTCAATTGTTTTAATTTGAATCATTTTAATTTCTTATTATATATTTTGGAATAATTAACTATAAACTTTTTATATTTTTTTTAGTTTTTTTTGTGGGAATTGTAATGTTTGCTCCATTTAAAACACACAATAATTGTTTTTTTTTTGTTTTTTTTTCTGAAAAATGGCTTTGGCAGAGCCAATTAGCCAGACTTGTTTGTGTTTATTGTTAAAATCGACTGAATTTCAATTATTATTGATTGCAGATTCATAGTCAAATGTTAGTACTACATATAGCTAATATTTTTATGGATAGGTACATACATTTTGTTTTGATATATTTTTATTTTGTTTTTTTTATTCTTTTATTATTTTCTTGTTTTTTTTTTGTTTTGTTTTGTTGCTGTTTTGATTTTTTTTTGTTTTTTGCTTTTTTTGTTCTTTTTTTTATTTATTTTTTTGTTTTTTGTTCTATTTCTATTTTCTTAATTCTTTTATGTTTTTTTTTTAATTTGTGGTATACTTTTTTTTTTGTTTTTTTTTTTTGTTTTTTTTTAACCATATTAACAGATTACGCCTATATACTATTTACAACTTATATTTACATATTTTAACATGTTTGTAAATGCAATGAGGAATTTCCATATTATTTGAAAATATTAAAAGATTAAGGTTTGTTGGAAAACAACACTTAGAATTTATTAATTCCTTATAAAGTTCGTTTATATTAATAATTTGTAAATCACATTCTAATATAATATGTGTTAGATCGCCTATTTTACCACAAGTACAATTGGGAGTATTTGATAAGCCGATTCCATGCATGTAAGAATAGATGGCGTAAGAGCATGATTTGCTCTCAGCCGATTAATGGTCTTTATAAAATGTCAATTAGATTCTGTGTAGAACCATCTTATGGAGGGTATCCTAGTGTTACAATGATAAAAGTTTAAGCCAGTCTTACATTCTCGGTAATGTAAATGCCAATTATTTTTAAGTTTTTTTCTACTAAAGGTGTCAATATCTGTCGCTGGAATTAAATTTCTGTTTACTTTTTCTCCAAGCATGTAGGCTGATTTAGCCAAATTGTCAACGATCTCATTGCCTTTTATTCCCGAATTGCCCTTGATCCATGTAATTATTACATTTAATCCTAATTGTTTAGTTTCATAAAGAATTTTAAGAATTTCCAGTTCAATGTGGTTTATTTGTTTAACTGTTTGAATGTTGTTAAATCTGTCGACCACGCTTTTACTGTCAGTAAATATAACATAGTTGCTAGTCGGATTCAGTACTACATACTGAAGAGCAAACATTATTGCCATCATCTCTGCTGTGTATATTGAGCATTCACTGGATAAGCTATACTGGTGATGGTAATTTTTATTTTCGTGGAACATTGCACAGCCCGTTCCATTTGCATCTTTTGACCCATCAGTAAAAATGTACTGATAATTTGTCAATTTTTGTTTAATAATTATATCAAACATATTTGGGAGTAAATGTGAGTTTAAGTAACATATCCTAACCTTTCTAGAAAATAGTGTTTTTGCCATTTCACCGTAGTAGGGCGGAATTTGGCTTTTATAGAGAATATCGTTATATTTTACCGTACTTAGATGACTTTCTACCAAAGGTATAGATTTTTTAGTTCTCCAGGACCTATGGGTGAGGTCTAAAACTGATAGCTCATTAAGATCTTGAAGGTATTTACAATTTTTGGACATAATTCGGACTGTGAATTTGTCGCTAAGAAATTGGCGGCGTAAATGCAATGGAGGTTCCACAGCTTCATTTTCCATTATTTGGACTGGAGTGGATTTTAAATAACCTAGGCATAATCTCAGGCATTAATTTTTTTGAATTTCAAGTTTGTTTAGATGTGTATTGGACGCTGATCCAAATAAATGACAGTTATAATCGAAAATCGGCCTGATCATGTTACGGTAAAACATCAAAGCAATATTTGGGTCTGCTCCCCGATTTGTTTTACAGAAAGCTCTTAAAATGTTTATTGAGTTTTCTGATTTTTTGACAATTTGATGAATGTGATCTTTCCATAACAATTTCCTGTCTAGATAGGTACCAAGATACTTAATAATTGTTAAATTGTTCAAATCAATTAGTTTTTGTGTCAGCACACTATTGATTTTTAAGGGAAAAATTAATAAAATACCAATATAAGAACCATTTAATCTACATGTATATAAGAAAATCACAACATATACTGCAAAGCTTAAGTTTTTGACCCTTTCTGTTAGCATTGATTTTATGAACAATTTTAAAATTGTCATATGGATTGACGTATTCCCGCCTTTAAAATGCGAGCATTGGATTGGTCTTGAATAACTAGACAACTTATCCTATTTTGTTTTTTTTTATTAAGCCGACGATATATCATTTAATAAACGAAGGCAATCGTTTAATATTGAAGGGCAACGAAGCAGTTTTTTTTTAGATTAAAAATCGAATAAATAGCTATATATATATATATATATATATATATATATATATATATATATATATATATATATAACAGGAAAAAGGTTAATGCGAGTTAATAGTAAAATAAAGGTAAAAGGTGATATCTTTTACATTTATTTTACTATTAACTCGCATTAACCTTTTTCTTGTTGTTTGAAACGTTCTACGTTTGGCATTCCTTTCCTCAGGTAGCTTAGCTTCCTCCGTGGATGTGTTGGTTATTGCTCTGGAAACCTCAGAGTCTTCTAGCATGATTGCCACAAATTGGTCGCATTGCTTCTGTAGTGATCCTTTCCCAAGTTAATATGCTCCTTTTCTAACTTGGCTGCACCGTACTGAAGACGACCAATAGTCAGAAATACGTATATACGGTTGCCTTCCATCTTATACACATGTTTTATTATATTTTTTTTCCTTGTTGCGAGCTATGCCGATATCTTTTACCTTTAGATTATATATATATATATATATATATATATATATATATATATACAAGAATTACTGGATATTAGTGACTGTCAATATAAACAAACAACACAGTTTATTAGGGTTGCAGTCAGAAAATTGGCCGGGATGTTAATGAAACACTCTTATGACTTTTCGTCTAGCTTTCGGAATCGTTTTGTTCCTTTTTCAAGACACTATAATAAGAAAAAAGTGTAAATATTTATAAAATATCACAAATCTTCAGTGCAACTTACTAGTCGTTGAGATTATTTACAAAAGCATAGACACTCAACATTAATAACAACACACATAAAATATAACATTCATTCATTAATAATAACATTCATTAACATCCCGGCCAATTTTCTGACTGCAACCCTAATAAACTGTGTTGTTTGTATATATATATATATATATATATATATATATATATATATATATATATAATAATTTATTGGTAAAATAGTAAAAGTAAGATTTTCAATTTTAAAATGAGTATCATTACTCGTAAAATATAATACTAGTGAGATTAAATGTACCTGCCGATATTCTTGCAATTTGTGCCCGTAAATATTCGCGTTCATTGCCAGGAAATTGTGGATACGTATAAATTGGTGACTCCAAATTTCCAGTAAAAGATTTATAAATTTGACGTGCTGTTCGAACTTGTTTTGGAGTAACATCTGGAAGTTGTACCCAAGGTTCTCCTATTCCGTTGCATACATAATATACCTGGAAAGACATAATTCATAATAAGTTGCTTGTTTATATTAAAAGTAAAAAGTGAAATAAAAACTAATTTATATTTAAAACAAACAACAGAAATATATTTATAAAGTTAGGAATATAATAGTATTAAAGCTTTTTTTACCAATTTATTTAGTCCCACCCCCGATAATTCTGAAGGAGGTTCCGGTGGTTCAGCATAAATTATTTTAGGCATTGGTGGCAAAGGCCGAGGATACTTCCCTCCTTCTTCACCACCTATTTGTTGTTGTTTCGCAATTTCGTCTAAAGCTTTCCTAATCCTATTTTCCTCTAAAATGTTTTCTTCATCATTATCCACTACTGGCTGCACTTCTTGTTGTGCTTCTTGAGCATAAACCTTAAAAAGATTGTTGCAAATGGTAATTTGGTAATAATAAAAATTAAATATATTCAAACTTGTGGACTTAAAGATAGAAAGAATTTATCCCAACCCTCTATATTTTATATTTATTCTATTTTTTTTATATAGATATTTATACAGGGTGAGTCATGAGGAACTTTACATACTTCTACCATATGTAGAGTCCCTCAGGGAGCATATCATGTGGCCACTAAAAAATGTCAACTCCTCTTCTTTATTAATTAACAGGGTGATTTGTGTAATTGACCATTTATTTCATTTTACTGTAGTGTTTATACGGCGCATTTGATTTTTTTAATTTTTGCATGATACAGTACACTACTATCAAGCATTCGACTGGTATTAGCTAAACTAAAAAATTCCAGGACTGGCTTTGGAAAAATTAATTTAAAGATTCGTATTAAATATTACACCCTGTATAATTTTTTTTAAAATGAAATAAGTAATTTTTAAACTAAATAAATAGCCAATGAAAACGACATATGCGACAATGTTGTCGCACTTTTATTAAATTTTTAGTGAACGATCAAATCTTACCAAAAATAGAACAACCATAATGAAGTATCAAATTATAAGGTAATTAATTTAAACAAATGTTATAAATTTCAAACATTTTAATTGAAATGATAAACTGAGTCACTGCACAACAAAAAACAGTAACTACTAAAAATAACGAAGAACAATTTAAAAAAAAAACTAAAAATATGTACATAGTTATGATAAACCCATAAATTAGAACTGGAAAAGATACAATAATGGTAACAAAATAAAAATAATTCAAAATAGATTTTCGAAATGGAACCCTGCAGCCTGTACACATTTTTGTTGCCGAATTGTTAATTGACGTATTGAATTACGGATACTCTGGGGATCGTTTCTAATAGTATTACAACAATGTATAATTCTATCAATTAATTGTTGTCGGTTATTAATATTCAATGCGTAAACTAGTTGCTTCAATCGTCCCCAAATATGGTAATCAACGGGATTGAAATCAGGGGATCTTGAAGGCCACGAAATAGGACCTGCACGTCCTATCCACCTGTTGCCATAAACATTATTGAGATGTTGTCTCACTGCCAGTAAAAAGTGTGGGGGTGCCCCATCATGCTGAAAATACATCCCTCGGATAGCAACGTTCGCGTTGGCACGCAAATTCGACAAAATATTTTGTAGAAAGTTCAAATAGACCTGCCCTGTTAAAGGACCATCAAAAAAGTGAGGACCTACTAATTGGTTATTTATGACACCAATCCACACGTTAACCGAAAACCTTAACTGAGAACGACGTTCTCGAATAGCATGGGGATTTTCTTCTGCCCACACATGTGAATTTCGTGAATTATTTATCCCGTCTCTGGTAAATTGGGTTTCATCTGTAAATAGTGTCGTGTATAGCGTTGGTCGATTATTGTTAATCCATCTACAAAATTCCAACCTATCGATCTCATCTCCAGCATGTAGTCGCTGAACCATTTGAATGTGATATGGGTATAGATTATTTTTTTGTAAGACTCTACTTACTTTTGATTGAGTAACATTGAGTTCTCGACTTACTTGTCTAGTGCTTATTGTAGGGTACATAGTAACGGCGTCCATAATGTCATCGTCCTGCGCTTCATCTACATGTCGCTCTGTTGTTCCACTAGGAAAAGTGCCATTTTCTCGCAAATAATTAAAAACTGACCCAAATGTTGGATGACTGGGAGTTCGACGATTAGGAAATCTCCTGCGATATTCTCTACTAGCAGCCCTACCATTCCCATTACAGAATCCATAAACAAATATTATGTCTGCATATTCTGTGGTCGAAAACTGATGTGGCATTTTGAACGAAAGTAACAAAAGCTCTACCAAAACTAACACAATGTACTTAACGTAGATATGACAGAAGAAATATGTATTCTTGTACACATAAATAACAATTGATAATGACAATAATGACAATGGGTATAAAATATCAAGAAACGTCAAACGGTCAACGCCAACCTTCATTTTAAACTTTTTTAGAATTATTTTTATTTAGTACAGTTGATGCAATGTATTATTATTTGACATAAAATTTTAATCATTTACAATCAACAAAAACTAACACATACAAGAGGTTTGACTTTTTAATCAATTTAATTTATTATTTATCGAAAATAATGCCCCAATACGATCTATGAGTAAAAATTTAAAATTGAAAAACAATAGATTCTATCGTAGAGATAATACAAAGTGACAGTAAAGATGTTAATTTTCTACGTATTAGATTATGTTGTAGGAACTCATTTTAATTAAAATGTTTGAAATTTATAACATTTGTTTAAATTAATACCTTATAATTTGATACTTCATTATGGTTGTTCTATTTTTGGTCAGATTTGATCGTTCACTAAAAATTTAATAAAAGTGCGACAACATTGTTGCATATGTCGTTTTCATTGGCTATTTATGTAGTTTGAAAATCACTTATTGCATTTTAAAAAAAAATTATACAGGGTGTAATATTTAATACGAATCCCTAAATTAATTTTTCCAAAGCCAGTCCTGGAATTTTTTAGTTTAGCTAATACCAGTCGAATGCTTGATAGTAGTGTAGTGTATCATGCAAAAATTAAAAAAATCAAATGAGCCGTATAAACACTAAAGTAAAATGAAATAAATGGTCAATTACACAAATCACCCTGTTAATTAATAAAGAGGAGGAGTTGACATTTTTTAGTGGCCACATGATATGCTCCCTGAGGGACTTTACATATGGTAGAAGTATGTAAAGTTCCTCATGACTCACCCTGTATTTGTTAGCTTTCTGACTTTAATATAGATTCAGAATTATTTGATATCTTTATTATCTATGTTCTTAGTTTTAAAAATGCTTGTTGGCTATTTTTTTAACGCTTTTTTCAACATTTATAAAGTAAGCGTGTATTTCTATTACAACAATTAGTGTTTTATTTTTAATTCCATTATCCAGTTTTGAATGGCAATATAACCGCGCCACTGATCGCCAATTTTTTAAACTATTCAATGTTTTAGTTCAAATATGTAATAAGGCAACCCTGCCGGTTTTTCTTACGTATAAGCTGGATAGGAAATATTCGTTGTCGTGCTAATGGGCGTGCATGAGGAATGTGGAGGGGAGACCAACGGGAAATATGATTGTTATCTCTGTCTATTCGCTGAAAATATGATTTTATATCTGTGTTAGATATCCTGTTAAATTCTACTATACCGACCATAAACTTTTACCTACACCGTATATATATATATATATATATATATATATACATATATATATATATATATATACATATATATATATATATATATATATGTATATATATATAGGTTTACTCCACTCTATTAAATAAAATGGCCGTCTGTAATAATCCTCATAATTAATAAATTGGGTATATATAGAACACTTTTTTTACTAAATATTTTCATACCACGATATGCAGAATAAATTGGACAAGAAAATGAACTGTTAAAAGTTCGACAAATCTTGGATGTCAGATGTGAAAAAATCGAAATAATGCGTGACGCTCAAGCGAATTTTATGACTTACAATCGATTCAAATAAATTTTGTCAACTTTTGTTCTAAAATACTTAAAAAAAATTTATTACAATAGCTTACCTCATTTCTATTAATATATTCTTCATCTTTTAATTCACATTCTAATATCAAATAATCTCTGAGTGTACCAAATATTTTACCCCAAAACCTGCAAAATAAATTGTATTCATCTTTAGTTCTAGCAGATCAAATATAAAATAGTATAACCTGTATTTTAATAGGAGTTAGTGCAATGTAGATAACTGAAATAACAAAAACAAAAATAAGAAACGAGTATGAATATGCAGAAAATAAGGTTAACTTGACAGTTTAGATTTCAACTACAGTATTGTCTAAAAAAGAAGAGATCTTCAGTCAGATTACCTTATAGAATATAAGCATCTTAGCGATACAAAATTATGTCTGCGAGTGGTCTTTCCACCAGTTTAAGTATTAGATTATGAGCTTGAACAACATGGACATCAAATACTTCGTTTTCCTCCCTATTATCCGAAGTTAAACCGTATCGAAAAAATATGGGCTTTGGTAAAAGGTAGAGTAGCCACTCATAATACAACATTTAACATAAATGATGTTGAAAATATAACAAGAATACAATTTTCAGAAGTGTTAATAGAAGAGTGGGCTAACATATGTAAATACGTACAAAAATATGAAAACACTCAAATCGCAAAAGAACATTTATTAGACTCTACGCCGGACCACTTACAATTTTTTATTAATACTGGTTTATCCGAAGAAAGCCCTTCTGATAATGAAGATAGTGATTCAAATTCTGGAATAAACGTGTTTTTTGGGTGATATTCCTTTGTACCGTTCTAAACGTTTTAAAAAACCAATTTTTCACAACATAACATTTAAAAGCTTTAAACTTCGAACAAAGTTTTTCATATTATTAAAAAACTGCGTAGGTAAGTTAAAAATTTTTTTTTATCCATACGTGGGATCCCTCTCTCTTCATAGTGGTATTTTGAAATTATTGATCATAGCACTGAAGATGGCTTTGTAAGTCGTAAGTATTTAGCTAGAAATTAAATTTTACACACTAAAAAATACTTTTCTTTTCCTTGTCACTCAGTTGTCACAAGTGTGTACAAAACATATAAGTCTTTACAATAATTACTGTTTAGAAAATAAATATTTAATTAGTTAAAATAAACTACTTATTTTTTGTGTTGTTTAAACTCTTTCATGCTTCGTGGCAATGTTAATAAATAGTTAGTAGTGAGGAATTTGTTATTTATTAAAGTACTCCTAATATTATCCTCATTATTTTATCGAATGCAACTGACTTTAAATTTCATAAATATTAAAAACTATGAAAATAAAAATTGACAAATTCATTCTTCCCTTTAATTGAATATACTATTTATAAAAATTTATTTTAAAGTTACCAGTTTCCGTCCGCCACTGGTAGAAACGATTCGCTCGTCTGCGCGAAACTCTACGTCACGTTCCCAAACTAAAGTTTGTCGGATTCTATTGCAAAATGGCCGATCCAATATAGCCGACCAATTTTTATAAAAATTTAAATAATTGGACATAATTCGATACTGGAAGGTTTTCGACCTCGTTGAATACGAATTATATCAAAATTTGAATATTCTAAACAGCAGATCTCAAATGGCGAAGAAAATTTATAAACATTTAGAACAATTAGCCCTTAACCACTGACATGCGGTATGCCATACCGAGCCGAAAATATATTTTGTTGTAAAACGTGTTTTATAAAAGATTCTTAGAAAACCATCTGTGTACCTTCAAGTGGGGTTTAATTGTACCTGCTCTCAACTGCTGCAGTTTTAGTACACGTTTAGTCTTTGAGCTACGTTGACATAAAGTTTTCTTGCGGTATCAAGTACCGCATGTCAGTATTTACGTTTCTATAGTTAAAAGCAGTGTAGTGTATTCTTTTGCTGTTAGTATGGCAGCAAGTTCATCCAGTTGTTCTAAATTTAGCCGCAAAACTGTAAAGCTTTCAGATGATGATTTTGAGGCTGTTTTATCTCAATGGGCTGACGAAGTACCTAGTGATTTAGAATATTTTAGTGATAGTGATGTTGACGATGCAAGCGAAGAAGTATGTATTGAAAGTTCACACGACACCGGAAGTGAGCAGTCGGAAAGTTCTGAAGACGAATATCATTGAAATGATAATGGTAAGTCATATTTTTATGGCAAAAATCGTTTTAAGTGGTCTACTACAGCACCCTTTGAAAAATGTAAAAACTCCGTTACACAACCTTGTAACAAAAGTACCAGTTGTGCGGTCCAGAGATGTAAGAAACGAAACTTCAACATTTTTTTAAATTTTCTTATTTCTGAGGATATAATACAAGAAATACGTAAATGGACAAATAATAAATTACGTGCAATTCGTGAAAACTATAAAAGAATAAATAGACCAGAACTATATGAAATTGATGAAATAGAACTTAAAGCCTTTTTGGGATTGCTTTTATACTCATCAGCTTTCAAATCCAATGACGAAGATATAAATTCTATATTTGCTACAGATGGCACTGGTAGAGATATATTCAGATGTGTTATGTCAAAAGAAAGATTTGCAATATTTCTAAAATGTTTACGTTTTGATAACCCTCTGGATAGAGAAGAAAGAAAAAAGATAGATCCAACAGCAGCCATTAGTAACATATTTAATATATTCATATCAAATTGTCAAAAACTGTATTCCGTAGGCACATGTGTTTGTATTGATGAAATGTTGGTCGGCTTTAGGGGAAGGTGTAGGTTTAAAATGTATATGCCTAATAAGCCTGTGAAATATGGCAATAAAATAATGTGCCTGACTGATGCACGAACAAGTTACTTATACAATGCCTATACAGATTGAACCAATTTAAAACGGAACATACAATTTAATATATGTCTGTTTGAACTGCATTTGAAATAGTGGACCAATATAAAACTTGGACAAAAATAAATCCATACCCGGTGATAGACATTGTATAAAATATCGTTCAACTATCTGTCTCCTTTAAAGGAAAGAGGAGTTTGCCTAATAGTCGGAGAGATAGAGCCGAAATTTTGAACTGATCAGTAATATGACATTTCTCTATTGGAATATATTCATTGTATCTGGGTTAAGACTTTGCCTTACAGGCGGACGTCCCTCGTGGTACAGGGGGTGGCTATACAGGGATGAAGTTGAAATTTTTTTCGGAAAAATTAACGATCGATAATATGGCTGAAAATTTGCCCAGAGTAAGATCTTGGTATAACTAGACGAAATCCCAAAGGGCGGGCGCGAGAGTGGATACATAAGGGGTGGCGGACAGGGGTGAAGTTGCAATTTTTTGGGGAAAAATTAACGATAAGTAATATGTCCGCCATTTTCATGGCTTATTATTTAGCCCCTAAAAACTCTAAATCCAAAAGGGCGGACAGCTGGGTTGGTACAGAGAGCCACAAAACGGGGTCAAATGTACCACTTGCCTGCGCATTTTAGGTCTCGGTAACAATTTTCAAACTGATTTTATTATGATATTTTTATACCGATTGATTTGAAAATTTGTATGCTCACTGCTGTTACTATTCTGAGAAGCGTCAAGTAGAGTTTTCCTCAAAATTTTCCAAAAAAATTTCCGTAAATGAAAATTTTCGTAATTTTTTGAGGTAAAATCTAATTTGTAGAATCCTTTCAATTTTCTGTAAGTTATACCATGATTTTTTTCCAAAAATTTTCAAACGATTTTTCCGATAAGAAAAAAAAATTTAGAAAAACTTCGTCATTTTTCTCACTCTCATTGATGTTATCACATTCATAATCTTCGTCACTTTTACTTTCAATAATATCACATTCATTATCTGCTTCATTTTCAATCACTACTTCTCGAACTGATTCTGGCATCTGAGGTCCACTAAACCATTTGAATTTATATGTTTCATCTTCAAACTCCCAACCATGTTCTTCAACAATCAATTCTGTTGGTACTTTTTATGAGCATTTGTCCAAATATTTGAAATATAATGAGCTCGCAGTAGATGTTGGTGTAATTCATCTTGACATGGTGGTAAGCTTGAAGCATCGAAGTTTTTTTTTAAGGCTCGTTCACATCATGCAACTTATACTGCCGGTTAAATAGTAAAAATCTGACATCGTTTACTTTTCTTTTTGGAATTGTTCTCGTCAGTCCTGTTCCATATAAGTGACTAAGGTTTCAAAAACTTCATTACAATCGAAGTCAGTCAAATCGAAGTTGAATAAAAGCATCTTGATACTTATTACATTTAGCGCATGCGTCTAGAATTACTGATCTAAATGAACGCGCATCATTATTATTTTAATATTTTAAAATAATAATGATGCAAAATTAATGTCCAAACAGAATTTGTAAAATTATAATTAACTAATGAAAAAAAATTCAATCAACTTGAAAGTTAAAAAAAAATCGGTTGCCTGTAAAGTCGGTTTTACGGGCGAAGATTTTACGTGACAACGTCTTTTTCTCGGTAGAATATTTATTGATATGAATATTATTAAATTGCACAATAGGAACAAGGAATTGAATGAAAATAAGAATTGCACAAATTTTAACTATAGAAATATATTTTGTTTACTAAAACATTGTACATGTAAACTTAAACTTAACTAATTTCTATTTGAGTGATTTTGTTGAGGATAGGACGATGATAGGAGAAATATGAAATGAAAGGAAGTGTTTCTGCTGTAATGTGTCTTGAACGCCAAGAACGCTCGAGAAAGACAGAGACACAAGCACGGAAGCACGCACCGATTCAACGCGCCTAATTCTCTAGTGCTGCGCGCGCAGCGGACCGATTATGTTTGAGTGGGAGAGAGACGCAAGGCATTCGCCGGTCCGGCGGGCCTCTCTCTCGTTCGGTGACTCACTGTAACAGACGTGAGCGGGCGTTACACTTTTTCATGAATGACTCCGAGCCACAACCTAATTTAAGACGTTGTCACGTCAAAAAAATATTGAAAATATCTACAAAGTAAATTTCAAAACTTAAAAAATTGATAATTCCACTATTAAATTGATTTTTATTAATAATTATTTATAAAATGTTAAAGGAATTCTACAATTTGAATTTTACCTATTGATAAATAGAAATAATATATTTTGTATTTGATTATTAATGTAATAATAAATCAAATTTTTCTTATATCTGAACAATCATTATTTATGCAATGTAAATTTAAAAACCTTTTTATTGTAATAAAAAATAAGTAAAATTACTATTTGTTATACCAAAAATATTTAATAGTTAACATTATAAATTCGGCCCTATCTCTTGGACTATAAGGAAGCGATAAGTGGATTGACAGCATAATAACTGCTTTTTAAGTCTAGTTTTTCAGTGATTCTAGGCAACCTATTTGGGTGGAGTTTTGACTTGTTCTTGAATGAGTTCCGAATCCAGTAGCCCGCTGAAGTATTGGATTTTTATAATATAATTATTTGACAACCTTTTGTTGGCCAACCACCTAGAGCGGAGTTGAGCCGAAATACATTGATTTCGTATGTTCCGTTTTAAATTCGTTCAATCTGTATATATATATGGAGGCAAGGACACTGACGGAACTGGGTTATCTGAGGAAGAAAAGAAGATGAATAAACCAACTCAATCTGTTCTTCGGCTTGCTAAACCTATTTATGGAACTAACCGTAATATCACAGCTGATAATTGGTTTAGTTCTATAGAATTAGAAAAGCAGTTAGAAGTAAAGAAGTTAACGTATGTGGGAACCCTCAAGAAAAATAAACGGGAAATCCCTCCGGAATTCCAGCCACACCGATGTAGGCAAGTAAATTCAACTACTTACGGATTTACGAAAAGTTTATTCCTAATTTCCCATGTGCCAAAAAAATCGAGGGCTGTTTTACTTATTTCTTCGATGCACCATTCAATAGGCACTGATCAGATTACTGGAAAACTAGAAATTATAGCTCATTATAATCGTACGAAAGGAGGTGTCGATACTTTAGATGCCAAGTGTGCCAAATATTCTGTAAATCTCGCCGATGGCCACTTACTATTTTTTACGGAATCATTGATATAGCTGCTGTTAATTCGCATGTTGTGTACCAATCACTACAAGAAGATAATATGGAAAGGCTAAACTACACAAAGGAGTTGGCGAAACAATTAGTTTTACTTCATCTACAAAGAAGACTCGAAAATCCCAGAATCCCGAGAGAATTATTATGTGGTATTGAACGAATACTAGGACAAAAACGCCAAAAAGAAGCAGATTTTGAAGAAAGGCTTGAGAAAAAGAAGACGTGCTACTTATGCCTAAGTGCATTAAAGCGAAAGACTTTTTATGTGTGCTTTTCTTGTGGAAAACCAGTGTGCTTACAGTGTACAAAGAAAAATTGCGGACCTTGCGCGCAAAATGACTAGTTATTTTATTGTAATTTTTGGTTATTGTCAGAATTTTGTATTTTAGTTTCTCATTAAATTTAAATCATTAGTCTGTTTCTTTTAACATTATTTTACCATTTGTTAGTCACAAGTAATCAATTTTTCTTGTAATTTAGTTTATAAACGATTTTGTAGTAACGTCCACCATTTTTTTAAATATTATGCATGCATTCATAATATTCTTGGAAAAGTAAAGTTTATTTTACTTGTAGCAGTATATTATGCTACAGCAATGTGAAGAATCATTCCGTAGTTGATATAAAAAACAAATACAGTGATATAAGATAAATTCATATTAAAAACAAAGGAGAATAGGCAACGGTATGACATACCGCATGTCAGAGTCTACGTCCTGAAACATCCACGTCAGTAGTTAAGGGTTAGATATAGGGGAAATATGCCTATGATGGCATGTTGCCTTTGATGCATACCACGAGTAATTTGTAAATCGTTTCCTGTCGAACGATATCGGCTCCACAGGCATACGCATAGACAGTGTTAATTTGCAACGGTAAAGTTACAAACACTTATTAGTTCCACAGATAAGTCTGTAACGGAAAGTGTGATTTGTTGAGTGTTGAACTATTACAAAGCACTTTAACACAAACAGTTTTTTGCCGCTTCTCATGTGAAGTTAAAATATCCAAAGTAAGTATGCAATTTTGATTAGTATTAAGCTTCAGTAGGCTATGCATTTTAACTTCTGCCATTGTGGTGCTAGAAGATAACGCTCTGCTTTAAATCTTGATGCGTATGACGACATAGCAGATGTGTTCCAATGATGGCACAGTATGTCATCATGTGCACATGTTATATGCCATCAAAGAAAAATGAATAATAATTACAATAATTTCAAAAACTTAACTTTTTATTTATATTAAGGCAAAAGTAGATAAACAATACCATTTTGTAGGGTTTTTTAAACAAATTTGGAGCTTTCAAATCGCACAAAATGTTCAATAGTAAATTTAAGTGTATATCTGAAATATCTTTGAAGGTTTAGTACAATCCTTAAAAATTGGATTTTCGTTATCTAGTTATACCCTAAACAGTCGAATATCTCCTGATATCAGATATAAAGGCTTTGTTTTGTTGCAGGTCCTTTGTTAATATGGCGTCTACCAAGAAACATAGGCAGGAATGGTCGGAAGAAAATATGAATATGGCAATATAACACATCCAAGAAAAAACTATGGGATGGCTGTTGGCTTCCAAAACTTTTAATGTTCCGTTTACGACACTCCGTAGACGTTTTGCAAACAACTCCGATTAAAGAAAAGGAGATTTAGGTGGCCGAAGAATTAGACGACCTCCTCATCTTGAGCAAAAGTTACCTACTCATGTGATTGATATGAAAACAAGATTTTTTTACAAATTCAACAAAACGACTCGTCGGTTTTTTAAAAAGAAATAGTACCATTTCAGAAAATACATCTCTCGCTCGAGCACAAGCATTTAATAAGAACAATATTAAAGCATATTTTATCTCCTTAACAAAAGTTTTAGATACATACAATTTTCAATCCGAAAATATGTTCAAACGTTTATGAATCAGGTCTTATTACTGTTCAAAGAAGGCCTCAAAAAGTGTTTGCAACCAAGGGACGGAAACAAGTTGGAACGTTGGAACGTTGAAACAAGTTGAAACAGTGCGGAACGAGGTCAGCATTTAACAGTTGTATGTTCAATGAATGCAATTGGTACTTTTGTACCATCTGCATTTATTTTTTCCAGAAAAAGGTTCAAAAATGAATTAATGGACGCTGCCCCACCGGGAAGTGTTGATTTTTGCCAGGAGAAAGGGTGGATGTCTTCAGACATTTTTGTTTAATGGCTTAAACATTTTATTCACTATACCAAAGCTTCGAATGAGAACAAAATATTATTATTGTTAGATGGCCACAGTAGTCATAAGGGACTGAAAGTCTTACAAGTTGCAAAAGAGAATGGTATTGTACTTTTCTGCTTTTCACCACACTGTTCCCACCGGATGCAGCCACTCGACGTGGGATTTTTTAGTCCTCTACAAACCTATTATAACAAAGAGATTCAAAATTGGTTAAAATAAAATCCTGGAAGACTCGTTACGCACTTTCAAGTTGCTAGGTTGTTTAAAACAGCTTACCTTAAAAGTGCTACTCCTGCTAATGCCATAAATGCCTTTGCCAAAACAGAGATTCAACCTTTTAAACCTGATATTTTTGAGGAATGGATGTTCACTCCATCATTGGTTACAGATAAACCTATAGAGAGCAATCAAGCAATCAAGATCGAACTCAAAACATCAATCTAAACAATTCAGATTATAACCTAGAAGAAAACCTAGAAAGTAGACAAAATCGCCCACCTAAAGACTGCCAACGGGTCCTTCTAGAAAATACTCAACATGATACTCTTCACATAACAATCCAAGATTTATCACCCATTCTAAGTGGATCGCAAACACAAAAAGAAAACAAAAGAAGCGTGGAAAATCAGGGGTAATAAATTCAACCTCTGAAATTCAAGAATTGAAAGATAAGGTTGTTGAAAAAGAAAATGTAGAACGAAGAAAACTGGCAAAGTTAAACGAAACATAAAACAGAAGATAGAACCTAAAGGAAAAGCTACGTACAACAGTGGATTAGAACGGAACTCTGTGACACCAGGAGTGCCAATCCTGGTGTCACTCTGAATGCTCTGGGGTCGATAAAAAACGTAAGATATTTTATTGTGATTTATGTTCTTAATTATTGTTTTAATGTGTGTTACTTTTTTATTTGTTGTATTATCGTTCTCCTTGAATAAAATGCGAAAATTCCACTAAAACATATTTTTTTCTATTATACCGTGCAGCCATGCCATCATAGGCAAGGAATGTGCCTATGATGGCACACTTGACATTTCTGATATTTCAATTTTTTAATATAAAAATCCACATTCCCTTTGATCTTTATATGTCCAGCTTAATTGGTACATTTAACTGAACTAGAAAAAAAATTATAACAAATATGATCAATGATCATATATTATAATAAGAAAAAAACGAGGGGTGAAGTTAGGTATGCCATTATAGGCATACTTCCCCTAACATAAGAGTTTTGACTTTTCGAAATAAGAAATTAATATCATACAAAAGTGAAAATGCGGGATCCAAACTGTCTTGGATGTAATATTAACATATGTAATAAACAATATTATTGTTAGTTGGATGAAGAAATCGAAGAGAAAATAAAATCAAACGTGATAAATACAACACATTGCTGAACGTAAAAACGGATCAAAGTAAACAAGAATACCAAACAGCTAAAAGAGAGGTACTAAGCGCAATAACCAAATAGAAAAATGAACGCTGGGAGAAAAACTGTTTCAGAATTAACACTTACCTGGGAGGTAGCAGACGTATTGAAAGCTGGAAAGTACTTAAATCTATTCGAAAAGAATATACTAAAGATATCATCTCTCCTATTGGCCTACGCGAATGGAACGAATACTTTGGAAAACTACTGACGGAGGAAAGGATAGAATATCTACAAACACCACAAACACATTCTTATGTAAGTAAATACAATAGCATCTCCATTTTAATTAATAGTTAAATATTAGATACATTATATTATATAAATATTAATATTAGAATTAATAGTATATATGTTAATATATACACTATAAGTAAAACAAATATGTCAAATGTTTAAAGCGGAAAATCGTGAGATCCAGGTAATATCCACCAGGACTAGTAGAATACGGAACCGACAAACTATACAGGCAGCTAACCAGCATGTATCAAAAATGTATAAATGGAAAGAATGTACCAAAAGAGTGAAGAACTTCAGTTATATCGACCATACATAAAAAGAGAGCTAAAGATATATGTGACAACTACCAAGGAATAGCAGTGCTAGGCACTATCTCGAAAGTTTACGGCACATTAATAAAAAAAAGGAAACAGAGAGAGAATGCAGTGATATGGAGGCCGAAGAACAGGCTGGCTTCAGAGCAGGTATATCGACTATTGACCATATGACCATCTCTGTAAAATAACCCATGTAAAAAAAACCGCACAAAACCAAGCAATACACCTTCTATACGTAGATCTTTGAAAAGCATACGACAGTGTACTACAAACTATAGGAAGCTTTAGAAAAAACAAACATCAATGTAACTTTAATCAAGGCAGTGCAAGAACTCTATAAAAACAATACGAGTAAAATAAAGATAATAAAGATAGCCCAAGAGATATCCAGAGTTTGGGATAGACAAAGGAGTTAAACAAGGATGCTGTCTGTCATCTACCTTGTTTGAGATCTACTTGGAACAACCGCCGAAGACGGAGAAAAAATGTAGTGGTACGGAAATCCCTCTAAATGACAATACATTGTACAGTACACACTATGCTTTGCACATGACCAACTAGTCTTTGCTCACGACTACAAAGATCTAGAATATATGACACGCAAACTTATTCAGGAATATCAAAGATGGGGCTTAGAAGTAAGTATTAAAAAACAGAATAAATGTGTATAGGAGGAGAACAACAAAATCTAAATTTGGAAGAGCCAACACCAACAAATAATTTCAGATCCAGAAAAAAATATTTTTTTTTTGAAAATTATTTTCGGAGTAGAAATCAAAACGTCAAATGTAATTTTCATTACACTCAGCTGTTGCTTAACACAGCTTATATAATCATAAAGTTTAACATAGTCCTCAGTTTTATTGTAAGTACTTTTTTTTAATAATTTATCAACTATCACTATTTTTTTAAAAACAGAAAGGAGTATAGCAAAATGTTTTTCCAACTTCATTTATTTATTCTTCGGTGTATTTTTATAGTATTTTAGTATGTAATAAATATTATTATTACCTAATACTTGATCTGCTTCAATGAATAATCTCATGGTAAAATATACATCGACAACTATGTGGTCAGATAGAAAAATTACGTTTCCTTATAAAATTTTTATTGTCAATTTATTACTCTTAGCGGTACAACATACTATTTCCTTGAAATTGTCAATTGAAGCAAAACATAAATTAAAATATCCGAATTTTATTCGAAAAACTTATAAAATTATCCGTCAGAAATAATAAATTTCGCTTTAGTTATTTCAACGAAGTTTTTTTACGGGAAATATAAACGTTCAATTGTAATGATAAATAATAATTAAAATATTTTGCAAATATTAATAACAATCACTATTGTGACAGCTTTTAAATTGTTTCACAAACTCTGTATTCTATGAAATTCATCTTGATTCGATACATCTTGATTACATAAATGTAATACAATATCCGAATGGTATGAGGTGAAAATCAAATACGTCATTTACTAATTAGAAAATCAAAATTATATCGGTTCGCAACATTTTGATAGCTTTCCGTACGTTTTAATGAGTAATATGCGGACTTTTACAGTGAGCCAACAGACGCATTCGATATGTTTTAGCAAATTAATATTTGATCGGCACAATTTATCCGAATTCGTAATTATTTACTCTTTATCAGTGCCATTTCATGAAGGCATCTAAAGTATTCTCTTGTAGTGAAATTTGAATTTATTTAAGACCACGTTTTTTTTAATAATTTGTTTAGATAATTAATTCCAAATAACAAATATAATGATTGTTAGTCAAAACGTTTTTATTTATAACCATCTATATTCTGGTTTTTTAATCGTAAGCACTTGGCCAATGAGCATGGAATGTGGATTGAGTAACATCAAGCTGCAAATATACTGCTCATTCATAGGTATATCCGAACGTATCGGACTGTATAAGTAGCAGACTATTTAGACTTTATAGTTAAGTAACCCTTTTTATTTCTGTCCAGGATTTGAAACATCGACTCACTAGATCATTAATTGTGAAGTCTGGTCCTCTTGGCCACGATCTGACCCACTTGACTTGTTTTTGGTGAATTTGGAGAATGTCATAACGTCCTTGCTTAGTAAAGCAGACAAACTGATCATACTTGGTAATTTTAATATAAATTTTAAAATTAAATCTGACCCTTTTTTGATATTAAAAATCTATTAACATCTTTTGGTCTAAAAGTAACTATAAACAATTATACTAGAATTATATCCCAGTCCAGTAGTTGCATCGACAACATTATGACAATTTTTTCTGAAAATATCTACAGAGTGGGCATATTTGAACCTTGTTTTTCTGATCACCGAGATCAATTTTTATTCATTTACTCTGAGCATAAAGTTGTTGACACTAATCAAACATTTCAACGGTTTATTACTTCTTCTGGTTTACAGAAGCCTAAACGTGCGCTAGCTAGTACATGGACTTTTTCTACGATATTAATAATGACCCTGATTTTTTGACAATCTTTCTTACCGAAACTTACAACAGTTTAATATTAAAGCATTTTCCACTTAAAAAGTGCGACAAACTTCAGAAAAACATCCATGCAATAGTTTAATAATGAATTAAGGTCTTACAGATCTAATCCTTCCCTTATTAAACACATTGCAGATGCCACTAAGGATCCCGATTTGTTCAAAATATATAAACAACAAAAATTTGAATATAATCGGCAATTACAAATTGCTAAAAAGTCAGCTTACTGTAATTTTATTACTAATTCAAAGAATAAACCTAGAGACTGCTGGACAATCGTAAATTTCGAAAGAAACAACAAAAGATCCAATTCAGTACAACCTGATCTACCTCCAGCTGAAATAAATTAATTTTACACTACAATTGCAGAGAATATAATTACATCTCTGGCCTCTATTATTGACAATGTCCTCTTCAATTATATCCTTCTCCGAGCAAGGTAAATTTACTTGATTTGTATAGATTTTTTATGGCGCCCGCCACATTTTGCTAATTTCTTTTTTTTTTTTCATTTTCAGTTTTGTAGAGACTTTCTATTTTAATTTTATTTAACTATTATCATATTTTACTAAATTATTATGATATATGGTAAATATAACAAAGATGTTTTAAAACATTTTTTAAAAATATATTATTTTTTACCTAATCAAAGAAATTGGCTCAGTATTAGAAAGTTTTTTAATCGACAACATGACAAAAAACATTTCTTTACGAGGTATACCCAAGCCACATTGCTCAAAATAGTATAGCGATTCTAGCATATTGTTCTGGGACATATCGGCTAACTCTAAATCAGCTGGATCCATCGTCGAAGGTTCAGATGCTGGCAAAGGCTAAAAAAAATTAGAGTTTTTTATTTTAATATTCGAACAAATTAAAATATTATCTACGATATAACTAAAGGTAGTCTCAACTATAAAAATAGATCATTAATATTTGTGACCTAACCCCAAGCTACCAAAATATTAAATATTGCCTACAAGGAAATCAGTACCGAGAAGGAAAGTTATTTGGGAAAATAAACAATAAAAGGTCTAAACAGTAATAGACATAACAAGGAATATTATATAAAGCCACCACAATTTCGTACAGCGTGCATAAACTTAAAAAAAAAGGAATTGAAGCCATAAATAGGCGAGCGGCGCACCCCAAAAAACATGTGAACAAAGACAGTGAACATGTGTGTGTCGATATCGATCTTCTGGGCCGGTGTCCTTGACTAGTAAGTGTAACCCAAAAATCGTTTTGTAATATCATTATCTTAATATTTTTTCTTTTGTAGAAGTCTTACTTGCATCTATTGCTTTTCTTTCATATAAGTTTATTTACTTGCATCTAATATCATTGGTTTCAGCACTGTGTTATAGATACGTAATTTTGCTTTTCTTTAACCATCCTTTAATTTAAGTATCTTATGTTATGCTCCAGCTTTCTCAGTTCTGATTTGTAATCTTGTCATTACTTCATTTTCTTCTTTTCCATTTTCGTTTACATATATTCTCAAATACGTGTCCTCCAATTAGTTCGGATAATCGACGCTCTACTGTAATTTCAAATCGTTCGAATTTTATTTCATATCCAACTTTGTTGGTTCATTATGTTCAGGTTTACTTTTTTTTTCAGTGAACTTAAAAGTAATGCTTCTTTTATTAGGTCAATGGATCTTGCTAAGATTACAACATGGTTAGCGTATTCCAGAATTTAATACCTCTTTGTCTTTAGAGTTTCTGTTTTGTTAAGTCCACTCTTTTTCACTACCCATTCCAGAGTTATACTAACCCGTAACCGGTGACTTGAGTTGGTTGCGTAACTTGAGGGAATGGTACGGATGCACATCAATTGAACTATTCAGAGCAGCAGCATCTAAGATCAAAATAGCCATGATGATTGCCAACCTCCGTCGCGGAGATGGCACGTGAAGAAGAAGAAGAAGTAACCGGTGACGTGAAGTCTGAGCGACTCTTGCGAAATTAAAAACTGGTTTAAAATATTGAAGCGGATGACTCTGGATGGCCTGCAGCTAAGTACCTTTCTAAAAATAGTTCATAAACCAAGAATTTTTGTTTGATTAGTTTAGATTTAGCCGTTTGCGAGAACAGACGTTATTGAAGTCAGCAGCGAGACTCAACGTCACCGTTAGTTACTTTTTATCGAGCGTTTTATATTTCTTCGTATAAACTATAATAGATCATTTACCAAGTACGTCACGATCGGTTAGTGTTACAGATCCGAAATTTGAAGAGAAAGCGTTACATTGGTTCAATGATTTGGACTCTGGATATAGGGATATTGATGATATTGACAGTGATGTACTTATATACTTAGAGTCACTCAACACGCGATGGAAAGAGCAATGCTAGGCTAAGTGGTCAGCTAGTGCACCAAAAAATATTCGTACTCAAAAGCATAATATTTTTGAACATTTACCGGGGCTGCAAGGAAAAGCTCGGTTTCTAGGTCTTTCGGCACCTCCAAATAAAATATGGAACTGTTTATTTACAAATAAAATGTAAAATATTGTAGTCGAATGGACAAATGTAAAATTGGCGAGTGTTGGGGTCAAATACAAAAATGAAAATAGGTCGGAATTAAAAAATGTCGACCAGGTCGAAATGAAAGTAGTTTTAGACTTACTGATTTACACCTCAATATTTAAGTCCAACGATAAAGACATATAATGTCTATTTGCTACAGATGGAACGGGCAGAGAAATTTTTCGGTCCGTAATGAGTGCCAAGAGATTTGCAGTTTTATTGACTTGTTTACGTTTTGATGATCCTTCCACAAGAGAACAACGAAAAGCGGTAAATCCACTAGCACCAATTCAAGAACTATTTGAATCTTTTATTCAAAACTGTCAAACGGAGTTTTCTGCTGATGAATATGTATGCATTGATGAAATGTTACTTGGTTTCCGAGGTAGAACACGCTCTAGAATGTATATTCCAAACAAACCACGAAAATGTGGACTTAAAATTATGATATTAACACATGCAAGAAACAGCTATGTGTACAATGCGTATGTATATACAGACCAAGATTCCGATGGAATGGGCCTTTCAGTAACTGAGAAAAAGCTTGCTAAACTCACTCAATCTGTGTTACGGCTTTCTAAGTGATAAAGTAACAGCTGACAATTGGTTCACGTCTATAGAACTAGTTCAGTTGTTGAAATCTAATGGCCTAACATATGTAGGAACTATGAAAAAGGTTAAAAGACATATTCCTCCTGAGTTTCTCCCTCAAAGGCATAGAGAGATTGGTTCAGTTAGATACGGTTTTACAAAAGACATTACCCTTCTTTCGTATGTTCCTAAAAAACACAAAGCCGTCATACTAGTATCCTCCATGCATCATAGTATAGCCGTAGATGAAAAAACCCAAAAACCAGAAATAATTAGTCTGTATAATATGACGAAAGGCGGCGTTGGTGCTTTGGATGAAAAATGTACGGTTTACAGTTCGTCCAGAACAACGCAACGTTGACCAATGGCTATATTTTACAAAATACTAGATATGAGTACAGTTAACGCTTTCGTTATGTATTATTGTTATAGAGAATCCAAACCCTTAGACAGGAAATATTTTATGAAAGTACTGGCTAAAAGCTTAATTGAAGCACACATGAAACAACGAATGTATAACAGCAGAATCCCGACAGAAATAAGAGAAAACATAAAGCGAATACTGTGCGTGATTGAACCTCCTTCTATTCAAGAAGATCGGTTAGCAGTTCGAAAATATTGCTACATTTGCCCATCAAAACTTCATAGGAAGACATCTTATTTATGCGTCTGTTGTAAAAAACCCATTTGCTTGACTTACTTACTTACTTAATCAGTAGAACCCATTTGTACCTTTCGGTGTTGGGCCGTTTACAATACAATTCATTAAATTACAATATTTGACAGTCTTCTGAGGTGTCTAGCTCTTAACGAACTTTCTCCATTCCTTCCTATTGGATGCCATCTGTGTTGCTTCCTGCCAAGTCTTACCCTTACTCTGCAGCATCTGCGAGATGTCACTGTTCCATTATTTAACGGGTCTTCCTTTTCTATTCTTCCCTATTGGTTTGGCGTCCCACACTCTTTTTACTTGTCTATTATTGTCCATCCGGGTTAGATGTCCAAACCATGCCAATTTTTTCTCTTTGATTGACTCGAGTATCGGTTTGATTTTGAGTCTTTCTCTTATTTCTTCATTTCTGATTCTATCAGTTCTTTTTACTCCTATCGTTCTTCTGAGGTATTTCATCTCTGCTGCCTGAATTCTGCTCTGATGTCTTTTGTTTAATAAACTTTGATCAGATAAAAGGCATATATCGAGCACAGTTCAATTAAATCTTGCCCAAGTACTTTCGATCCCTAGATCATCTTCAGGGGCATTTCGTCAATTGTGGCCTATCCGGCAAGAACAAGATGTCATAAACATAAAATTGTACATTACACTACACTACAAATAGACAAACAAACACTTTAAAATAATTTAAGGGAGGCTACATTGCTTGAAGAAGTCGGAGACAGAATTCATTCTGTCTCCGACTTCTTCAAGCAATGTAGCCTCCCTTAAATTATTTTAAAGTGTTTGTTTGTCTATTTGTAGTGTAGTGTAATGTACAATTTTATGTTTATGACATCTTGTTCTTGCCGGATAGGCCACAATTGACGAAATGCCCCTGAAGATGATCTAGGGATCGAAAGTACTTGGGCAAGATTTAATTGAACTGTGCTCGATATATGCCTTTTATCTGATCAAAGTTCATTTATTCGAGCATTCAACCTTATATTTATTTTTTGTTTAATATCCAATTTTCTGCTCCATATGTCACTGTAGGTCTATATATTGTTTTGTATATTGTCATCTTGGTCTTTGTTGATATTTCTTTGTTATTAAGGAATCCTCTATTTAGTGCTTGGAATAGTTTTCCTGTGTTTTCCATTCTGTTGTTAAGATCATCCTCGATGTCTCCTTTGTTGTTGATTACTGTTCCTAAGTATTTGTATGAATTTGTCTGTATTATTTTTTGTTGGTCTATCATTACTTCTATTTGATCTTCCGTCCCTTGTTTCCTTGATATTTTTTATTGCTTGACTTGTTCTCATAAAATATGCAGAAACTGTAACCTTGAAAAAGAATAAAAAAAACTAATCCCATTTTTTTGTCCTTATTTACCCCCTGCACGTTCCGTTACGTTTAGACTACTGATGATAATTTTTATTACCATAGATTATTCAATATTTAAAGGATTCTCTCTCCTGTTGCCGACAAAAATGTAGCGTAGAATAATTTTTAAATAATTTTAAACTGTTTGTCCTTGTTTTAGTGTAGTGTTATGTACAATCTACGTTTAATTTCATGTTTATTACATTCTGCGTTTGCTGGATAGCCCAAATTTTACGAAATGCCCCTGATGATGCTGTAGAAAGCCAAAGTACTTGGGCAAGATTTGATTATTAAAATTGTGCTCGATAATTGCCTTTAATTTTTCAAAGTTCATTTAATCGAGCATTCAACCTTATATCTATTCAATATTTGTTATACCTAATATTAAAACCACTTGTACATACTAAATTTAGAAATATTAAAAAAAAATTAAGTTTTGCGACGTAACACCGTACTTTATTTATTTGCAACTTTTGACAAAAATCTTAATAATAAGAATAGTTAGTAACAGAAAGACTAAAAAGGCAATAGGATATTGTAAAAATGCCTAAAGAACAAATTATTATAAACAATGTGATAAAATAATTATTTAAATTTGAATGAGATCAGCATATTTATGATGAGTCCCGGAGACTTCACGTCACCGGTTATGTTCCTAAAATCGGCCGTCACCGGTTACGGATTAAATAGAGTTATAGACAGGAGATCATCTTATTTTAATCCTTTTGTTTATTTCGAAATATTCTACCAGCTTATCGTCATTAGCTGATCCTCATTAAAACGTTTCTTTATGGCTTTTGTACCAGGTTTATTAACTTGCTCGACATTATCAGATCTTGAACTGACATGACTTGAATCTGTTGACATTATCAGAAGTGAACATTATAAAGTAGGAAGTTTTATTAATTGTCTAGGTATTCGTTCAAAGAAATGAAAAACGCAAAACATGAATGTGTTGCCTGTGTAAGTCCATTTCAAATAGGTAAAAAGAAATAAAATAAGACTTACTCACAATCAATTTAATTTTACCACCAAAATGACCGGTTTCGCTTACTACACTTTGCTAAGTGTAGAAAGCGTAGTAAATTCATATTAATAATCACAGACATGCAATATTGGCATAATTACTGTAATTGTTATCTTTATAAGACATCACCCTAATATGGGCTTTTGTAATTTCAGCATTTAATTTACCTGGTACCGTTAGACCTGAAGATGCTTAGCAAAGTGTAGTAAGCGAAACCGGTCGTTTTAGTGGGAAAATTAAATTGATTGTGAGTAAGCCTTATTTTATTTCTTTTTACCTAAATGAAAAAGGCTTCAAATGGGGTGTTACGTAACTTGTGACCTTATGACATTAAAAATTATTTTATAAAATTGCGATCGTAAACTAATCCTATTAAAAAATATGAACAGCTACTTTAGTTCAATTACCTAACAATTTGTTATTTTACATTTTATGCACAAGAAAAAAACCATTCTTTTAAGTTGAAGTTTTTTTATGCAAGCTAATATATAATAATACACACCTTAAGCAATGGCATCATTTTTTGGGCCAATGCCAAGCTATTTGGAGGGACATAAATATCTTCGAGGTGATCCGTATGGGGTCTAAATCTTCTCTCTTTAATCTTTCTGCTAAAATCTTCAAAGAAATCAATTACGTTTTGGGGTCTTTCCGCTAATATTTTGTTTAGCGTTTCTGATAAATGGTCATACCTAAATCAGTATATTTATTTAGTGATACAAAAATGAGAGTTTAAAACTTAAAAAATATAACTTAATTGATAAGTAAACTAATACTCCAGTCGTCAGAGACGAATATTTCACTGAACCTATAAAAATCATAGGAACAAGCTGAATTTTGCTGAGAATGTCAGCTTTGAGACCCCAGAAAATATGTAAAAAAGTTTATCACCCTGGCTTCTCCCTGAAACCTACCCTCGTAAGGGAGAGGGAACTGGAAAAATCGATTTACCAAGAATCTATAAGACATAGAAAAAAATATTTGAAATAAAAATGTAATTGAGATAATTCGTATATTTGTATAGACCTGTTGCTGCCTTGAACCTTTTATGAAGGTTAATAGTTATTTATTGTACAAGACGATAAAATTGTAATTTATCTTCGAGAGCTAAGCTAGTTATGCTCGAGAAGATAATGCGATTTTATCGTCGTGTGCAATACAACATTTTTTTCTATAGCAAGACTTTAAGTTAAGGTGAAAAATAGAATTTCAAAGAAAATTGTAATTTTTAGCACAAAAATCGCAATTGTGTTGCTCCGTTGCTAGGGATAAGAATTACTCTGTCAACAAATGTCAAACAAATGTTACGTTTTGGTATTTCCGGAGAATATTGTTGCGTTTTGTGTACAAAGTGAATAAATACGAAATGGATAGAAAAGAATTGACACAAGTAAAGGAAAACCTGCCATCAGATGTAGAAAATGCAGCGTTGGAAGCAGAAAGTTTATTGTTGCCACAAAAATCTAGAATGATGTATGAGAAAGAATACCAGTCTTTTAAAAAGTGGAAAAGCATTAAGAATATCAATGGCGTGAATAAAAAAATACTTCTGGCGTATTTTTCTGAAAAGTCGAAGAAAGCGATGCCATCGTCATTATGGTCGTATTATTCGATGCTGAAGCGTACGTTATTGGTGAATGAAAATTGTGACATTTCTAAATTTAGCAAGTTAACCACCTTACTAAAAAACCTAAGTGGAGGGTACAAAGCTAAAAAGTCCAAAATCCTGGAGTCAGATGACATTAATAAATTTCTGACAGAAGCTCCTGATGACGTCTATTTGTTGATGAAGGTTATTGCTATTTTTGGTGTGCATGGAGCGACTAGGTCCTATGCATTGTACAAGTTAGAAGTGTTTCACGTGGACGACAGAAAATCGGTGATAATCGTTTCATTATCTGATACTAAAACCAAGCAGGAAAGGTCGTTTTGTATTACTGACAAGAAAAGTGGACTGAGTTTCTTGGAAATTGTGAGAAAGTATATTGCCTTGGGCCCCAAAAACGTACCTCACAGTAAGTTTTTTGTAAATTATCGACAGCAAAAGTGCACTACTTAACCGGTGGGAATTAACACTATATATAATATCCCCAAAAGGATTGCAGATTTTTTGAAACTTGCAAATTCAGAAATGTACACGGGGCATTGTTTCCGTCGTTCTTCAGCTACTATGTTCGCAAATTCTGGAGCTGATCTAGTAAAAGTTAAACGTTTAGGTGGATGGAAATCGTCATCTGTTGCAGAATCTTACATTAAAGAGTCAATAAGCAATAAGATTGCTGTATCCAAGTGTATACTTGGCGGACCAGAAAATCAATCCAGTACCTCGAATCAAGTGTTTAAGCAAACGAGTACAAGTTGTGATGCTCCAAAAATAGATATTTCTAATAATGATAATTGTAAAATTTCAGTTGTTTTTAATCCTTAATGTGTTTGAATTTGTAAATTTTATTGAATAAAAAAAAGTTAAAACATTTTATCTACTCTTGCTGTTAAACTGTCACTTTATCTACCCTTGCGGTTAAAGTGATACTTCATCTACTCAAAACAGTTGTTATAGCAACACTTTAACATTAGCTATGGAAAAAAAAATAATTAATTGTTTGTTGTAATGATTAAATCTATGTATAATTGTTGCTCTACCAATTATCTTTGTTTATTCTGAAAACTCTTTTAATTTTATTGTTTATTTCACTGCATTTATTTTTATTGTTAACTTTAAACAATATATTGATGATGATAAGCCAAATTAAAAGAAAAAATATTTTTCTCTTACAACACATAACGACGAATGGTAAACCAAAAAATAAATGCATTGCCGAAGAGTTTAAAGCAGATATGCTAACAAAACTACTGCATAGGACAACCCAAATAACAAAGATGAAATACAGAGTAATCAAAAAAATGCGAGGAGTAAACTTAAATCAGATAAAAAATAATGATGTAGAAGAGTCTAGATAAACTCTGGATAAAAAAGCCGAGGGAGAAAATTTGAATTTATCATTTTGTAGAAAGGAGGAGACATATTATTCACATCAATATCGTGGATATTGTGGATGAATTTGTATTTTAGTTTTTAATTGAAATGACATGTACTAAAAATATTTTCAATATATGTACTTACAAATTTTCCCCCGTGTCTGTACTTGCTTTTTGCAAGAATATTTTAGCATTGGTAAATTCGGTTTCATACTGGGGAAGAGTTCTAGCATCACCAGGTTGCTCTTCAGCTTCTTCTATTTCGAAATCAGTAATCATATTTTTGTTAGTTATTTTAAATATAAATTAATAACTGTCTATTTTGACTTTTGAGGGTTTACGATGACAGAATTATTTACATTTTTAAGATAGTTATCATATAGAACCTAGAACTAATTTTGAAAATACAAATTAATCAAATTATTTTGTTTTGATACTTGGTTATGCAAAAATTCTTCTAATACTTTAATTTCATCTACCTTATTCTTAATAACAATTCAGATCTTTATTACACATTTATCGTGGAGCCCGCTAGGAAGAAGAAAGAGAGGCAGACCCCGAAGATCTTTCAGAGATGAGGTGGACGAAGCAATGAGTAGAAGAAACCTACAAGAAGCGGACTGGCTAAACAGGAAAAATTGGAGAAAACGGTTGAGTGAAGGAATACAGTGAAAACTGTGGAAATCCTTGTATATATATATATATATATAGATATATATATATATATATATATATATATATATATATATATATATATATATATATATATATATATATATATATATATGAGGTATGTAACGGCTTTATTAGAGGTCGACGCTCTGATCAAAAGAGATCGATTTTTTTCCGTCGAGTTGATACCATTTTCTTTAACATTGATTTCGCGCGCGTACCTAACATTGAAAATCACTGGAAAAAATTTCTTGGAACAAAAGGCAACAGTTGCAGATTCTGACGAGTTGGAGACAATTCTTTACTCCGACAATTGCGGTGGGCAAGGAAAGAACAACTTTGTTATTACAATATTGTTGTATGCTGTCATTACTTTCAAGATAAAGACCATCGCACATAAATTTTTTGTTGTGGGTCACGGACAAAATGAAGGAGACTGCACAACAAAAAGCGGTAGTCCTTTTAGAGTGAATGAATTGGATCATACTGAATTTGTTGACCTTAAACAATTAACAAAGAATATGCTAACACCTTTCAATAAAAAAAAAACGATGGTAAAAGCTTTAATTTTATTTCTATATCTACAATTTTGGTCGAAAAAGGGCATCCCGAGACGTTCTTTTATAAAACTTCGTACAGCCAAGCTACATTTAAATTTAAGGTCGTGGCATATTATCGTGTACGTTGCGTTTCCAGCACATAGCGTTTAGTTTTCGAAAAATATAATTTAAATGGTTTTAAATATGAACAACGCACACTGTCCGGAACATAGCGTTTCAGGCACTTAACGCTTCCGTTCAGTATATTCGAAAACACTATTTTACTGATGCCGACGGCTACGTAACGAGTCGTAACCGGTTGGTAAGGATAATGTGCATTAGATATCCGTCGTTCTCTCCTTGTTGTTTATTTAGGAATTTGTTTGATTTTGATACAGAGTATTTTAAAAAATAATTTTCTAGGCTATTTTGTCATTTATGCATGTGTTTTTATTGCTTTGTGACAATTAATCACGGAAGTGATAAACAATTAGGACTTTTGTACAAGTGATACCTCTTCTTTTTAAAAATACTTTTTGGTTTGATATTTATGGCTTCGTTAAATGTAGTACATATTTTGTTTTTTAACTGAAGGTGAAATTAAATTTAAAACATATTTAAACTGAATCCTATTCATTCTAAAATAATTGTTAAACCTATTAATTATTATTAAATTCCTAATTATTTATCACTTCCGTGATTAATTGTCACAAAGCAATAAAAACACATGCATAAATGACAAAATAGCCTCGAAAATTATTTTTTTAATTACTCTATATCAAAATCAAACAAAGACCTAAATAAACAACAAGGGGAAAACTACGGGTATCTAATTAACATTATCCTTACAAACCGGTTACGACTCGTTACGCAGCCGTCGGCATCAGTAAAATATTGTTTTCGAATATACTGAACGGAAGCGTTAAGTGCCTAAAACGCTATGTTCCGGACAGTGTGCGTTGTTCATATTTAAAACCATTTAAATTATATTTTTCGAAAACTAAACGCTATGTGCTGAAAACGCAACGTGCACGATAATATGCCACGACCTTTAGTATTCGCACAGCACGTCACACTAAGAGACAATCATTATCATTTATAGCAAACCATGAATTGACATCTGCATATCAACAGCCGTTGCCAGTTTCTACGCGGAAGTTCGAGGATCTGCAATGCTTTGTTTTAAATAAATCTATTCCTTATGTCCATTTTAGTTTCTTCCAACAATTGCGAAAAAAATTAATTGTATTTCTAATGATTTTTTAATTATTGCAGATAATAAAATTTCCAGTTAATATGATTATTTACATGCCGTGTGACTTTTGTATTTTTTCATTAAAATGAAAAAACGGGTGAGGCAGGTAGAAGTTATACTTCTATATACGCGTTCGCTGTTACAAATATATATGGGAGTCAATCTGCACAATAATTACATTTGTAATGCTATAGGTAAGAGAGAGCAGAAAGATAAACCGAATTAGGTATATAGGTGTATGGTGCATCGTTTGCTGTCTATAAACAACATTTGGATTGTAATAGTAGTATAGTAAATGAAGGATTGAATCAATATTTTGATGAAAATGTATATTTTTATTTTCATATATGTATGAAAGGAATTGAATGCCATAAAAATGTTTTACTCATACTACTCTGCAGTAAAATTCATTGCTTATTTTGTTAAAAATATAAAAATACAATACAATACACTGCCATGCGCAAGCACAGCCGCCATGTTTAAACAATAGTTTAGTACTGTTTTGATCAACAATGGCTGGGAATGCAGTATTCTTTACAATTAAATCAATTATTAGAAAAAATGGTTGATGGTGATCCACTTATTTATATTTCCGTTAAAGCCCATAATTGTACGTAATTAAAAATGTGGCTCAAATGTCATGGACGTCCACAAAAAGGAAAAAGAAAAATGAACTAATTGAAAGGTTAGTCATTATTACTTGTTTACTATATAAATAATATCTATAATTTTTTTTTGTAATTATTGATGTCAATCAATTTTCATTACTTACCGAAATATATTAATTAACAAAAATATTTACTATTTTCCACTGTCGAAGTCGAAACGTCAAATAAATTTAATTTTAAAGTAA
The DNA here is from genome assembly GCF_040954645.1 of Diabrotica undecimpunctata. Classification (NCBI taxonomy): domain Eukaryota; kingdom Metazoa; phylum Arthropoda; class Insecta; order Coleoptera; family Chrysomelidae; genus Diabrotica; species Diabrotica undecimpunctata. Next base: position 136,873,529 of record NC_092804.1, on the reverse strand, counting down.
AATTCTTGCTTATTTCTGGCTTATATTTAATGATTTACAGAACGTTATGCAACGACTTAATGAATGATATCATGAATACGGACTAAGCATGAATCTGAAAAAAAAACTAAATGCATAATCATAACTAAATCAGCAGATACAAACATCCAATTAATTGTTGAGGATACTGTAGTTGAGAATGGGGATATCTTAGATAGATTCTCCGTCTTTTATATGGCGTGGAGTCATGGACCTTAACTGAAGCATCACTGAAGAGACTCGAAGCATTTGAGATGTGGTACTATAGACGCATGTTCAGGATTTCTTGGATAGACAGAGTTACCAACGAAGAAGTACTACATAGAATGGGTAAAGAGTGCGAACTAGTCATAACCATAAAACGTCGCAAACTAGAATATCTGGGCCATTTAGATTAGATTAGATTAAGAGAGGTGGCCTTTCGGCCTATTCCACTGCGACCTTTTCAGATCTATTGTGGTCCTCTAGTCCTAGATAACATTCTCTAGCCTGACCCTTTTTATAAAGTCTAGTAGCTTCGAGACGGTACCTTCCATGTAGCTATTTGCAGGTGGATTTTCTTCTCCTAATGCAAAGAACCGCACATTTGCCAGACTGTCACACTGACATAAAATGTGCTCTGCTGTTTCTTCTTCGAGGTGACAGAATCTGCACAGGTCATCATCTGATAATCCCATCAGCTTCAAGTGCCTATTCAGCTTACAGTGCCCTGTTAGAAGACCTACTATGACCTTGACTGTTTTCCTGTCTTTGCTTATGAGGTCTGCTGTAAATTTTGGCGAATGTTCTGTAATGAACTGTTTAGCCTGTCTTTGTCCTGGTGAATTCCTCCACCATTCCAGAGATTTGCGAGCTACCCACTTCCTTGTAGCCGTTCTTGTTACTGATTTAGCAACTCCGCAGAAGGGTTCCGGTCCAATGAATGGCAATGATGAGCCTTGTTTGGCCATTTCATCTGCTTTTTCATTGCCCTTATGACCCTCTTGCCCCGGTACCCAGGCTACCGTAACCTTGCTACGGTCTCCTAGTTTATTTAGGGCACACACGCAATCCCATACTAGCTTAGAATTGACCTCTACAGAATTGAGTGCCTTAAGCGCTGCCTGACTATCTGTGAAGATGGTAACTGAACAGAACGTTCTTTTCTGCCTTTCTATTTCTTCCACGCAGTGATGGATTGCAGTTATTTCCGCCTGGAAAACTGTCACATCCTTAGATAGACTTACCGGGAAATCTATCCCTTGATTTGTCCCTACTATGCTGGCTCCCACACCCTCCGATGTTTTTGAGCCATCCGTGTACCAGGTAGCAGCAGCTTGTATGGGTACACCTTTATTCCAGTCTTCCCTGCCTGGTATCTTAATTGTGAACTTACTGTTAAAGCTATATCTCGTAACTGTTGCATCGATAGGTTTCCCCATCACAATATCGGCTTTTAGCTCCTCGATTAGCTTTCTGTTGTCAGTACCATGCATCTGGCTTATATGTCGCTGACTATGGATTAATCTGTGCATCACGGATCTGGCTTCGCCCTGTCTAAAGATATGAAGTGGTGGTAGATTCAACAGGACTTCCAGCGATGCAGTAGGAGTTGTTTTTAAGGCCCCCGTAATACACAAGCATGCTAGCCTTTGTGTATTACCTAGCAGCCTTATTGCTCCCACTTGCTGTGTCTTTGTCCACCACGTCACCGAGCCATAGGTTATCATGGGTCTAATAACCCTTGTATATAACCATAGAGTCATTTTGGGGTTAAGTCCCCAATTCTTACCGCACATTCTTCTACATCTGCCCAAGGACATAGTAGCTTTCTGTGTGGTTTTTAGAATGTGAATATTCCATGTAAGTCTATGATCAAAATATACCCCAAGGTATTTTGTTTCTTTGGCAAATGAAATCTCTGTTCTTCCCAGCACCGGTGGTTTTAGGCCTTGTAGTGCTGTTTTTTTGGTGAAGTTGACAATTTGTGTTTTCTGAGCATTGACTATCAGTCTCTCTTGTTTACACCAGTCGTCAACTATATTTAGGGCTGCTTGCATTCTCTCAGATACTACCCGAGCAAACCTGCCCCTGACAACGATTGCTATATCGTCAGCATATCCTAGACAATAAAAGCCTTCTGTGGACAGATTTCTGAGGAGATCATCTACCAAGGTTGCCCAAAGTAGAGGGGACAGAACTCCTCCTTGTGGACAGCCTCCACCTACTTTTGCTTTGATGGTTGCTTTACCCAGAGTGGATATTACTGTCCTATTTTCCAGGGATGCCCTTATCCATCTGCATATTACAGCAGGTGCGCCTCGTCTACTCATAGCCCCTATCAAAGAGCTGGTGGTAACATTATTAAATGCCCCTCATATATCTAAAAAAGCGGCCATTGCTATCTCTTTGTCTTCCATTGACTTTGAGATAAGCCTATTTAGATCATCCAACGCAGAGTCCGTAGATTTACCAGGTTGGTATGCATATTGACGATTGCTTAGAGGATTATCTTTTAGCACTTCGTCTCTGATGTACCTATCAAGAAGCCTTTCCAGCGTTTTTAATAGAAAAGAAGATAGGCTTATCGGTCTATATGACTTTGGTGTTAGATCTGATACTTTACCTACCTTAGGCAATCTGGGCCACATAATGAGCAATGAACAACGATACAACCTACTTCGAACCATACTTCAAGTTAAAGTGCATGGGAAAAGAGGTCCAGGACGAAGAAGAATATCCTGGCTGTATAACCTGCGAAAATGGTTTAACTTAACCACTACCGGACTTTTCAGGGCAGCAGTCAACAAAGTCAGAATAGCCATGTTAGTGTCCAACATCCGTAACGGATAGGCACCATAAGAAGAAGAGGATACCTACAAATACTTGGAATCATGGGTAACATCAAATGCAGGCCAAAGCAAAGAAATTAATTTTTTAAGTAAAGGAATTTTTTTAAATAACAATTTTTGTGATACATGGTATACAGCGAACTACAGGAATTTAGTTTCCTTGTGAATTTTAATTTGACGGTATGGTTAACTTGACTCCCCAGTACATGCCTTTAGACACTAAAATATGCATTTTGAAGCTAGATATTTGGTTTATTTCCCAATGCATAATATCAAGTCTTCCCTACTTTTTGTAAGATTAAAACTCCAGGAAATGTTCCAGTTAACCTCAAGAACACCTTCCAACTAAAAATTTTAAAAAAGAAGATTTGTAACCATTATAGCAAGCTTAACTATATAGATTGTAAACTTAATCTAACGATTGACTCTACTTCATTTCGTGGGCTTTGATAACTTAAATAACTTTCTCGAAGTGTATAACGTGTAAAGTAATATACACATATAAATATAAAGTTTGTTTTATTGAAAAAATTATTGTTGAAATGAAAAATACACTTTTAAGGTCGGTAAGATAAACACAAATCATTAAGATCATTGTTAAAACTAGCATGTTTTTAAACCGAGACGAGGTATTCACGTTTATACATACAGACAACTGTTTAATAATAACATCTGGTTTAAAAATGCTTCCTCTTCAATTTCGGAAAATTTCAAAGCCTGGGGAACCTTCTTAAAAAACATTCCTACGTAGCCGTTATCTTGATGATAGAGAACTTTAGTAACGTAGAGCATGAAAGATTGCTTGGTCTTGCCATACACTAAGAAATCTCCACGGTTAACGCAAGTGTTCGTTTCTTCATCAGATGACAACACTAGCTCCTTGTTACTTTCTTGGAGAGAGTTTTTTGAAGTACTAGATTCTCCTTTTAGCTTTTTAGTGCGATTTTAAATTTCTTTTGAGGGATTCAGTTCTATATTCTGAACTCCTGATGGTCCTGCTTTAGGTTCAAACTCTTCTTCTTCTTCTAAATCTGTCGCCGCAACACTTTTTCCCGGTTCGACATTCATTTTTGTTTCCTTTTTTGTCTCTGTGTATCTGACTGTTTTAATGTCCTCAAAAGTTCTTTAAAAGTGTCATTAATCGCTTCCACTCGAACAGAACCTGACAAGGGTGTTTGTGTTCCAGAGTGTCTGGTATTATCATTATCTGAGTTCAACAGCATTCTTAGGACTTTGGTGCGATCCAAAGGCCCCACGATGCCCCATTTTTGAAACCCTGATTTGGCATCAACCAGCTTCGTTAATAGGGAAACTTATCTTTAGCTACTGTGTATTCATTCCTGCCTGATCCTGTTTTGCATTCCTCAACTATTTTGCGAAACATAATCTTCATAGGCGTGAAGAATGCCACATCGAGGGGCTGAGTAAGGTGAGTGGGATTACTTGGTAAAAATATGAACTTGATGCTTTTTTCTTGGCACAATTGGATTAAATCGATTGACATTGAAGTGAGACGACAAGTTGTCCCCAATCAAGTATTGTTTCCCTTCTAGGCACTTGAAAAAGGGAATTGCAATGGACTGAACCCAGTCACTGAAACAAAAACTATTAAACCAACCTGACTTGGTACGATTAAAAGGGAAGTTTTTTGGACCTTTCTCCTTCCAACTGTCGTATAAATGTTAAGCCTTATATACAACATAAGGTGATAATATTTTACCCTCTACACTAGCAGCAAACATTCCGGAAGTCGACGCTTTTGATAAGTTGACAACTCATCAAAAGTTCTGGGTACTTGCAAACAAGTCTAAAAATCATTTTTAGTTTTTCTGGGTCGTCACTAAGATTTGTCTCATCATAGTTGATGTGACTTACTGGAACTTCTTCAGGTTCTCTTTCTAACTCGTCGAAATACTTATTAATTATCTCAGGGGACACAGCTGCCCTTGACCTTTTGATGTTCTGACACATTCTGTTTGGACGTGATTGTTTGTACCGAGTAAGAAACAAATACACCCAATCCCGACCAGGAGTGTTGTTCTTGAACTTGGAAATAACTTTGCCCTGGCGCTCCAAATATTTTCGTTCGCTTAACCATAAGGTCAGAGAATCTATTGGGTATCCCCAGTCAGCACAAACTGCTAGTCTGTCAACGAGAACTAACTCTTCATCATATCTTCATCAAGAGAGGTCTGACCTCCTTTTTGCTTTGTATTAACATTTTTTATATATCTGTGTAAGACCGTAGTAGGTATACTGTGTAAGACCGTAGTAGGTATACTGTGTAAGACCGTACTTAAGGGAACACTGTCTGTAAAGATAAACAAAAGTAATTTCTAATGTGTGGGGTGAATGGGAACACGGTAAATATTATGTTCCTATTCATTCCACATATCTCAAATTTATGACGTGAGCAATAAAACTTGTTTTTAACAAAAAACGTTAAGATATGAATCAAAACACAATCATGTTAGATCGTTGTAAAGGTTAAAATTAAAAGATTACTCGTAAATCTATTTTGACAGAGATTTTGTACTTACCGAGAAAATTTTTATGACAAGAAATAACCTCAAAATTAATAACTTTGTTTGCACGCCGAAAACATAGGAACCAATGATGCCAACAACAAAAACCTAAATTATCCAAAGCCATATCACATTAGCCAACCTGCAAAACTTAAATACCCCGACGATAATAATATATATGTTTGGGAAGATTATTGTTATTATTTAGTGAAGTTTTGTTCCTATTCACCCCATTTTACGGTACGAATTCAGGGGGAACTGTCTGAACCCTTTAAAACTAATAATGGGCTGCGCCAGGGAGATCCTCTCTTCTGTATACTGTTCAATCCGGCTCTGGAAAAAGTAATACGTATGTCACAAATCACAACCACTGGTTTAATATATAATAAATCAGTGCAAATCCTGGCCTATGCTGATGATATCAATATTGTTGGAAGAACAGAAAACGTTGTACGAGAGGCGTATGTAGCATTAAAAGAATCAGCTACAAAAATGGGTTTAATAATAAACGCCAACAAAACGAAGTATATGAAAGTAACCACGCAACCACAAATTCGATGACCACTCGTTATAGAAAACGACGTCATCGAAGCAGTGAACGAATTTGTATACCTGGGAGTGCGCCTTAACACTGATAGTAATACTACCGCAGAGATAAACCGCAGAATTTGCACGGCCAATAGATGCTATTTGGGCTCAGTCTTCTCCTTAAATCCACAATTATATCGACAAATACAAAAATAAAACTCCACAAAACAATAATACGCCCAGTCCTAACATAGGGTTCAGAGACTCTAACAAAACATAATAAAAACATGTTAGGATGTTTCGAAAGAACAATACTAAGGCGAATCTATGGAACAGCGAAGGAAAATGGAGTGTGGAGAAGACGATACAACTTCGAACTTTATAGAATATACCAGGAACCTGATATCGCAAAACATATTAAGATAGGGCGTCTGAGGTGGGTAGGACATGTAATGCGGATGGAACAAAATGACCCAGCTAGAAAAACGCTCCTTGATAGACCCATTGGTCAGAAAAGAAGAGGAAGATCCAGAACAAGGTTCCTTGATAACATCGATGAAGACATGAGAAATATGGGAATACATGCTTGGCGAAGAAAGGCGATGGATAGGGACAACTGGAGAGAAATTCTTTAGGAGGCTATGACCCATGCAGGGTTGTAAAGCTAGAATGATGATGATGATGGTATAAGTTTAATAATTATTACGAGAGTAAAACTTTCTAATGATATAAACGGTATAGAGTTTGTATTAAGAGATACCATGTTGTAGTGATATGTTATGTTGTTATTATGGAAAAATTGGCAAGAACTGGTAGGTGGAAGATCCAAGATGTAGATGTTCCAAAAACTCGTACAAGGACTGAACCTTACTGGGGATCGTTTTTCAGTTTTCTTGCTTTATTTTCTTTTTTCGCCCAAAAGAACTTGGAATCTTCTTTTCTTCTCTTTATACCGTATTATAAGTTGCTGTGAGTTCTATAAATGCCATATATACTGAAAGTAACAGTAATGAGGTCAGTCAGAAACTGCCATAACTATTATTATCGTTTAGTTTACCACCTTTCAGTTATTTGTTGTTATTAAAGGCATGGATTGTGGTTAAATGAAGAAGTTCCTCAGAAGATAAACCTTCCGTAAAGAAATATCGTTTAGTTCATGGATTAAGTCTTCATCTTTGAAATTTCGTTTAGAGGGTTTATTATTAAAAATGTTAAAAAATAATCTTGTGCCAAATCATATTAGGTATATAAAAAGATCCGACCGGTATACTATACTGAAATATCTCTCATACTAATTAATAGTAAACAAGAATCGAAAATCATTATTTATGAATACGTTTCTTTTGGCAAATGAAAATGTCTTAAATGCAAATATTGCACGCTGCTTGCACCTTTTCATTACTTCTAATTGTATATTAGAGCACTTTTTAAACAATCTGTATAAGTGATTGACAATCAACTTGAACTGAAATCTCTGCCAAGGATATGAAGGACAGAGCACATTCACGCGTTGTATAAAAGCTTTTCAATAAGCAATTTTTCTTCATTTCAGATAATTACATATTTATATTGCATTGTTCCGGATTTGTGTGTAAAAACAAATGCTCTCGCGATGTTCGGAATTATCAATTTGAATTTACTTACGTTATTAATATGTTTTATCAGTTCGATTGTGTGTTCCCGGGAAAATGAAATTTTACAGATTTTTCCGCCAATTCCTGTCGCGGTGTCTAAAAGTTCAAACTCTGTGTGTAAAGAAGAAAGTGATAGATATATGGATAACTTAAAAAATTTTACATTATGGGCACATGAAAGTAAGTAGAGAAATCTAATTTTTTTAAAAATTTTGTGGATTGTTCGTTGATATAACATATACTTTTAAACTTCTAAAATATACAATACAAATATACAAATAAATACATACATATAATATAAATACAAAATATACAAAATAAAAAAATGAGAAAAACGTCACCGTCCGAGACAGAAAGGAAATAAGCGAGGCCTTTGAAACATTCTACACTAAATTATACTCGGCAAATACACAACCACAACAACTCAGGCTCAGAAGAAATCCGGGACATAACCGACTATGAAATAAGGCCCTAAATCAACTAAAAACGAATAAATGTCCGAGAGAGGATAAAATTACAGTCGAAATGTTAAAAATTGGTGGAGGAAAAATAGAAGAGGTATTAAATATTTTATTTAATAAAGTAATTGATGAAGGAAAGATTCCTCAAGAATGGTACAACTCCAAAGTCATTTTACTATTCAAGAAAGGAGACAAAGCAAACATCGAGAATTACCGACCAATATCCTTGCTCTCACATCTGTATAAATTACTAACTAAAATCATAACCAACCGCCTAACACATAAGCTCGATTTATATCAACCTATCGAGCAGGCTGGATTCAGAAAACATTTTAGTACCATAGACCACTTGCACACCGTAAAAACACTGATAGAAAAATGCACCGAGTATAATGTTCCAATTCATATCGCGTTCGTCGACTTCTATAAAGCATTCCATTCCATCGAATTATGGGCAGTGCTTAAATCTCTAGAAAATGCACGTATAGATTCAAGATACACTAACATAATTAAAAACATATATGAAAATGCCACCATGCAGATAAAGCTGGACGAAAGCACAAAAACTAATCCCATAAAACTACAACGGGGAGTAAGACAAGGAGACACCATCTCCCCCAAACTATTTACCCTTGCTCTAGAAGACATTTTTAAGAAACTAGAATGAAACAATAAGGGTATCAACGTCGACGGATCATACTTAAACCACTTGCGATTCGCAGATGACATAGTTTTAATATCCGATAATATCCAAGAACTAAATGATATGTTACGACAATTAAATGCAGTTTCAGGAGCGGTAGGCTTAAAAATGAACTACAGCAAAACAAAAATACTGAGCCGAGACCAGACAAATATAACAATACAAAATCATACCATAGAAAATGTTGAACATTATGTATATCTAGGTCATGTTATCAAACTAGGAAAACCAAATCAAGATGCTGAAATTAAAAGAAGAACACAACTGGCATGGGGCGCTTTCGGCAAATTAGCATATATCTTGAAAAACACCTCCATTCCTGTAAACTTAAAAAAAAGGTGTATAACACATGCATACTACCAGTTTGTACTTACGGCTTGGAGACAGTAGCCCTTACCAAAAAATCTGCTAAAAATTAGAAACAACGCAAAGAGCAATGGAACTAATCATGCTTGGAATATCACTAAGAGACAAGATTAGAAACAAGGAGATAAGATGTAGAACGAATATTAGGTATATTGTGGAAGAAATTACAAAAATGAAATGGCGCTGGGCAGGTCACGTAGCCCGATATTATGACAACAGGTGGACACGGAGAATTCTAGAATGGAGACCACGGACGACAACAAGAAGCATGGAAAGGCCTCAAAAAAGATGGGTAGATGACATAAGAACAGTGGCAGGCAAACAGTGGCAGATGGAAGCAATTGGGAGAGACCTACATTCAGGAGTGGATGGAAAATGGTTGACAAAGAAGAGAAGAAAATATACATCTATTTTTACTGCCGAACTTTATGCTATTGGACGATAGGCTGCCGACTTGGCAAACAGCGTTTGGTTATCTCGCCAGTAGACTATCCAGATGGCCTGGCCCCCAAGCCCGTACCTAGCGGTGCACGGCCTCAATGCTCAATACTTGCAGTTGCTTTATCTGGTATACCTGTGAAAAAAAATTTTGTCCTCTTTTGGATAACCTAAAGCTCAGAAAATAGTTGATTCAATGGTGTGAAGTTGTAGTAGTAGAGGGTGAGGCATGCATTTCTAGGTGTAAAGTGCTCTCACATAAATCGAGTAATTGTTTTTGGATTTTTCCTCTAAACCTACGTATCATATTTTATTACCTAACCTATTCTAACTATTTCACTTGCCAGGTCCAGTACCATATTAAACTATTACCATAACTATCTTCTCATGTTTCTCTATTTTCGGCTTGATACTCATGTAATTAGTGTATGGATCTTCTATATATTGTCGGTCTGTTTTGATCGTAGTTAGTCAAGATTCTTAGACTTTTATTCGGATGGTTTCTTAGATTCCATACGGTTTTCATTCATTTTATCTAGGATCCTTACTTTTTTGGTTTCTCTGTCTACGAACCTTTCAGTGACGAGAGAACACAAAGCGGAGAAAATGCAGATTGATTCCTTGCGAATAATTCACACCCTGAGTATATATAGTTCAAATAGCGATTTTGTTAAATATAGGTGGCCTTTCAATTGATCATAGAGCTTTTGCTGAAGTGTAAACTTTATATATACATATATATATATATATATATATATATATATATATATATATATATATGTATATATATATATATATATATATATATATATATATATGTTGACGAAAAAAATATGTTGATTATTCAAACAACCACGAAATGTACAAAACTTGACGATAGGAAGAGCACCAATATAAATACCTAAGAATGTGGTTAACGTGCGATGGAGATCAAATAAAAGAAATTTGATCTAGGATAAGAATTAAAAGAAATACATTCATAAAACTGAAAAAACTTCTTTGCAATAGTCACCTTAACAAAGAAATTCGTGCAAAAATCCTACGATGCTATTAATCTTTTCCACATTTCTATATACATGGACAATAAAACAATATCAAATCATAGAACTAATCTTCATTGAAATGCTGTGGTATATGAGAACGTATGTACGGATAAAATAACGAGGAAACAGATATATTCATTAATTAGGTTAATTATGCAAGAGAAATACAGGAAGAAGCAAACTATCCTGGTCGAGAAATTTATGAGAAGAGTTTGATTGAACTTCAGTAGAATTCTTTAGAAATGCGGCTAATAAAGATATAATAGCAATGATGATCTTTCAACTCCCAATAGGAGAGAGAAATCAAACAAGACAAGAATAGTGTCGTGCCAAAAAACACAATAAATACTTAAAAAGTTTTTTATTTTCTAATTTTTTTTTAGCAAATATGATTTTATTTTTATTACCTGACATCGTATGTAAATAGCCCACTACTAAAAATTTCATTTTTAGTACGAAGTACATTTTTAGTACGTAGTATTACATTTTTTTTTGAACGAAAACTGAATTTTGTTTACAAATTTTAATTTATTATTTCAGTGTGGGATGCCACGGCCAAATCAGCTGCAGGTGTTTTGCGGGGAAACGTTTATCAAATGGGACATTTCGATCAATGTTTAACTGCAAAGGCTCCATTTCCAACTCAATATTGTCTTGCCATCATTACGGCCTCTATACCAAAACCTAAAGAAAGACGTGACCCGTTATCTTTGCAATTTGATCCTTACACAACAGTTTTTCAAAGGCTTTATGTAAGTATCGCTATTATAGTTAACTAATTTTTGTTAGTATGCATAATATTTATTCTGGTTTATTTAAGAATAATTCTGTTCAGACTAAACTCTAATTGTAAAAGCCAATTCTTCCTAAAAATAAATTTTTCTGTCTAATTTAGACCAACAACTTAAACAACTACTATTTTAATGAGAATAAGTCACAATTTAAAATTAAAATAAGTTTATTGACGTTTCAATTTCCACTTCAAAAATCGTTTTCAAAATACAAACATTAATAAATTTATGAAACTCAGCTAGGACCGAAAAAATCCAAGCGAGCGAGCATGAGCGACACAGTAAGGAAAAGTTTTAAGTACATAAATATACAAAATACACTTTTTAAATGCGAAGAGAATTTTACATGACCAAAATAGCGTAAAAATAAACATCTTAAACTATACTGACGATACTGAAGTAACTATAGAAGTCTCTAAACCGGGACGACTGATTTTTTGCTTAAGATAAATTTTCAAAAACCAACTAGATGGTAATATTAAAAACAAAATATTTCAATTTTTAATAAAAAATTAGTTAATTAGTTAAGAAGTTTTCCACTCACAAAGACCAGTCTTTTTCGGTTTTCTCAGTGCTCGAGCCATTTGTATAATATATTACCGTGTCCCTTGACAATGGATTCATACATCCATCGTGTTTGTTTTGGATCGATACACCAAGCACTACCAATACTTGTTTTGCATTGCATCAAAATAGCTACGAAATTGCAAATCCAGGTTACCACAGGTAGTTTCTATGATAGTTTTCTAGTTATCACTTCTCCCAGATATCCCACTTAAGTATGTAACAGGATTATTTGACCCTCTAGGGCTCCAACTGGAATTTCCGCTTCCATGTAAAAAGTAGTTGTTCAGGTTTGGTGTATTATCTTTTATTATCTTTATTATATCTATTATCTTGTATATTATCTTATATTTATTATCTTGTTTATTATCTATAACAATAAGATAATCGAGGAGCGAATAGACTCTAGTAGAGTAGACGTGACTTCGAACTGTTTTCCTCGGGTCTCGGGTGTAGGAGGACCTACCAAGCCCCCTATATACTGTTCAATGAAAGTTCATGTAAGCTTTGCTCCAGCTGAATGCCTTTATATATCTCCAAATGTTTGGAAGATCTGCGGAAATCTGTTGTTCAAACCTTCGATGCCATCATCCTTTTATGGAATTGTTTGTTTTTGGTAAACTTTCTTGGACCCCATCATAAAAATTCCACAGATCATGTGCAAATAAGGGCAAACGACGCTGTCTACCTCTTTGTGGACGCCCGATCCAGGTATCTTTAAAATAATCAATTACTGACTGGGCTTCTGCTGGCAACACATCTTGCTCGCAAATCGTTTCAAATGCCTCCACTACGTCTGCAGTAGGAACGAATTCTAAGATCGCCAATAATCGGAGATTTAAAGAAAAATCTTAATTGGATATTGTGACATATTTGTGACTGGATTCTGTCATATTTGTGACTGGATTCTTCTAAAGAGACATTGAGTGAAATGGAAAAAGCCCCCACGATGTCTTGAGTCGGGATAATCTTGTCTTATAGCACTTATCATACCGCTCTTAAAATCTATCGTATTAATATATAGAAAATACATATAAAGATCAAATATATATTAGAATAATAAACAAATAATAATAATTAACGATATAGCTAGGTCGAACCCAATCTAAGCAGTAATAACTATTTAAATAGCACGTAAGTTACCGTATTATTATACGGAAATACATGTAAAGCAATAACTATTTAAATATATTTTTCGGTCAATTCTCTTTTCGTTTTTTGTTTTTCTGCCAATTGTCTATTCGAGCAATTGTCCATTCGGTCCATTCGTGTTTCGGGGAATTGTATATTCGGAGAATTGCCCATTCGGGGAATTACTTTCGGGGATTTGTCTTTCGGGAAACTGATTTCGGGCAATTGTCCTAGATCCGTTTTCCTCGCACAAAAATTAACCAGTCCTTGAGGGAAGTTATATCTAATTATATCTAATATTATTGTGAAATAATGTATTATTATGCATACTAACATATTTATAAAATTATTATACAAACATATTATTTATGCTTAATACATATGAAGTTATAACTATATTATATTTTAGAAATATGACGATAAATCTCAACAAACTCGAAACGTTATAAAGGTGGGTTGGTGTGTTCCATCGTCTTGTTCTACTAGAGATCTAGAAGAAAATCTTAATGAGTATTTGCTTAGTGTGGATAATAAATTTCAACATCAAAATGTAACTTATAACGCAAAATTTATGGAAGTCTTATGTCACACTAAAGCAGAAAGTCAGTATTTTGATGTAGCAGATATCTGTTTCTGGTAAGTTATTAATAAATATATTGATTAAAAATACTTAAATAAGTATAAAGTAAAAAATGCGTAAATGGTGTTTTCAGTAAGTGTACATTTTTAATGCTGGTCATTCACGTTCCAACTTGCGGTCCCACTTAGTAGTACTACTAGTTGGATATTCGTCTCCACTCACGCTCCGACTTTCTATCCAACTAGCGGTCCAAATTCAGTTCTAGTTTGTTTTCACGACGGTATACATCGCTTAATCAAAAAATGTATCGATTAAACACTACGCAAAATATAATTAGGAGGAGGAAAATGGCAGCATTGTGCTTGTTATCCTTATCATTTGAAAAAAGAAGAAAAATGTTTTTTTCTTCTTTTCATTATTCGTTGATCGTGTGAACTATTGTGACACGAAATTGCTCAATGTCATTGATGAGGATGATTACAAAAATTTCCTCAGAATGGACAACTTTACTTTTTCGCTTTTGCTGGAAAAAGTTGGTCCACTCATTTCCAAAAAAGATACCGTCATGCGTGAATGTGACAGCCTGCTCTGGCTGGCCTCTGCACTTCTGCCAAAAAGCTTAATTCATTGTAGTGCACCCAATCAGGCACGTACACTTGGTCTGCTCCGGTACCAGTTCCACTTTCACTTACTTGAACTTTTTTATATTCTCTAAAGAAGATATAACGTAGAGAGTCAATTTTTTTACGCACAGAAGCTACTTTGGTAGTGTTTTCGTACTTCAACATTACATTCAGCAGGTGTTGTTGGGCTGTTTTTCGCGCATTTCGGTTAGCGTATAAAGCACTACCGCTATCCCACAAACAGAAATTATCTCTGTAAACACCGATAAATTCGGAAATTCCTTCATTGTTCATTACGAAAGGCGTGAAGTAGATACGAAAGTTGGCGTTATAATGAGTTAATAATTGGTCGATATGTATGTTTAAAATTAGGTTTCGTTTCTCTAGTTATTTGTCTAGGGCTGAACTAATTAATTTTTTCGACTCTTGATTTTTATGACCTTTTAAGATGTAAGAAAACATTATAGTTTTTAAGGATTTGTGTAGGTATATTCTATTTTAGAAAGAAATAAAAACTTGTTTTAAACTGGAGCTAAGATTTATTTTGTTGTGTGTGTGTCGTATATTTTTAATAGGAATAATTTTTCGTGCAATTGAAAGTTATTTTCTATTATTTATTTGCGAACTAGGGATCTTTGCTACAACTATGATTTAATTTTCGTTGTTTGTTGATAATTCTTCTGTAGCCAATCCGAAGTGTTGGAAATTTTACCTGTGTGGGACTGTCCGAAACAGATCTAAAGAAAGGAAAATGATTTACCCTAACAAAAAGTAGGTGATGATTAAGAATCGTGTATTTTAATCATTTTCGTGCAATTGAAAGTTTATTTTATATTAATAATTTGCGAACTAGGGATCTTTGCGTAAAGTAATTCATACGTAACACCTGCCGAAGGTCAACTGACCGAGGAAATTTTCGATCCGACCTGTAATCCGACTTCCAACTTCACCATTCACGCTCCGACTTCGTCGCCAGTCGGAAGTCGGACCTTCAAGTCGTCCCACTAGATGTTCCGACTCGTACCACTAGTTGTCCAACTAATCCAACCAGCCCACTCACGGTCCGATTTCAGATCCAACTGCAGAAGTTGGACCACTAGTCGGACTAAAAGTTGGAACGTGAGTGGCCTGTCTAAAGCTCCATTAAGCAATTAAAAGAACTTTCAGATCGACTCTAATTTGTTTTAAATTAAACATTTTAAATATTAATATATTAAACGCCAAGAACTCTTTTAATCATTATTATACTAAAGTAGTTTTATCGAGAAGTGATAGTGTATGTAAACAAAGAGGCGTGGTCTATTGTCTCAGGACTGGACTTGTTTTGTTCTAAATCAGTTGAGTAGCTATTATCTGTTAGAGTTATCGCTCGTTAGTTTTTCTTAACAATTTCTGCATTTCGAACAAGAAGGCATTTCGTTCTAATAAATGAACTATTTGTGTATATAATTATTTGTTTGCTAATTTAAAGTGTATGTAGTAGTTTTTAGTGTTTTCTTAAGACTTTTCAAGATTGTGCGTTGTAATTTGTAATTTAAAATATCCAGTTTAACAGATTCTGTGGAGGAAGTTACCCCAAAAAAGCGATCAAAAATATGTTCTTCAGTAATACGGAAAAATGTGTTATTTATAATGTTTATACATCGACAATCGAATCGCATCCGGAACCGTATTGGTATCGAAAGTAGTGAAACAGACAGCATTTTCTTGTGCAGTAGGTAAAGCTTCAAATAAATATTATAATAAATTATTTGAAAGTTTGACTAGTGTGTGCTTTTAGTCATGACTTCCAGCGAAGAAACACTTTTCTTAACCCATGCTACATTAACCAAACTCAGAGTAGCCCAAAGACGAATGGAACGCTCGCTACTTGGACTCCTCTCAGAGACAGAGTTAGAATCGAAGAAATAAGAAGGACAGGCGTCACAGATGTCATAGAGTACATAGCATGGCTGAAGTAGAACTGGGAGGGCCATGTGGCCAGAATTGTTAACGGGCGGTGGACCAGATAACAGAAGAAGCAAAGCTAGATCACCTACATGGATAGACGATGTCAAAAGAATCGCTGAAAATTGGCTGCAAGAACCTTAAGACCTACAGAATTGGAAGAAATTAGGCCTAGGTTCAACTTTGGACGCAGAAGGCTGGATGATAATGAGGTGAAGCTTCTGTGTATAGAATTGTTAGAAAGCAGAAAAATACCGGAACATTTTCTTCTCTGAAAAAGACTAAACCCAGGAAAACTATATTGGACAAAATTGACGACGCCAATAAATCTGCCATGCGACTAATTGTGCACCATTTTTTTTAACTACATATACACTATACATAAAGTTATTTTAGTTGTTACCGAGAACGAAAGCTTGCCGAATTTTAAAAACAGTACATTTTATAAACTTCTCAAATACTTGATTTTAAATACGTACTGAGGGGCAGAAATAGAATTTAGTTAAATTAAGAGATAATCATTTTGTTAACACGAAATTTATTCAAATCCATAAAAAAAATTCGAGAACAAAATAAAAAAAAAAATATTATTTAGATGAAACATATGTAAATTCGGGACAAAAAAATGCCATGTATGGGTTGACGAAACGGTCAAACTTTCAAGGTAGGTGTTTTTGTCTGGTCTTTCAACTGGTCTTCAAAATTTATCGGGCAAGGACAAAAGACTTATTACTACACAGATTGGAAGTGAAACAGGTTTTTGTAGAAAATGGTTTATGCATGTTAAATCAAAAAACAGCGGCGATTATTATGAAGATATGAACGCTAAAGGTCGTGACATATAATCATGCACGTTGCGTTTCCAGCACATAGCGTTTAGTTTCCGAAAAATATAATTTAAATGGTTTTAAAAATATGAACAACTCACACTGTCCGGAACGTATCGTATAAGACACCTAACGTTTCCGTTCAGTATATTCGAAAACAATATTTTACGGATGCCGACGGCTACGGAACGAGTCAAAACCTGTGGGTACGGATAATGTGAATTAGGGATCCGTCATTATATATTTAAATACAGAATATTAAAAAAATAATTTTCGAGATTTTGTCTTTTATGCATGTGTTTTTATTGCTTTGTGACAATTAATCACGGAAGTGATAAACAATTAGGACTTTTGCACTAAAATGATACCTCTTCTTTTTTAAAAATACTCTTTTGTTTGATATGTATGGCTTCGTTAAATGTAGTATTTTGTTTTTTAACTAAAGGTGTAATTAAATTTAAAATATATTCAAACTGAATCCTATTCATCCTAAAATACTCATAATATTTTTCATCGTCATCAATTAATTCTTTATATAGAGTCCAGTATTCACCTTCCTTTTTCCTTTCTCTTAGAATTGGATGTACTTCAAACCTTCTTTTTACTACAGTTTTTCTTTCTTCATCGTTAAGAAGAAGAGCAATTGCACATAATTTTTGTCGAGAAAAGCGAGATCATGTCTTCACCGAACCAAACTGAAACGTGTTATGTATGAAAATGTGAACGTATAGCTGGACTGAAAACACTACGTGCCGGAAACTATACGTGCAAGATAATATGCCGCGATCTTTAGAGTTTCGAAGGGTGGTTTGAAAGTAAATCGCCCCGTTTAGAAGAAAACTTTATTATAGTTCTTATACTGACTCTTATCATTTCTGAAAAATTGAAAAAGTACCTACTAAGTCATAAAACAAACAGAAAATAATACGCCTATATAATAGTAGACCAATAGCATCAATCTCCCACTCAATCTCAATCCAAAGACTCAGACCCTCATCATACGAAAGCCTTTCTTCCTTACATCAAAGGCTTCACTGACAAAATCGACAAAATTTATAAAATTTCTTGTGCCGACTGCCACCGATCATATATATGCCAAACAAATCGTAGAATCCAGAATAGGATTTATAAACATTCCATTTCTGTTCACAATTCCGATTTAATTTTAGCTCTACATCAACACCATCAACCATAGCCCCTTTCCGCTTCTATAAACCAAGAATTATCCGAGAAGCCATAGAAATTGAAAAAAGACCAAATTGTCTCAATAAAAGAGATGACGACATACGGTTACCTATGACATGAAAACCTTGCATAAAGAAAATATCGTCAAAGAAAGAAAATATAAATCCTACTGTCAGAAATGTTCTCCTCGTCAATTCCCACGCTAACCCCACGCGACCTCTACCCAAACGACGGTATAAATGAACCGTCTTCTATTCCCAGTAGCAGTAATGCATTGGTTCGTGATCAGTGTAATACTGGAGGATGTCGAAAGCTCGGCGCAATGATAATCGACGCGGTTCAACCCAGAAGACCGTTGAGTTTAATATTAATTCTTGTAATAGTATTAATTTTAGCTCGAGGTTTAATTGTACTAACCGCCAGATACCTATAACAGAATTGAATATCTCGGAGTAATGACAAGTAGGATCATAATGAATAATATACTAAACTTTTATGGATACTTCTTTACCTTTAAACGTAAAATCAAGTAAGAGTATTTCGTAATATGATATATGTATATTAATACTTCACCTTCTACTAAGAAAGTAAAGAGTACATTAGATTTTACGATGTAATAAAACTAAAAATGATGAAAAGACGTTTTTAAAAAAACAACGAGTAAAATTATTTATATTAGTAAATAATTAACGTCTCAAACATTTAAAAGAAACTACCAAGGTGATGTGAAGTGTTGTAAGAACAGATATATGTATGTATGTATTAAAAACATAGAGATACCATAACAAATATCAAAAGAAAACAACTAGATTTCGTTGACATTCGAATATGAGTTCGTTTGTCTTGAAATAAAGTTCTACAGAAAAAATTGATCAAATTTAACATAAAAGTGGTTTCAATTTACCACCCCCTAACCGTTTTCTTCATTAGATTGCGTTTTTTGACTTTTTAACTCTTAATAATCACTAATACCCATCGTAAAGACGGTAACATATCCTACCAAATCTGTATTAATAATCAATCCTGTATGTAAAGTATTCCGAAGACAATATATATGCTAATTTATAAAATCAGCATTCCCCGTGGCCTCTCTAACCGGAGTTATCTGTCACTTTTGTGATTTTTGTTATATTGACACCAACAGGATTGGTTTTTCCTGGGTTCTTGAGAAACCTATGAACTAAGTTTCCAGACTCTATGAATTTTTTCTTACTTATCGCGTATATAGAGAGAAGGATAGACAACACAACTTCAAGAAGGAGCTGTCAGATCCTTCAGATCCTGTCACATAAAGTTTTAGACAGTATATACTGAGGGTATATAATGTCTGAAATATATGTATAGAAAAGAAAGACTTAAACATCATCGGAGTATACGGCCCAGAAAATAACAAGCGTTAATCAACAAGGGAAACATTTTATGACAAATTACAACAAGTGATATGGAGGAATCAGTTATTATAATCCATTCTACAGATGTGGAAATACCAGCACCAACACTAAGTAAAAAATGCGATAACATTTTTTAATTATCACAAAACGTCAGGAAATGATGGTATAAATGAAGAATTGATAAAAAAGGAGGAAACGTTTTACGTAAAAAATTGTATGATATTATTCTGAGAACAACAGAAAATGTCTATAGAATGAAATGGATAATAAATGGATAATAATATGCATATATAAGAAGGAAGATAAAAACAATTTTGAAACTATAGAGGCACATCGCTTATTAACGCAGCGTATAAAGTTTTATCAATTATCTTGCTAAAGGGGCTCACTCTGTATTCGGAAGATATTCCAGACGACTACCAATGCGGCTTTTATGCTAGAAGGTCAACAATAGCTTAAATACTTACGCTCCGACAAATATTAGAAAAAAGCTGGGTATTCAACCGAGATGTACACCAAATTTTCGTAGATTTCCAGCAAGCATATGATTTGATAAAAATAAGTAAACTATGGCTAGCAATGCTAGCATAGTCTACTTATCTTAGCTAGCTAAATGGGAATTGGTTGCACAGGTAAAGATAGGAAACAGAACATCGATGCCATTTAGTATAACATCAGGACTTAGACAGGGAGACCGCTTATAACCATTGCTACTTAATTTAGCCTTAGAATATGCAATAAGTAAAATATAGAATATGCATCTGAGCTGACAGGGAGATTTTTGAATTCAGGATCAAAACTATTGTTGGCCTTTGCTAATGATCTAGATGCAGTCGCTCGCAATACAAGAGACATTAGAGAGGTGTTTTCAAAACTCGAGGAGGAAACTCGAGTCGTGAAAAGGTTGAAAAAGCAAGACATAACAATTTTCATGAGTGACTTCAACGCCAAAGTTGGGACCAACAAAACATCATCTGCAGTTGGACCATTTGTTCTAGGAAACCGGAACGATCGTGGAGATACATTGGAGATTTTTGTGGAGGCTAATCAATTAGTAATAATGAACACCTCGTTTAAGCTACACCCAAGGAAACTGTACACTTGAAAATCTTCACAGGATTCTGTGTCAGAATTAAGAAGGTTACAAGTAAGTCGATGAAGAAGTATAATATTAGAAAACTGAAAGATCCCAATGTTCGACTGAAGGTGAGTGAAAACCTCAATACAAAGGTGCTAAAATGCAGAAATGCAGGAACTATAGAAAAAAGTTTGACCATCATACAAGAAACGCTGAGAGAAATAAAAGAACAACACCTGAAGAAATATACAGAGAAACGGAAATCGTGGATGACCGACAAAATACTTTAACTTATGGATCAGAGAAAAAACAAAGAATGTCTTCAAGAATATAGAATACATACCATCTTCAGAAGAAAAATAAGAGAAGCCAAAGAAAAACAAAAAACAGAGCAATGTCAAGAAATAGAGGAGTATCAGAGTCGATATGATAACTTCAATGTTCATCGAAAGGTGAAGAAAATAGCTGGAAAGTTCGGAAAACGCAACAGCGCAAAAATAACAGATGATGAAGGCAATCTTGCCATAACCAAAGAAGATAAAAGAAAGTATGGGAAGAATACTTGGAGAAACTTTTACATGACCTTAAAACAATACAAGAGCCCACCATTGAAGAAAATTCAGGTCTCGAAATCCTACCAGAAAAAATAACGGCAGCTGTCAGACAAATGAAGGGTGGAAAGGCACCGGAACTTGATAAAATTCTTGCAGAACTGCTGAAGCATTAGATGCAGAACAAATAAAATTAATAACTGAAATATTTAATGAAATATACCAGGCAGGAAAAATACCAGTAGAGTCGCTCAAATCGAAGTTCGTACCATTGCCCAAAAAACCAGAAGCAAAAGTTTGTGAAGACTATAAGACCATAATGAGCCACCTGCTGAAGCTGTTTTTAAAAGTCATCCACAAAATAATTTACCGGAAATGCGAGGAACAAATTGCGCCCAATCAGTTTGGATTTGTGAACGCCGTTGGTATGAGGGAAGCTTTATTTAGCGTGCAGGTATTGTTTCAGAAATGTAGAGACGTCAGCTGTAATGTTTTTTTATGCCTGATTGACTACAAGAAGGCTTTAGATAGAGTCAGGCATGAACAAATGATGGAAGTGCTGAAGAGGACAGGGATTGATGGATGAGACTTAAAAATAATAGCTAACCTGTATTGGAATAAATCAGTAGTGCTCCGAATAGGTCGTAAAATAGTTTAAAGACCTGGGGACGATAATTACAGATGATAATCACATAGAAAAAGAGGTCTCAGCAAGAATAGCTGCGAGAAATAGAGCATTATACTCCCTATCGTCATTATTAAGATCTTAGCTGCTAAAAAGAAAATCTAAATTAAGACTGTACAAGTCAATTATTTGCCCAGTTGTAATATATGGAAGTGAAACATGGACTCTACATCAGCGGAAAATAAATAAGCTGGTATTTGAAAGAAAAGTTCTTAGAATGATATTTAGACCTCAAAGAGGTAAATTGACATAAAAGTTGAGAAGGCGCCGTAATGTTGAATTGGTGACTCTGTATGGTACTGAAAACATCGTCAGATATAAAACGCTAACCGAATAAGATGGGCAGGTCATGTGGTAAGATTAGAGGAAGGCAGAGTGCTAAAGACAGTGTTTTTTGAGAGACCAGACGGTAGAAGATTAGTAGGCCGTCCTAGAAAAAGATGAAAGCATGATGTTAAAGCTGATTTATCTAGGATTGGGAGAGAATAATAAAAAATGAAAGCCCAAGATCGTAGAAGATAGAGAGTTAAAGTGGATGCGGCGAAGACTCACCCCGAGTTGTAAAGCCAGTCAAGAAGAAGAAGGAGATGACCACAGGATTGTGATAGGATGCAACACTGCTGACTTAGTAAGCCTTTTCTGATTTTTTCTCATTTTTAAACTTCTTACTGATGAGAATGTAATTAAATTTATTTCAGATTATTCGGCCCTTCTTGTCTTCTTGACAAGAATAGCTAATAGCTTGAGGCAGCTTGAGTAGTCTGTCTCCTCTCTGCTTTCTCTTACCCAACCCGAACTTTCCAATAACTTCTTAACTTCCTTGTCAAATGTAGTCGCCATAATGCACATAACTATGATTTCACGATCTTTTCTTAATTTTAATACATATTGCAATTGTTTGTAAAATGCTTCGATTTCTTCCTCAGACTTTCAGCGGTGGGGACGTATACCTGTATTAAGTTGATTTTACCAATGGTTTGACTGAGGTTAAAGTACAATTAATATATTAAAGTAGGGTACACAATTCACTAAATATTACTTAATTTCTTTATTAAGGAGAATTCCTACTTCATAAAGTAGTTTTTATCAGGACATTTTCCCGAATTTTGCCATCGGGTTTCACTTAGTCCTAATACTTGGGCATTCAGTCTATGCATCTCGAATACAACGTTGTCTAGTTTTTCTGGTTTATAAAGACTTTAATGTTCCAAGTAGTTACTCGAGTATCATTCTTTCGAATGTTGAATGGTTTTTATTTACTAGCTGACGAGGACATTCTTTGCACCGTCACCCCACTAAAAGGGTGCCCCGTACTAACGGACGTATGTGTAGAATTCTCAACCATTTGGTTGCCTTAGGAAAATAGATAGTGCGATAGTTTTCCATTGCTTTCCCCACCGCAGTATTACAGCCTTTTAAACTGTTCTAGCCATGTCTGTAGAATTCCAATAACAAGCCAGTTCAAGATAATTTCTTTTACGCCTTATGTCGGTACTGGTAATATTAAGAGAGGCTGCTATTTATATTTCTGGCCTAACAATATAAAAAACAAGTATTTGTGGTCAAAAATAGCTTTATTACTTTTCAAAATATTTTCCATAAAAATAAATACACTTTTAGATGCGTTTAAACCAATTTTCGAAGCACTTTTTCCACTTAGATTGAGGTAACTCCAAAATAATTTTTTGGAACGGTTTTGAACGCCTTAAATTTCATAAGCGACGAAAATCGTTGACCACGTAATTTATTTTTAATGTGCGGGAATACAAAAAAGTCATTGGGTGCCAAATCAGGATTGTACGAGGATGACCCGTTAATTCGATGTTTTGGCCGGTCAAAAACTCCGTTGTATGTGCTGATATGTGTAAACTTGCATTGTCGTGGTTAGTGTTGCCCAAATGCAAGAACAAGACGAGACTTAGACTCTTGGTCTTGCGCCAATACACCTGGTCTTGGTCTTGGTATTGCACTCCCGGTCTTGGTCTTGGTCTTGCAGCAAGAGTCTTGCAAGTCTCGCAGTTACCCATTAGCCTACTGTTATTTACTAAAACGTTACTTTAGATCTTAAAACAACATAACAGAGTAGGTACATTTTAAGTTTGAATTAACATAGCCGTAATAAAGACCAACCAAATTAATAAATGTCTAAACAACTGACATCGGGTGGAGTTTGAACCCACGATCTAAGCGATCCGTGCCTATGCTCTAACTAACTGAGCTATCTACTGTATCCCACGGGAGTCAATTTGTTTCTTAATAAACGTTTGCATTTAATAAGCCTACATGTGCTAAAACATGATTAAAACACAAAAAAAAACAAATTTTTCAAACCATGAACTTGACTGTATTTTAAGATTAGATGTAAAACAATTGTTACATTAGATTCGAAGGAAAGCTCAATTGGAAATGAAGTTTAGTGATGTCAAAAAATATATCCGTTTTTATCCAATACCCTAAGTACCGAATACCAAACCGAGAATTATATATCGTTACTTCGTTACTTTAAATATTTCGGTATTTTGTTTACACGGTAACCGACATTATCTGTTATTATTATTAATTATAAATATATAAAAATATATAATGTTATGTTATTATTAATTTATTATATTTTTTATAAGCTAAGGTGACATAGTTTTAAAAAGTTTCGATACGATGTTACTGTCGGCATTGCAACGCAAAAAGTTTATTTTATGATTAGAGGAAGTCTGTACAATTAATTTGAGAGCGAAGAAGTTGTCTGCTGGGAAAGAATATACATAATATTTTATTTTTGCCTTGTGATTATGACTTCGGAGTACGTGTCAAATGTCTCAAGTGTTCTTTTAATAAATATTTTGATTCGCTGTGTATTTTTATGGTATTGATCGTAATGCGCACAAGTCCAATTTTCCAAATTTTTGGTACATATTTTTTCGCATCTCATAGAGCCTCTAAGCATATACCCGAACTACTATACTCCCTAAAACAACACTCAGTCATAACTGCAAGACGCAAGAGTCTTGTAGGCTTAGTCTTGTTCTTGCTCAAATCTTGCACGGTCAGTCTTGGTCTTGGTCTTGCTAAAATTAGGCGGTTTGAATCTTGGTCTTGTTCTTACGAAAACGCAAGAACAAGGCTAAGACTGCAAGACCAAGACCGATTTTGGGCAACACTAGTCGTGGTGAAGAATGATTCGTCTGTGCTCATTTTTATTCCGAATTTCACTGAATACTTATGGCAAACAAATATTGTATAACATTTAGAGTTGACCATCTTACGTTTTTGTAACATCTCTGTAGCTACATAACCATTTATACCAAAGAAAGAAGAGACAATTTGTTTCGATGTGCTTCTTCCACGTGACAACTTTTTGTTGGATTTGGTTCATCTTGGAACGGTCGATTGCTGTTTTGTTTCGGGCTCGCATGCATAAATCCATGTTTCTTCACAAGTGTAGGTGTTATACACAGCAGTTGATGCACCGGAATCTCCTTTCTTCAAAATATCCTTGCACCAATTGACACGCTCCTCTTTTTGATCTTGTGACAGATTATCTGTGATTCAATGTGAACAAATCTTTTTCAAACCAAATGATCATGCAATATCTTATTGATGCTTGTCATACTAATGCCCAAAGATGAATCAATCTTAAGGTATGCCACATGACGACCTTACTCTATCAGTACATATACAGCATCGATGGTTTCTGGTATAACAGCCGATTATGGCCGACCTTTACGGATTCGTTCTGAAAAGAGCTTTGTTAGCTCTCTAGAAACTTATGATAAATAATTATCTCACGAAAATGTTCGTGCGCACGGTTTAATTCCATTTTTGGCCGAGACAATTTTTTTTAGCCACTGTTAACAACATAATTATTGTTCATAGTTTAAAATCTTTTGAGTGCACATATGCTTAAAAATATCAAACTTTCCAGTACAAATGTCAGATGTCAGTTGTTATTACTTAGCGTTGCCTAGGACAGAAACATAAATAGCAAGCATCTATGTAATATTAAGATCTAAAAATCATAATATTGATAAAAATAACATCGTTTTATTAGTTTTTACTACACAGTGATTAAATCACATATTGTTTCTAATTGACAATAAATTCCAAGTTATTTCTGTAATAAAAACATAAAATACGTTTTGTATCAACTTACGAAAAAATACTGTATTATGATCATAAGATGAGCGGGAAAAATGGGAATACATTTCGATTCTAATGAGCCGAGATTGTCGAGAGTAGAACTATAGTGTACGTCAAGCTTAATGGCTTCATTTCCATTCTGCGTAAACTTTACTGAGTGTTGTTTGGAACTAGAACTTATATTCTCTAAGCTAGACTTTGAGTAATTAGCCGACAATTTTTTTGATAAAGAGCTAAATAAATTGAAAATAATAAATTTTATAGAAATGTGTGTTAGCTTAGCTAGTCGTTTAAGAGTTTAAAACTTTTAAAGAATGTATAAAGAATTTTATCACATTTAATAAACATCTTGACATTTTATTTTATTTATTACTTGCATATTATTTGTTTATTTTACCATGGATACGGTTACTATAAACACACTTGTTATATCCTAGGGCATAATAAGCAGTCGTTACGGCTTCTAACGCCTTGTCCAAGAAAAAAAAAACAAACGGAAATTTTTTTTGTTTTAAACAATTTTCGAAGGAGTAAATATTATAGAACTAACATTTTCTAATCTTAAAAATGGGAAATATCAGCATTTTCGTTAAAAATTATTGTGGATTTCAAAATGGAATATTTAGTCAACAAGGAATTTATTTGGAGAATACTTTTCATACAAAACTAATTCAATCAGAACGTGAGTTATACATAAAAAGGAACAAAAAATTAACATACAAATTGCTAAAAGTAAGATAATATTATGGTTTCATTTATGTCAGCTATTTTATTTTTTAATTTCCACTGAATAAATATTTTTTACTCTTTGTCGTACAAGGGCTTGGATTGAAGCGGCAATAAATTTTCTCTTGCCTTTGTTGCACTTTGTCGAATATTTTCTGGTAAATCCATAACTAAATATAAATTCAACTGACAACTACATAATCAGCACACATAAAAAAATCAAAAACTGTCATAGACTACTTCAAAAACTTTATTTGTCATAGACTACTAAAAATATGCATACCTATATATTTTGTAGCTGCAGTAAAATCAAAAGTCAAACCATCTTAAATTTAATTTTTATATTATGTAGAGTGAAAAATAAAATCTTGTATGTCCCACTGGTGTTACCGGATGATTACGCCCATCCAGAAGTATCCATCCCTGCTGGCTGAATTATGTTGCTCTCCAGGCGTAATCATCTGAATAATAACTTTGGTGCATAAATAACTATTAAACATTTTATCCTTTTATATAATTATGAAAAACCTAACGCATATTTAATTTTTTAGTTTCCTTGTTATTTTGCTATGTACCATGGTAATAGCAGCTACTATCTACGATTACAGCAAATTATCTCAGTCGAAAGATAAAAAACTGCTTAAAAGTGAGTGAGTATTATATATTTAATTTAATTTATCAAACTTACAGCAAATTTTACATTATATTGACCTTTATTAATTTATACCTCAACAATGTCCGAATTTGAAAATTGACCTAAAAATTATATATATATATATATATAAATATATATATATATATATATATATATATATATATATATATATAAATAAATATATACATATATAAATATATATTATATATATATATATATATATATTTAGGTATATATATTTATATATCTATATATTTATATATTTATATATTTATATATATATATATATATATATATATATAAATAAATATATACATATATAAATATATATTATATATATATATATATATATATATATATTTAGGTATATATATTTATATATCTATATATTTATATATTTATATATTTATATATATATATATATATATATATATATATATATATATATATATATAATATAAAATTAGTATTTCTTGGGTTTAGGTTCAATAAAATATATATTACATGTGGAACTAGATTTTATTTTCCATAGCAATCAACGTTTCGGCAGGAAATCCTTGCCTTTGTCAAGATTCTAAAATGTACATATATTGTAAAATATATATATATATATATATATATATATATATATATATATATATATATATATATATATATATATATATACGACTTACTGAAACGTAAAACGGGACACAGACATTAATGAACTGACAAATAAAAGTTGATATCTGATATCTCATGGTTTACTGTCATTAGTATATAATTATTTTTATATGAGCGTATCATTGATGTTTTCGAAAAAGGTAAAGTGGAGATATGTTATGACTTTAAGGGCTTTTTATGGTGTTATATCTATTATTATTTAAATCAGATTGAAATATATTTTATTTAGGCTTTGTATATCTTTTTTGTCATTTATTGCGTTGGTATTTCTTTTTATTTCTATTGATTCGAATATCTCCCTCTTCTTTTTGTTTTGTTCTGTTTTTAAAATTTTGATGTTATGCTTCTTCTCACTTTCATGTTTTGTGAGCGCAGTGACGTTGTTCTTGTCATATTTGTGAGAACGAATTCTGGATTGAAGCAGTTGACTAGTTTGACCGATATAGACACCTTCACAGTTAATACATGGTATCTCGTAAACAACATGTGATTTTTAAGTTTTGGAGTTTGTGTCTTTAGTTTTCTGAACTATTTATTTAAAAGGTTGTTGCCTTTGTGGGCCACTGTTATATTATGTTTGGCTAAAAGATTTGTTAATTGTTCGGATAAACCTTTTATATATGGAAGAGTTGTGTAATTAGTTTTGATACTGTTGGGTTTGTTGTTATTTGTGTTGTTCTCTAATGTCACAAATAAAAATCCTTATTATAATAAAGATATTTCTAAAATTAAAAACATTCACGTACCAGATACCCATAAATTAATATCTATATAATAATCAAAAATGATACATTTTTGTATTTTTTGTAGTTTCCATATGTTTTGCATGTTTGGAACTTTTTCCTCCATTTCTTAAACGTGGCTCAAGACATTGTCAGCCATTGTCAGCTTTTGTGTTCTGCTAGGGCTGTTTTCACTTCTCTCTCTAGCCGATTTGCCCTGTTTTTGTCCTCCTAGTTTCTTGTCCTTCTAGCTCTCTTTTTGACTCTGTCCTTTTCTCTTATCTTGTCTTTGATTTCCTATATATGTATCTAAACCTTCCCATGTGTATGTCTATTTCTTCTTCAGTAGTACTATTTCTGAGTGCTTCTTGAACGATGTTTTCGAACTCTAGGACTCTTTCTTCTATTTCTTGTGGATTGTTTATCACTGGGACGTTGTTGATTCCAATATTACAAGTCTTTTGTAATTTGTCCACTTTGTTTTCTTTCTTTTTCTTGTTGTTGTGTTGTCTTCTTCCCATGTTCCTATTTCTAGTAGTATGGGGTTGTGGTGTTGTGATCCTTTGTTTAATGTTTTGATCTTGGTCTGTAGTCCTAGATTTTTAACTACTACTATGTCTAGATGGGTGGGTTGAGCATTTCCTGGGAAATGTGTCGGTTCGATGGGCCCTATTACCATTGTGTCTTCATTGTTTGCTAGATATTTGTTCAGTAATCTTCTGTTTTTGTTCGTAGCTCTATCGTTGCAGTTTGGGAATCTCGCATTTAGGTCTCCTATTATTATGGACGGCTCTTTTATATTCAGTAACGAATTCAGATCATCGTCTATTATAGGATCTCGTGGCCTTACCTATGCAGAGGTGATTCTGATATCTTCTTGCCTCATTTGTACTTTAATTGTAGTTGCTTCCATAGTGTTTAGTTGTGGTGTTAGTATTCTGGTGTGTGGAATTCCTTTTCTCACTGGGATAGCAGTGCCTCCTGTTTATGCTGTTCGTCAATTTAGTTTCCTGTATTGCTACGACGTCCATTTCGTGTCTGTTGATTAATTCGTCCAAAACATTTACATTTTTGTTCTTATACCGCCTGGATTCCAGGAGCCTATCTTCAAGTATCCCCTTTTTTCGTACCTTATTTCAGTACTATCTTTATCCCCCCTATCGCTTCATACACCACTTTGGTGACTATTTCTTCCACCATGTGGGTTAGTCCATCTTGCTGTTTTTTGGAAAATAGGATGGTATTTTCTGTTTCTGGTGTTATTGTTGCTTGAGCATATGACTACCCATTTGTTCTTGTTGGATGTTGCACCCTGTTATTGGTTGGTGTTACTTGTACTCTGGGTCTACCCCAGGCAGGTATTTTTGGACATCCTCTAAAACTAGCTGGATGTTGCCCTTGACAGTTGGCACATTTTGCCTTTTGTTCTTGTGAACATCTCATGAAAGTGATTATGCAAAAAAAATTTTACGGAAATATTTTTCCGAACAAACCCGAGCATTTCGTCTTGTCTAATTTGGGTATCGTGTCATGTTGTCTGGTCATTCATTTGTATTGTTTATACTACACTACAGTATATATTATTTTAATAATGTCAAGTTGAAATTTCTTAATACTTTGAACTAACCGCACCACTAAACTTTATCAGTTTAATACCATTTAAGTAATTGGGCTTATATAATGCAGAGTATTCTAATCAAAAAATGTATTATCTTCTCTTACAGAACCACGTTCGTCCAAGTTTATTATGGCTTTTTCGGCAAGAAAAAATTTTCTTGAATTAAATCGTGCAGATGAGTCTAATCCTGCATTAAGCATTTTGTACGGAATGAGAACCATTTGTATCTTTTTGATCATCGTAGACCATCGATTTGGAACCTTCATATCATCAGCTATTCTAAATTTTAACTTTCTGGAACTGGTAAGTTTATAAAAATAAATATAACTATATTAATAATACATGTCCTCTTATTCCTATCCGAATAGAAGAAATTGGTTTAATTTGAGAAAGGAATAATAAATATGATTACAATAATGCAAAATAGTTATATATTGAAATTCTATTATTTCTAAACTAGTAAATACCATTTATGTTTATTTCTCCGTTTAGTTTATGGTTTACATATTATTTTGTCGTGAAAAATTATGAATCATGAAATTTATTTTATTTTAAGTCATACCCGACTCATTTAAAAGTATATTTTTTGCTTTACTAGATGAAATACTGTCTATCTGTGCAAAAGATTAAGTCTATTTTTATTATAAAGTTTTCAAGATTTGATTCGTAAAAGTAGTATTTAGCAATTTTTTCAAAATCTGTTGGGTACGTTAAATATTATTTTATGTGGGATTAAACCACAATTGATTATAATGAGCATTTCATTTTATATTTGTTTTGACGTTTTTTTTTTAATCCAGGGGCATAATGGGATATTGATGAACAACATAGGTATAGTCTATATTGCTAGATAACTAACGAGGCTTTGACGTCCGAGTATTTGCCGGGATAAGCAATCCATAATTTACTGGCCAACGGCTTCAGGCGGATGAGCTGCTAAGTGGAAGGGCACTCTGTTGTCCTAAGATTGAGTAGTTGGTATCGAAGTCAGAAGAATAAAGAAAGTGGTCAATGACATCAGAATGCAGAAGGAATTGAAGGTCCGTGATAATATCTCTAGTAAAGCTATCATGGAAATACAACTAAAGTGGAAACACTTACTAATCATGGAATCGGGAAGCCAAGATTCGGCAGCAGGGGTAATCCACCTTTAGATCCCAGGGCCTTCCAGGTCGTAACTCAGTAAAACCTGTATTGGCGGAATTGGAAAAGTGTCTCTAAGAACTTTAGAGTTGACTACTAAAATATCTACCTGCAATGTAGAGACAATGTATCATTCTAGAAAACTTCATAATACCATTCAAGAAATGACGAGACTTCGAATAGTTATAATAGCCATAAGCGAAATAAGGTTGCAAATAGTAGTGCTTGTATTGTTGAGAACCATATGATATACTATTTAGGAAATTATGACGGTCAATATGTGTATGGGGTGGAATAATCGTGTGTCCTTAATTACGTCAATATGTTACAAATGTTACACTTGTTTCTGAAAGACTAATAATAATCCAACTGAATACTACTCCGTTACTATCTCACATTAAATGTTTTACAAGTGTGTGTAACCCAGAAGAAGAGGAAGAGCAATTCTATAAATTGACATTGATTAAAGTGGTTAAAATCCGCCAGCAGTTTTTCGCAAATCTTAAGTCTTAAATTCTGCTTTGATCGATATATCGATATACATAAAGACAGAATGGATAATTTATGCACTTCTAATTCTGGTATACATGTCACAATCTCTATTTACTACTCAAATTTTGGCTATAAAAGCCACCCTTACAAGCCCTCATGCTTTTAAAATGACTCCAGTCCTAAGCTAGCCTGTACATATACGAACGCAACTACGTCAGTGAAACTACATATATTCCAATCGGTAGAGGAGTCCGACAGGGCGATACATTGTCGCCTAAACTATTTACCACTGTACTAGAATATGCTTGTGGAAAATCTAACTGGAAAGAGAAGGGCCTGAAGATTGATGGTACGATATTAACAAATTTGAAATTCGCAGACGACATAGTTTTGTTCTCGGACAACCTCAAGGAGGTATGTACAATACTTCATGAACTTCAGTTAGTGTGTGCCAGTGAGGTTCTTAAAATAAACATCTCCAAAATAAAATTTATGATAAACCTAGTACCTAGCGGAAATACTAATATTGGAGACAACGAAGTAGAGCTGGTGGAAAAATACATATACCTTGGACACGAAATAAAGATCACAAGAGACAACCAAACATGCGAACTACGAAGCAGAATAGACCTAGCATAGGCATTCTATGGAAAACTCTTAGACATCTTTAAAAGCGATATACCAATTTCTTTGAACAACTTTTCTACAACTTCTAAAACGCTGCAAATAGCTCAGAGGAAAATAACAAGGTCAATGCTGTATATATCGCTTCGTGACCGAGTTAGAAATGAAGACTTAATACAAAGAACAGTTACCGATGTAATTTGCCGAAATGTCACACTGAAATGAAACTTACCGGACACGTTCGAATCAGTGATGAAAGGTGAACCAAGAGATTGCTTAAGTAGAGGCCGAGATTAGACAGAAGAAGTAGAAGAAGACCTCCTACTCGTTGGACTGACGATCCCAAGAAAATGTTAAGAAATTGGATGAACATTGCTCAATATAGAGCACAATGGACAAAAATGAGGGAGGCAAAGGGTTGGGTGATGATGATAATGAAGCTAGTATGTAGTATTATACTCTCATACATACATCATTTTTCCCTTCTGCAAACGTATTGGATAATTCCTGTTCAGACCCGGTGATTTATAAAACCCAAATGAGTTTATGACCTATTTGATTTTCTCCTGATCTAACACTTCTTTTTCCACACGCCAGTTTTCCCTAGAACTATGAGTTATGATCTCCAGTTCACTGTGCTGCCGTACATCTAGTGGTATCAGTTTTGTTATAGACTCAGAAAACTGCAGGGTCTACTCACCATTCTGTGTCCACTTGACTGTTTTTGGGGTGAGAATATACAAACCAAGCGTCCCTTGAGAAAACTTTATGGAGCCCAAACATTTCTGTAGTATATTTTATCTCTTCGCGATACCTTCTCAGCGTTTTGTTTTTTACATTTCTCAGTTGCCTATTATATACAGTCAGAAATTTGCGATAGTCGCACCGCTGATCTGATCTTTTAGCGCATTAAAATTTCGTCAGAATTCTGTCAGAATTCTGTAATTTGCAATCTTTTTATTATACCAGTGCGCTTTTGGGATACCTCTTTTCCAGTTAGTTTTACGACGGCTACAATAAGTTTCCTTGATCAGCTCATTACCTGTTACTTCAAAATAAATATGTCGCCATTTGTCTGAACAAGACACCTCGCAGCTACAATAGGAAGTAACAAAACGTCTTTAGACTTTAATATTTTTCTTTATTATACCATAATTAAATCTTATACAATGATACTGTGATTACTATTTCGTAGCTTCCAGCATTTAACATTTTTACTTTTGTACTGCTTGAAAAGTAGTTGCGACACTATACACAAGTTTAAAAATCTAAAAATAAAAATAAATTTAAAAACATTTAAAGATATTAAATTTAAACAAAAATAATTCTCCAGATGAGAAAATGCACTAAAGTAAATAGAATTTTATGACTACTTTTATGAATTTACCTTTAGGAGCGTTTGGCGATTAGGATTAAAATAACCCAACCATTTGCTTGTAAAATTTTGTTTTAAAATGATTAGTAGCATCAATAATAGTCTTTGTTGCTGTTATCCCAGTCATACCAATTGCAGCATATAAGGTTTCTATACATACTATTTAACTAAAACGAAATATAAATATTTGATGGAAATTTAAACATTATACGTGATGTAAACATTATACTTAGAATTTGATGACTGTGGCTAGAAAATTCTACAAGGTCACTACAAAAGTGTCATATAATCTTATGATTTTCATTTATTTGGTGTTGTTCATGAATGGTTAACATTCAATGGTTTTAAGATTTCCTACTAAACCTTTTAAGTCTAAAGTTTGTGTTGTTAGTAGATACAACATACCTAAATTAAGTTACATTGTCCTAGGTTCTTATAATTTTTCCCTTAAAGTCTCCGTCAAATATTTTGGCATGGTAATTGAAAGGAAATTAACATGAACCACTTTACTATTCCATCGTACCCATATCAGGTCCATATTGGATTATGGATGTATCTTGTATGGCTCTGCTAGTCCACAAATTTTAAATAAAATAGATATCTTGCAGAACTCAGTCCTCCGTGTATGTCTTGGTGCCATGAAAACAACTCCAGTCAACCCTCTTCATGTACAAGCTATTCAGCCTCATTTAAATCACAGAAGGCAGTTCCTTAGAGACAAATT
Source organism: Diabrotica undecimpunctata (assembly GCF_040954645.1). Taxonomy (NCBI): domain Eukaryota; kingdom Metazoa; phylum Arthropoda; class Insecta; order Coleoptera; family Chrysomelidae; genus Diabrotica; species Diabrotica undecimpunctata. The sequence goes on along the minus strand of NC_092804.1, from coordinate 136,838,753 downwards.
TCTTCTTAAAATATCCAGAACCAACAATAATCTATATTCAAATATAGGAGTATTAAATGAACAAGATCTTACAAATAAATATTGATCGAAGAAAAATTCTCCACTACTGTGCATCGCAATTTAATCTAATCAAGATACCTTCAGTGATTTATATTATCCCAGCTTAACTTTGTTAGATCTTTATGATTACAATTTATTCTTTCTAAATATAGTGATTGTAAAACCTTCATATAGCGATAATTTTCATATTGATAATAACTTATTATACTCAATACTTGTAAGCTTCGAAGAATTTGTGGCAACATATATCGATGCTTCCAAGTCCAAGGGTTGTGTGGGATGTAATTTTTATATTCCCTCAAAAATATTAATTACTTCTACAAACTGAATAACATATTTTCTATATTTAGTGTTGAAGCTATTGTAATCTACGAAGCTTTGACAATTTTTAACACAGTCTACAATTGATTCTGCAATCATTATATCGGACTGTCTGTTTTAAATTCCGTGATTTTGTCGTACTCAAGCTACTCCTTTAATTATATCACATATGCAATAAAAAACGCATTTTAGAACTCAAAATAGTTAACAAAAACATTAATTTTCTTAAATTTCTTTTTCTTCTTTTTTAGACATGACTATGTCTGTTTTCAATGTGCCTCTAGTAAGTTGTCGTTTTATCGTTTTCGTGGTCTTTATGCTGATCGTCTTCCTATTGAGGAACCGCTTCTTGCCGTCTTTATGATCGTTCCATTCTACGCTTCTATTTCTTACCCAGTTTTTGATGTTCTCCACCTTGCATCTACGTCGTATATCTGTACTTCTAGCTCTATCCCATAGTGTCTTACCATCAATTTTTCTAAGTGTTTTTATCTCTGCTATTTCTAACATCCTTTTTGTCCTCTGTGTGTCAGGTTTTGTTTCTGCCGCGTACGTCTTTATTAATATGATGACTGTTTTATAAATTGTGCCTTTCGTTTCTTTCCCGACATTTTTATTTCTCTATATTGTTTCATTCAGGCAGCCTACGGCTCTGTTTGCTTTATTCACTTGATCTTCCACTTCAGTTTCGAGCTTCCTCTAGCTAGATAATGTGATGCCTAGATATTTAAACTCCATCACTTGTTCTATTATCTGACCTTCCAGCTCCAATTTAGATCTTAGTAAATTTGCTGTTGTAACCAGGCATTTTGTCTTTTTTTGGGGAAATTAACATGTTAAATTTTCTGGCGGTTATATTAAATTGGTGCAGCATACGTTGTGAATCATGTTCACTTTGAGAGAGTATTGCGTCGTCTGCATAGCAGATTATTTTTAAGTTGTTTTTCTCCCATTTGGTATCCTTTTTTAGTTCTTACTTTTTTTATTATTTCATCCATAATCAGGTTGAACAATAGAGGACTCAGGGAGTCTCTCTGTCTTATCCCATTGCCAGCTTCAATAGGGTCGGTTAGTTCTTATTCTGCTTTTACTTTTTTTGTGTTATTTTGGTAGATATTTTCGATCGTTTTGATTATTTTTAGATATATCTCTTTTGCGTACAGTGGGTGGATAACGTATTTTAATTTGACCTGGTCAAATGCCCTCTTAAGGTCCACGAAACATAGATATGCCAGTTTGTTGTATTCTAATAATTTCTCTTGTACTTGCATCATTATATATATAGCGTTGGTGCATGATCTTCCCGACCTAAAACCTTAATGTTCTTCTGCTAGTGTTATAATTAAATTCAGTTTATTTGGTATCACTTTGGTTGTTAATTTTAGTGTTGTATTTAATAAATTAATTCATGTGTAAGTTTCCGGGTCCGATTTGTCTTCCTTTTTAAAGAGAGGTATTAGAATGCTTGATCTCCATTCTTGAGGAATTCTGTTTAGTTCTATTATTTTTTGGATTAGTTTTAATAGTTATTTGGTCAGATCTGGTCCTCCGTACTTTAGGAGTTCGTTGGGTATTTTGTCTTCTCCTGGTGATTTTATATTTTTTAATTTCCTTAATGCTTCCTTTACCTCTTCCACCTCAATATTTATTTCTTCGTTTGTCGTCACCTCTGGTGTTGGTGGTTCATTACAGTCACCTTCATTGCCGATCCCGGCAGATAGGTATCGAAAGTAGTCTACTCATGTTTTCTTCTGAATGTGTTTAGTTTTTCTCATTATTGAGCATAACGGGTATGTGGATATGTTGGCAAAAAAAGTGTAAAAAATAGTGTGACCAATAAACTACCGGTAAACCTAACGTAAGGATGTTATGAAAAAAAGTACTAAGGCGAATCTGTGGAGCAGTAAATGACAATGGAGTGTGGAGAAGACAATACAACTTCGAACTTTATAGAATATACCAGGAACCTGATATCGTAAAACATATTAAGATAGGACGTCCGAGGTGGATAGGGCATGTAATGCAGATGGAATAAAATGACTCAGCTAGAAAAACGCTCCTTGATAGACCTCTTGGTCAGAGAAGAAGAGGAAGACCCAGAACAAGGTTCCTGGATAACATCGATGAAGACATGAGAAATACGGGAATACGTGATTGGCGGAGAAAAGCGATGGATAGGGGCGACTGGAGAGAAATTCTTGAGGAGGCTTGAAGAATGATGATGATGACCAATAAACTACCTGTAAGTTTGTGTGATGCAATAGTTTATATTAAAATAAAATGTCTCAAAATTTGGAACGAATGTTGGCCACAACATACCTGCACCAACCCTTCTACATACTGTAGTCATCATCATCATCATGCAACCTCTTCTGTCCACTGCTGGACATAGGTCTCTCTCATTTTTCGCCACCCTTCACGGTTCTGTGCTTCTTGTTGCCATTTCTTGGATATTCGTCTAATGTCGTCCATCCAGCGTGTTGGTGGTCGTCCTTTGCTGCGTTTGTCTTTTAGTGGGCGTCATTCAATTAGTTTTCTGGTCCATCTTGTGTCTTTCAGTCTCGCTATGTGACCTGCCCAATTTCATTTCAGCTTGGCTATACGTTCGACGACATCACTGATACCTGTTCTCTTCCTTAAGTCTTGATTCCTTTTCCTTAAGTCTTGATTCCTTATACTACCGTATGTCTTGAATAAGGAATCAAGACATACTGTAGTATACAAAATCAAATAACGAATAGAACGTGGTTCCAGCCATATCATTATTCAAGAAAATATATCACAACTGTAACACGTCTTTGATTTGGCCACGCCTGTTATCCCACATATCTACATAAAATTCATGTTCTCGAAAGTGATCATTGTCAAAATTGTGACAAAAGAGGTGTTTAGATCATTTTTTTTAATTCCAAAAATAAAAGGATGAAACAAATTACTTTATTCAATAATTACATGATCTTAATATACAGGCCCCGTTTGATATCGTTGGTCTCTTATCTGAACTTGGACAGTCTATAGCAAAACAGCTGTCAGATTGAGTAGATAGCTGCTCAAGAGTTTGCTATGGAACTCTGAGAACCTCATCATCTTGTTTGTAGATAAATATAGATAAAAAGGGGGTAATACAAAAAAAAGTATTCTAAATTCTATTATGTATACCGTTTTTTAAACACACTGATGATGTGAAAAGAAGCTATATTAGTTACTGTGTATTAGTCATACTGTAACTGACTGATTGACAATGCCATTAAAAAAAATAAACATACTTTACCTGGTTTGTAAATTGCTCTCCATATAATTCATTTAAAATATTAAACAGTCCTATCACCAGTACAGTCATAAACAAAATAGATTGTGCATGTATACAGTTGTTCTAAAAAATAAATATTTTAATAGTAATTTACGTAACAAGTTCCGAAAGTGATATTTTACGAGACGAATAAAAAGTTTTCGAGACTCGCCTACGGCTCGCCCTGGAATCCTGCGAGTCTCGTAAAATGACTTTTGGATCATGCTATGTATAATATTTTTTCTGCAGCCGTTTTGTGTGTTAAAAAGAATATATGGATAAACTTTACTTATAAACTTTTATTAAACACTTTAAAGTTACTCTCGTGAATTCAACATTAGAAAAATCTACTTATGAATATTAATAACACAATTATAACAATTATTTACATTGAGATTGTTAGGAATATTAACAAAAGTGGCAGGATTGAAATTAGTGTTAGACGTGTCAGTACTTTTACTATTTTTTGAGATATTAACTTGGTTGCGGCCATTTTCAATCTGTGAAGCTGTGTGAATTTTAATTCTTAAAGAATTTTCTACGTATCCCTCTGCTACATAAGTTGATTTCCATCCTCCGTCTCTTTTCAAGTTGGCTAAAGTACCACCACTATTATCCAGTAAAGTGGCTGAGCTCCTTTGTAGACAGTGCCCGGTGTATTCTTTGTAATATACAAAAAATCTACGATACGGTGTGTTTGCTTGACGTAATGATAAATATTTTCTGTATAAGAAATGTTATTTTCTCCAATAACCATAAAGGTTCTTTCCATATTCGTGTTAGAATTACAAATTTTAATCACTAACATCGTTATCTTATCATCTAAACTCATTTTGCAAAGCTCTTTACGACGACAAGCGCCTGTCAAACCAATTATTAATGCAACCTAAAATTTACAAAAAAAAAAATAATAAAAAAAGAGAAATTTGATTTAATTATATAACCTTTGTCATTAAGAAGATCTTATCTTCAGCTTCTGATAAAAATTTATCTTTCTTCTTTATTCAATACTTTCGATTTTTTTGGTTTGTAGCGGGTGGATTTTCTTTTTAGGAAAACAATAACTTTTGTATAGCTTATATCTATATTATTTTTAATGTTAAGTGTGGACTTAAGCATCGAGTAATTGCTCCAAAGGCTTGATTGCTTCAAGATATTAGATTTTTCCATTTGATATGCAAGAATGGCTTCTTCATTTATAGTATGTACATTTTTATTATTGCTCCATTTTTTAAATAAATCGTAGACCAATTCATACCTCTTTCTTGACTTTACCGGCACTACTACTACTACTATCGGTTCACAGTGTTCTCCGACGCCTTCCGACTCCTAACCGCCATTCTTCTCTATTTAACCATAATCCTGGAGGGATTTATCTTTCCTCTAATTCTTTTGCAATTCCCTCTCTCCAGCTTCTTCTCAGCCTTCCTCTTTTTCTTCTTCCTTGTGGTGTTCACGTCAAAATCTGTTTCGGAATCCTGCCATCTGGCATTCACTGTACATGGCCGTACCATATTAACTGTTTTGTTTTTATGTCATCAACTATTGTATGCTTGACTCCCATCATTTCTCGTATTCTCTCATTTGGTATCCGATCTCTTCTTGATTTAAATATAAGGTTGAATGCTCGAATAAATGAACTTTGATCAAATAAAAGGCATATATCGAGCACAGTTTAATTTAATCTTGCCCAAGTACTTTCGATCCCTAGATCAGATCCTTAGATCGTGTAAAATTATATGTTTATGACATTTTGTTCTTGTCGGATAGGCCGCAATTGACGAAGTAAGTCTACAAACGTTAATCACATAAAAACTCTTTATCAACCATAAACTTCGAGTTTTGACGTGACAACGTCTTAAATTAGGTTGTGGCTCGGAGTCACTCATGAAAAAGTGTAACGCCCGCTCACGTCTGTTACGATGAGTCACCGAACGAGAGAGAGGCCCGCCGGACCGGCGAATGCCTTGCGTCTCACTCCCACTCAAACATGATCGGTCCGCTGCGCGCGCAGCACTAGAGAATTAGGCGCGTTGAATCGGTGCGTGCTTGTGTCTCTGTCTTTCTCGAGCGTTCTTGGCGTTGGAAAACCGAGAAAGCGTCATAATACAAGTTCACACGTGTGGTTAAAGTATCGTCAGCTGTGTCTGTAGTGAAAATGTGAAGTGCTTAGATTCGTCATTTACAACAACTACAACAATAAAGGTAAATAATTGTACACTAATATTTCATTATCGTAAACTATGATTGATTGATTAATTGTTAGATTGACACAAAAGTTGAGAAACTGAGTTTATAGGTTATGTCATACTATTGACAAATGTTGATAGTGTTAAGTAAATTATTAGTTTAAATCACTCTGCAATCAATCGTAATAAATATATTTCTATAGTTAAAATTTGTGCAATTCTTATTTTCATTCAATTCCTTGTTCCTATTGTGCAATTTAATAATATTCATATCAATAAATATTCTACCGAGAAAAAGACGTTGTCACGTAAAATCTTCGCCCGTAAAACCGACTTTACAGGCAACCGATTTTTTATCGAAGTTAATCAATTTCTTTAGTTATAAAAAAGCGTTTCTTGGCTTATTTCAGATGCACCTGAAGATGATCTAGGGATCGAAAGTACTTGGGCAAGATTAAATTAAACTGTGTTCGATATATGCCTTTTATTTGATCAATCTTCTTGACTTGCCTGCTGCTCTTCTCCAGATTTTTTTTCTCCAGACTTTGCCGGCAATAATTCATAAATAGCGGCTTTGGCAGTTTTCCTAATCTCATTTGGAATCATTTCGGCTTCACTTTCACTGCTGATTTCCATTTCTTGGAATTGAAAAACGAAAAACAGCGAAAACACACGAACCTTAAATGACAACAGTTGTCATAATAAAATACTCTCATACAAAAGTTGATGTTATTCTCAAATCAGTTACCTAGCTACCCAAAATTGTCCCGAAAGTGAAAAAATTAGTCCCGAAAGTAGTTACTGTGGAGTAAAGCAAGGTTATATTTTGTCTCCTATAATCTTCAATCGTTACTCTAAAATTTAACGAAGCTTTGCATAAAATTGAAAAAGGAATTCTACTAAACGCGTTACCAATTAAACAACATTAGATATGCAGATAACATTGTGCAGATAGTATTTGCGTATAACTTAGAAGTCCTTAGGAACAGAATTACATATTAAAGTTAAGAATATGGACTTAATAAAACGTAAAGAAGACACAAAAATAACACTACCTCAACCAAACCCCATTAGATAGGTTAACGCACTACAACTACCTCGGTATAATAATAAAAGAAGAATGGATCAATAACCAGGAACTAAGAGCGCGCGTTGGAAAAGCTAGATCCACCTTTAACTGGACCGGAGCCTTCTTCAGGAGCAACAACCTCTCTCTCTTGGTATAAAACTAAGAATGCGACGATGCTACGTCTTCTCTGTCTCTTTATGGTGTTAAATCATGGACCTTAAACTAACTGACTTAGCCACAAATGAGAAGGTCTTTAGAAGAAAAACCGAGAAGTACTGACCATCATCAAATTTGGAAAGCAGCAATATTTTGGACACATTATGCAAAATAAATCCAGATATGCCCTTCAAAAAACCATCTGGAAGGAAAAATATATTTTGAAGGAAAAAGAAAAACCTCCTGGTTAAAGAACCTCAGAACCTGCTTCAACACATAATCTGTGCAGCTTTTCTGCTTTACTGCAGACAAGATAAAGATTGCCATGATGATCTTTAACATTCGTCACTGATAGACGCATCAAGAAGAATAACTCTAAAAAATGATGAACAGATAATTAAATAAAAATTTAATTGTAATAAAAACTGCCAGTAAAAATTTCCTATTTCTTAATGCCTAATACTGATATAAATTATTTAAAATTAGTTACTTACCACACATAAAATTAAAAAAACTTACCACAAATAAAAAAGAGACTAGTATAAGAAATATTGTCAACACTACTAGATATATTATAATAGGTAATTCGTATAGTTGTTTTATAGACTTAAAGTAACTAAAAAGTATTAAAACATCATTGTTAATTCAATCTAATTAATAATAAGTTATTTATAATTAAATAGATGAACAAATTAAACTTATAAACCAACATATCTTAATTTTCTAAATTACTGAAAAAAATATGAAACAAAATTCTATGTAACATCATGTTTTGATGTTACACATAATTGATTTTAACATCTTTTGGTGGTTTGGTGGCTGGGTTTTGGACTCTAACTTGTTTGAACAAGTTCAAAATTTATACCTCTTAGCCCCTTGTTTTCCTGTATAGACGAAAATTCAAAGTTCGAATAAACAACGTTTTTTAAGACTCCAAAATCCAATTAAAAGGCATTCCTCAAGGGTTTACTCTTAGGGTGGCCGCACACAGAAAGAGCAAAACTGTTTTAGTCAGAAACGTTTTTGACTAAACGAGTCTGATACTGATGTTTCCATATAAATGAAATGAGCTGACGCACACTGATTAGTCGTGTGTCTAAAGCATGTTTAGGCTCATTTAGTTTCAGTCAGTCTGTTTGATGTTGATTACCGGATCGTCGTTTTGTGTCGAAACATTTCAATGTACGCAGGCCCAACGTGTTTTTGGAATTCCCTTCTTGAAACCGCTCGAGTACTCAACAAGAAGCACATGTGGAAACAGCGATATTTTGCTTGTTTATATTGTGTGTATCATGGAAGTGGACGCAGAAAAATTAATTGTACTGATTGAGGCCAGATTCTTTTCTCATTTATAGGATGCACCCAAAATTGTCTCTTATTTTGCGTTTTTTTGTCCTGTAGGAGGAACCACTGCCAGAAAACTAGTGCAATTTCGTCGTTTTCTGTCGACATCTTTAATAAAACTGATTGCAGTATGGTTTGTGCAATCATTTTGTTTCTCCTGAAAACAAAATGTTTCTTGTGGAAACAAAAACGTTTTCGTTTCAAACAAAAACGTTTTTGACTAAAACAGTTTTGCTCTTTCTGTGTGCAGCCACCCTTAGTCTTGCACTTTTCTTCACTCAGACTGAGCTCAAAACGGCATTAACTTAATAAAAGTATCACTCATAAACTAGAGGATGCCGATTTTCAGACTCTTGTGACTGTGTACAAAACCTTAATTCGTTCAAAATTAGATTATGGTGCTGTTGCCTACAACTCAGCTAAAGGTTCACTGTTGAAAGTGCCAGATCCAGTACATCATTCAGCAGTTAGAATTGCACTGAAAGCACACTACACAAGGGGTGAACACCAGCCATATATGCCTTAAGGGTATCAGCTAACCTACAGGTACCTGTTTATAAAAACAAATTTACAGATAGATTTCCATCGATGTTTAATTGTGGAAAAAGATTGGATCCTCCGTTTTATCATTGAGTGAAAGCAAGGTTACAATGCTTGACAAAATAATTCCTCCCACTAACAATATTTCAAAAAGTCAGCCAACACATGTTACCATGGACCATTGCTCTCCATGATTGTAATACAAACCTTTCTGCATTCAAGAAGTGTGACACACTAGCCAAAATTTTTCAACAGAAAATACTAGAGATATTAAATGCTTTTAATGATTACATTCCTATTTTCACCGGCGCATTCATATCTGCAAACTAAGTAGGAGTGGCTTTTACAACAGATAACTATAACAGTTCCTACCAGCTCCCTCTCCAAATCTCCATATTCTCCGTTGAACTCTATTCTATCCTCCAGGCATTAATGATTGCTTGTCAACACACATGACACCAAATACTCTCTAATCATTAGCGATTCCCTGAGTGCATTAACATCCCTAAAGAAGTTGTACTTTACTTGGTCCAAACATCCGTCCTCTTTTAAATTAAGGCCGAACTCTTAAAATGCCAACAAAATCAAAGGTTAATTCAGTTACTGCCTTCTCGATGTATTAGAACGACAACAGTTACCTTAATACTTTTAAAGAATTTTTAAGTGAAAATGATAAATCTAAATGTCTTAATTTTTTATGTGCCTAGGACTGAGTTACCAAATTTGATTTTAACTTTTTCTTTCTCTTTAATTTTTCATGCAAATACAGTTTAATGCTAATAACCCTCTGTGGTTGAAGCAAATTGTAAATAAAAAAATAACTTGAGAATGTTAGAGTATAAATAGATGTAAGTAGACATTTTTTTTGTACTTATTCGATTTTTTTTTCAATATTTTTCCTTTCATTAGACTACAATATATAATTATTTATGTACCAAGGGCATTAAGTAGATGTTTATGTCCGAGGGCAACTGTCTTACAAATACGATGTCCTCTGGCGCGAGTGTTTGTAAGTATGTCGAGGGTATACACATCTACTAATGCGCACGGTGCATACAAACTTTTATGTCATACCAGTTTGTTATCGTACTCACAATCTAAATATTTTCGAAAATTCAGAAAATTTATCATAGTAGAGTAGTTATTAAGAAGTTATCAAATTTTTTTGTCTCAATGCCTATGGTGGCCATAAATTACACTTTATGACCGCACGAGTATAAAGTATACTATTACGTAATTGGTAACTAAGCAATAAAAAAACGATAATGAACTAGTATGACATAAAATAAATAAAAGCTCTGACACACACTGCATTTGACAATTTTTATTTTGGCATAACTTGTCAGACTTATTTTTATACTTACTTTCTCACTCTCATATACTCATGAAATACATACAATAGCCTCATACGAACTTCTGTTTGATAGTCAGTATTGTAATAATTTTCTACGATATTAATGGAAGAAGGTGATAATTTCATTAATAGAGCTGTGTATGCGTTCAGGTGCTCCAATTGAAAATTTATCTAAAATTATGAGTATATGTATACATATATATAATATATATATATATATATATACATATATATATATATATATATATATATATATATATATATATATATATATATATATGTTATATATAAAAAAATGTCATCCTATGACACTTCTGGTTTAAGGGTGATTCCAAATAGCAACAGCTGTCACTGGATTGTTTGTCGTAACATTGCCCCCTCCTATAGACTGCAGACCCTTCCAGTCCACTGTCTCCTCGATACGGGGCCAACCAATGCAGATGTACGATGTTTATTTTGGTTCTTGGTCATATGATTCGGTAGACAACGTCATTGATTTGGGCTGCCACGTACTGACTTCTGTAGATTTGGACATCGCCCCTTATAAGGCGCTGGATTATATAACCACACCAAATCTCCTTCGTTGAAGCCAGTAGAGTTAGTTCGTCTGTCATATCGAGTTTTTATCTTATCGCTCTCCATTTTCAAATGTTCTGGAACCTTCACATGAACATCGTCAATTCTTCTATATAACTTTTGGGTGTAGCTGTCGTTATATTCTTCACGGAGCTTATGAGTTGCAAATAATAGATCAGCAGCAAACCATAACTCTTTTCCAAATAAAATTTTTGCTGGTGTTTCGCTTGTCGACTTGTGGATGGATTCTTGATATGCAAGAAGAAAGAGCTGGATATAGTTATTCCAACTATCTTGATGTTTATTGACAATAATTCGAAGATGTTGAAGTATTCTGTTGAATCTCTCCACCATTCCATCCGACTGATTCAATGTAAAATTTCGACCTTGGTAGGAGTTTATTTCTCTTGGAACTCCAAAATGACAGAACAAATTATTAACCAGTACTTCAGCGACTGTCGAGGCCTCTTGATCAAGTCTTGTTAGAAGTTCACCAATTTTTTTATTATCATTGATGGCCTGAACCTGGCGAATTTTTATGTGACTTTTTGAGGCAGTTTTGGCTACCTCCTACTCTACTGCATGAGCCAAGACATCTCCTAGAGTTTTATTCCTAGCTATTCTGGTAGTCTGCACCAGAACGCAAAACATTCAGGGCTTCTCCTCGAAGTGAAACTGCAAGTGCGGTGGTGTTTCCTTTGTCTGACTACGCGTGCAGCTGCAAGAAACTGTTTTATATAAACTGATCCAATATTCATGCCATCGAATTGGTGGTTTGATTTTAGATGGGTTGAAATGACGTGTGAAATGAGGAATAGTTGTAACATTTAACTGACTCATTATTTTGACCACATTATCTCTCAATTTGTGGCCAATTTTCTGCATCTCTGTTCGCAGTTGCGAGGTATTCTCAATCACAAACTCTTGTATTTCTATACGATGTTGCATTGTGGTCTCAGTAGCGGTTTCTTGTATCTCTTTACGCAGTTGTGTAGTAGTATCACGCACTTCCGAACGAAGTTTTGAACAGTTTTTTGTATCCTCGTCTCGAGCCCTGTCAATTTGTCGAACATGTCTTCTTTAAAACCAATTAAGTATTCCGTGATTGTAACTTGGTTTTATTTTACAATTTTGTGCAATGCAGTCTGGTTTTCGGTTATCTTATTTGTTAAATTTTCTTGCAATGTACTTATCAGACCCTGCAGCATGGCTATTAATGATGGATCTTGGTAGGGGGGATCTTCTGGAACATTCCAGAATCCGTCGGCAAATCGTTTTGGCCCTTAATTCTCGGCATTTTCAAATAATAATCATCTGAGCTCGGCCACTAGGACGTTTCACTTCTGAATTTGTTTTGTGGTTTTCTTAAAATACGTGGATCACGAACTTAAACTTTATTAAAAATGTATAAAATACTGAACAAACTTATTGGCATTAAAACATTAATTAATTTGACAAACCATCTCGACCCCCAACTGTCCTCACGTACTTTTTAACAAACCTCTGGTTTAAGGGTGATTCCAAATACCGACAGCTATCACTTGATTGTTAGTCGTAAGAATATATATATATATATATATATATATATATATATATATATATATATATATATATATACATAAATATCATATAAAAGTATGAATAGGGTGAAAAAAAAAATATTTAACATCAAAAAGTTACCTGAATTCCTGTGAACGTTATACCATATAAATTAACTGCACTTTGGAAAACACCATGAGGAATAACAAATCCCAATACAAAGAACTTAATAACAGCATTTTTGTTAAATATGTCATTCACTCTTGGTACAATTTTTATACTTCCATTATTACCTTCCCAAATCATGACTTCCAAGTTTATTAAAAACACTATGTAACTAAATGGTGCCGCGAGTGGTAGCAGTATATTCAAAAATCTTGCATGACTATAACTAACATTAAGGTGGGATCCACTGTAACGATGGTAGATAGTACCTAAGTATTCAATGGCTTCGATGAAATCACTGTACAAAATATAAGTAAATACGTATATGATCCATACCTATAAATATTAATATAAAGTATTAATAAAATGTGTAATATTCAATTTTCTATTTTTATGAACAGTGTTCAATTTGTTTATAAACAAACAACATAAATAATAATATAATCTTTTTATGTTCTATGCAATTTTATTTTTAAAAAAACGTGGACACTAATATGTTACTAGATATAATATTGTATACAGTGTGTGAAACAGTGACCTTTGTGTGATTTGCTGTCAGTGAGACTGATTTTCGCGAATTTTAAAACGGGGTTTTTACATTTGATAACCCTTTGTTAATTGGTTCTTTTAATCATTTTTTCTTGTCAGAAGGAGAAAGAAGATGGAGGCAGTTAAGCAAATATATATATATATATATATATATATATATAATATATATATATATATATATATATATATAATATATATATATATATATATATATATATATATATATATATATATATATATATATATATATATATATATATATATATATATACTCAGTGACATTAGAAGTGTTACACCCAGAAGGAATAATTTCTTGAACTTAATTTTTTGGCAACATGGTAGATTTACATCAAGAATGAAACGATAACGTTGTCAAGAATTTTTATTAACAAGTAATAAAAAAAAAATTAATAATGTGTTTGGCGACCCCGCAGCTGAATACACTCCTGTATACGTCTAGGCATTGACAAAATGAGATGATCGATGTCTGCTTGTGGCACCTCGTTCCAAACAAATTGAACTTCATGTATTAACCGTGCCAGAGTCTGTGGAGGAAGGTGCAAAGTGGACAGTCTCCTTCCCATCATATCCCATACATGTTCGATAGGATTTAAATCCGGAGCACGGGGCGGCTACGACAAAACATTAACGCCAGCTTCTTGAAGATAGTCCATAGTTTGACGAGCAATATGGGGACGCGCGTTGTCTTGCTGAAAAAGGACGTTTTGACGGCCGTCGAGATAAGGCAGTAAAGTGGTTTGGAAGATGTCATCATCATAACGCGCAGCTGTCATATTGCCTCGAATAAATACAAGTGATGATCGCCTACCATAGCCCCCCAAACCATTACTCCAACTGTCCTGTGTACATGCCTCTCAACAGCAAACCCGGTATTTCGTTATTCTCCACGGCGGCGTCTTACCATGCTAACCATCATGCATTCCTAAACAGAATCGTGATTCGTCACTGAATGCTATATTACGCCATTCTGCCACCCAATGGTGCCGTTCTCTGCACCAATTCAAACGTTAATGAAAGTGGTCCACAGTCAAAGGAAGCACTAGTCGTGGGCGGAATGAAACCAGTCCAAAGGCTCGAATGCGATGGTATAATGTATGCATACTTACAGGTCTACTTACTACTCCAAACCGTTGGTCACCAATTTGATGAGTAGTAGCAAAACGGTATCGCAGAGCCAGTAATCTAAAGCGCCTATCTTGACGCCCTGTGGTACGCCTCGGTTGACCAGTTGGTCTTCTTCGTGTTCCTCTACCTTCGTTTGTCCACACAAAGCAGACACGCATAACCGTCATTGCCGTACAATTAACACGACGGTCAACTTTGCGATATGACAAACCCATATCTCTATACGCAATAATTCTACCCCTGCCAAAATCGCTAACATGGTGGTAATTTTGATGTCTTCGAACTCGAGGCATTTTCTTACACTGAATACAATTAGACTGAGGAATAATAACTAAAAATTTCTATACGAACCGGTTTTTACAAATCGGTCTCTTCACAAAAACATTTAAAGATAAAACTTTATTTTTACAAAAAGTAGAAAAGATAAAACATTGGTATTGTTATCATATCATGTTTTAAATATAGTCATTATGTTGCCAAAAAATTAAGTTCAAGAAATTATTCCTTCTGGGTGTAACACTTCTAATGTAACTGAGTATATATATATATATATATATATATATATATATATATATATATATATATATATATATATATATATATATATATATATATATATGTAATATAATTATAATATAAAATCAGTATATCTTGGATCTACGTAGGTTCAATAATTACTATTAAATTTTTAACTGAATCTTATTATTCCTTTAAAATCAACGTTTTGGTAGCTAATCCTTGCTTTTTTCAAGATTCTAAAATGCACCAGAATTAAGAATAAGATGTTGTAGTAAAACATATAATAACTTATCAACATGTAAAACGAGCCACTAACATTAATGAACGACCACCGAGTAAAACTGACATCTTATGTCTCATTGCTTACTATTATTAATATATTAATTAATTACCGCAATCGGTGCCAAAGAAGACATAAAGAACCTAATCAATCTAATTTAAATAATAACAATCTTAAAGTTGTATCTCCACTGTGTCTCTTTCGACAAGAACACCAAAGATTATGACAGTAAGCAATGAGACACCAGATGTCAGTTTTTACTCTGTGTTTGTTCATTAAAGTTAGTGGCTCATTTTACGTGCTGGTAAATTATTATATGTTTTACGATAACATCTTATTCTCACTTCTTGTACATTTTAGAATTTGGACAAAAGCAAGGGTTACCTGCCGAAACGTTGATTTTAATGGAATAATAAAATCTAGTTCCAAAAACAGTAGTTATATATATTTAGGGATTCTACAGTATTCACTGCCTTCCCTCGCTCAACCGTTTCCATCTCTCTCTGTTGTTCCATTCTCCATCGTTTAGTAGTTACTAAACCTAAATCCAAGATAAACGAGGCAGTTATCAGCGAGAGAGAGGAACTAATGAAAACGTGGAAGGAGCAATTTCAAGAGCTTTTAAACCCAGGAAAAGAACAAAACCAAGAAGAAGAAATAATTCATCACAGAGTACAACAACTAACATTGAAAGAAACTATATACGTCATAAACTATCTGAAAAATAACAAAGTACCTGGCACAGATAGAATGACTGCACAACTAATAAAGAATGGTGGACACGTGCCATGGACGCGTATTCATAAACTAATTTGCCGTATAACGACACTAGAAGTCATCCCAGAGGATTGGAAAGTAGGAATAATATTTTCTTGTACAAGGGGGGGGGGAGCAAACATATATATTATGATTATTTGAAAATTATAAGGGCATAACAGTATGAAATGTCGCCTACAAGATATTATCAAGAAATATATGAGGTGAACTATAGACCAAATACATATGTTAAGAGGTATACATGAAACATTTGCTGAATATAACATACCAATTTACAACTTGTGTATTGATTTCAAACAGGCGTTTGATGGAGTAGATAGACAAAAAATATAAAAACAGTTATCCATGTTAGGAATACCAAAAAAGTTAGTTAAACTTATACAAATGACTTTGGAGAGTTCCAAGGCCATGGTAAAAATAGAAGGAGATATGACAGAGGCATTTAATATTGAAAATGTAGTTAGGTAAGGTGATGCCTAATAAAATATATATGGAGTGCACAAAGTCGAATCGACATGAGAATCTGAAGGTACACAACCATACCTACAAATATGCCTCCACCTTTCCCTACCTAGCCTCAATAATAAATGACAGCAACAACGTCAGTCAAGAAATACAATCATGGATTCTGAGCGGTAATAAGTGCTTTAATGCATACAAATACTTAATGAAAAATCAGTTACTGGATCGTAAGTCTAAGCTTAAAATCTACAAATCAGTAGTTAGACCAGTGGTCACATATGGATGTAAATAGTGGACCCTTTTAACCACTGTGAACCACATTCGTGGAGAATATAATCTGTGAACTTGCTAAGGATATGTAATTGCAGGACAATTGTCCAGAAACCCCTTAAACACAATAAAAAGTTATTTTTGAAGCATGACAAGTTAACAAATGTATAATAGAATTTTTTTGAAGCCTGAATTATTTTTAAAAAATATATACCATAAAAATTTTCAAATTGTAATATGGAAAGATCTATGATGCCAAAACAACTTTAAAACTCTTTAGTTGTACAGATCTTGTAATGAGATAACTTTGTGTATGTATTAATGTTGATGCCCTCGTTGTGCCTATTGATAATAGGTTATCAATTTTCATTCACTAATAAAATAGTATTTTTTTACTCACTGTAACTGCAATAGATACAGATGTGGTCAAACTTTCTAAATCCTCTGCGCTAAATTTTTCCCAAAGTATATATTCAATAAACATCCCAAAATATATTGTCCAGAAAGTAAAACTGATGTAGCTCAATAGTTTATGCAAACTTATTTTGTAAATAATTCTACAGTAAGTTATTATAAACAGATGCGCATTATCTGCAAAAATAAAATGTGGCTAATTATTTGTGATAATTATTTTACGTAAAACACCGAAAGCTTGTTTTCTATAATTTTACAAAATTTGTTAATACGCTATTATTTATTTCTGTCAAGTTTAGCGTATTTGTTTAGGAAGTGGGTCAAAAAATATTAGTAATATGAATTTTCTATTAAATATAGATTAAGATACTGAATATACTCAATATTATATAGAATAAATACAAAAAAAAAATAAATTATAGACAAAAAAACAACAATTGCAATTAACAAAAAAATACAACGGTAGCTACCCTATGTCAGCGTTTCTCAACCTTTCAGTATTCGGGGACCAATTTTCAATTACAATTTTTATGTCATAATAAAATACGACGTATATTAAGACCTTTTTAGCAGGGAAAACTATAATAATCTGCACAGATAGCAGACAGGCGCTACTAACCTTGAATAGACCACGTGTCACATCAGGTTTAGTAATGGAGTGTCACGAGTCACTAACTCAAGCTTTTCGGATGGTAATACCATTATCCTGAGGTGGGTTAAAGGACACAATAGGAATAAAGGCAACCGCATTGCTGACCAATTGGCTAGGAAGGCAGCAGGCATAAGACTCTTAGGACCTGGGGATCTTTTTGATTGGTCAACTACAACAATCGCGGAAATTGTCAAATGTCACTTCCATACGCAAATCAAAAAAAGATGGGAAGAAGAACAAGGATGTAAACTTGTCAGGGTAACACTAAGTAACCTTGAAGAGTCAGCATCAAAGAAGTACTTGGGAATGACCAGGAAAAATCTACGTTTGGCAGTTGGTTTTTTAACTGGTCATTGGCTTAACTCGCCCTCCCTACTCTACAGATACAGAGAAGACCTCTTTACAGCTCGCAAGAAAATTTGTTGCTATTTCTTGCATGACTAACTTTCATGCAAGTCTATTGCAAGGTCTTTATGTGCGATTTTACAGCTTGCAACTCGGCTTGCAATGCAATTAATGTTGAAATTTTTACCCTTAAGCTAACTTAGAAACTTTTGTTTTTTTAATTACTTATTGCTGTTTATTTAACACTATTTAGTAAATTACGAAATGCCAAGACTATTAAAAATAGCCAAATATAAAAAGAAAAGGCTGTAGCAGCAACCTTAAGTATTATTATTGCTGCAGCTAGCCTTTTAAAACTCATTTAAAACGCCGAAAACGAAGATGGTGAATAAGACCATTAACATTGTGGAAAAATCAAACTTCCTACAAATTCCCCTAGACTTCAATAAAAACTTGCGAAGAAAATGACACCAAACCGATTATCGCCAATTGCAAGAAGTTTCAGGAAATATTCAGCTGACGACATACTGCGCATACCTTTAGGCAACTTTCTTGCGTCTTGTAGGTATAATTGCAAGCTGTAAAACGGACTTTATACGTTGAAGATTTTGATACTACTTCGTGCAGCGTATTGTTAGTGCTAGACTCTAAACCTAGAGCCTTATTATAACCTTCAAAATTACCGAGAATAGGTGATTTTGAATTCCTCTTCGCTGCATTTGATATAGATAAACTAGCGTCTCTCGGTCACTTGCCACAATGCTAGCCAAATATTGCCGTAACTTTAATGCCTTTTCTATGTCTGAAAAATCGCTGTCGTTTTTTAAAAAGCTATGCCAGGAAACCAGAAACCTTAATGAAATATCTTCTAATGTCTAATGATTTTCCAATGTAGCCTTTAACATTGGTATAATTTTTTTTATTTTGGTTTTGGCCATCACAAAAAATCTGACCACAGTATGAGATGTTTCGTGGTTTCAGGAACATGTAGTGCAATATGCTTGAGCAAACCTACCTCCTGAGCTACTCTACCAAAAGACACTCTTTTGTCTCAGGACCATGTAACCTATGTAGAGCGATGCGTCGCCATGTTACCAATTCCAACAATAACTTGAATATCCTAATTTGTAATAATATACAGTGATGAGTGTCTTACCACCCGGCTTTTTAACGTAAGAGATAGAAAACACAGTTACCTTGTGAAATAAAAAGAGATGAAACTCGTAGAGGTGGGAAATAGTCGGTAGAAACCTATAATTTACATTACCATTATCGATAGTCTCCCACCTTTAGACGTTACCTTCGAGCTAAATCACCTCGGTCATAATTATTATGTGTAACGTATGTGTGACGTATTTCCATTTTTTAATTTCACATAAAGTAAAAACTGATTGACCACAATAAAGTAAAAATGTAAATAAAATAATTTAATTAATATTAATTATTTAATCTAAAGTTTTAAATTATTAACCAAGAATAATTTCTACTATGATGTGAGGAGTTTCATACACTCTTGTCACGGAATAATCACTATCCTTCGTGGATTAGTGGTAAGAATTCGACACAGACGTCGCAGACGATTAGAGTTCAAAACCCACATGTGGTTTTCTTTTTTTTTTTTAATAATTTGAAATTATGCAGGGATCGTCTTGCTTTGAATTGCTAAACATTTATGTCAGTCGTTACTGGTATTAGAAGTGTTTAAAGTTAAACACAAATATCTTATTGAAAAAAAAAGTATCGTTGTACTTTCAAAAATAAAGTAAAAATTCTTCAAAATTAAAAGAACGTTTAAAGAATGTTTAAATAAGTAAAAATTCTACAAAAATAAAAAAAAATATTGTAAATAAACGTATTTACAATATGTTCAAATAAGCCTTCATTAGCAGCAGAACAATAACCCAAACTGTCACTAAAGAAATATAAATGTTTGATGGATCAGAGTTCAAGTCACGATGTTCTCATGCAGACGCTCAGGGTTCAAATCCCACATGAAGGTTTTACTTTTTTAAAAATTTGAAATTATGCAGATATTATATCGTTTTGCTTTAAATCACTAGACATTTATTTCAGTTTTTATTAGAAGTGTTTATAGTAAAACATGAAAATCTTATTGAAAAAACAATGTCGTACTTTCGAAAATAAAGTAATAATTCTTCAAACATAAAAGAACGTTCTAAATAGATGTACTTCCAAAAATATTTAAATAGGTAGAAATTCTATAAAAATAAAAAAAAAATTATTCTAATGAAATGTATTTACAATAAATGTTCTAATAAGCCTCCATTAGCAGCAGAACAATAACCCAATCTATTATAAAAGTTTCGTCTCACATTAGTTAATGTTTCTGGACTAATACCTCTCATTGAATCAGAGATCTTTTCTCTTAATTCTTGGAGAGAATTAGGCCTATCGTCTTCAATTCCATATAGCTTGGACTTGATATATCCCCACAAAAAAAAATTACAAGGTGCAAGATCAGGTGATCTTGCAAACCAAAAAATATCTCCGTGGCCACTAATCAATCGATTAGGAAAACTCGCACTGAGATATTCACTGACGATGCGAGAATTATGTGCGGGACAACCATTGTGTTGAAACCATATGGAATCGAAAGGTATTGGTAAATTACGAAGGGCTGGGACAATTTGATTTTGCAGAAGTTCCAAGTATTTCCGCCCAGTCATACAGTCTATAAAAAATGGACCAATGACATGATTCCCTATTATGCCTCCCCAAACATTTACTTTTCGAGGACGCTGGGTACGAGCGACATAAATCTGACGAGGATTTCCTCGAGAGAAATACCGAGCATTCATTGAATTGTGACGGCCTGCAATGAAAACGTACATTCATCGGTGAACAAAACGTTCTCTAAAAAATGTTCATCTTGATGTGACATTTCCATTGCAGTTTGACAAAATTCTAAACGTCTATATTGATCCCCAGGGAATTGTTCGTTGGATTTATGAAGTTTATAGGGACGGTATCCATGTCTTTTCAAAATTTTACCTACTCTAAATCTTGAAATTCCATATTGTTCTCCGAGACGAGATGTTGATTGGGTAGGATTTTGCTCAATACTTGCACAAATCAAAGTGTCCCTTAGTTCCGAATCTGGATTTACCTCCCTTCGTCTACGAACTCCTCTTGGAGTGAACACGGATCCATAAGTAAAAAAATTACGTATAATAGACTGAATTGTTGATCGTGCTGGGGCCGGCCTATTTGGAAACATATTTACAAATTGTTGTCTAATCATGTTGTCTGATAATCCATTCACATGCCAGACAACAATTTGCATTTTTTCCTCGAACGTTAAAACCATTTTCACGAATTGTTTTTTCAATAAAAAGTTTCTGTTTACCGTGCAAAAATACTTCTCGGTATGTTATTATTTTTGATGGCTTGATGATTTGGTTAGCTGTAAAGCAGGCAGTTGTTCTCGCGCATCCATTACAATGTTGTTAATTGTTTTGAAAATCATTATCTGTACAGAGGAATTGATATTAACACTGAGAATTTAGTGATGGATTTGGCATTAAAAAGTCTTAACCGGATTATTTTGCAATCACAACTGAAGACTGTAAAACTGAAATTGAATTTGAATTATTTTGTATTTCTATTTTTTAACATTGGAATAAGAATAAATCGTAAATAATGAGTTTTTCGAAAACTTTTTACCTAATATGTATCATATTTTCTATTATTTTTTGAGTGAGTAAAACAAAAATTTTATCCTTTATGTGAATTGAACCTCAATCTTCTTGTCACTAGACCACGTCTATTACGCCAATTTACGCCAATTCCACATACAATAATTGTTTTCGGATGGAACATACCTACCTTTAGTTTAATCAAATATTTCAGTTAAGTTATTTTTATTATTAAATAAACTTAAAGATTTATAATTTAAAATCGCTAATAATTAATGTTTTTTACTATAATATATCTTAATTTATTCAATCATTTATTCTAACATCAGAAATTATTAAAATAAAATATTTTCGAGGTCATCCGTATAATTATGACTGAAGTGAAATAGCCACGTCGAGAACTAGCTTTATCTCATACTATCTCACAACTTAATCTGTCTTCTATCCTTTCAGTAAAACACTCATCACTGTATAATGTAACATAACTATAAATTAACAACATTTAACGGGTTTTTACCCATATATTTTAGTGGCTCTTAGCATGTATACTTCGTTACACTGATGATGGAATTTACATTCCGAAAACGGTCTGTAATGTAATTGTGATATAGCCCGTTTGGGTATTTTATTATATACCTTTTATAAAGGATTTGAAATATTTTTTTTTTTAATTAAATCCACTTTATCTCGTGCGTTCCGTTCCCTTTAATTCAATTACTATTTAAATGGGAATAAGCCACAATTAAAGGTTAAAATACGTTTATTGACGTTTCAATTTCCACTTCGGAACTCGTTCTCAAAATACAAACATTAGTAAATTGATTGTTTTTAAAAATTGTAAATTTACTAGTTAAGAAGTTTAGTTCCGAAGTGGAAATTGAAACGTCAATAAACGTATTTTAACCCTTAATTGTGGCTTATTCCCATTTAAATGGTAATTAATTTAAAATGCCACAAGAAAATAGCTTCAGAACAATATTAAGAAACCCTTTAATTCAATGTTAAAATTGGTCATAGTTCTTATCGCAATAGGCGCCCATAGAAAACGGATATTTACAGTTTTTAAAAAGAAGACTACGATGCAGAGATACGGGAAAGGAATCTCGAGGAAGACCTATGGGAAAATAGAGAATTAAGATAGAGAGAAGATTGAGCTAGATATAAAATAGAGGATTGTTAGTTAATTATATTAATATTAATTAACTGAAACTTACCATTAATTTTGTTAACCATCTTTTCACAAAGAATTACCATTTTCCTTAATTCCATTGTACTATTTTTAAATATATTTCTTTTAAATTGTCGTTAATTACTTGGAGCTGAAACTAATTTCGTCATTAAATAACTGACAAAAGACAAGATGTACTAAAGAATATATTAAATATAGAGTAGGGCCACTATATCCGAAAGTAATACGTTCCGTATATAACCGCAGTTACGTTACTGTTTGAAATCGATCGGTGTATTATATTGCTTGGTGGTGCAGACGATGATGGTGAGGCAGGCTCCTAAATATTTGACACATTTTACTACTCGACATTATGAAACAAAGTTGTTTTCTTTTTCTTTCTATTTTTCTAAAGCTTTTTTGGTCAAGATGCATACCATTCATGATCTTCTGGTAACTTTAATTCAACATTTCATAGGTGTGTCGTAATCCGTTATTTTATCTTCCAAATTCTGTACCACTCAAAAATTTAAAATTTTCCAGTGTCCATTTGGTTTTATTAAATAAATTTTCTCTTCTTACTAGGAAACTGACTTAAATATTTCTTCTTAATTATCACTTGTCAATATGTTTTGGTGTTCCTCTACTTACATTTTTACTTTGGTAACATTGAAGTCAACGAATCTCTAGCCATCAGCCACACAGCTGATCTAATAAAAATTCTAATGTCTTCATTCATCGCTGGTACGGTATTTATATCGTAGCAGATTCTCTCCACAAATTCTTCCAGCAGAACGTAACCACCGTTTCAGTTCATAAAATACTTAAAGGTAAGTAATTGTCTCAGTGATGTTAAACCTTCTCATTCTCGGTGTTCGGACCCAGGAGAGTATCGTATACTCGTCAGTATAACTCTTCCTTCTTTAACTACTTTTTCACTTTAGGAACGAAATAGGCAAACCATTAAGTCGTTTTACGTCCTTTGATTTTATTGCTGAAAACTTATATTTTTGGCATGGTAAAAATAACCGGTCTTAATAATAGATCTATCAGAGTGTCCATTTGCATTGCCATGTATTATTATACTTAATCGATCTTTCTTTTAAATCAAGGCGCTTGTTTTGTCTTTTTCAGAATATACATAGATCCCGTATAAATAACACTGCAGGTTTCTCATAGTCGAATTCAGCGTCTATTAAAATTTTAACGTTTTTTATGTTAAATCTGTTCCGGATTCTATCCAACCCTTTTTAGCTTCAAGTAAAAGAATTGGTCGCATCTTTTGTGATATATTTTTCTTAAAAATGTTTGTACAAGTTTAAAGCTTTTTGCTGCAACGTATTTTTATCAACAGATATACTTTTCCTATTACTGGTTTATACCGCACTGTAGTAAGGGCTCGTTCTCAATTTGGATGGACCGTCTATTTTGTCATCTCTAAAGATGAACCTATGATAGAGAAAATAAGCAGAGAAACAATGGAAGTGCATGTATAATCAGACAAAAAAAAACAGGCGTAGATTTCAGAGCAATTAGTGGAAAAATTTTGTATATCGAAATGTTAATAATAAACGTTTACGCTCCAACAGAAGATGCAATTAATGAAAACAAATTATACTTCTATCAGCAGCTCGAAGAGGCTTTTGAAAACATACCCAGAAACGACATTTTTATGATAATAAGAGACTTGTATATCATTGTTGGAAAAGAGGAGGATAATAAGAAACTTGCAGGGAAAGAAACAATTCACGAAGAAACAAAAGCAAGACTGTGTAATAGCAAAAATAAAAATAATAACAATTAGAAAACAAGCTCAACGATATAAGAAAAAAGGATGGAATCTTAATAAGCTAAAATCAGAAGAAGTAAACAATAAATACACAGAAGGAATAGCAAAAAACTACATACGGTCGAAACTGAAAACATAGAAACCGATTGAAACAACTTAAAATAAGTGAATAAAACTAAATGAATACATAGAAAAAAAACAAGAAGCGGCGAAACTATATAAAAAGAAAAACCAGAATGGATTAAAGAGCAGATGGAAGCAATAAAAACTAATAACAAAGCCAACAAAAAACCAACAAACAGCAAAGCATTTGTTCAAGTTGTACAAAATAAAAAAAAACAGGAATATTGGGAAGTACAAATAAGGTATAAAAGAGACGATGAAGAAAAAGGTCCTATGTATAAGGAAATTATACATAAACTTAAACCATTTAATAAGTCTATCTCCATTATTAGCCGATATAGTTATGGAACATTTTGAAACAAATATTATTTCTAAACAAAATTTAAAATCCACAGTATGCTGGAGATCTGTAGATGATGTATTCTCAATATGGCCTCATGGATCAGAGCTGTTGGACGCATTTCTGAATGATATAAATGATAAAGAAGAGACAATAACATTTACCATGAAAAAAGAATATAATAACATACTACCTTTCCTGGATATTTTAACTTCTAAGAACGATACTAAATATGAGACTCAGGTGTAGAAAAAACCAACACACACCAACAGATATTTAAATTTCAGATCAAATCACAATATTAATATTAAAAAGGGAATCATTAAATCCTTATATGATAGAGCCAAAGTTACTTGTTCTAACGAAAATTCATTCTTGAAGGGAAAACATTTGTTAATATATGTTTTATTAAAAAATAATTATCCTTTATCAACCGAATAGAACAGAACAACTTAGAACAAAATCCTACAGCATATACCTAATACAAGGAAAATAACAATACCATACAGAAAAGGATTATCAGAAAAACTAGGAAAAGGTAGGAAATATATTCAACATTTCAACAACAATCAATACAACAAATACATTCAGATATATTTTACTCGAAATGAAAAACATAAACATATCAGCAAAACGATTAGATTAGCGAAAATAACAATGGACAACTCTGTAGCCGAAGCTATATTAGACAAGGAAAATGCCGAAACTATCAATATAAAACCAGAAGTACGACAAGGAAATAGCCTATCTACGAAATTTTTTAACACAAAATGATCATACAAAGTATCTAGTTCCAAAAATAAAGAGATTTAAGTGTCTAGTTGTAACAATAGACAGCTAGAAAGTACTTAAACACAGGCATATTAGTAAAAATACCAAATATACAAAAACACCAGACCTGTCATAAACTACGCAGCAAAAGAGACTGTGTTCCTGGCTAATAAAGATGAAGAGTATCTAAGAAGAATAGAAAGGAAAATCTTCAGGTACTGGAATTCTCAGACTAAAAAAATCCAAGACGGAGAGTTTAGACGATTATTTAACAACGAGGCAAAATAAATAATAAAATAAATGAAGAACATACGGTCAGATATATAAAAGCTCAAAGGTTAATACGGCTCGGGCATGTACTAAGACGAGAAGAAGATAAATTAATAAAAAAAATATTAAAGTGAAAATCTATAAATATAAGATCTAGAGAGACAACAAAGTGAAGTTGGGAAGATCAGACCAGAGAAGATATCAACGGAATGAAGAACGACCAGGAGATAAAATTTAAAAAAAGTTCTGAAACTATTTTCTTGTGGCATGTCTAAGTTAAATATGTTTATATGTGGGTAAGCCACAGCTGATTGAAATAAAAATAACATTTTTAAATAACATCTGATGTTTTGATTTTCACTC
The DNA here is from genome assembly GCF_040954645.1 of Diabrotica undecimpunctata. Classification (NCBI taxonomy): domain Eukaryota; kingdom Metazoa; phylum Arthropoda; class Insecta; order Coleoptera; family Chrysomelidae; genus Diabrotica; species Diabrotica undecimpunctata. The sequence continues at coordinate 136,812,257 of NC_092804.1, read as the reverse complement.
CGAAAATCGTTTTCAGAAAAGGTTATTTAAAAAATAAACGAAAAATAGAAAGGAATGGGCCTCAATCACCAATCGATCGAAATCAGACAACAACCTGTAAAAGAAGACGATAGACAAGAATGAAGATAACAAAGAAAAAGCGGATTGATTTTTCTTGAAAAATAGATCAAAAGAGTTCATATTAATGACGGCTTATTTATACTCCTGCGCAATAGTGACAGGCCGTTATATATCTGTATCTGATTTTAGATAGAAACAGAAAAATGTAATTAACAAAGTCGATCTCGCTTAATGATAAAGCCCCACACGATAATGAATTTTATCTAATTGAGGATAAAACTTAAAGATAAAAAGCAAAATTAAATTCCGTATATTTTAAAACTTACTTAGTTTTCAAGTGTACACAATCTAATGAAATACAGAATCGTCCTGCTTAATATTTGGTGGAGGAATAGGAGTGTATAATGCAAATCGTGCTTTTGCGTTCCGTTAAAGACATCTATATTTTTTGCTTCTTTGTTTTATATTTTTAATTAAATGCAATATGATATTAAGACTGCAATAATTGAAAACTAATATTCTTAATATAACTTAATTTTATTTAAAACTACAATAATTGAAAACTAATATTCTTTTCAATTAATATTAATTTTTAATTAGATTGAAACTTTTAATATCTTGCCTGCGAAATAAAAGTAATATTGAAGAAAAATTTTACTATACCAATACTGCCCTCATAAGCTAAAAAGCCCTATCTCCAAAGAACAAAATTTTACAGGAGACAAGGAAAACCATTTTTTTCTCCAGCATCACAGTTTTGATATTTTTAAATGAATTTAATGTGTAAATGGTTTTGTTTCAATGTTAAAATTATGGTTTTAACATAAGAATATTTAAATTTTTTAGAACAAAAATGGATTTACGGCTTTTTATTTTAAAGTTGAATGCTGACATATTAGATTCTAAGAAGCCCTAACTCCTTTATTTATCGTCCTTACTCGACGCAATGAGTACAAGAATGATGGTAATTTATATGGGTAAATTGTTGATGCATAGTGGAATATAAATATTCCCAGCATCGCTCTTAAAGGCTTGATTAAGCGTGAGTATACAATTTACTTTAATTGCTATCGACACATTTCCTCATCTTCATCTTTCCTCACTAGATGTCTCTAGTAGCATATTCTGGTAATTATTTTTTCTATAATTGCCAGAGTAGTCGGTGCGTTTTGATTTGGTTTGAGTGTTCTTACAAACTCTCTCTAATGACAGGTAGACCCAGAAACACGTGTTAGGGAGTGGTAAGAGACTCGAATTAAATCGAAACGCAACCATTTTCGTATAATACTTTTAAATTTTTGAAAGTGAGAAATAGAAACGCAACTTTAATTTCTGTTGAAATATCCTAGTGTTTGTGTTACGTTTATTTAATAATATTTTTTTATATAAAGTTAGTTTTTCCCACTCTTTTTTAAATGTAATTTTAGAAGTTTCATTTTCTGCTTTTACTATATATATTATGTTTTCAATTTTTGAGCAAGCAACTTTAAAACTGTGTCTAAGTTGGTAATATTAGTTAAGCAACAATGTTGGTTAATCAAAATTAGATTCAAGAACCTAGAATATTACATTTTGAGGTTAACGTAGGTACAACTTTACTGATAACTGAATATCTTTAAATACATAATAAGAATGAACTTACCTGATTAAATGATTTCCGAAAATAAAATGGATATTATATCTTCTTGGGAAAATGGGATCTTAAAATTACAACTAAACAAAATTAAATCCACAAACGAAAGAAGTAGTACTCGTCAGCGTCAAACAATTAATAACAATGAAACTGGCAAAAGCCACGTCAAAACAGCCAGTCATGCCATAACATTTGATGAAAGAATACCTTAACTCCAAAAACTATTCCGCGATATTTCACAGAAGACGGCCTTAATTCCGTATTCATAGGATTTGTGGTTTGTGGATTTGGGGTACTTTTAGTTCTTTTTTTTTCGCTACATAGGGCTTTATTTTAACAAAAATGATACCACACTGGATTTAGGGATTTATATTGCAAAATAACTCGCCATTTTGATGGATTTAAGGCTTTCTAACGACATTTGTAGGTGTATTTTTATACGCCGATTCATAAATGCCCATAAAAGACATTTAAAAAATGTTGGAGTTAGGGCCTTTTAGCTTATGAGTGCAGAATAGTACTCCAGTCGTCAGAGACGAAAATGCCGCTGAATCTCTAAAAATTATACGAACGAGCTGAATTTTGCGGAGAATATTAATTTTGGAACCTCAGAAAAGATGTAGAAAGTTTACTACTTTTACCCCTGGGCTTCCCTCTAAAACCCTTCTTGTAATGGTGTAAAAACATAAAAAAATTGATTTACCAAGAATCTGTACGCCGTAGAAAAAAATGTTTTAAATAAAAAGTGTAGCTGAAATAATTTTAAACAAATATGTTTATAACCATTTTTTGTGTAGAATGAATTTTTCTCTCAGAAACAATGCTTGAAGGAACCGTCGATTTTGAATGTCAGTTACGCGCGCGAAATCAATGTTAAATAAAATTTGTATCAGTTCGACGGTAAAAATTCGAATATCTTTTGATCCAAGTGTCCTATCGACAAAAATCAAGATGCTTTTTAAAGGTAAAGAGTTTAGCTTTCATATGAAATTTTTGTATTTAGCCGCAAATAAACTCAGATTTTATAAAGGTGTTAAATAAATAAACGTGGCGCGATTTTTGCCATTTGTCATGATTCTCATGAGATCAATTCATTCTATACCTTTAATTGATTGGCCACTATAAAGTTTCGATTACTAGAGCCTAACCTTCAAAATCTATAGCATGAAATTTTAGTTTTGAGTTGTGCCAAAAAATGTGAGGCATTTGAAATATACTTAAAAAGTGCTGGATTTATACTTTCACATAACAAACAATCTAAAACGTTTAAAACTTTTTTTTCAATTACACTAGTACGTTTTTCAAAAGAACCAAACTTCTGCTATAAACTACAACCAAAAACCGTCTTCTTGGAGGCATTCATCGTGACGTGTAATCATTTGTAATGCAAAACATTAAATTTTGCGTTTTTTATTCATATTTCAAATGTCTCATATTTGTTGCCAATTTTATGTTATAGGTATTTTAAAGATTGATCTCTAAGAATGGAAGTTTTACTACGACTGGTCAATGAAAGTGAGCAATTTTATTGATCTCACAAGATTGGTAAAAAATAGCAAAAATCACGACACTTTTATTTATTTATTATATTTATAAAAACTGATTTTTTTTGCGGCAAATACAAAAAGTGCATACGAAAGCTGAATTCTTTACCTTTAAAACGCATCTTGATTTTTGTTGATATGACTCTAAAATCAACGGATATCGAATTGTTACCGTCGAAATGTTACAAATTTGATTTAAATTGATTTCACGCGCGTAACTGACATTGAAAATCGACGGTAGCTTTAGGCGTTGTTTCTAAGAGAACAGTTTATTCTACACATTTTTGTCTACAGCGTAAAGATTTTCGGTAAATCGATTTTTTGCGTTTTTACCCCCCTACGGGGGTGGGGTGATTTAGAGGAAAGCCCGGGGGAAAGTGGTTAACTTTTTTGCATCTTTTTTGGGGTCCCAAAATTATTATTCACGGTAAAATTCAGCTTGGTCGTTTGATTTTTAGTTGTCAACCCAATGACGACTGGAGTATAGATATCTTGCAAAAATCAAGAACATAAAAACTTAATTGCATAATGGCTGGTTATGGGCAATAATACATTGGCTGATTGAGTAGTCCTCATAAAATCTTAGCCTATACAGCAAAATTTAAGTGGATGTATAATAATTATGTACTTTTGCTATACTATTAGTGGTGACTAAATCGTGCTGGACATGACGCTGCTAAAAAAGGCACTCAGGCCTGAGTTCGAAAACCTTATAATATATTATAATCTGATAGCATTATACGGATAATATTATGCTGAAATAATGCATCTCCTGAAGTAAAATGTTACGTCAAACAGAGGCTCCATTCGGATTTCAGGATGAGTCCATTTAAGGAAAAACACCGTTAGTTGAGTTTGTATCTTAAAATATTTGAAATATTTCTAATTCATACTAACATTGACTCTAATAATAGCAGCCACCTTACTGCAGACATGAAGACACCCCTGAGAAAAATCTCTCTCTTGATTCCAGATTTATATTTTATCTTGTTGACACATTTTTAATATCGTTGCTGCCACTTCTTAGTAAGGGCACTTACACGAGGACACTAAATACGTAACATCTAAGAATTCTTATGCGAATATTTATACTTAAAGACTTAAAGTTGCAGAGAATCTTCCTAAGGCTATTGAAAGAGCTTCTGGCTTTTTCAATACGAGTTTTTATTTCATAGCTGTGATCCCAAGTATCCTTAATATTGCAGCCCAAATAGCATATTTTTTCCACTCCTTCTAACGGTGTATCGTTAATTGTAATTTGGGTGTTTATGCCGCAGGTCGTATTTGTTACATGCTTCTACAACGTTATCCGTCATCCTTTGGAGCCCATGTGCACTATCTGCCAACAACATTGTATCGTCTGCATATCTATTTTGTTTATAAGTTGACCGTTTACAACAATCCCACCTTCTGATTCATCCGAGGCCTCTCTAAAGATATTTTCAGAGTATATGTTAAATATTGTCGGTGACAATATGCAACCCTGTCTAACTCCTTTTTCTACTGTGAAGATCTCGAATAGTTCATTTTCTAATCGTACTGTTGCTTTCTGTTGGAGATATAAGTTTGATATCAGTCTTATATCCTTACCGTCGAGTCCTGATGTTTTGCTACGTGGACAGTTCATGCTATAACGACAACCGTTTGTTTTACTTTGATTGATATCATTGTGTCGTTTTTAAACATTTAAAAGTATTGAGGCACATTTTACGGTCATTAACAAACTATAAACTTTAAAGTGTATTTGTATTACCTTATTGATGATTTGATTTTGTTGACATTTGATTATATTGATGATATTTTTATAGTGTAGTTTGTATTTTTATTGACGTGAAACTACTTGATTGTTTTATACTGGTAATTTAGTCATCAGTAAGCTAGTGAAACCGGTTATTATATTAAGAGCTAAATAGTATTCCTTGTTTTTTATTGTTATAGACTTGTTCTTTTATATCATCTTAAATCATATTATATTTTGTTTAACCAGTCACCTATTCATTCATTCTCTGGAATTTTTATATATTCAGTAGTGATTTTGCCTGTCGCATGCGAAGGGGGATCCATTCAATTGCCATCTACAGTCACTTATTAAATTTTTAAAATAATAAACTTTTTGCATATAAACGCGTGCCTGTTGGTGAGAACATTTCTGACAGTTGGATTTTCATTCTTTATGAGAGGTCTCCAAGTCGAAAGTAACCGTATGCCGTCATATCTTTTATTGAGACAATTTGGCCTTTTTTCAATTTCTATGGCTTCTCTGATAATTCTTGGTTTATAGAAGCGGATGAGAGCTATGGTTCTGGAGTTTTCAAAATTAATTTTGTGACTTGTTTAAAGATGGTATTGACCTAGAGCTGAAATTGAGTCGGAATTGCGAACAAAAATGGAATGTTAATAAATCAAAATTTGGATTCTACGATTTGTTTGACCTATACAGGATCGGGGGCAATCTGCACCAGGAATTTCATAAACTCCATTTTTTGTTGGGCGATAAATACTGTCTTTATTCCTCTTGATTTTAGAAATTTTTTTTGTGACACCACTTAAGGGTTGTCACTCCCGAAGGTACTTTTTAAAAAGGCCCTTTTAAAGGTACAACTGACAGAGTAACAGCACTTTATTTAATATAATTACAACTGACTTTAAAATGAAAATTTACAGTATTTATATGAAATTAATTGATGACAACTTGTCTGCAATATGTGTCGAAACTGCTGATCGGCTGGACTATTGAACTGCAATACTGCTGACAATCGGGGTTAATGTATCGTAATTTCTCCATCCCCTGGGGAAGTTTTGTGAGGGATGAACAAAACTCCGTGAACTGTTTCTGAGGACTCTGGGCTTTGGTCAGGGATGTCTTCTGCTGTGGTTGGATTCTGCTCATCTTTTTCTTTTTTCAGTTTGCGTAGCTTGAGAAAACCAAAAATTAAAAGGATTGCTACCAGTATATATATCGGTGGTGTCCATATGTAGCTGTGGTCCATTTGTGTTGGAAGGATGGATTGGAACCTTTCTTCTTCCTGTGATAACTTGTGTAGTTCATCTAAAGGAATTCTGTCCAATTTTAGGGGTTTGACTATTGGGTGGTTCTTCAGAATACTGGTGGTCTTGACTTTTGGTAATGTTAGTGGTTCTTCTTTAATTGTTGTTTTGGAATTTATGTAAACTTCATTATTGGTTCGTAGTTCACATCCTGGCGGTAACTCAATTAGATAGGTCCCTTCGAGTACTTCTATTTCAGTGGTCGTGCAATGGGTAGATACTTTCGTAGCCTTTGGAAAAACGGCAATGTAGTGTGCATCGGATACTTTTTGAATGATCGTTGTAGTGACAGTGACGGGAACACTTTGGCATTGGGCAGCATCATTGATTAACTGGAGAATTTGGATGATGCAGTCATTAGTCTGGTCATTCTCTTGTGGAAATTTCTCAGGACAGATGAATGATTTGGATTCGCTTCTTTTGCATGGTACATCCATATATTGAAAAAGGTCTGAGTTGTGGACTAGGTATGGACCAGGTGGAATGATTATTGTGTGATTATTAGTTGGAAGGGAGTATAAATGGAAGTATGTGAACGACTTGGAATGAAGAATAGGAAAATGTAAAATAAAAACAAGGGTGTGATTCGTGTAGTAACCATCAATGTCTATGATTTCATAGTATTTGGTTAAGTCTTCTTCCTGAATATAGGGAATCTGTGATGCAGGGTGGTGTTCAAGCATCTTTTGCACGGCCCATTTTATTTCTTCAGGTTTAATGAGACCGTTGTGTAAAGTTTTGATTCTTGCAAATGTAATTGCTGTTTGTAGATCATCCAGTATTTGTATAATTGTTTGTAAATTTAGATTTATCTGGTCAAGGATATTTCGAACTTGCATATAATCATTAAAATCGAAAACGAATTGGTTCATCTCTAAGCTAATTTTGCTTGTCTCTTCAGCTATGATTTCTTGGTTGTGTGTAAGTAATGAAATTGTTTGGTTAAAATTTGTCATTATTCTTTTATTGAGGCTGAGTTGGCTATTGATGTTAGTAATAATGTTCTGTTGGTTATTTTCAAGTGATTTAATGGCAGCGTTGTATCTTTCAGCATCTTCTTGATCTAGATTACCAGAAATAGATTTTATTACACTTCCCAATCCGTTTATAAGTCCTCTTTTGCTTCTGGATTTTGGATATATTGTGTCTAGTTTCTCTTTTGCTGTTTGGAGGAGGTACTGTACAGTTTTATCAAAGTTTTGTAGGCTGTCAGAATATGGTTGACTAAGTCCATTTTCTATTGCTCTGTTGGTGGTGATATACTGAGATTCTATGGATTCAATCTCTTCTGCGATGGGTTCTAGATGGAAATAGTGGATGAAGTCATGAGTGCTGGTCTGTATCCTCGCTTGTCCAAGTTTAACTGGGAGGATTCCTGGATTGTCCTTCAGGTTTTGAATTTGAACTTGTTGGGCTGCTACTAAGGTACATCTGTAAAGCAGTTTTAGCATTAGTCTTTGGCTGGTGTTTGATGTTCTTTTTGTGTATTGACGTATCTTGAGTGTCTATTGTTACGGGATTATTATTTTTCACAATGCGGGAAGAAAATCTCGGAAGAAGTTTATTTCTTTTTACTGTTTTTCTAGTGTAAACTTTTGTGCTGGGTTTATAAGTTATTGGTGTTTGTCTTTTTTGATTTATTTTTTCAATATTTTTCTGTTTGGTTTCTTGTAGCTTTTTGTTTATTTCACTGTAGATTTCTTTTGTCTTTAATCTGTGGCTCTGTGTATAGTTATTTATTAGAGTTCTGTTAATATCGATGTCAAATGGATCCTGGGGATCGATATGGCCATTTAGAATTTCGATTGGCTTTTGTTTAGTTGATGAATGAATGGAATTGTTGTATCCTAAAATAGCATACAACATATGTTCTTTAATACCCAGAGTCTTCCTTTTTTCTCTAAGTATTCTTAGGTGTTCCAAAATTGTAGAGTGAAAACGTTCTATCATTCCGTTCGATTGTGGATTATCTGGTGTTGTGTAGTGAATCGAAATTTTGTGTGTATCGACAAATTCCTGAACAAGGCCGTTTTTGAATTCGGTTCCACTATCTGCGATTATCATGTGTGGGAGTCCATGGTGGGTTATAAATAGCATGAAGGCATTAAGGACATTTATTGCGTTGGATCCTTCTATGGGATATGCTTGGCCATATTTCGAGAATGCATCAATTATTGTAAGGAATTTTTGTCCGTTAGCTTGGAATGTGTCCATATGAATTATTTCTAACGGTTCTGTTGGAGTTGGTGTTACCATAAATTTCGGCTTAATTGGATTTCTGTCATACTTGTTAGCTTGGCACGTATCACAAAGGTTGATAACTTCTTCGATGTCTTTCTTTAGCGTAGGCCAGTAGTAGCGTTTTCTTATTTGAGCTTCGGTTTCGTTAATTCCTCTGTGGTTAGTCTTCCCTTGATGGTAGTTCTCTATAATTTCTTTCTGTCTCTCTGTGCTGTTTATATCTTCTAGGAGGCTGTTGCATTTGACAAGATCGAATGCGGAATTTTTAAAAGTTTCTCGTAGAATATTGCATAGGGATTTGTAGAGTTCATCATTTTCGAACAGAATGGCGTACTTCTTTTTCGGATCTATATAGTTCTTGAAAAACTGGAAAATGTCGTTGTGAAGATCATTTTTTCCCAATTGGACATACATTCTCTTCTTTGTTACAAAACACTGCTCTATGATTGGTTTCGCCGGGCTATAGTTTACTATCTTGAGAATTATTTGATTATTGTAACAATTTAGTGGTTTCTCGCTAATTGGAATTCCCATTATTGGATTTTCTGCCGTGGAATGTTTGGTTACATCTGTATCGTTATCTTCTTGTAAGTATTGGGAGTTTGATGGCTGAGCTTTAGATTTTTGCTGTTTGCTGTCTTCATGTAGGATTTCGTCTATTATCTTTATTTCTTCGGGAGTTAACGTTGCAGTTTGATTTTTTTGGATGATTTTATCTAAGTCACCTAAAGGGGTTGACGGATTCAAAGTTTTTTGAGACTCTTCGGCTGGGTCGGTTAGAAATTCTTCCAGATCGGATAAGGAACTGGGGTGATTAATCATGGAGATATCATCGTCATCTTTTGAGAGGAGTTTCATTATTTCTTCCATATTCTCGTCTACACTGTTTAATTCTTTCGTGTGAATTTCGACACGGGATAAAGCATCTGCATTGGTGTTGGATTTGCCTTTTTTATATATTACTTCGTAATCAAATTCCTCCAGCTTTAATCTCCATCTGACAAGTTTTGAGTTTGGATTTTTAAGTGAAAATAGCCATTGTAGAGGTCGATGGTCAGATAAAACTTTCGTCCGAAAAGGTATGGGCGGAAGTATTTAGTAGCCCACACAATTGCTAACATCTCCTTTTCGATAGTCGAATATTTCAGTTCTGTTTCATTTAAAGTTCTGGATGCATAGGCGATAGGTTTATCATTTCCTATTGGACCTTGTGATAGTATGGCTCCTATAGCGAAGTTGCCTGCATCAGTCGTGAGGTTAAAGGGTTTAGTGAAGTCTGGATATTGCAGAAGTGGTTCATTAATCAATAAGCTTTTACAGGTTTTGATACAGTTTAAGAATTCTTCGGTGTGTTCAATTTTTGCATCCTTTTTAAGACATATGGTAAGTGGTTTTGTAATTTTGGCAAAGTCCTTTATGAATTTTCTATAGTAACCAAGTAATCCTAAAAATCCTCGAATTTCTTTTGTTGTTTTTGGTACAGGATAGTCTATGATGGCTTTAATCTTAGTCGGGTTTGGTTTAATTCCCTCGCAGGTTACGACGTGACCTAGAAAATCGACTTCTTTCTTAAGGAATTCACATTTGTCAACTTGTATCTTAAATCTTGTTTCTCTTAATCTTTCAAAAATTTTCTTAAGATTTACCATATGTTCTTGAAGAGAGGTTGAAAATACAATAATGTCGTCCATGTAGACCAGACATATTTCTCCTATTAGTCCTTTTAGTACGTTCTCCATTACTCTCTGGAATGTTGAGGGTGCATTTTTGAGTCCGAACGGCATTCTCATGTATTCATAGTGGCCATTTTCAACGTTAAATGCAGTCTTCTGGATATCTTCTTCGGCCATTTCAATTTGATGGAATCCGCTGGCTAGATCTAGGGTTGAGAAGTATTGGCAGCGTCCTAGTTTGTCCAGAATGTCTGTTATATTTGGAATTGGATATCGGTCATCGATGGTTTTCTCGTTCACCTTCCGGTAGTCGACAACTATTCTCCATTTAATTTTTCCTGAGGCATCTGGTTTCTTTGGAACGACCCAGATTGGAGATGACCAGGGTGATTGACTCGGTCTGATAATTCCTTGATCAAGCATTGAAGTGATCTGCTTACGTACTTCTTCTTTATGGATGTGTGGATACCGATATGACTTGGTATAAACTGGAACTTCGTCTTTGGTTCGTATATGGTGCTTTATTTGGTTAGTAAATGTTAAAGGATCGTCTGGATGATGAAATATCTCTGCAAACTTCCTGCACAGTCGTCTTAGGTGAGATTCTTCTTCGGTATTAAGATGATCGGTTCTAAGGAGAGGATCGACATCTTTTAGATTACTGTCTTCGGTAGGTATGATATCTGACGTATATATATGATATTCCTCGAGATTTATGGGTTGACTTTTGATGGGATCAGTTAATGCTACTTGGATGTATTCATCGGTGTTATTGACTAGCTCGGTCCAGGCGAGTTGATTACAGGCAATGGTGAGAGTTTCTCTTAGGATGGCACCTTCGACTTCTTGTCTTGGGATGACGATTGTACCTGATGTTTCCTTTACTGGTAAGCGGACTTGGGTAATTGATTGGGGCTCTAGCTGGACTGTATAGAATTGGGCTTTGTTTGTGACGTAGTAATTAATAGGAAGAATAGAATGCTCTGTAGTAAGAGTAGCTTGGGTAAAATCGAGATTTGCTTTTAGAAGTTTAAGATTATCGAGGCCGATAAGACCGTCAAATGTCTTGTGAAATTTGAAAAGATAAAATTTTAGGTTAATATCGGAGTTAAATTCGGGAAAAATTGGGATTTCTACACAATAATCCTGTGAATGATTTTGAAAAATTGATGTAACGATAAATGGTTCATATTTAATATTATTCTTGTAGAATTTATTGGCTATATCAGGATTAAGGAAAGATTTAGTGGCTCCTGTATCAATAAGAAGTTTAAGAGGGGGATTTTGAATTTTAATGTAAGGAAGCTCTCTTTTGTCGGCATAGGAATGCAATTCTACTACGTTTCTTCTTTTTCGTCTTTCTTGCTCATAATAAGTGTAATCTGGGTATGTGTCATTGTCTATACCTTCATCGTAATTATTTTCCTCTTGTTCGATATTAAAGAGTTCTTCTACGGTGAATCGGGGGCTGGCAGTTTGTTGAAAGCGGAAGTTTCTTTGAGATTGGGGTCTATTAAAACCGGTTTGGCGTGTAGATACGCTCATAGGTGTTGGCTTATATGATTGAGATGGAACTGGTTTATGAAAATTGGGTTGATTAGCCCTAGAATTTTGTGCATATGGAGTGAGTTGATGATTTTGTTGGAATCTAGGGGGTTGAAATGTCCCTCTTGGACTATTATTGAATGATTGTTGTTGCACAGGAATTTGATTTGGTCTAAAGAATGGCTGTGGCCATTGGGGCTTAGGCACCTCAGGCTGCCATCGTGTAGGAGCAGGTGTATGAGTTAAATTGGATCTCTGTGTTTGTGAAGTCGCAGATGGTTTACTAGAAGATGGCAAGGAATAATTATGAGTTTTTTGGAGATATCTTATGTTATTTTCTTCCTGAATATATTGGATAGCAAGAGCGAGATTGGGTGGTCTCATGGATCGAATCGTTGATCCTAGGGGTTCTCTTAGGCCTGCCAAAAATGTGGTTAGAGCTTGTTGTTGGAAAAATTCTTTTTTACTTCTTTTAACTTCCTCGTTTTCCGTGTGTAATTCAATATGATTTGAAATGGTATTTAAAAGACTCATAACTTTTTCATGAAATTGATGGGGGTTTTCGTTTGGAGCTTGCCGGAGGTTAACTAAATCTCTAGTTAATGAGTTTTCGTTTCGTTGGTCTGCAAAATTTTGGACGAGAATGGATTTTATTGACGGCCAGTCTTTACAGCCGTATACAGAAATAATTTCTCTGGCTCTTCCTTTAATTTTGTTCATAATTCCCCGGGTAAGCATATGATTTTGAAAATTTTCGGGATTTGTATGATCCCAGAAATGGTTTAGAAGCATGGAAATAACATCAATAAAATTGTGGAGTTCATTTGGATTGCCGTCGTACTCTGGTACGATAGAAAGGTCTTTATTAACATCAAAAATGGGTGCCATATTAGAATTATTTGAAATGGATGCTGGTGTAATAATTATAGAAGGTATTTCAAACAAATTTGTGGTTTTAAAAATATGATTATTATCAACTAAATGTAAATCTGGTTTAATATTTTCACTAGATTCTATATTAGATTCAAAAATTGTTGAAAGAGAATCGCTTATTCTAAAGGATGATACTTGTGAATTGATATTAGAATTAGAAATAAGATGAAATTTGCTTACAGTAATAGGATGATGCTTGGATGCATTCCTTTTAGGTACAAGTTTCTTTTCTTCTTTAAGTTTCTTTTCAGCTTTCTTCATAAATATGTTTCTGTGCCAATTTGCCTGGAATCCGTGGGTTAAATAGCTGCAGTTTTCCCTGGATTTGGGTTCGGTAGCGGGTAAACGTTTGAGAACGACGAGGATCTTCTGGAGACTCTCCCACTAATCTACTGAATGCGCCACTTAAGGGTTGTCACTCCCGAAGGTACTTTTTAAAAAGGCCCTTTTAAAGGTACAACTGACAGAGTAACAGCACTTTATTTAATATAATTACAACTGACTTTAAAATGAAAATTTACAGTATTTATATGAAATTAATTGATGACAACTTGTCTGCAATATGTGTCGAAACTGCTGATCGGCTGGACTATTGAACTGCAATACTGCTGACAATCGGGGTTAATGTATCGTAATTCACCTTTGATGTAAGGAAGAAAAGCTTTCGTATGATAAGGATCTGAGTCTTAGGGTTGAGATTAAGTGAGAGATTGATATCTGTTAATGCTACTATTGACGTGATTTTCGCGGTAACCGTTTTGAATAAGGGCTTGTTTTAAACTAAAAGTTCAGCGGGTCTACTTGCATTATCGCGGACACGTATTGATCTGGAGTTAAGCGTATTAATAACAGAATGAATTTGTGATGATGAGACTTGGCATGCAAGTTACGATTGGTATGGGTGAGTTTTCCATAAATAGAGTGATAAAAACCTTGGGATTGGTTTTTCTTTATGATAACGTCGAGAAACGGTAGGGATGAATCAGTTTCCACCTCCATCGTGAACTGGATACTAGGATGTATACCATTCAGATGCGTTTAAAAAGATACCAAAGCATCCCTGCCATGGGGTCAAATGACGAATGTATCGTCAACATATCGTAGCCAACATGTGGGTTTAAGCATTGATATGGATAGTGCTCGGGTCTCGAAGTTGTTCATAAAGATATTGGCAATTACTGGAGATAGTGGGGAGCCCAGTGGGGCATCATTTATTTGTCTTTAGAATTAATTTTGGAAGATGAAATAAGTGTTGGACATACAATGATTAATGAGAGGTAAGTGGTCTTGCTAGATACTGCATTTAGTTTTCAGAATGTTTAGAGTTTCGTCTATAGGAATGTTTGTGAAAAGTGAAACGATATCAAAACTTACTAAAATCTCTGACAGTAAGATAGGGTGTTGTTTAAGAAGTTCGATGAAATGAAAAGAATTTTTGACGAAGGATGAAGCATTTTGGTGAGAGGTTGTAAACTTTTGGCCAAGTACTTGGCCAATGGTTGTGTAGGGCAGTTATATTCACTGACATTCGAGGTGTTCTGGAAGACTTTTCACAGGAAATTATAGATTATTTTATGTCAACTGGAAGAGAGGTTTTATTGATAATGGCTTTTATTGTTTTCTCCAGATAGGTTGTTGAATTATTAGGAATTGGTCTGTAGTCTAAAGTAATAATGAGATTTAAGAGTTTATTAATATAAGAAAAAGTGTTTAGGATGACAGTGGCATGCCTTTATCGGCGGGAAGAATGACTAGATTTGGATTTGATTAAAGTTCATTGCCAATATCTTTATGGAAATCACTATATTTATCAAAAACCCATAAAACGAAGAATAAGAAGAAAATGTAACGTAAATGACATACCCGAATTGATACTTAACAAAACAGTGGAATAAATACATAGACAGCATGAAAGAGAACATTATTATCAAAATAGGAAGACATAAATCACCAAACGGCCAACCACTCAAGATATAAAGTGACAGCCTTTTATAGGCATAATTGGTTAAAGAAAGGAAGAAAATAAATAGGAAGGAGAAATAAACCGTGCAAATGAAATTCACGTTTCAACTGAATACAAGCTTATTTGAGGTATTGTGCATAAATTCTTTCCTCGATTGTTCGTTTTCGTTCCTAAGTACTTTTAGTAATGTAGTTACCATTTGAAATTAACAATTAATATCGGTCGTAGACAAAAGATACGTCCAAACTCGGAATACGATTAATTAATTTCGATTTTGGTCGTCTCAGATTTTATATAAACAGTGTTTAACATACCTATTTTTTTCAGCAATACAGATCATCGGTAGCATGCCTATTATTTCATGGAGATTTATTTGTAGACTCCTTTTTTATTCTCAGTGGACTTTTAGTAGTTTATAGTCTTCTAAACCAAATGGAAAGGCATCGTCTAAATCCTGGATTTATTATATTACTAAGATATATAAGGTAAGTCATATTTATTCCAATTTACGGACACTGTAATTAATATTAAACTTAAAATTAACATTATTAATATGAAAATTTAGATTGCCAATGCAATGATGTGCTAGATATGTGTTTATACTAGTATAGTCAGAAAATACATTAGTATATAGCTTCAAACGCTTGCGATATTTCCAGTCACCTGCTTTTAGACCTCTTTTTTCCATCGCACTGCCTACTTCTTGTCTTCACGATCTTTGTTAAAAAAGATTCACTGTAACATTCTCTTTGTACGTCTTTGACCATTCATCCTTTCGACAAGGTCATTCTAATTCACCTTTTTGCATTCTACAGTTTCCAGGATGGCGATGTCTGTGCCCATACGCTCTCTAATTTCAATATTCCTTATTATATCTATTCTAGTAAGTTGGCAACATCTACGCCAATTATTATTTACTTCCGTTGCTTTTATTTTGAGTGATACAAGATACCTTGAAGACCATCGCTGTTGTAATTTTTATATTCAACCACCAAAAAAAACCCCGAGTATTGACTTTTGACGGATTTCGAATGAAAATAACATAAAACTCCGGGAGTCCAACTACCCTCTACAGGCCCTGATCGACAGACGAGTAAAACCGCGGTTTTGTGGCTCGTCGGTAAAACTCGCCAGTGTATCACTGCAATACTGCGGTTTTATATACCGACGAACCTGGCTTGTGGCTCGTCAGTTTGTTTTATTTTTTACTTGGCTCGTCATTTAAAACCGCGCGTGTATCACTACTGGCCAGCAAAACCGGCAGTTTTCCTCCACCGTTGAAGTGAAAAGATCAGTTTTTAATCATGGATATGCTAACTATCAGCCACGACATTTTATTAAAATTTATATATTGTTTACGAGACTGTGTTTGTTTGTGAATACAAAAACAAAACAACTCGACTTACGGCATATGTTAAACTTTTAAATACCGAACGTCTAGGGCGTCTCCGCTTTTTTTTTGTAATTTCGTAGTATGCTAGAGCGAGGTAGCATAAAACTTCACTTTCAGTTGAACACAACATGTTAGCTGTGGACGGTTAACAATGACTGTTTTGCTCGCTAGTCGATCAACACCAACGAGCCGCGGGTAAAACCGTCGTTCTCAAAACTGCGGTATTATGACCCGCTCGTCGATCACAGTGAACACAAAAAGCTCCGAGTAATGACCTTCAAATAATTTTGATGAAAATAACATATAACTCGAGGCAGACGAGGTCCACCCTGGGCACCAGCTAGCTCGAGGACCATCGTCGTTATCATATTCGTGTTGAGTGGCCTCAAAAACCCCAGAGTAATGACTATCGACTGATTTAGAATGAAATTAACATACTCCGGGAGTCCATCCTGGGCACTAGGTAGCTCTATAACCATCGTCATTATCTTCTTCGTATCCAGCGACCTCGAAAACTCGCGAGTTACAAAATTGAACTTATTCCTGTCGATATTTTCTGAGCAAATTTTTCATTTTGTACGTAAATACTTTAGAAATGCATTATTTTTTTTTTCATTTTACCGCTATGAATTTTGTTCACAAACTTTCCTGACATTAGTTCTAAACTTATTTTTTCACCTCTCACCACTACATACTTTGTTTTTAATAGATTATTTGATAAACTTCACTTAGTATATTCTTTATAGTACGTTACAGTCTATATGACAAAAAGTCTGGGCCAAAACATAAACCTTATTGATAAAAAAAAAGAAACCAGGATATTAGAGTAGGTCTAATTGTAACTAAGCTATTTTAGAGAGACCATTTTCTCTTCTTGGCAGATTAGAAATTGACAAGAGTCTAAGATTCAAAAACCAATAAATATGGGAAGACCAATGGATAGAACAGCAAAACGAGGATAGAAAAATTGGAGCTTTGCTGCAGAGGAATAGCTTAGAAGAGGGCTAAACATAATAGTTTAGTTTAGCTTTTTTTTTTTAAAAAAGAAGAAGGTATACGAAGAATTAGTTAGTCTGTGTCAAAGCAACAGATGTTTTATTATTTGGTGTAATGCCACTAATGACATTAATAACATTATATCGAATATTAAAAATCTATTATATGGAAACTCTCTATCAACAATAACATTTGAATAATTGTTTAGTTGGCTTTAATTATTAAAATTAATTTAGCGCTAAGCATACTTATCGTATCTTTATACAATTATTATAACAATGAAACAGGTACCTATACAATTAAAATACATGATAAAACATTAAAAGTGTATCGACTTCAGTAAATTACTTTGACTTTGAAATGTATCACTTGGTTTTCCTATATGGCCTAAAGCACTTTGTTATATAAAAAAAGATTGTGATTAAATCTGAACAGAAGAAAAATACCATTCTGGTTAATGTATCGAACCAATTGTTTTTTTTTATAGACTGAAATAAAAGTACTCCCAAATCCTTATAATAAATAAATAATCTTTATAAAGAAAAATCATAGCAGTTAATGTAAGTTAGAAAATGTACAGACCACGAAACATATATTTTAATATCATAATTATGAATATAATATATTTGTTTATTCTGTCTGTCTATCTGTGGGTAACGAAAACCCCAGCGCCGGCATTACGTCATATCTTCGTTGTTATCGGTCCGATTGGAGCGTGTGATACGTTAAATGTAAGGGGAAGAGATAACGATTATATTAAGATAAAAAAAACCAACAAAGCGACTACCAAAAAGGCACTACAGAGTATATTCATTATTATTGAACGTATCGTTACAAACGAGATATCATTGGGTACTATGGATGAAAATAGATTTATTATAAGGCAAATTTTGATTTTATAACTTAAAGAAGGCCTCTGGCCAAGTACAAAATAAACATTTGATTGAATTATACCATATGACATACAAAAAGAAAGGGGAGGATATAAAGAATATATTAAGAAAGAAAAAAACAAACCAGGCGACTACCAAAGGGACACTACACCTTATCTTCGTTATTAATGATTTTATAGCCATATAACAGATATCACATGAGAGTATAAATGATAATAGACACACTATAAGGTAAATTTACTCTATTGATTTGAAGAAGGCCTCTGACTGAGTACAAAATAAACAAATAAATTGTCCTAGCATGCGACATAGCAAATGAAAAGGGGAGAATATAATGAATATATCAAGATAGAAAAAATAAACAAGGCACCAAAAGGGCACGACACAGCATCTTCGTTATTAATGAATATATAGTGACATACGAGATATCATAGGACCCTATGGGTAAAAATACATTAAATATAGGTCAAATTTTGATTTATTGACTTAAAGGGGGTATCTGGCTGCGTACAAAATAAACAATCAAACACACAAACAATTAAATAATAAACAATGATCGAATCATAACAGGCGACATAGCAAATTAAAGGGAACGATATAGAGAATATAAAGAAAAGGAATAAAAAACAAACAAGAGCCACCAAAAGGACACTAAATAGCATCTTAGTTTTCAATAAACATATAGCGACATACGAGATGTCATAGGGCACTATGGATACAAATAGATTTACCATAAGACAAATTTTAATTTATTTACTTAAAGAAGGCCTTAGCAAGTAGCCAACGTAATACCAAGGAATCTTCTGCAGTTACTAAAACCAAATCAATGTGTTTTATCGCGACGCTAAGGTGTAATCATTGCAGAATATTTAAATGGTCAACACAACAAGTGAGTTGCTTCAAATGTGTAATTAAATTTGCAGATGTTTCCTTAACATCCCGCTCCGGGCATGCTGTTACAGGACCCCTATTAAAAAATGTCTAGGCGTCAATGGCTGAAAATCATTAGAATCAGCATAGGCAATGCGTACTGTGGCTGGGAATTTAAAATAGCCTCAATATGAGTCAAAATTTTGTATAACTCCACAAATAGGAGAACAGTACATACCGTGGGAGTCCATACCGAGTAGTAAATAGCCAGGAGCGTACTGTTTTTTACATTGGAGAAATTAGTTGGAAAAATTTCTCTACCGTTTTACGGCTGTAATTCTCAGCCAGAGTCCGCCAGGTCTCTGCGGCATCACTTAGGTCATGCTTTTCTTTTTGTGTCATCAATACCATGAACATGATGGCGTAACAGGTTGCCCAAATCCACTTTGTCTCTGACCTTGAGATGCGAGTGTTTTTTTATGGGCCAGGTTAGGAAGACACTCTTTGCTCATAGCCTTGGTACGTGAGACACTCTTCAATATTTCTGTTAAACAATATTAAATTCGTTTAATAATTATCGTTTGCCGATCAAACAGAATAAAAAATAATCTTTTGGGATGAAAACAAATGTGAGAAAACGCATATTTTTATTTTCAGTAAATAATAGAATATAGAATAGAATAGAATATTCTTTATTAAACCAATGAGATCACAATGTGATATAGGATAAGTCATATAGTTACATAAAGCATAATCAACAAAGTATAGATTAATATAAAACAAAGATATGCAATATAGAGCGTCTCTGAACCCCGTCGGTCCTCATTCCTGTAGTCTTTTATTAAGTCAAAATAATCATTTAGGTTGTAAACGCATAATTGGATCAAGCATGATTTTAATTTATTTTTGAATTTTTGAATATTATTTTGATTTCTCATATTACATAAGTGGCAAACAATTGTAAAATTTAGATCCTGCAAAATCAGGACTAGTTTCAAAAAGAGTTGTGCAGTTTACACACGCTGATCAACCTCCCGTGTCTTGTCGGGTAATTATGAAAGTCAGAGTTAAGGGTAAAATTTTGAAATTTAGTTTTGTCGTGAATAATACACTTATAAATATATAAAGCATGGAAAGTCAACGTCAAGTCAAGTCTGTGTTCAATAAAATATTTACGACATGATTGTCTATTATCAATATTGAATATTAATCTAAGAATTCTCTGTTGAGTTATAAAAACTATAGAAGAGTTCCTAGAGTTTCCCCACAAGACAACATTATAGGCCATATATGAATAAACCAATGTATAGTAAACACTTATCAATTGATTGGTATTAAATAGAGTTTTCAACTGAAGGATCGCATAGTAACCCTTATTCATTGTTTTGCATACTTTAGTAACGTTTTCATCCCATGTCATATTACTTTCTAGAATGCTACCAAGAAATAATGTTGTATCACTAAAAGGCATTTCCTCAGAACTAACTGTGATCTTATAATCATCGAATTGCTTACAGCGCGAGTAGAACTGCATACAAATAGTTTTCTTTGCATTTAGCATTAAAGAGTTCCTTTTACACCAGATTGTAAATTCCTGTGCTATCAAGTTCATTTTTGATATGAGTTCGACTTCAGTTGACTCGTTAACTACAATTGTGGAATCATCTGCATAGAGAACTGTATGATCTGCAGTTAAAAAATTTATCAAATCATTTACATATAAAAGAAATATTAAGGGTCCCACTACGGAGCCTTGTGGTACACCTTGATCAAGATTAAAAACAGATGACTTCTTATTATCGACTTTTACTAGGAATTTACGATGTTGTTAGTATTACTTTAACCAGTTCAAGAAGTGACCACGAAAATCAAGGGCTTCTAATTTATGCAGTATAATTTCAATGTCAATAGAGTCAAAAGCCTTAGTTAAGTCAAAAAAGAGTGCACCCACATACCTTTTTCGATCCAAAGCAGCGTGGATATAATTAAATAATGAAATAGAGGCACTCACTGTAGATTTATTAGGAAGAAACCCATGCTGGCATTTATTTAAGATATCATATTTATCCAGAAAATTTAACATTTTATTGTAAATACACTTTTCGATAATTTTAGAGAGTACACTTGTTACAGTGATTGGCCTGTAATTATCAACCAAACATGGATCTCCCTTTTTGAAAATTGGACTAACTACTCCCGTTTTAAGGTCACTTGGAAACTTGCCATCCTTGACAGATAGGTTGATGATGTGAGACATCCATCAAACTTAGTATTAGCTTAGTGATGTGAGTCTACCGTCTAACAAAACGAATATCTTATGTAGGATGTTATCTACGTTATAATAGGGACCTAACGATTAAAATGAAGAACAGAGTAGGAATAAAACCCATTCATTCGCACGCGAAGGGTAATAATTATCATAAAACTAGATATCCAGACTTTCAAGAAGAGAACTGAAAGTTTTAAACTAACAACTTAAATATATTTTGAGTATGTTGAGAAAAACATAAAATACAAACTTTTCCAGTCAATAATTTGGAAAATGTGGGATAAATGCGACCTCGTACAATAAGAACATCATGGCTTAATAATGTTAAAAAGTGATTGGGAATAACTAACACCGTATTTAGATCAGCTGTCACCAAGACGATCTAGACCAACGTAATGCCCAAAATTCATAGACTATAGGAAGAAAAAGAAACAATAAGATATTAGTTTTAATACTGATCATTTATGTTAATTCTATTTTGATCGTATATTCTAATTTAAAATTATTACTTGAATTCATGATATTATTATGTTGATATGGAACTTGATATGGAACTGCATCCTAGCACCGATTTTATGGTAGAAGATTTCAAGGGTTTTTATAAACAGTCCTTATAAAAATCATAAAAATTATAAATATCGATTTCTTCGTGTCTCAGTTTTGAACAGGAATTTATAAAAATAATATAACTACTCCACCAACTTCAACATAGATTCAACATAATATACAATTGAGCTCCCATAAAAACTTCGCTACTAATAATTTTTAAACCGAGTATATCTGTTCATTTCTATCTATCTTTAATATTAAAACATAAGCACAAAATGTTAACAAAGAATGAAAAAATATCGATTTATGAGCTAGTTGTCTTAACAGTCATTGCCGAGCAAATAAATATTGCACATGCTAATCATGAAATAGTCCACTCAACAATCGCCTACATCCGTAAAGGTTTATTTAAAATTATTACAATGACACAATCTGCAGATGTAAAGTATAAAGAGATTTATTTAATTAAACCGGTAATAAAAATAACAGTCACGATCAGAAATAACAGAATCATTAAGGAACTTTTATAATAGTATATTACATTTTCAAACAATTATATTAAATTTCAAATTTAAATTGGGTTTATAAGAAAACTTTTTTGAGAATTATATATATATATATATATATATATATATATATATATATATATATATATATATATATATAATATAAAATTAGTATTTCTTGGGTTTAGGTTCAATAAAATATATATTACATGTGGAACTAGATTTTATTTTCCATAGCAATCAACGTTTCGTCAGGAAACCCTTGCCTTTGTCAAGATTCTAAAATGTACATGTATAGAAACAAATAGTTATTCTAAAATATGTATATATATATATATATATATATATATATATATATATATATATATATGACTTACCAAAACGTAAAACGGGACACAGACATTATTGAACTGACAAATACAAGTTGATATCTGATATCTCATGGTTTACTTTCATTAATATATAATTTCTTTTATATGAGGGTATCATTGATGTTTTCGAAAAAGTTAAAGTGGAGATATGTTATGACTTTAAGAGCTTTTTTATTGTGTTATATTTATTATGATTTAAATCAGATTGAAATATGTTTTATTTAGGTTTTGTGTATCTTTTTTGTCATTTATTGCGTTGGTATTTCTTTTTATTTCAATTGATTCGTATATCTTCCTCTTCCTTTTGTTTTGTTCTGGTTTTAAAATTTTGTTGTTTTCAAAATCAAATTTATGCTTCTTCTCACTTTCATGTTTTGTGAGCGCAGTGACGTTGTTCTTGTCATATTTGTGAGAACGAATTCTGGATTGAAGCAGTTGACTAGTTTGACCGATATAGATACCTTCACAGTTAATACATGGTATCTCGTAAACAACATGTGATTTTTTTAAGTTTTTGAGTTTGTGTTTTTAGTTTTGTGAAATATTTATTTAAAAGGTTGTTGCCTTTGTGTGCCACTGTTATATTATGTTTGGCTAAAAGATTTGTTAATTGTTCGGATAAACCTTTTATATATGGAAAAGTTGTGTAATTAGTTTTGATACTGTTGGGTTTGTTATTATTTATGTTGTTTTAAAATTTATTAAGTCTTGTTTTAAAAATAGTTTCGATTAGATGTTCGGGATATGCATTCTTTAGAAGGGCATTTTTTGCTTTTTTTTATTGCAGTTGGTCTGTATTTTGGATCTGTTAGTTGTATAGATTTACCTGCAATACTTATAATTACAGACTTCTTATGGGAAAATGGATGATGAGAATTGTAGTTAAGATATCGTGAAGACCATTATATACTAATGACAGTAAACCATGAGATATCAGATATCAACTTTTATTTGTAAGTTGTTTGTTAATGTCTGTGTCCCGTTTTACGTTTTGGTAAGTCATATATATATACATATTTTACAATAACTGTTTGTTCCTATACATGTACATTTTAGAATCTTGACAAAGGCAAGGATTTCCTGCCGAAACGTTGATTGCTATGGAAAATAAAATCTAGTTCCACGTGTAATATATATTTTACTGAACCTAAACCCAAATACTAATTTTATATTAAATATAGTACGGTTCAAGAAACTCAAAACTATATATATATATATATATATATATATATATATATATATGTATATATATATATATACTCCCTTTAAATGATATTGCCAGTGAGCCATTTACCACTAAATGAGAAAAAAGATAATTAAAATCTTGTTTAGTTTCACATTAAAATGATCGATAAAAATAAAACTTGGCTAGGTATGTTAGGATTTTTTCTTAGCTTTTGGCTGCAAGATATTATGTCTTTGATGTTTAAATATGCCTTGTCTAAAGGTGGGCCGAACTGTTCGCGAACACTATATTCGTATAATTTGTACGGCGGGACGAACCGCTTGCGAGTTGTTCGTTCGTCGCTCGTCAGGAACCATGACCTGTCGGTTTTTGGGACGAACACAAAGGATATTCGCAGTTCAATTTGGACGGTGTTCGCAGCCATATTGTTTGTTCGTGTCGTAGAGATTGTATAACTTGTTTCTAGTTTGAATTTAGTGTCTATTTTTCGGCGGAATCCAAGTTTTCCATGAAGGTACACTGAAGGTTGGCTATAACTACAGCAATTTGCTCTCTATCTTGAGCTGTTCTTAGTATCGAATGTGTGCCCATGCCTGTCCAATCTTACATTCTTCAACCAGGAGCATTTTCTTCTTCCTGGACCTCTTCTTTCTTCCACGTTCCCTTCCATTATAAGTCCTAGGAAATTGTATTTTTCTCTTCTGTAAATATGTCCTAGGTGACTCGTTTTTCTGTTTTTTACAATATTTAGGAGTTCTCTCTCAGTACCGATTCTTCTTAGCACCTTGTTGTTGGTCACGTGCTCTGTCCAAGAGATCTTCAGTATCCTTCGAAAAACCCACATCTCAAAGGCTCTCTAGGTCATTAGTTAATTACTAATAATTTACGTCCATTCAACAAATGTTTATTTTGTTAACAACTAAATATAAAATGGAATAGCATCACGCTTAGACTTTATGGCTGCTCAAATTCGGTTGGGCATTTACTTATCTAAGGAGCTGCACTGTTCAGTGGTAAATTATTTTTAAATCTGCTGTATTTTGGATTTAAGTTCGTGTAATGTCCGTTGTGGGTTGTTTGGTAGCGTTTGGTACATTTTATGCCATACTGTTTTAATGACGTTTATGTCAGGACTGTTAGAAGCTGTTTGTGGTTCTGGCCGTATGACAGGCCACTTCGTCGTGCTGAAAAGTATAATTCTCGACAGCATTTACTTTCACAATGTTCGGCAGTAGGCTGTTTTAAAGGATTTGTTAATATTTCGGAGTATTTACGGTACCCTGAATAAATTCAAAACATCCCAATCTTGAAACTGCCATACAACTCCAAGTCATCACTAATTTAGGAAATTTTAAGGTCCATTTCAGTCTTTCTAAAAAACCTCATGCGTAATGCAAATAACTCATTTACAGTAATCACTAACATATACTTCCAATTTTGATTCTTTACTGACAATTACTTAGAACAAATCTTCCTTGTCTGGCTTTTATTTTGCTGTTAACAATGATTTTTACTTTGCCTATAAGAATGTATCCACTTGCGACAGCATTCTCTTGATTCAATCCAGTTTCATGATTCTAGTCAGCTGTAACTTGCCTTTGAGTATTATTTCAATATTTTCTGCAAACTTTTACTAATATTCTTCTATTTATGTCAGAGACTAGTTTTGGACGACCCGGGCTTTTACCTTTTTTATCGAAGATACTTCATGTTTCCTCATTATGTTTAATTGAATCGGTGAGTTCGAAAACCGTACATGTCCAAAATCTGCGTTCCGAGAAAATCAATAAAAACCTTTTAACACTGAAACTACTCAACATAGACTATCGACATGCATAGAAAAGTTTTAGGTCTCTTACTTTGTAATATGTTTTTAATGAAAGTATTTTCAAAAAATAAAATGGACAACCAAAGACAGATCAAAATGGAGGATGGACTTGTATGATTTTTGAACTCAACCCTATATACGAAAAGAAATGGGTAAACATTGCTTGATTTAATTAACATTTATTCAATACATAATATCAAAACTGTTATCTCAATCACTTAATGATTATTTTCAGAATTTGTGGTTTTCCATGATGTGATGTGGTAATTTGGGAATGTGGGAAGAATTTGGAATAATGTGGGAAGAAGACGCATTTCCTGGCTTCAAAATTTGCGAAAGTATTATAACACGACTACCACTGAACTGTTTCGCGCTGCAATAAATAAAGTAAAGATAGCCGATAGCCGATGATCGCCAACATCCGGAACGGATAGGCACTTTAAGAAGAAGATGTGGTAATTGAATTTGAATGCTTCACCTTGGGTATAAGTCATTACTTTCTTGATGTCCAGGATTTTTTTTATTAATTGAAACGGGTTCTTTATCTACTATTAGTAGTTAGTTCTTACTACTTACTAGTGGGCAAATGTGGACTCTTCTTATGTTCTTGGAGCAATTTAAAAGTATGGGAGTATAAACCATCTATATACTCCCACGTTTTGTAATATCCAGGCTTTGAACTGTCATACAGAAACTCCCTATAGTATACACAGCAAATATTTCTTTCTTGGAACTAGTCCCTCGAGAGCTACACGTTTTTTTATAAGTAATCAGGTCACCAGTTCTTAAAATCAGTAATATCAGTGTATCGGATTTGCTTTGCAGTAAATGGTTGCCTTGTTCTGAAAGTCCTTATTAAGTCCTCGTATTCTTGTGGAGTATAAATTCGATCACGTTTTCTGAAATTCCGTTTTGCACAACCAAAATCCCGGTCATAAGGCAAGAACGAATGGCCTATTTTTGGTTTTTTTGAAAAACGAACCATTGTTTGGTTTCGGTTCTGCCCTGCACATCCATCGGAAGACAAATGCAGTTCAGTGATTTCAGGGGGTATACAGTTCATATTGTTTCATAATGGTCATTAAGGAATGTGCAACTTCATTAGGTCCCTTCTGACCTTCATCTTCATGGTAGGTATAGAAATGAGCAGTATTCTCTTAGAGGTTATGTATTTGGAATGCGAATACCCAGAGCTACCTAAAATAAAAGATTTCCTGGACTGGAATGTACGGCAGTGGTATGTTCTCCTTCCGTATTTTAAAACATAACTTTGGGAACCTAAGCACCATATTCACTTTGAATCAAGACGAAAGATTAAGAGGCCATCGATACAAATTGAAAAAAGAACAAACTACTGCAAGGTCCAGGGTGAACTTCTTGCCAAATAGAATCTTTAATATCTGGAACAATTTGGATCAAGACACCATATCGGCAACTAGTATTAACATCTTTAAAAATAAACTTGATAGTGGTTTATTTTATTTATAGGTTTTTTTTTTCTTTGACAGCATTATTTATTTATTTATTTATTGTCTCACCATTCAACTTTTGTATGATATACTTAATTGTATATGTTTCCTTTACTTTATAATTGGTATTAGTTTTATAAGGATGTTTTTTTTTATTTTTGATTTTTGGGCATAATAGGAGCTCGCTCCTCTGCCCTTATTTGTAATATAATAATAATAATAATAATAATATAATCAAAAGCTAATCCCATCACTTCTGGTCTTTCAGTACACAGGGTTTGCAGGTCTTTAATTTTATTATAAAACTTCTTCGCTTGTCTTTTGTGAACCATTAGTCCCGTGGCAACAGTTTTCTTTGCGGTATCGTTCAGATTATCATCTCTAAGTCTCGTTCTAAGTACATATTTCATGAACTTACATCAATCTGTGGTCTCCCAAACTTAAGATTGAAGTTTCGTGAAAGTATTTTAAATAAAATTCGTATCTAAGTTTTTCAACTCTGGATATTTTTCAAAGGTTATGCATTTTCTTTACATTCAAAGATGCATTTAAATACCAAATGGTTTTGAAGGAATAATGTAAAACTTTGACCGGAAACGTCTGAATGTGCTCTTTAATTTTACTCAGTCCATGCATCACATAATGTACGAAGTCTATTATTATGTCTGCCTCTAAGATCGTTTGGTGATTAACCTGCCAACAGTAGGGTGTTCAGGCACTAAACTTGCTAGTGAGATATGGCATGAATACTTATAAATGTCTGTTTGCATACAGAAATTCTATTTTAAGCCTTTCAAAACAAAGTATGAAAGGTTTGATTTTTTTTCTTGTTTGCTTCCATTTCTTAGGCGATGTCTTTGGATTGGTTTTGCTTCCATGAGTCCTTGTAAATATGTATTTGGCTCATTTTTCGACGTCCGGCTGAATAGTTTAGTTCAAACACTTTTTTTTTTCTTCCTCAGTAAACTATTCCATGCATTTTTTATACACCTAAAAAATAAAACAGCTATTTTAAAATTCAAGCCAACCTTAATGTTAAAACTTACTCCGTGACTAGCAGTACATTGGGTGTGAGCGCATTATAAGTGGGTACATCTATGCTATATATGCTATCTAACATACTGATATGTAAAAATGTGTTTTCAAATAAAATGGATTCGTGTTAAAAGTTGTCAAATGATGTACGTATAATGCACATACACTCTTTGTACTACTAGTCACAGTGTAGAACTTTTTTACTTACCTACACGCAGATCCTACAGTCTTTGCATTAAAGTGTTTTCCGTTCTTAGAAACATATAACTGACCTTGTAAACGGGCTATTTTTCTTGCATTGTTTGTCCAAATAGCAACATTCCTTTTTTTTTCTGCTGTCACTAGTGGTATCAGTAACTTCTTCACTATCACTCGATGACATAATTTTACTTGGAATTTTTGATAAATCGCAAATAAAAAACTATTTTGTACAATACACATACATACGAAGTGAACGTTAAGCCTGTCAAAATCCAACTAACCACTATTTTATTGTTGAGGTGAAAACCCGTACAAGTCCCGTACATGTACGGTTTTTCTCCTCACGCACGACTACAATCAGCTGTGCTACATTAACGACTAAGTTTGTAGTACGATTTTTAGGCCCAATTAAGGAAAGTACCAATTTTAAACAAAATGGCTACTTTACTTTAAAATGTCAAATTTTGGACTTGTACGGTATTGGAACTCACCGATTCAATTGTATTCCACACTATAGTTTTAGGCATTTTAACTTCACCCGCCAATTTAAGGATTGTTTTATTGCTGCAATACTTTTTATCACCAACTCCCAAATTTTTGAATTGGTAGGGATACAACGCACCATTTTATTGAAATTATTACAGCGGTTCACTTAATTTGACAACAAATTTTCGCCGCCTTATTGTTTAACCTTGTTTGGTTTTTAGTAATCACTTTGTAGCATTTCAATTTTCTTAATTTTAAAACTTTTGACAAAACTGTAATTTTACGTTAACGCTCTGTCTAAGAAATTAATTTTTTATCTGAACACATATAAGTATTCATATTACCCATGAACACGTGCAGTTCTTGTCTTAAACACTTCACTTAAGTATTAATCCTACCCATAATCTCAGAAGATCTAACTAGCTTTAGCCATAATTAAAATTTAAGTGTTAAGATTTTCTCATTTTCTCAGGAACAGAATCATCACTTTTATCACATAACTGTATACCCGTCTGCAAAAATTGATTAGCTTTCTTCTTCTTCTTGTAGTGCCAATCCGTTTCGGATGTTGGCGATCATCATGGCAATCTGTATTTTGCTGTATGGCATCATGGCAATCTGTAACAGCGGCTCTGAAAAGATTTGTGGTTGTGTTAAACCACGTACATAGATTTTTCAGCCAGGAAATTCTTCGCCTTCCTGATCCGCGTTTTCCTTCTAATTTTCCTTGAAGAATTAATTGCAGCAATTCATATCTTTCGCTTTTCATCATGATGTAATCGAGGTATTCAATTTTGTCAGTTTTTATTGTGGTTAACCCTTTTCCTTTTTGCATTCTTAATAAAACGTCCTGGATAGTAACGTGGTTGGTATAGGATATCTTCAGGATTCTACGATAAAGCCACATTTCGAAAGCCTTAATTTTCTTACAGGTAGCGTCTGTGAGAGTCCACGACTCAACTCCGTACAACAGTATAGGAAAGATGTAAAATCGTAGTAACCTGATTTATATGGGTACTAATAAATCGTGGAATTTGAATAGCTTAGCTATTTTTTAAAATGCAGATTTTGCTCTCTCTATCCTGGATTTTATTTCTAGGGAATTGTCCCAATTTTCATTGACATGAGCTTTGGTCAAAAATTATAAAAGCAGGCAATACAGCCCATTTCCATTATCCAGTTCTTAGTCGTCCATCGAAATGTATTAAGACGTAAATATTTCAGTTGTTTTAAGTTCAGTGGTAAAACCTGCATTTTATGTGGTAAGATTTGTCAATATATCGTTAATTTATGCGATAAATAGAAAGAGTTATTTCCCTTTAATAGGGTTCTACTGACAATCCGTTTCAATGTCGCTACGCACTGAAGGCCAGACCCTTTTTGTAAACTTGTCTGCTGAGAGGACAATACACCTTCTTCTAACTTCTTCTTCTGGTACTTATCGATTATTTTCTTTGACTCTCGTATACAGATCTCTCCAGGAGGCAACAATTTGTTAATGTCAGTGCTATTAATAATTTTCTTTCGTGTGGTTAATTTATCTGATTTTGCAAAACTTTTTTTAAAAGAACTAGAATTTATATTCATTTATATGAACTAGAATCATTATTAAGAGTACTATTTTTAATCTTTTGAGTATATTACATAAAATATTCTACTCATAGAGAAAAAATTATGTAATTTTGTTAATGTTTTTAAGTATGTTACTAGGGGAAACATGTAAAATTCTCTAATGTAATTTTAGTAAGAACAAAACAACGGCCTTTGTTTATTCAATTTCAGGTTATAGTCAAAAATTAATTTATTTGTCATTATGTTGTATTGAGATATTTAAAGTTTTAATTAAATTAATTTGCGTATTAAGTTTTATTTCAATTTATTTAAAGACTGCAACCTGTTTTAGTTATAAGTTTATGGACCACAATGTGGTCGTTGTTTTTTTTTGAGTATTTCATAAATACTTCTTCTTCTTCTTCTTCTTTTTATATAGACATGGCTCTGTCTGTTTTTCAATGTGCCTCCCGTAAGTTGTCATTCCATCGTTTTCGTGGTCTTCCTACTGATCGTCTTCCTATTGAGGAACCATATCTTGCCGTCTTTAATACCCTATTTGTTGTCATTCGGCTTATATGATCGTTCCATTCTACTCTTCTATTTCTTGATGTTGCCTTGTCACGTATATCTGTACTTCTAGCTCTGTCCCATATTGTCTTACCATCAATGTTTCCAAGTGTTTTCATCTCTGCTGTTTCTAACATCCTTTTTGTTCTCCCTGTGTCAGGTCTTGTTTCTGCCGCGTACGTCATTATTGGTCTGATAACTGTTTTGTTAATTCTGCCTTTCGTTTCTTTCTTGATATTTTTATTTCTCCATATTGTTTCAATTAGGCAGCCTGCGGCTCTGTTTGCTTTATTCACTTGATCTTCCACTTCGGTTTCGAGCTCTGCGTAGCTCGATAATGTGATGCCTAAATATTTAAACTGCATCACTTGTTCTATTATGTGACCTTTCAGCTCCAATTTACATCTTAGTAAATTTGCTGTTGTAACCATGCATTTTGTCTTTTTTGGGGAAATCAACATGTTATTTTCTGGCGGTTATATTAAATTGGTGCAGCATAGGTAGTTAATCATCCTCACTTTGAGAGAGTAGTGTTACGTCGTCTGCATATCAGATTATTTTAAGTTGTTTTTCTCCCATTTGGTATCTTTTTTTAGTTCTTCCTTTTTTTATTATTTCGTCCATAATCAGGTTGAACGATAGAGGGCGCAGGGAATCTTCCTGTCTTATCCCATTGCCAGCTTCAATAGAGTCTGTTAGTTTTTCTTCTACTTTTACTTTTATTTTGTTGTTTTGCTAGATATTTTCGATCGTTTTGATTATTCCTAGAGGTATCTCTCTTGCATACAGTAAGTGGATAAGGTCTTTTAATTTGACCCGATCAAATACCTTTGTAAGGTCCACGAAACATAGATACGCCAGTTTATTGTATTCTAATGATTTTTCTTGCACTTGCCTCATTATAAATATAGCGTCGGTGCATGATCTTCCCGACCTAAAACCTTGTTGTTCTTCTGCTAGTGTTATAATTTAATTCAATTTATTTGTTATCACTTTGGTTGTTAATTTTAGTGTTGTGTTTAATAAATTAATTCCTCTGTAATTTTCCGGGTCCGATTTGTCTCTCTTTTTGAAGAGAGATATTAGGATTCTTGATCTCCATTCTTGAGGATTTCTGTTTTGTTCTATTATTTTTTGGATTAGTTTTAGTAGTTTTTGGTCAGATCTGATCTTCCGTACTTTAGGAATTCGTTCGGCATTCTGTCCTCTCCTGGTTCTATTTTTTAATTTCCTTCATGCTTCCTTTACCTCTTCCTCCTCAATATTTATTTCTCCGTTTGTCGTCACGTCTGGTGGTTCACTATCGTCAGCTTTAGCAAATAGGGATCGAAAGTAGTCTATCCATGTTTTCTTCTGAACGTGTTTCGTTTTTATTAGTTCGTTCATCTGTTTTCTTTGTCCTCTGATCATTCTCCATACGTCTTTTTGTGTTTCGTAGAAATCGTGTTCCATCTGTTATGAGAAACTCTGCCAGTGTTCATTTGTCTAACTAAAGTATTCGTTTCATTTCTGATTCGTTTATAGTAGTTGTAAGTATGCCTGTTGTATTTGTTGTGTTCTGTATTGTAAAACGGCTTTCTTCTTTTCTTAACATTGTGAAGTGAAGACAAAAAGTTTAATAAATACTTATGTTTATTAATTGCTGATATTAGCATGTATTTGTTCAGATATATTTTTTTGAGTATTAAAAAACAATTATTGTGAGAAATTATTTTATTTAAACATCTTTTATAGATGATATAATTTTTGTTGATATATCTTGAAATATCTCTATTGAAAATGTAACCTTTTTTACAGATAAATTTTTACTTTTTACAGGTAAATATGTCTGATTTTTATAATTTTATTTGATAATTCTCTGATAAGTTTTCTGACGATTTTGTGTCTTTTATGACTCTCTGGTTAAAAGTTACTGGCCCCCTCTTTACTTTACAGATTAGCTGTATTCAGTGTTTCTTGTTTTTCTTTTGTCAAACTGTTATATTTCGTTATCTAATTAGTATCTGTTTATTATCTACCCTTATTTATCTATCTGTCTTTGATCTGTTACTTTTCTATTAATCATATCCTTACCCACCCAAATAAAGCTCCCAAACTGAGTAGCGTGGTCTTCGTAAAGTCTTGGTAAACGATTAGCTTTTTCGTGATAACTTCATATCGTCACACTATTTAGCTGTCACTAATTTTTACATGATGATCCTTATGCCATTAGTAGGTTATGTGAGTTTTACATAATATTATTTACGTTTTGTGATTATTTACACTAAAATTATTTTTCATCATCGCTATTAAAAAAAAAATAATAGTCAAACACCTGAATTTGTTATACATTTTAATTTGTTCCAATATAATAGGGTTTACGGCTCGTACTTCATTTTAAAACTTACTCTATAAAACTCATTTATGTTGTCACTTAAGATGGTATTTTTCACCTTGCCGTAGTACGTTATTTAACAAAATTTTCAGATATTGTTCATTTCTAGAAATTAGTACTGTGATGACACGTCATGATGTTAACAATTTCGTCCGTTAAACTTTATATTCTCTTATCTTGTGCGTCATCTAGAGCACTTGCACAAGTTTCTGATAACAGGTTAAATAATGATGGTGAATGCATACAGCCTTGTCTAACTCCCCTTGATATTTATAATTTCAGTATTTTCCATTTTTGTCCCAACAAAGAAGTTGTTTCCAGCATAGTTCATATATTATGTTAATTTTAGTTGAAGTTAAATTCTTATTTTGCAGATTACTGCATTAGTTTTTCGTTCTTGATAACTAACTACAGCTTCTCGGATTCCCATGTAGCATATAAAACGCAAATATTTTTTGGAGCAATATCTTCTTAACATTTTATATACATAATGTTATGAATAATTTTTAGAAGACATTAAACAGTAAGACATTAAACAAAAATATCTAAGTGTAGACACATAATAAAAATCACATCACTTAAGAAAAACACTCTGTCTAAACAGCTGTACTGATAATAAATTGTAATAAATTTTGTCGAAGTATAGAACACAAAGGTTTTCAGTGTTTTATTGTTAGATATGTGAGTATAGACATCAGAAACCCATTATTTATAACTAACCTAAACTTAACTCATAGCCAATATACTTAAAATGTTTGTTAATTTGTTTGGGCTAGTTATCCTTAAAATTAAATGCCTATTCTGTTTGCTTTTCCAGGTTAACTCCAGTATATGCCTTTGTAATATTTTACTACGCAACACTTTTTAACCACACTGGAGAAGGTCCTTTATGGAAAGTTGTGGCAGGCGCAGATTCCAAGGACTGTAGACAAAACTGGTGGACTAACTTATTATATATTAACAATTATGTTAATGTAGATAATATGGTGAGTAATCTTTTTGATTTCTAGTATAAAACATGAAGCTATCTCATCACATTTTCTTAGATCATCAAACAATCATCCAATGATGTCTCATAATTTCAGCAAGACTGGCGTTTTCGATTTTAAAACTTTGGTAGCATGCAGGTAAAGGTCTTTAAGTTTTTAACGTTTTCATAAAGGTGACAATAAATTTTTCTATTGGCATATCCTCACAGAAAAATATCATTTAGGGCCAAGTTGACAGGATGCGGTAGCCACTGAATCGTTTTGTTGCTCGGTGTTTTCCGCTGAAGAATATTTCAAATTTTGGAGGAAAGGAATACATTATTCTGCAGTAAACCTAACTAATTCGTATAAAGCATGGATATATTTTTATTTTTTTATGGAAGAGTTTAATGGAAAACTCGTATGGTGGATTTTACAAAAAAAAGTATTTCTGTTAAAAAGGTATATAACCTAAAGCGACCTTGCAGTATTGAGCATAAAACTAACTTTGCATGTATTTAAGGAGAATTACGAAAAAATAAAATTTATAGTTTAAAATCCTCACTAAAAATCAACAAGATTGTTCTCCGTTCTACTGGTATTTTATTGTGTCTTATAATCTTGTTAATTAAGTACTTTATGCTTTCATCATCATCATCATCCAGCCTCCAAATTTCACTGCTAAAATTAGGCCTCTTCTTCGTATTTCCAACCCCGTCCATCTTACGCCACTCTCATCCAGTTTTTTTTTCTTCTTAAATCGTCAGCCCTTCGTACAGGTGGTCGACTGGGGTCCTACTTATCTTCCATTGGTCTCTATACCAATAACCTCTTTGTTCATCGCCAATCCGTCATTCTAGCTATGTTTCTTGCTCATCTTCATTTTAGTCTGGCTATTCTCTTGATGACGTCACCTTGGTTCTTCTACTGACCTCTTCGTTTTTTGTTTTGTCTCGCAAAGTTACTCCCAATATGGATCGCTCCATTCTTCTCTGTGTGATTCGTAGTTTGGTAACCAAGGCTAATTACCAACCGCTAATGCATTGGAGCGGTAAATTTAAAGATATGATATAGTAAAGAGAAATCCTTGTCTGTACGAACCATTAAATGAAAGCAACAGATGCTTGGAAACACCATTTCACTTTCAAGGAATGGTTCGAAGAAAAACAAAGAAGTAAGGTCGATCCTTCCATATCATAATACAAATGACTAAGTTGTAGCTGGTTAACCAGCCACAGGTACAGATTTAATTCAACTTCCACAGTCCAAGGTTCATAATATTTTAGAACTGAGTAATTAAACATGAATCAAATTAATTTAAAATTTTATTAAACTATATCATCAAAAAAATTTTTTTATTTTTTTATTTTATAAAATTGATAATGAATCAATAAAATATTAGTTGAATAGCAATCATGATAAAAGTAAAAAAAATAAGAAAATTTTATTTGAATATTAATGCATGATAAATTTGGCTCAGGTTACTAAATTTGCGTTCTCTTATTCAGAGCGTTGGAGTGTTTCAGTATCGAACACATTTCCAAAAACTGCCTTTTCACGAGATTGCGTTCGTTGCCAAGAATCTCTTCGTTAAAGTCCAGTTTGTGATTTGTATTAATAGCATGCTGAGCAAGAGAACAAGTATGCTTGGATAGCTTAATATGACTGCGGTGTGACGTAAGACACCCCCTCAGTGATCTGCTTGTCTGACCGATGTAGCACGAGTCACACTCAGCACAAGGTATGTGATAGATGACATTAACTTGTTCCAAAAGGGACAAGGGTGTTTTGGTTTTAGAAAACAAATTTTTGACCGTCTTGGCATTCTTATCAGCAATTTTAACAGAAACGTTATTGTGTTTATACAGTTTAATAAGTTTTTCGTTAACATAAGGAAAAAAGGGTAAAGAGAAGTAATGGGTAGTTGGAGTCCCAAGTACAGTAGTAGGCAGAACAGCGTTATTGATAGTATTGTTTGATATTTCTCTGAGTTGGTCACCATTGGGTATGTCATTTAAAAAGGAACCATAACTCTGCGAAGACAGGTATTTATTAATAAAAAAAGATGGGTAGGAATTTTTAATCAATATGTTTCTGAGCAGTAAAAGGAATTCCTTTCGATTAACTGGATGTGTCAGCCTATCCAGCCTACAGCATAAAGCTTTGATAAGGTTTAATTTATATTTAAAATGATAACAGGAGTGGTAGTTGAGAAACCTATTGGAGGCCATTGGTTTCCTATACCAACTTGTGGTTAAAGTATTGTCTCCCATTCTGATGACACGCATATCTCAGAAGGAAATATCTATTAGTCTATATATATTATATCTATAATCTATTAGTGGTGGGGTCCTCAAGTTCAACAGTGAACTGTAAGTGAGGACCAAACTCATTGAACAAAGACAAGATGGCCTGTATCTTGTCTGGAGGTAAGGCTAGTAATACTGCCCTACTAAGAAAGAACCCCGTATCTCCAAAATTTGAAAAATTGGGATATTTGCACCATATGAATCATTATGATTTATATAACATATCCACATAGAGAAAAACCCGTATTTTACATTTCTAAATATTTTATGAAAGAAAATAGTTTCCCCGTAAACGCCAAAAATGACTATTATGCTTAGTATAAACCTGGCATTTAACGCTGCGTAGTAAGAACCTGGTATATGCTCAGCAGATACGGGTTTTTAACGTAGAATAAAACGATATGCGAGGTTTTTTCTAAGGAATAGAGCAACACCGCTTATAGTTTCCACCACCAAGTGGAACTATCGTTAATGAAAAAGAAGAAAGTTTATGATTATCATAATTTCGTCGAGGCCGTTAAAACGTGTAATTTGAATCGTGTGGTGGTGAAAGAAATGGGGGTTTCCGATTTTCTTATCTGGAAAGACTTATCATCATTGTCAAAATTAAAGAAAATAGAGTCATGTATTTACCTTATCACAAATTTTTAAAGTAATTGTGAAGAGAGGGAGCAAAATTTTACACGTTAAGATTGACGATAGCGAGGAGTTGATAGAGATAGACTTTTTGCAGGCCAGAGTGTTAAAATCTGGGATAAAGGACCCCACACCTGTGACGAAACCTTTTGGGATTGCTAAGAAGAGAAAAGAACAAATATTAAAAAACTTAGGTCAAATTATACCGGCGAACCACCATCAATTTTGGGAAGAATTGCCAACTTCCGATTAATAATAATTTTCATTTTGTATGTTTAAATAAACGTTTTTCGTAAATACTTAAAATATTATTAAAATATTTAAATGTTTTGCCTTTCGAGGCAGTTATATAAATTTTATAATAATTACTGGATAATACGTGGTTTTAGCTAAGTAAACTTGATATAATTATTTGCTTTGTTAGCCCGTATGTAGCATAACTAATGTCCATATGGTAATTTTGTAATTTTTTTTTTGAAAAAAGTTAACTACGATACTACACACTCTACCCCAAATGATTTTGTGTTATTATTGTACCAAAAACACAAGGGATTAAACAAAAATCTTAAATCGCGTTTTTCTCAAAACTCGCTATAGTGGAGATACGGGGTTCTTTTTTAATAGGGCAGAATAGGTCATCAACATACCGCTTAATAAAAGGGATTTGGAAATCCAAAAGACTCAAACGGTCAGAGACTAAATCATTCAGTACAAAGTTAACTAGGATGGGAGAGATTGAGGAACCTATAAGTGTCCCAAATATTTATAAATAATATTTGTCATCAAAGACTAAAAAATTGGTGTCAAATAATAATTGCAACAGTTCTGCAAATACATCCCAGGATAAAAGACAGTTAGGTTGGATGGAGTTCCAGTGATTTCTTAGGGAGGTAACGACACTAGATAGAGGTAAATTGGTGAAAAGAGATACCACATCAAAACTCACTAAAATGTAACATTGTGGAAGTTTGAAATTATTAATAAATTCACTAAAATGAAAAGAATCTGTAATATTATAATCATTATTATAGTTGTAAGATTTTGACAAGATGTCAGTCAAAAATTTTGCAGTATTTATATTAGGTGAATTGATTGAAGAAACAATGGGCCTCATGCTCAATGTAGGCTTATGTATTTTCGGTAGACAATAAAATCTAGGAGCATAACCATCATAATTATGTAAAGATTTAGCAAGAGGTTGATCAATGATCTTTAAGTTTTTCAGGTGAGTAATGAATTGATTGATTTTATTAGTGAATTTAGAACAAGGTTTGGTAGAGAGAGGTTGATAGTATATATCATCATCTAACAACGATTGACTAAGACTGAGATATTGATCTCTATTCATGAGTACAGTGGTATTACCTTTATCACTAGTAAGAACGAGAAGATTAGGGTGGGCTTTTAAAAACGATACCGTCTCCCTGTAAATCTTATCTAACTCCGATATCCGGGTTGTCTAGGGCGATTAGTAAAATTCAACAGAATATTGTTGGAAGAAGACCTAAGAGATAGAAGGTCAGAGTTGTCTGCATGAAACAAAATATTCTCTACATCTGCCAATATTCTACTAATAGAATAATCTTTGAGAGTTGGTTGTAGGCCAAATTTCAGACCCAAGGATAACAACTTGAGAATGTCCTAAGGAACCTCAGAATTTATCTAATACTCTAATGATACATTTAATGACAGTTATAAAGCCCTCCAGGAGTTATAAAGTGCGTCAGAGATATGGACTTTCACTGAAAATTAAGAAAGCAAAATGTATGATGATCTCTAAGAAGGAACAGCAAATTGAAAGTATCAGTGTGAATGGTCAACCAATAGAAAGAGTAAAAACATATACCTACCTTGGTATAAACGTCAATCAAAATTGGGACCAATCCCTAGAAATAAAATGTAAGATAGAGAAAGCAAGATTTACAAAAAATGGCTAAGCTATTCAAATGTCATGATTTATAAGTACCCATAAAAATCTGGTCAATACGATGGTATATCTTTACTATACTGTTGTACGGAGTTGAGTCGTGGACTCTCACAGACGCTACCTGCAGGAAAATGGTGGCTTTTGAATTCGTCGAATCCTGAAGATATCCTAGATCGATCACGTTACTAACCAAGACGTTTTATTAAGAATGCAAAAAGGAAAAGAGTTGTTAACCACAATAAAAATAGTCAAAATCGAATACCTCGGACACATAATAAGGAACAGCGAAAGATATGGTTTACTATATATTATTAGATTAATTCTACAAGTAAAAGTAAAAGGAAAACGAAGACCAGACAGGCGAAGGATTTCCTGGATGAAAAATCTACGTACGTGGTTCAACACAACCACAATAGGCACTACAAGAAGAAGAATACTTGTGTTATTCTTTGTGAGGGAAAAAGTATTATTAATACAACGCGTAATTCATTTGTGCTGCAGAAGATCACCGTTTTCATTTCTGACATCCTCGTTAAATCGTTGTTTTATCACTGGTACTATGTTATCGCCAACATGGGCGTTAAAGTACTATAATGAACATACTTTACTATATTTATTTACTTTAATATATTCATTCTGTAAAGTTTCGGTTACTGTGCTCTCGAGTTGTGCTCAGTAGCTTTCTCTTGTATTTACATCTCTGTTATGCTGAGGTGCATAAATTGCTATCAGGTTTAATCCCTTGACGTCTAGTTTAATATTTTTACAAACTATTATTTCTTTAGACATATTTACAGACATCTTCTACTTGGTTTGCAAGTTTCTGGGGTACTAATAGGGTGACTACTTTTTTTGGCTCTCGTTTCTTTCACAACACCACTGTAGAATATTATACAAAGAATATTTTTCGTTTTCCTTTTTCTCGCGTTGGTCATTAGCGTTGAATCCGTCTTCTTCCGAGGCATAACCCTGCCTCTATGAGCAAAATATTTATAGTCCATCAGTAGGGTGCTAACCTTGCTGAAAACTCTCTCCTTCTTTATCCGGGCTAATAGTCCACCCAACAGTACTGCTGGCGGGTTAACTGTTAACTAATAAAATGAATAATAGATATTGAATTGCATTATGTGATAAAAATTATCAAAGAACATCTCAATATATAGTTAGACGGTAAAAAGGGAATTGTTGTTACAAAGCTTACATACAACTTCGTTCGTGCAACATTGAAAAAGTTTAACGACGCATAAAAAGAATAAATAATTAAAACGCTTCCTTCAAATGGCAGGATTACACAATTGCAGATACATAATGCAATTAACACAAAAATGGATAAATATTTTTACTACAGCAAATGTTATAACGCGTAAATATTTAAGAAGTTTAGTAGGTCAGAACAATGCATTAAGGAAGTAGTAATACGCTAGACAAGAAATATTTTAATAATTAGGAGCTATTCAGTTAATAAGCAGCAGTAGACATGTTTGTATACGTTCATTTTTTCAAAAAATCCATAGAAAAATAAGTCTGGGATTTAAATCATACACTGTTTTAGTAAATATGAGTAGAAAAAAAAATAGAGTGTTGACAAATTCAAGGCGATATTTTATGTAAATATTTTTAATAAGAAAATTAACCTTACATGATTAATTATAGGAATCTTTGTAATATTAATCAAACAATTTTTACGATCTTTTGAGCTGTAAAATTTTAAATTATGAAATAACTATTAAGTTATACTGATTATGGAAGTTATCAGTCAACAAATATTAAAAAACCCCTTATTGTTTGTTCTCATATAAGTTCATGTGTTAAAAATTCTCGATAGGTTATCTTAGAAGACTTCAACGATAAATTTGAAAAACAAAAGAATAAAGAAGCAAATAACACAATAAAGAATACCTCTAAATACTATTGATACTAAGATATTGCTGTCACCGTAATTGGAAAAACTAATATAAACCTTTGCAATATATATTTACCTCCTGGAGTATTAATATCCACAAACGAACTAGGGGATATTTTTAATCAAATTTCTACTCCTCGAATCATTTTGACCTAAACGCATATAATCAAATCTGGAGATCAGCGTATAAGGACCTACGGGTACTGTAATTGAAGAAATTATAGATAATCTGTCTTAAATGACGGAAGTTCGAAAGTATTTGTTGCAATACAAGTGCAACAGTAACCACTATCCATTAATTATAGAAAACAATCAACATAACCGCACAACCCGTTTTTCTCCGAAATGGAAAATAGATAACGCCGATTGGAAGTGTTTCGCCGAACCGATAGAGTTGGATATAAACAATTACTCGACAAAAATAATTAATGTACAAGAATCACTAGATAACTTGACCAAAATAATTATTAAGGCAGCTGAAAACTCAATCGGTAATACACCTCAAACGAAACATACCACACCAGTTCCATGATAGAACGAGTTTTTTTTTATTTATTTTGCTTCAACCACTTAGGGTTATTAGCATAAGAAAAATACAAAAATGATAAAGACATACATAGGCATATACAAAATATCAATTACATAATAATGTATACAATATATATTTTAATTATTGATGTATTGTATTAAATTTTATTAAAAAAGTTTATAGATTTCAAGAATTCTATCAAGTCAGCTACGTATTTAGATTCTCCTAGAAGTTCCTTTAATGTTCTTGGAATGTGGTGATATAGTCTTTCAATTGAGTATATTGGACAGTCAATCAAAATGTGCTTCACTGTCACTTTACATTCACAAACAAAACACACTGGTTCCCCTTCTCTCTTCAACAAGTATTCATGTGTTGTAGAAGTGTGTTTTAATCTGAGACATTCTGATCTAATTAGTCTAACGGCTGAACTCTGAAGACTATCCAAAATTTTAAGCAATGCTTAGTTTGCGGTGTTATAAACTCCAGTTTTGATCTAATTAAAGCTCTATATAAATTTATTGGAGTTGGAAAATCTGCGCCCCAATTTTTATGTGATACAGATTTCATATTGTTTAGTCCAGCTTGGCACGATAGTCTTAGCGAGTGTATATGACTTGTCTAACTTAATAATTTTGAGTCCAGTTGCATCCCTAGGAATTTTGTTTCTTTTGTATATTCTAAAGGAGAATTGTATAAAAATAGATTTGGGAGTTTTTGTGGATTTGATTTTCGTGAAAAATGTATAGCTTTTGTTTTTGTGGTGGGAAACTGGAGCCCAATATTGTTAGACCACGATTCTATGGACTTAAGAGCTGTAGCAATACGATTGTGAGCAAATAATATGTTTTTATTTATTGCTAGAATTACCAGCTAGAATCATCAGCATACAAAAAAGTTATAATTGTGCCATTGCAGTACGACACAACATTGTTAATAGCAATTAAAAATATCGCTACGCTTAGATTCGAGCCCTGTGAAATTCCATTTTACTGTAATTTAGATTCAGACAAATGGTTATTGATTCGAACTTGGAATTATCGTTGCCATAGAAAGTTTGAAATAAAAGAAAACATGTTACCGTGAATCTTCCAATTGTGGAGTGTAGTTAAAATATCATAACGCCATACCGTATGAAAAGCCTTTTTTACATAAAAGAAAATGGCTAAACATTCTTGATTGCATATAAATGCTTCGTACATTTCTGATTCCAATGATATTAAGTTATCGAATGTTGATCTATTTTTCCTAAATCCACTTTGTTCGGGTATAATAAGATGTTTATGTTCAATATAAAACATGGGTCGATTGGCAATGATCTTTCCTAACAACTTACACATTTCATTATTGAGAGAGATTGGTCTATAGGATTCTGCTTTAAATTTAGGTTCACCTGGTTTGTCTATTGGAACTATGATTGACGAGTGCCATATGTGTGCGAATACCTTATTGATCCATATAAAATTAAATAGTTTCAATAATAGTTCTTCGCCTACTATTGGTAGGTTCTGTAGAAAAAGCACAAGTATATTATCTGGTCCTGGACTAGTATTTCGAACCGAGTATCGAAATTATATTCATTTATTTTATTCAAATCGTTTCTTATTTAAGAATTTTATTGAATAGCTTTCATCACTAGAAGCGGTACAATATTGATTTGCCATTATTTCAGATATATTGCATTCGGACGTAAATGCCTGATTGTCTTTTATTAAGTACTTTATAGAATGTTGTGAATTTTTTCCAGATATACTTCTAATCATGTTCCAGATTTGACCAATTGGAGTCGATATATTGATTTCTGAAACAAACTTTTGCCATGACTCTTGCTTGCTTTTTTTAATAATAAATTTGCATTTAGCCCTCACTCTATTAAATTCCAAATTATTTTGAGAAATTTTATATCGTTTATATCTATTAAAAGCTGATTTAGATTCCCTTGTTGCCTGTTTGCACGCATCGTTCCTCCACGGTATAGGTAACAGATTGTTAACTAAGATGGGAAAGTGATCACTTCCATATAGATCGGGTAAAGCGTCCCACGATAAGCTAGGTTGCAAGTTTAGTTCACAAATTGACAGATCAATTGCTGAAAACTCTCCTGTTGCTGCATTATATCGAGTATTCCTGCTGTCATTAAGTAGATTTTTTGTCAATTTTTTTGAGCCCCATAATGAATTATGTGCATTAAAGTCTCCCAGTATATAAAAGATTAGAAATGTCTGCTATACTTGTATCAAAATTAGGAGCGATGTAAAAACTGCAGATGTTAACTTTTAGTGGACCTACTAAGCACACCGCTACAGCTTCTAGATTTGTTATTAGAGGAATAGTCATAGGAATATTCATAGGAATTCTCGATAAAAATCGAAACTCCACCACTGGCATGTTCTTGATTTTGACTAATTTTAGATACGCTTGTATAATTTCTCAAATTATGAATTTTGTTATTAATAAAATGAGTTTGTTGTAGACAAATTCTAGAAGGAGAATTATTAATTGTAACATTTCTAAACGGATATAATAACCGTTCAAATTCCACTATAGAATAGACTTGATTGTGAGCTTATGTAGAAACTTCTATGGAGGAGTCGCTATCGAGCTGAGGTTTTAGTTGTCTCGAGTAATTGAATTAATTATTTTAGTACATCGCGATTTTATTTTTTTGATATAATGTGGGGATAAATTTCTTTTGACAAATTAAGTAAGCCTAATGTGTGTTCTGTATAAGTTTTAGATAGACTAAATTTATCTGTAGATCCTAAAGCATTTTCATAAAAATCAGTTAGTTGTTCAAAATTTAATATCGGTGTTATAAGTTTATTAGTAATCTTTTACGGGTTCCATACTGTTAGCAATAGTCTCAGAATTATCAATAGTTTTGGATTTTTTAAGTTTTTGTATTGGTTTTGTAAAATTTTCTTTAAGTTCTTGTAAAGGAAGGATCAAAATTTTATCAAGGCTGCGCTTAGGTGTGTTTACTTCTTTACTAGGTGTATCAATTTCAAGTGTATCAGTGGTATCTATTGATATGCTAATAATAGGGCATGCAAGTGTTGAGGAAGAGTTCGGGATTAATGTATGAGGTTGTGAAACATTAGGTGTTGTTGATAACTGGGTAGTTGTTATATTTGTATCTGTGCATGTAGTTAGCGAACTTGGGAATGATGTTGAGGGTGATATTTGGGATGCAGTTAATATTCTTGGAATAGTTAATGAAGAAGGTATAGTCGAGGATTGTAAGGAAAAGGAATTCGCTGAAGATGCTGATCATGAAATCGGGACGCCATGTGGAAGAGTATTAACTACTGTATTTATAGTAGTAGTGGCACTGTTGTTGTTAAGATTGGTTTTGGATTTGTACAGTCTGGACAATTTGCTACAAAATGGTCAGATTGTTTACATTAGTACCACATCTGTTTTTCTAAAGATAAGAAAATACGA
The DNA here is from genome assembly GCF_040954645.1 of Diabrotica undecimpunctata. NCBI lineage: Eukaryota > Metazoa > Arthropoda > Insecta > Coleoptera > Chrysomelidae > Diabrotica > Diabrotica undecimpunctata. The sequence goes on along the minus strand of NC_092804.1, from coordinate 136,767,354 downwards.
TAAGATGTTTGATCGTGGTTTATGACAATGGAGGGAGGAATTAATGTCGCTTCCAAAGGAAAGATAAATGTATGTTTTTGAAAGCTCTGTATATGTCTATATTCTAGGTTTGTTATACCTATTCGTAAAAAATTAATTGGAGTTAATAAATTGAGGCCTAAGTTTTATAAAAAGGTTTTTGGAGAAAGTAAAACTGCCTTTAATAAATACAAAAGAAATAAATCACTAGAATCTAGACTATATAGTTCTCTAATAGAGTACAATACTCCGCTCCCTCTCAATATTGGTTCCCTGTTATCAAGCCAAAATAAACGCGTTTTGTACCTATGTACCTATATGTGTATGAATAAAAATGAATCCTGTGGCTAATAAACTATGTCTAAGGCCATCGCTTTCCTCTACACAGACACAAATCACTAAAAAACCAACTAGAATATAAGAGAACTCAAGCCATAACTAGATTGACAATAAAGAAGCTAAACAGTCAATCCTGGATTGATTATATTTCTAAAATAAACAGCTTGAATCCTATGAATGACATATGGAAGAAGATCAAACGAGTATCGGGAAAAGTTTGAATTTAAAAATCAACCCACTTAATATCAAAATAAGGTTATTACCTCCTACAACGAAATCGCAGAATAAATGCATTATATTTTCTATGTGCCAAAAAGATAAAATGTCAATATACTACAGTATTTTTAATGCATAATTATATGTCATATACGGGGCACTCACATATTATATCTTCACCATAACAGAAATACATAATTTTGACTGATTCACTAAACTCATTACTCCATAGGAATAATATACCCAGAGAATCACATTTTAGGAAAAATCAAACAAATGAATTTTATCAAGAAATAAAACACTGAAAACTCTTCTATTCAACATCTTCACAAATTTTATTACAATTTATAATCATTACAGCTGTTTCGGCAGAGTGCCTTTCTCAAGTCAGCTAAAATTGTTATGCATCAACACTTTATAGTCTTTAACTGAATAAGTTAAGCAGGGGAGAACTGTTTGTCTCAAGTTGGTCATTCAGAATTATATCTGAATATTTTGGTTTGTTAATTTCGATAGATTCTAATAATGATAGCTTAAGGCCTTTTTTTTTAAATGTGAAGAATTTGAAATTGGTTATTAAAAGAATGATTAAGATCTAGAAGGTGAAGTGCGTACGTAGAATCTGTTCTTCTATTATTGAAAGCCCTTTTGTGTTCTGCTATCCGTTTGTTCAAGGTTCTACCCGTTTGACCGATGTAAGCTTTTGGCCAGTCGCTACATGTAAGTTTTTATACACCACTGTGTAACTGCTTTTTCTTTTGGCTCTTGTTCTTAATATATTTGCTTTAGTTGCTGTTTATTCTGAAAGCGCTTTATTCCTTTTGTTTTAATATAGTTGGCTATTTTTGATGATATCTTGATTGTACATGTAATCGAGCAGAAAGTACTGGGTTTTTTCTCTGTTAGTGGAAAGACCAATTTCAGTACTTTCTTATGTAGTCTTTGGTTTAAAATTTTGTTTATTTTCTGTTCGTAGTATACATTCTTTACTGCTATTTATCTAATGATATTCAATTTTATCTCGAAGTTGTTTTTTGAAATGGAAATTTCTATTAATTTATGTAACAAACTATGATGGCTGCCAATTTATGTTGTATGGGATGTGATAAATCTAGAAAATTTATAGATTAATTCTGTTCCGTTCCAATAATAATTGTAAATTCAATAAGACTATGGAGTGAATTAATATAAAATAAGAATTGGTCAAGTTGTCTGTTAGTTCCTGTAAAGCATAAAAGTATATCGTGCACTTACCTCTACCAATATAAAACTGTTTGAATACGGGATGCTTTGAAATCTTTGTCTCTAGATGACCCATAAAACAAATAGGCCTAGAGACCCGTGACCAGCACTGTTATTTGTATATATTTAATTATTAAACTGAAAACAGTCTTGATTTATGCAAATTTTAAGACGATCTAAAATTTCAGATGTAACGATTGGATTTGTTATATTATGGCCTAAAAGGTTTTTGACTAGAACAAAAATTTCTGTAGGAGGAATACTGGGAAAAAGATTTTTAAGGTCAAATGAAATTAATCTAGAATTGTTGGGTAATTAAAATTGTTTTATCTTATTAACTAGTTCTATTGTGTTTTTTTGGTTTTCTTTGTAAATGTGTAATGAAACTTTGATATGTGTCGTGAAAATAAAAATCCTGTTACAAATAGAACCAAATAGCTATTTCAAATAAAAATAAATCAATAGAAAACAACATAGTGTTTACAGAAGTAGATAAAGGTAACAGTACTATTGCTATAGATAAAATAGAATAGAATAACAAAATAATAGAATTTTTAACAATCAAAATATAACAATAAACAAAGATCCGACGGAAAAGTATTAAAAACAAATTAAACTGGCGGTAGATAATAATTAATTCAACCTCCTAAATTATATTGTTTTATTAAACTACACAAACCTGGCCATCCAATAAGACCTGTAGTTTCTTCTTATACAACTCCGTCATATAAAATGTCAAAAAAACTTTTTAGAGATTATTTTAGAACACACTAAATTTTCACCTATAAATTTACCTTAAACTACACAATAGAACTAGTTAATTAAATAAAACATTTTTAATTACCCAACAGGTCTAGGTTAATTTCATTTGACGTAAAAAATGTTTTTTCCAGTATTCCTCCTACAGAAACTTTTGTTCTAGCCAAAAACCTCTGCCTACATTTTTAACTGCCAGAGGTTGGCAAATTAAAGGAGAGACTTCGAGAGGCGAATGGGTTTCAGGCTGGATGAAAGAAACATGGTTAACATAATGATGAGAGAAGAGAGAGAGCGAGAGAGAGAGAGAGAGAGAGAGAGAGAGAGAGAGAGAATGGAAAGAAGTACATTGTCTGATCTCTGGGATGTTGAAGAAGAAGGAGCGTTAGGACAGAGGAGGAAATTAAACCAGAGATGTGAAATCTTTTTTCTTTTTTCCCAAGGGTCGAGAACCGATACATTTTGGTAAGGCCGCTATTATACTCGGTAACTGGTGGCGCAACTAGTGGTGCCACCAAATTAAAGCTTAAAAAGTTATGGGCAATTCATGGTTGATAATTGCTACCAGCAAAAATTAATACGTTTAATTACGTTATTAGTAGTGAATAGTTATTATTGTTTAGTTGAGAATATGATATCAAACGAGTCGTTGTTTCCTCTTGCCCTTTTATTAAAAAAGAAAATGAGAGTGAGGAGTCGGAATATTCATATACATACAATATATACGTTATATACTGTGACGATTGGGGTTTATAGAAAATAATTTATAAGTTATATACTACATAATATTAGATATTTGGTTGTTTTAAATAAATTATATACTAGAGAATTTTATAAAAATATATTTATGTGAGGGCATTTTTAATAAATTAGCATATAATAAGTGTAAAAAGTTGTATTTTAATGTTGTAAATATGTTTAAGTGAGCCATGTGCCTAGGCAACCAACTATACAGTAAGTAATTGACAGATAGAAATTAATCATAAGGGAATATAAAGTGGGGTTATAATAATATATTGTTTGAAATGTGTATTTTATTAAATTAGAGTGTTAGTTACTAATTTGAATGTTTATTCTGATCTGAAAAGCCTAAATGTCAACAAAATTATCAATGGAACATTAACGAATTCTCCAGAGTGCAGAGTGTGACCATTGTTTACGGTCGAACATTCTGGAATAATGATTATGTCGGTGGATAGAACAGATATTTTTTTCGAGAACATCGATATCGAAGAAATAGAACAAATTGGAACATGATTTCTTACCAGATGGTTCTGGAATATCCAAAAGGATATAAATACCCGTGATTTGGATTCAAGATAGCAGTTTTTTTAGTCAGCAGTCAAGCAGTTTAATAAGAAATATTAAAGTTAGTTGGAGATAGTCCAATTGTTTAATATAGTGAGTTAAATGAAGATTAAAAATTATGCATATATTTAATGCACATTTATAATTATACACAAATAATTATTGAAGATTATAAAAGTATATTAGAAGAATATTGGATGGACATTGGAAGGAATTAAAATTATATTATGATTGGAGATTAGTATAAATCAACTTATAATAATTGGATATTGGTATATTGAAAAGAAGAATAAATATAAATGGTGTTTGCTGGTTTGCTTGGTGGTATATAAATGCTGGTGAAGAAAAATATATCTTAAATTGGTAGAAGCTGATAATTGGAAAAAGTAATTTCACAAAAACAAGGATAACCGAAGTACGAAGACATTCAGTGGTGATTAGAATCTATATAGTGGAAAACAGTTCATTTAGGCATTCAGTGAAAGAAAGGTACAAAATTTTGTTAATATAATTTAGTTAGTGTTATAACAATTTCAATTTTGAAGATAGTCTGTTTAAATTTAACATTGTCTATAGAATTTAATTAGTTTTATAAGAACATCAATTTAAAGATAGTTTATTTTAAATTTACATTGGCTAGGTTAGATATATATGTGTGTTTCATAATAGTTATAATAAAGATAATTTAAAAAAGTACTTACAAGCTAATTCTTTGAGAACCGCGATAAAAACCCTATATATTATATTATTAAAAATACTCATTGCTCATCATTCAAACAAAAAACACATCATAACAATACATTACATTACATTATTATAGTTATTATACGTTATTTCCTGAACTTTGTGCCTACGAAGAAAATTTTTTTCCGTATTTTCGCATGTCGAAATCGTCATTTTTTAAACTATTGACATACATTAAAGATGACACGGGTGGTATTGATACAAAATTGATAAAATGTATTCCACTTGACGAAAAAATGGTAGTGACTTTACTCCCGATTAATTGAATCCCGAATTTAATATGCTAGGTTTTTTCAATTATAAATAGAAACTATGTTTATATTTACATGTAAAAATGTAGTTTTTCAAAAAATCAACTGAAACATGGGTGAACAATATAACAATATGTAATCCGCTAAAAGGCAAATCTGAGTTGACCTAAAAGAGGTATGGCTAGTATCAAAAATTCAAAAAACGTAACTAAACTGATATGGATCAATAGAATTGACCAAAGAAGAATAACAAAGTAGGTATGTAATCAAAAAGGTTTGTTAAAAGAAGAAAGAAAACCAAGCAAAAATTGATAGATGAGATCATAACCATAGGTATGGTTAGTTGTAAATTTCCCTTATATAGTATAAAATAGTTATTTTTCGTAAGGGACGGTTAATATATGGACATAGTGGACTAGTTTTTTATTAAGTAGTAAGACCGCTACTCTGGAACTATGTATAAGGTTTTAGCCGAAACATGGTTACTCCGGCATTACCTTGGGGTCTTCTGGCCTAGGGTAGTGTAGTGTCATACTTGGCCGGAAGATGCCAGGGTGTCTTGCTCCGTGATATATGATATCTAAAAAAGATTTCTCCCACCGCTGTGTGTCAGAATTCAATGGCTACTTTCTTAGACTCTTACTAGAGTCTAGCAATACGGCAATTAAAAAGAAACTTCAATAACTTTTAAGCAAATAAGTTGGCCAATAGCTCATTTTGTAAAAAATGATATGATCTATAAGCATATAAAAAATTAAAATTTCTATAGCTTTTCTTTTTTAAAATAATGTCGTTTAATGGGCTCCAAAACATCCCCATTCACATGCTAATGCGAATTTTGAAAGGTCATATCACAGTTAATTTGTAAGCCACAAAAATACAAACAAAATATTCATACTTGTGTGTTATTTAGTCATAAAATATTAAAAATTTCAAAAATACTTTTTTTTCCTATAACCGTAATTTTTTTCAGAATAAGAATTCTCTAAATCGTCCAAATTGGTAGATGTGTCTGCTGATACATAAATAAAGTACATCAATTATTCTTTAATTGCAATTAGTAGTAATACCAAGGGTGTAATTGTGGACCAAAAAAAATCCATCTTATTTTCATCATAATTCTCTTAGTTCTCATCCTAGGAGGTTTTCTAATATTTCTGAGGTTTTCTGATTTTAAAGCTTTTTAAAAAAAATTGATTGTATTTTCTCCGTAAAATTTAACGTTTTTCTAATATTCAATGCTGAATTTTCTAAATTTTTTGTTCGAGTACCAATTTCAATCTTTAATAGAGCCTATCACGGTTTGTATTGGGTTCACAACAAAATTAAATAAATTAATGTCTTTGTTTTTTTATAAGCTTCATTTATTCCCTACAGTTTTTTTAATAAAATAAAAGATATTTATGTTGTTCGTAAAAAACGATTGAAAACTTGATTTTTTTACGAAATTTATTCCAGAATAAGTAAAAAATATGCGTTAAAAAATCTATAAAACATTTTTTGCTTAAAATGTGTATCTCTATCCAGTTCTAAGGTTATTTTTGATATACAAATTTTCACACTTAAATCGGGGTGGTATTTACCCCAGAGAAAAAGCACACATTGGCATAGGGTAGCTTTTTTTTTATAGGGTTTTCTCTAACTACTGTTAAAATTTCCAGGAAATCAATGCGTCTTCAGGGAAATCGGAGATGAAAACCTTGATAAACTGGACTAAAAAGAGGAAGTTGACAAATGACATATCTATATCTTTAAAAAGATAAAATCTATATCGTTCCCTTTAAAATAAAAATCGTCATATTTTGGCATTTTCACAAAATGCAGTGAATATTAAAGAACAATGTAAGATCTAAAACAGATAATTGCAGATAGAAGCAAGTTATTGATTTTTATGGAATAAACTACAAAAACCCTGTATTAAATTATATTAATATTAATACTACATATAAAATTAATGGAATTGTTCATATAAAAATGTCATTTTGTGTTTGAATTGTATGGTATGCATAACACAATAGTTGTTCGGATTACACGCAAAGTTTATTGACCTACTTTTGGTTTTTGTATTATTCGTGCATAGATTAGAAATTAATTAAGAGTTAGATAACTACCTTAATAATCCAAACTATTACTACCTTACTGCTTGCACTAATATACAGTTACATAGATTTTATGAAACTGTAATTAACAAAATAATTTTGACTATGCATACGAAAAAGTACTATTAAATAATATTTCTTTTCTGTTTTTATTGATAAATGTATGTATTTTGGACTTTTGTAACTGCGTAGTATAATAATAGTTGTATTAAACAAAAACTTGCACAATTAATTGCGGAGATTAAAGACCAATCAGAGTAAGTTAACAGATAATACGAATGATTTTATAAAACATTATTTATAAACAAAATTCCAGGTCCTCCAATAATGAAAATTATAGATTACATTGGAAGGTAACTCATAAATAAACTTTAAAAAAGATAATTAAAAACAAACGATTAACAAATAAGTTTTACAAAGCCAACTGTTAAAAAGTCCTACAAAATAGTTATTAAATATTTACTTATTCATAAGATTATTTATATCCTTATTCTTTAACCTGGGGTATATAGAAAATATTTAAATCAGTACCTTATATCTGAGCTCTTGACATATAATATACTCATGCCCTGTGTTATAACATTTTCATTATTACCTAACTTTTGTTTTTTTCAAAAACAATAGATTCCATGGGTTATCTATTTATTAGACAACAATAACCTTGAACCAATTCGCCCCACTTTCTCCTACATAGTCACTGTGAAGAACGGAGAAATCATTTAAACTTTATTGAGGATTATATAACGGTCAAGAAATTTTGTAATGTCTGTCTATCCAAAATAAATCGCATTGAATATATTTTGCAAACAGAATCGTACTTAGCTAGTATGTCGAAACATCGAGAAAAATCAAAATTGAATGAAAATTGTTTGGGTGATATTTTATCAGAATGGTAATTATTATTTTTATTGTGATAATGTGACAAAAAAAAACAAACAAAATTTTTCAAAAACTATAGAATTATAACACTAGTCAGTTTGCTGCGAAATTTTTTTACTGTTTTTAGGTAATTTGGGTCTGCTGAATCCAAACATGCCACCAGATTTGCTTTATTAGATTGTCTTTAGAAAATACGACAACAGATCACGTTTCTAACATATAGGGTAATTTAACGCAGCACTACCTACATATATGTAGTACTGCTACCCATCAAATAAACAAAACACTAATAAAAAGTAAGATATTTATTGTATAACAATATACTTACAAAAATCATCACACATATCTGCCAAAAAATTTATCTACCTAAAAACTTCCTTTTATAGGATTTTCTTGCAAAGACTCTAATAGGATAGTCCCTTTGAAGACTCCAGCAGTAATCCGCCATCATGTGAGTGTTCCATCTCCCCGATACCTCTCTTCCATCGTTTTACATATCTTGGTGGAAGCGTTCCCCTTGTTCCTCATTAAGGTCACAAAGATTTTCTGGGAAACGATCCAAGTGGCTGTGGAGGTAATGAATTTTAATACTCATATGACAACCGTATTTATTAAAATTGTTGAGCATTTCATCCACTATATGCCAGTAATTTTCGGATTTATTGTTTCCAAGAAAATTTTCCACAGTTTTCACAAAAGAGCACTATGCATTGCATTCAATTTCAGTCATCGATTCTGTAAAATGCGAATCTTTTATAAGTTGTCGTATCTGAAGCCCATTAAATTTTTGGTTCATCAACCCTAGTTTAATATATAACGGAGGTAATATTATTTTCTCTCGGTGGGCCAATGCTTCGTTACCCGCGTTAGCTTCTGCTTAAACTAAAGCATCTCTAGAATGCCATTTTATTCTACGCCAGTATTGGTCCTTAGCCCTGTTATTCCAAAGACAAAGAAAACAAGGAAAATTTGTATAGCCACCTTGTTGTCCCAGAAGAAAGTTCACCATCTTAAAATCAATACAGATCGCCCACTGATATTGGTCATAGTTGATGTTTTTTAGCACCAGCTATATTGTTTTATATTCTTCTTGCATTTATGTAGAATGCCCAATTGGTATACTTCCATGTTTGTTACCATTATGTAGAAGGACACGCTTTAAACTTCGTTTGGAACTGGATACACCGATTTTTTCTAACAGTCCTTTAATATTGTTACAAAAACCAAATCATCTTTCTGAGAAAAAGAGACAAAAGATCTTTTTCTCTATTACGGTAGTATGTACTTTTGAGTGTCTGGGTGAAGAAGATTTTTTCCCTTTAGTCTGGAGGCAAGCAACTCGGAAGAATCCTTTGGAAAGTTCAAATCTCTGATAAGATCGCTTAAATCTTCCTGGGTAAAGCGCTCAGGACGTGTTTAATCTCCTTGAAAATCACTGTCGTCTTCCTCAAATCTATTAGTCTGAAGTTCTTCAGACAATGTTTCGACATTATCCGCTGGTTACGTAGGTAGGTGGGCTGCTAAATATTCAAATGGGTATCTGCTCAAGCTGATGTGGAATTGGCCTTATTGCTGAATCCGGGTAAGGATATGTCCACGTATGTCGATTGTTACGATTAATGCCCTTTATATTTACAAGACAGAAAAAGCAATCTTTAAAATTATTTTTTGGTTCACTCCACACCATTGGAACACAAAACTTTAAACATTTTCGTTGTCCTTTCATCTACTATCGCAAGTTTTGAAGACAAGTTTTGCACACTACATGTGGAGCCCAGGATTTATCTTGATCTCTTATAGGCATTTATTAAGGCTATTTCAAAGAAAATACTATTTACTTATCGGACAATAGTTAAGAAGCAATTAGCGCCAATTTCAAGTTATGGGCATTTCCAATAAGTACACTTTAATTAGAAGTCATTAGTATGTATTTGCCTTAGAATTTGTTAAGTTTGTTTAAAAACGTATTGCAATTATAGTGGTGCAATACACAGAAATGTAAAAATATTTAAGTATTTGATCGTTATGTTATATCTCGAAAACTAGAGCTGACCAAAGAAAAGGTTTATATTTTTGGAATCAGCATAGATGAATTAACCAAAATCAGTTGTTTTTTTTTTTTTCGGCAGCAAGACAACTTTTTTTGTTGGGATGTATAATTATTGATTACGTTATTTGTTTAGTCTAAATACAAATCTTTCTTCGTATTCCATCAAAATGTATATGTATGTCCCCTCGTCATACATATACATTTTGATGGATTGCGGATGGAATCGGCGATTACAAAAAAGTAAATGCGAGCACGACTGTGTAGAGTGCATACCCGGCTATACTTGCCCATCATTGTCTATAATCGTCTACAACCCGTGAATTATCGCTTTTTTGGAGACGCATCAAAGGGTATCTTTGATGTTTGTGGTTCGACATACTCACTTACTATTACCTACGATTGTGTGGACGCTTGCAGGATAATTGGGCCCAATCATAGACGATTACACCATCAGCAATCATAGCCAATAGTGTAGTGTAGGCAGAACATTTACATCGAATTGTTCTCTTCCCTATTTTCTGCTATACCATGTCTCAGTTTTCCAAGATTATGAGTTCGCCTTGTTTCATGCTTTGGTCTGCCAGAAAACAATAAAAATTGTCATTGGTGATATTTAAACTTAGGCAAATATGCAAAAAAAGTGAAAAATACGCGCTTAAATATGCACTAATTTACCCAAAAATACGCATTAAATATGAAATTATTTTAGAAAATATGCATTTAATATGCATTTTTTTTAAAAAATATTCATACTGTCAATGGAAACATATTATATTTAATAATGGTACCTATATTAATTAACGTTTATTTTAATAATAAGAAAACAATATAAATAAATTTAAAGCTAAATAGGTAATTGTAATGTGCCTACTAATTAATTGTAATGAAAGTATTAAACAGTAAAATACTATTCCTTAGAACTACGGAAACAATAAATGAACAAATGTTTTTCAAAATTTTCCGATAAAAACTTGTGGCTTCTATCTGTGTACTTAAAATTGTAAATTGAGAAACTTCTTTTCATGTAATGGGAGCATATTTTAATATCACAAAAATATTTGGTTCTAAACCTATTTCTTTGCAAAAATTACCAACAAGAACATCAGTTACCTCAGTAAGTTTCTAAAAACCACTGTTTTTTTTTTAATTTTTGTTTTAAATTTTCGAAAAATATCTTTTCTAGTGTCACCTTTAACATTTTGAGAAGCTGATCTAATGAAGACTATGCTTTCTACCAAGGACAACTTTGTTGACTCTAATTGAGTAATAGTTTTTTGAAGCAAACTAAAATTTGATTAAATGAATGAAAGTTGTTGCTGAAGAACGTTGTTTTTAAAATTTTCTTTTTAGCATCTTTACGGTTAAGAACTTTAATCGGTTAAATCGTCAATTATATTATTTAAATCAACGAAATAATCTGCATAGAAAAAAACGTCTTTAAACCATGTACCCCATTGTGTTAGAATGGTTTCTGGTGGAAGTGGAATATTGGGAAACATTTCTTTATAAATTTGAATTCTTATAGGAGATTTAAGGAATAACTTTTTCATGCTTGATATCAGGGAGTTCACAAAAGGAAAATTTTTTCTTATTTCTTTCGCAACTTTTTTCATTCCGTAACGTATATTAAGTTGGTATAAAATATTTTTAACTTTTGTCCTGTCTTGACCATATATGGTGCACCATCGGATAAAAAGCAATAATTTATGGCTGGAAACAGCAACAGAAAGAAAAAAAATTTATATTTCTTCTTGTGCAGAACCTGATATTGTTGCAGAGTTGGTTTTTTCTAATTGCTTTCTTGAAATTAAATAGGATTTTAGTAGAATCTGATCGCTTAAAACACCAATCATTCTTCTTCCTTTGCCCTATCCGTTTCGGACGTTGGCTATTAACAAGGCGATTTTGACTTTGTTTACGGCACCTCTGAACAGTTCGGTCGATGTTAGTCCGAACCAATGTCGCAGGTTATGCATCCATGAGTGTCGTCTTCTTCCCGGCCCTCTCCTACTGTCGATTCTTCCTTGAACTATTAACTGTGGCAGCCGGTACTTAGTATGCCTCATGACATGTCTGAAGTACTCAAGCTTCCGTTTCTTTACGGTGAAGATTATTTCTTTGCTTTTGCCTATTCTCTGCATTACTTCCACGTTAGTGATGTGGTCTGTCCAGGATATCCGAAGAATACGGCGATATATCCACAGCTCAAAGGATTCTAGTTTCTTCAGGGTGGCTTCCATTGTGGTCCATGCCTCTGCTCCATAGAACAAGACCGGGAAGACATAACACTTGACCAGTCTTAATTTTAGTTCCATTGAGATTTTGCTTGTGAACCACTTTTTCATATTGTTGAACGCGTTTCGCGCTTTTTCAATTCGTGATCTTATTTCTGTTGACTGGTCCCATTTTGTGTTGACTGTGGTTCCAAGGTATGTGTATGTCTCCACTTGTTCTATTTTTCGGTTGTTTAATGTCAGTTGCATCGGAGGTTGTTGTGTTCTGCTGATGAGCATGTATTTAGTTTTGGTTGTATTGAGTTCTAAACCATATTCTTGACTTGCTGTGTGTATGCTTTGCATGAGTCTTTGAAGCTCGTTGCAGTCATTTGCGATAATAACTGTGTCGTCAGCATATCTAATATTATTGATTACCTCTCCGTTTACTTTGATACCCTCCGAAACTTCTCCCAGTGCTTCTCTGAACATTTGTTCAGAGTATATATTGAACAGGAGCGGCGAGAGGACGCATCGCTGTCGTACACCCTTTTTAATATCTATCTTCCCACTGTGTAAGTTGCCCATCTTTATCTCAGCACTTTGGTTCCAATAGAGACTGGTTACTATGCGCAGATCCTTGCCATCAATATGCATCTTCCTGAGCATTTCCATGAGTTTATTATGTTTGACCTTGTCAAACGCCTTGGAGAAGTCGATGAAGCACAAGTGGACATCCTTGTGCATGTCTCTGCATCTTTGAATTAAAACTTGCAGACTGAAGATCGCCTCTCTTGTGCCCAATGCATATTGTTACATATTCTATTGTGTATGATTTTGATGAAAACTTTGGTAATGTGATTTATCAAGCTTATTAAGCGGTGATGATCACAGTGTTTTGCACTTGGTGTTTTAGGTATGGCTACAAAGGTCGATCGAAGCCATTCCTCTGGAATCTCCCCTTTGTCGTAAAAGGTGTTAAAAAGGCCTGTCAGAAAATCGAGGAAGTGGTCATCCGTTTCGCATAGGAGTTTTATGATCTCGCCCTGTATGTTATCGGGACCTGGTGTTTTGTCGTTTTTTAGCGATGAAATGGCTTTTTCCACTTCAGACCTTAGTATTTCGGGTCCAGTCATGTCGTCATCTTGGTCCACTGTCGCTCTGCGTTTATCGTTAAAAAGTCGTTCTACGTAATCTTTCCATGTGTCAATGAGCTTCAAGTCGTCTGATATAAGGTATAATGATACCAATCATTAAGTAAGCGATATATCTTTCTGACAAACCAGTGTTTTAGTCAACTTATACGTAGAAGTAATTGTCACTTAGATTAGTCTTTATATCATCTATTACTGACTACTAACTTAAAATATATTTTTCTCCAGATTTAGTTTTGTCTTTTTTGGCTAAATGTAACGCAATTCTGACATGTTGATCTATCTGAAATTTCTTTTCGCATGCGACGTGTAATATCTTTTTTGATGTTAATAATCTTGTATATCATCTAATAATGATTTCTTTGTAATCCTAAACTAAAGGCATCAATAGAAGAAATTCCATTCAAGTAACTGCACGATTATTGCAGGTCACTGATATTTCAGCAATAGTTAAAATATTTATCCATATATATTATCTATAATAAAATATATATGAATATTATGGGTATTGGTTTTTAATTTAATAATATTATTCAATTTTCATGAAACTCTAACGGTCAATTTTACACATAAATAATTATGTAAAATACTAAAACCTAAATCCAATCCTGTTTCAAAGGTTTTGCTTTCGTTGAATGTACTTTCTTTTGATCAAAACAATAATTTTTCGCACAATTATAAAACCTAGTATTTGAAAATCTCGTTGTGAAATTCAAATTAAACCAGTATATAGTAGTATTCGATTAACAGATAATCTAAAATTACTGGTATGGCCGTTTCATTTTCTCTAAACCACGGGTACAAATTTTCACTTTCAGTTTTGGTTCTCGTTTGAATGTTTACATTGTCATAACACTGTTGGGTAAAAAAATAACTATAAGCAGGTCAAAATTACGTAAATTTGTATAATATATAGTTTTTTAGTTTAGATGATATTCTTCGTAACATTTTACTACAACTTTGACTATTTTAATGTTGCAATATATATATTGCAAAATAAATAACGGCATATTTTTCAAACATGCGTGAAATACTTGTGAACTATCTCGTTAGCTTAGACAAATCATTATATACATTATATCGGCATTAACGTTAATTAACTGTAGTAAATTTACTTGAGTTTTTCATATTTATTTTCCCAATCTGCACTTATTTTAGTATTAGTAAATAATTGGAAATTTGGCCTTGAAACGCCGCGCTGGCCAAGCGTGTTGGCGAGTTTTAGAGTTGTAGTAGAAGGAAATTATAGTGACCCGTCTGCCTTCAGAAACCTAATCGCCATTCGGGGTCGGAAGAAACAAGAGTTAGCCAAGAGAGGCTGATAGGAAAGATTAAAGACATTTCACTCAAGACAAGTTGAAAAAGAGTAAAATGTGAAGGCCCTTATGATCTGCCAGGTGCGTTTCATAAGCGTATGAGTATTTATTCACTTTGTGTTTCCGCTCATACCTCGGGGTGTTGACTACAGACTGTTTGGCTTGTCCAGCATGCCATAGCATGAAGAATAGGGTGCACGCCATTTTTCCAAAGTTGACACCCCACTCCATGGCCTGACCTAAAAGAAAAACGTTTAATCAGTGTGTTTTGCCAGTGTTAACTTACGGTGCCGAAACGTTGACCATGACAAGGAGAACAGTTCAAAAGATCCGTGTGTGTCAAAGGGCGATGGAGCGTGCTATGTTGGGCGTTTCACTACGAGACAAGATCCCAAATCGCCAGCTACGACAAAGAACAGGAGTGGCTGATGCAGTAGAGAGAGT
Organism: Diabrotica undecimpunctata; assembly: GCF_040954645.1. Taxonomy (NCBI): domain Eukaryota; kingdom Metazoa; phylum Arthropoda; class Insecta; order Coleoptera; family Chrysomelidae; genus Diabrotica; species Diabrotica undecimpunctata. Next base: position 136,752,325 of record NC_092804.1, on the reverse strand, counting down.
AGCAACACTAAAATGGAACTGGGCAGGTCACGTGGCTCGAATGACAGACAATAGATGGACAAAGCGGATACTGGAATGGAGACCAAGAGATGATGCCTACCGAAGTAGAGGTCGTCCACCAACACGTTGGACTGACGATCTAAAACGTTGTCATAGGAATTGGATGCAAGAGGCACAAGATCGAAATAGATGGAAAATTATGAGGGAGATCTATGTCCAGCAGTGGATAAGCGAAGATTGAATGATGAAATAATTGGAACATAAATTAATACAAGGCGATAGGTACCTACCGTTATTGGTTAGGTAATCTTTTATCGGTGACCTGCAGCTAGGGTGAAATAATAATTGTAGTTAATGTTACATACAGTAAGTTAAGTTTTAAATTAGATATACACCCCATAAATGCAACACTGCTCGCCGTCAACTTTCTATGAAGTTCCGTTGACCCGTCGCCAATAATTTGTCATTATACCGTGGTTGTTTAAAGCAATAACAGCGTAGATTTTTAATTTATTTTTGTAAACAACATGTCTGTTTATAAGCCCGCAAAAAAGGTTCAAATAATGAAATAGTTTTATGGTGGTAATTCTGAACAACAGTGTATAGATTTATTTTCTATGTTTTTTGAGGGGAGACCAATTCCTTGCGTACAGTCAATTCATAATATTGTTAAAAATTTTGAGAGTTGTTATTGCCTCAAAAATTGCAGAAAATGTCACGCTGAAGAAGTGTCACCAGAAAATTTGAGGAAAGAGAATACTGAGATACACAAATTTGTGCAACAATCGAGGTAGATTCAACACGTTTAAGAAACGTTACTAGAGAGTTAGATGTTAGCAATGTTAATATAACGAAAGTATGGAAAATGCACGGTTACAAGAATTTTGATAAATCTTCTGTTTCATTAGTAGGGAGACACAATCTTTCCATTATGAGGTGTTGGGTGCGAGAAAACCAGCACATAAGTGTTGTTTACCGAACTCAACGTGCTCAAAAAGTTAACGTTTGGACTGGCATTTTAGGAGACCACATAATCTTCTTATAAATGTGCTTATCTTCTAGAGATATTGGCGACCACATTGACTTATCTTATTCTATACACAGCAGCTCGAAATAAATCAGTTGACGTTAGACTAGTCCACTTTCAGTCCAGTCCAGTCCACTAGACAATGGACCACATAATAGGTCCATTTTTTATTGAGGGCAACTTGAATAGTAGAGTATACCTCGATTTGTTACAGAATCATGTTCTTCCCGCTATTCTCAATGTTCCTGATGTAAATCTGGAGAATATTTGGTTTCATCGAGACGGATGTTCAGTTCACAACGCTCGAATAATTAGGGAGTACTTAAACAATATTTTCCCGAATCGAGTTATCAGTGGAACAGGCGATATTAAGTGGCCTGCGCTATCTTCAGATCCTACACCAATGGACTTCTTTTTTTGGGGACATTTTAAAAACATCTTCTACGATCATCCTCAGGCTAGAGCCCAAAATTTGGATGAATTAAAAAACCGAATAAGAGAAGTCTCCAATTCTGTTACAGCAGAAAGTCTTTCATTTGTCCACAAAAGTTTTTATGATAGATTGGGATACTGTTCAGCCGTAGATGGTCAAATATTTAAATCATTTCTGTAAGGCACAAAGGGTCATTTCTTATTTTATTAGGAATTATTTTTTATTTTCAATAAGAGTATATCTTTTGTTTAATCTTTTTAGAGAAATATGCTTTTACTTTTAAATCAGGCCCAAAAATTTGTTTACATTATTAAAAACCAATACAAATGCACCGCCTTATAAAGGTCAGTGTATTTTTATCGAGTTTATAAGAAATGAAGCGGGCATACATAATGAAAACAAAAATCGACGGACGAAGGTGTGTATCCCATGGGTTGTTTTGTGTTACTAATAAATGGTTTTGTTGTTTTCTGTCTAGGTGTCGAAAGGAATCAGAGAATTACAATTAAGTAGATCGGAGAGGCAATGTTGCCGATTTTAGCGCCGTATGTAGTGTGCAATACCTAATCCAAAACTTATCATCATCATCATCATCATCATCCAGCCCCGTTTTCACATCCATTGTTGGATATAGGCCTCCTCCAAACGTCTCCAGTTCTCTCTATCTCTAGCTGCTGCAATCCAGTTTGTTTCTATTCTCCTTAGGTCGTCGGTCCATCGGGTGGGTGGTCTGCCTCGACTTCGCTTGTCGGCTCTTGGTCTCCACTCCAATAATCTCTTCGTCCATCTTCCGTCTTCCATTCTAGCAACATGTCCAGCCCACCTCCACTTTTGTTTATTGATTCGCAGTATAATATCGTCAACGCCAGTTCGTCGGCGTATCTCCTCATTTCTCACGCGATCTTTCAAGGTCAGACCAAGCATTGATCTCTCCATTCGCCTTTGTGTTACCCTCAGTTTTTCGGCAGTAGCTTTCGTTAAAGTTAGGGTCTCTGCTCCGTAGGTCAAGACTGGTAGGATGCATTGGTTAAATGCCTTTCTTTTCAGGTGAATTGGAGTATTTGTTTTAAAAATGTCTCTCATCCTTCCATATGCCGCCCATCCCAACGTGATTCGTCTATTTAGCTCGCAGGTTTGGTTGTCTCTGGTTATTCTGATTTCATGACCCAAGTATGTGTATTTATCGATTAATTCTACCTTGTTGTTATTGATCTGTATCTCTTCACTGGGAACCATATTGGTCATCATTTTGGTTTTCTCGAAATTTATCTCCAGCCCAGTTTCTTGTAGTATGTAATTCAGTTCTTGGAGCATGTCTTTGATCTCTCCCAGATTATCTGACAGAAGCACGATATCGTCCGCAAAACGTAGATGGTTTAATCTTTCTCCATCGATGGATATTCCTTTCTGTTGCCATGTTAGTCTTTTAAATGCATACTCAAGAACGGTAATGAACAGCTTTGGTGATATGGTATCACCTTGCCTAACTCCCCTTTTTATCTTTATCTTATTAGTTGCTGAATGTAGATCCAAAACTTAACGTACTGTATAATAAAACACTTGTGAGTAAGTATTTGTCATTTTCTTTTAACTACGTTTAAATTTATCAATACTAGCGTAGTAGTTATAAATTTTAAAAAACTTGGAGGAAAGAAAAACTTCTAGTGTATGATGCTATATTATTTTATTACACTATAAGTTTTTTCTTCTCTGTAAGTTTTTTAAACTATGGTATACAGCAAACCCTTGGGATTTTACCCTTTTACTTTGTCATAAATTTAACTTATATTTTAGATCCTTATGTCAAACTTTGTCAAAAGCCTAAGCCACGTCCAGTAACGCTATGGAGCAAACTTTTCTTTCCACTAATGCCTTTTCAACAATATATGTGATTCGATGTTTCTGTTGGTTCTGATGGTTTAATATTTTACTCTTAAACCAAATTTATGGGAGGGAATCAGATCATCTTTTTCTATTATAGGCTTTTACGTTATAATAAACAATTTTTAGTAGAATTTGGAGACAACAGGCAACACAGGGAGGAGCTGGTACAATTGTGGGATGACGGTTGTTTTTTTTTACTTACGGTTTAACCTGGCGTTTATGACCGGTCAAAAAACCGGTTATTTCAAAACTGGTGTTCATTTTTTTGAATGAATGAAAAAAATTGAAAGAGTGAATTTTCTCATGAAATTTGATATGTTGGATTAGAATAATATTTGGAACGACTTTTGCAAATATTTTTTCCAATATCTCTAACGCGAGACAAAATATCGAGAATTTACTCTGTGTGTTAAAACGCAGTAGGCCGCGTTTACAATTGAAATTTCAGTTAAGAATCTTAAAAAATGTAAACCTTTAACCTGTATTAAACATAGTAAAATACATAAAAAAAAACGAAGAGACATGCATATGAAATCGATTCACAGGATTTAGGTTGATGTAAAGAAAATGCAGAAATACGAAAGTGTGAAAAAGTTATGTGGAATAAATACATAATATAATTTATACAAATAAATATTAAATACATAAATACATTTCTGTTGCAACTATCATAGATTTGTTATTATAAAAAAATAAAAAAGATGAGTAATCTACTTCATAAAATAAAAAAGACAGCGTCTGTCAGAATCTTACGGAATTGAAAGGCGTTAATGATGATTGCCACAGATCACTGATTACGTAATAAATTCTTGGAATCAGTCGCAACGAAATGTCCCGCCATACTGTAATAATCCAAGATACGTGACCTTTAACATAAAACTGAAAGCAATGTCCCCCAGCTTCAAATAATCAAAATATTGTACGATTAATTGGTCTGGGGTCTCTGAGAGACCCCACACGGGATTTTAAAGGTTAAATGATCAAAGTTCCAAAACAATTTGCTTACTATGCCTATTTATAAGACATTGCAAACTGACATTTTGTTTTTTGCTGAAATCCTCAGATATGAAAAATATTTTCCATGTCCTGGTTGAGTCTATATTAAAAATTCCTACTTAGTTGATGGCTACAATAAGATCTACATATATAGAGTCAATAATGAAAAAAAACTTTGAGATAACATCACTTCATCGTTTTATATAAATTTGTTAATATTTTATCCTTAATGACTTTGTCCCTTGGTCAAAAAATATGTCTATTATAATGTCATCCGTCATAAAATATTTGTTCGGTAATATTTAGAATTCTAGTCATTCTAGTTCAAATCTCTCTATAAACTAATTTTTAATCAGAAATCAACCAAAAATTATGACCAGCCATGTTAAATGTCTTATAAAATTGTACTAAACTATTTAATTTTGTTCAATTTCCTTATCGTATTTACACGAAGTCATACATTCAGAAATTATTTGATCCTTTGTTAATTAATAACTACATTATTAATAATAAATAATTAATTGATATAAATCGTAATAACGGTCTATGACATCGAGGGAAAGAAATAAATGACATAAGATCACGACAAAAGTTTTTTTATCTTAATCAAGGACATTCCTCCTTTCCATGCACTTGCAGATTTCTATGATTCAGCAAATTTATCGGAATGTGTCTAGATAATTGAGCAGAACAAATCAAAGCGGTATAAAAATAAGTGTTTATGTTAATTGTCTCTTAATTAAATAATTATAAATAAAGTAATTATTGCAAACACTTATAAGTAAACATAGTTTTATAAGATAAGAATATTTCGGAATTCATTCGGAAGATAAAAAATGTTAACACGTTTTATTTACGAATATTCTGAAAACTCAAATTTGTAGGTAATTTATATCACCTATCACCATATAATCTTTATTTAAATCTAAAACTGAAAAACTTCTAAATATTCCACTTTACTCTATACAATATATTACTCTAACGAAAAAGCAATCTCACCAATAACCAACCTACTTTTTTTTAATCGAATTTTTGAGTAATAGTCCAGTCGTCAGAGATTAGGCTTCTAAAAATTATACAAACAAGCTGAATTCTGCTAAGAATCTCAATTTTGAGACCCCAAAAAATATGCAAAAAAGTTTACCACTCCAACCCCCGGCTTTCCCCTAAACCTGCAGCGTTTTTTATTTTCAGATGCCTCAAATTAGTTGATAAAACTCAAAACCAAGTGCTACAAATTTTTGGATGTTTTAGAACATATTATATATTTGTAGATGCAAAAATGAACTAGTTTGACATAAAACTTTGTATGCACCGCGGGTATTAATAGATGTATATGCCCTCGGGCGACTTACAAACCCGAGAGCCTCTGGCCCGAGGGTTTGTAACATAGTCGCCCTCTACCAGCATAAAGCCTCTACCATCTAGGGCATAAACATCTATTTAATACCCTCGGTACATACATAAATACCTCTTTGTAAACAACATGTCTGTTTATAGGACCACAGAGAAGGTTTAAATAATAAAATGATTTTATGGTGGTAATTCTGGACAACAGTGTGTAGATTTATTTTCTGTGTTTTCAGAGGTGAAAACAATTCCTTGCGTAGAGTCAATTCATTTTTCTCATCACATCACACTCTCTATATATGTACTTTGAGCAAATATATGTCTTCTACACTTTATACATTATAGTGTAGTCTATAGTCAGTCAAGTACTCAACCACGTTGGCGTGAAGCAAAATAAATGCAGGGCTAATACAAACTGACTTATGGCTCATCTGAAATTTTACATTTTATTTTTAAATATTTATTTTGAATTGATATTCGCTTTAACTGCAACTTTTTTTCAGTGCATGACCCACTCATGGTATCTTCCTTGCGACTTTCACTACTTTATAATTGCCATCTTCTTGGTCATTATTATTAAGAAAAATAAAAGGTTCGGTCTTGGTGCACTTCTAGCGTTTACAGTTACTTCGTTAGGTATGTATAGCATGCATTTATATTAGTTGAAAGTCTTTATTATTATTACGCTTATATTCAAGGAACACTAAAGAAATCTTACAAAAATGCTTTGTAATGCCTTTGAGATACATAATTTTGTTCGAGACAATTTTTAACGAATAGTAAAACGTGGAGCACTCGATCGTTCGTCCGTCTATCTCTTTTTAGCACCTAGCATATTAAATTCACCTCCTTCCTCTAGCGTTCCATTACTCCCACCTATATTAGTTTGATAGATTACCTTCGTATGACAGACAAAGAAAAAGCGGTCCATACATTACCTAGTCTAGTCTTATTATAGCTATGGGAATTATAGCCTTGTCATGGTATGAGCGCACTGCGGCATTTAACAGAATTGTGTTCATGCACTCGTGGGAATAAATTGGAGATGCAAACAAAAAGAGATGGCCCAGAAGAGAACTAAGAAATGAGTAAATACTAAATAATCTGGGAAAACAAATAAAAATATAAAAGGAACGAGCAGAGGTGTGACGGTTCTGGACTCTGTTTCTGTCCCAATAGGTCTCAATAAATAGGGAAGCTTCGTCTGTTCTTAAGGTTGCGATGAAAAGGTTCGATGTCGCCTATCGATACGACATCATAGACATAGACATATCGAATTAAATTTAAAAAATACTAATGCCATAAATATATTAGAAATATAGTCTCTATAGACATAATATTGGCCAGATCGGCAACAGCCAAACTCACAAAAATTTGGAAGAACACTGACATCACAAAAAACACAAAATTACGCCTTGTTCGAGCATTGGTAATTCCTATCGCCACGTATGCTTCAGAAACTTGGACAATAAAAAAAGCCGAGTCAAAGCGTATAATGGCATTTGAAATGTGGGTCTACCGTAGAATGTTGCGCATACCATGGACCGTCCATCACACAAAAAACTCAATTCTAGCAGAACTTAACATAAAAACTAGACTCATCACAACTATCAACCAAAATATACTTAGATATTTTGGACATATAACTAGAAGAAGAGAAGGCATGAAGCGAATGATAGTTGAAACTAACGTAGCGGGTAAAAGATCTAGAGGAGATCTCCAGTACGATGGCCGGACCAAATAAAGGACATGATTGGTTACTCATTATCCGAAGCAAAACAACACTCACAGGAGAGAGATAATTGGACAGAAATAGTCAAACAAATTACATCACGCCACTACATCTTCACGAAGAAGAAAAGATAGAGAAAAGAGACATAATAATATATAATACAGGAAGATGTACTATAAGTTAATTTATCTGTAGTACTCGGTAGTCTGATAAGTAATCTTCTTTGACATGAAAAACATATTTTTTCAGAAACGACACACAAAGTTTTCACAAACCGTTCTTTACTTTTACATTAGTCGATGTAGTCTCCTTTTAGCTCAATACAACTTTTTTATGCTGTCCGAACAACACGATTGTGTAAGCCCTGCAAAATACGCATTAGTTTCGTCCATTACCACTTCGTTCGAGCTAAATTTATTCACGAGCCATCTCTTCAGATTTGTGAACACGTAATAATCAGAGGGGGTCAAATCAGGAGAAGAAGCCAGATAATAAAGCAATTCGAAGCTAAACTCATGAATTTTTGCCATTGTCATAACGCTCTTGTGAGCTCTTGTGTCTTGTATCATCAAAACTTTTTTCTGCAAATGAGGTCGCTTCTCACAGATTTCCTGCTTTCCTTTGGAATCACGTACCGTTTTCGACTCATTGAAACATTCCTGGCCGCTTCGGAGCACTTTTGCCGGCTTCATTCCACTGCCATGCGTTCATTCTGTTCTCTGGGGTGTAGTAGTGGATCAAAGTTTCATCAACGGTTGGTGAAAAGTGAGAAACAGCAGCAAACACTGCTGAGACGTGGTACCCTATTATTATTACTACACGATAAATTTTTCATATTTAAAACTTCGTTCACAATATAACTAGTGCGTCCTTGACTAATCAGCATGGCTTTTGTCAATTACGATTATTTAAACCATTTCATGGACTTTCTTCACATTTTCCAGTGTAAGTTCATTGGAGGTCCGTCCAGTACGTGGTTCATCCAATTTAATTACATAAGTTCTTTGTGATCTTAAATGAACTAGGTTTAACTTTTATTTTATTATAAAAAAAGGAAAAAAATTGTCGACAGTACAAGAAATGATGCTACACTTATATTTGGACATTCTCTACTTATAGCTAATAGCATTCTTTCTTCCTCCCATTATTTTTCTGGTGCAGACAGAGAATATTATTGACCGTCCCTAACGAATAAAAATTTATAAATAATAAAAAAACTAATTGGAAGACCGAGAAAGCGATGGAAGGATAATGTGGATAAGGACGCCAGAAATCTCCTTGGCAGTCGACCGTGGAAGAGAATGGCTACAAACCATAACGAATGGAAAGGTTTGCTGAGGCAGACCAGCGCTCGAATTGGTCTATAGCGCCAAAGGATGGATGGAAAAGAAAGACTTATAGCTTTAAAAATAGTGGAATTAAAATCCGATTTAAAATAAAACTACTACAACCGTTTTGTGCAAAGGATGACAAACTTACTACATGACCAATAACCACTACGTTTGAGATACTACTAATATGTTTTAGCGAACAGTTTAAGTATTATATTTAGTTATTTAGTGTAGATATTTTGATCCGATGTCTTATATGAAGTATAACGAATATAAATCACATAGATATTTCTACATAGAAGATATCTTATAAATGAAGACATAAATGAAAAAACGAGTTAGATGAGAAAACGCATAAGATAGGTTATATAATATCATAAAAATTGAATTTAGTATGACATGTAATGAAACAAGCAAATAAATACCATAAAAAATAAATAAAATGGCAACCATTATGTTAAAAAGTCGCAACATCAAAACATAGAAAATGTTAAAGATAACTCATCTTCATATCTGCTATTGTGTTTAGCAAATTATCGTTTTAATTTTGCTATGTCGATTTCCACATCTCTTACTTTAGTTTTCTGTCTAATCCACTTATTTTTCTTTTATTTATTTAGTTTTATATTTAGCATTTGCCTTTTCATGGTTTTTAGTATTTTATATAATGGTGCAAAACTTTCGCTTTGACACATTGTGGATATTTTTAGCCCACCAACAGGCTTTGGTAACATTTAATGGAAATTGCATGGATGCACAACAGATAAGTAGAGGAGTGAGACAAGGCTGTGTACAAAGCTGTGTACTCCGAAAAGTTATTTAGACAAGCACTTAAAAACATTACAGAATGGATCAAGGTAAATGGTGAAAATATAAATAACATTCGTTCTGCCGCCGATACAGTCATTATCGCTTAAACTGAGAAAGACTTGCAGACTCTACTAAACACAGTTTGTGATACTGGAGAACATTTTGATTTAACAATAAACAAACATAAAGAAAACAAAAACTATGGTTATCAGTAAGAGAGGTAAAGACTAACAAGGATCCAGATAAAAAATGAAGATGTTGAACAAGTGGACAAAATTAAATACTTAGGAGTCTGGATTACTGAAGATCTAAATCTGAAATCAGAAATTCGATCGGATAGAGAAATCAAAGGTAGCCTTTTTAAAGATGAGAAAATTTCCAGAAACACCAAAGACTCGATCAGTAAGTCCAATATCGGATCGTAAAATGTAATCTAGTTATTACTTAATCTTTATGGTGCCAAAATTTTAACTGTTAATGTTGACTTAATGAGAAAGCTAGAAGCTTTTGAGATGTGGCTTTTTGGAAGAATTTTGAAAATACCAGGTACCGATCATATTACGAACGAAATGGTGTTGCACAGAATGGGAAGAGACAAAGAAGTTTAGACCACCGTTAAAAGGAGAAAGACGGAATATTTGGCGCAACTTAGAAACGATAGTGAAAAAGAAGTAGGAGTTGTTGCAAAAGCAGAAGATAGAGACGAATTAGCAATGGTTATAGCCAACCTTTATTAGTGAAGTCAGCACTAGAAGATGAAAAAGAAGAAGGGTATTTTTATGGATATATCCCACTTTACGAAACACCATCCAAGCAAGCTCCGTTCTTCTTTTTATTTCCGCAGTCTAATTTTTCCTTTTTTCTTTTTTTTCATTTTATTTCTGAATGTCCACAAGTATCATTTTCTTTTTAACATCATTCAAGAGAATAAATAAATGTGATAATATAAAATTAAGATCCACAAGGAAACTAAGTTCCTGTAGCTGGCTGTATACCATGTCTCACAAAAAATTGATTAGAATCCTTAATAGGTATTTCCTTCCTTTCCTTAAAAGGATTTTAATAAATTTTTTATAAAATTAAGAAATCAATGTTGAAAATAAGAGTTCAATCTGATTTTACAAGGAAGAAGAAAGGATTTCTAAAAAAGAACTAAACAACAGTAGTTTTAAGCAAGTTTAATAATTAGTGTGAATATATTATTACTTAAGTATATTTCTAGATTGCTTTTATACACTCACCTTCACGAAAAACGGAGCACTGGCATTTTTAAAATAAAAACTTAAAATTTTAATTATCTTTTAACTTTTATTATTATAATAACGTAAACACAAACGAAATAAACTGTTTTAAGTAATTTCTGATAAAATTTAAGTGGTTATCCGAAAAAAAAATGAATAAAAAATCAGATATAAAAAATACACTATTCTAATAACTTTTAAAAGTGCAAAGGTAGCTCTTGTTATTCTATTGTTATTCTTTTTTTCTTGATGTGAGTAAACTGTCAAGTCGAATCAATTGTCAAACACAATTTGAAGTTGAATTGTGTTAATTTAATCTCAATAATTATGGTTGTAAATCCCGAAACAGCAGCTGCTATTGTTGCGTCGCTTCAAGACGAAAGCAGCGAGCGATATGTTGCTCAAAAGTATAAAATATCCAATAGTACTGTGCACCGTATTTTTACACGTTTCTTACCAACCGGAGCTTATGCCAGACGACCGGATACCGGTCCCCAGAACTAATGTCCGTGATGATCGCTTCATGCTCTTACAAAGTCTACGAGATTGCTGTGCCACAGCTGTACAAATCCGAAATCAACTTCAATACGTCCGGAATACTAACGTAGCTGAACAAACAATTAGACAAAGGCTTGGAAAAGCAAATTTAAGCAGTCGCAGACCTGCAACAGGCCTACAACTTCTCAGGCGCCATCGAGTTGCGCGGCTTCAGTTTGCCAGAAACCATGCTCATTTTACTGTAAATAATTGGAAGCACGTTTTATTTACCGATGTGTCCAGGTTTACCTTGCGGTCTCCAGATGGCCGTGAGAGAGTATGTTGAAGACTACATGAGCGTTTTGCAGAATGTACCTTCAGTCTTAGGGTAGGCTATCAAGGTGGCTCAATTATGGTGTGGGCTGGAATTTTTCTAGAGGCACGTACAGAATTGTACATCGTTCCGAGAGGCTCCATAACAGCTGCCAGGTACATTGATAAAATTATCCAAGATTTCGTTGTACCTTATGCTGGTTTTGTTGAAAATGACTTAGTTCTGATACATGATGCCAAGTCTCACAGTGCGAGAATCACTTCTTAACAGTTTTTAAATGAAATAAACATTCTTGTAATGGATTGGTCAGCATTGAGTCCAGACGCAAACCCAATCGAATATGTTTGGGACATGCTTGAGCGAAGGATACAAAGTGATGTTCCTGCCCCTTTAACCTTAAATCAGTTACAAGAAGCGCTTTTAGAGGAATGCGACATTTCTCATTTGAATAATTGATGGATTCGACCGTTACTTGATGGAAATTCATTTTATGTAACAATAAAACACTGAAAACTTTGTTTTCAAACTTCCACAAAATTTATTTTAAATTCTTATCACTACAGCTGTTTCCGCTGATTGCCTTTCTCAAGTGATCTGTTTTTGGTATGGGTTTACACTTTATAGTCTCTAATGAAATAGGTTGAGGAGGGGAGAACTGTTTGTCTCAAGCTGGTCATTCAGATTAAAATTGATTAATTAATTGAATTGAATTAATTGATCTGAATTAATTCAGAAATTAAAAAACACAGATATAATTCTGAATGACCAGCTTGAGACAAACAGTTCTCCCCTCCTCAACCTATTTCATTAGAGACTATAAAGTGTAAACCCATACCAAAAACAGATCACTTGAGAAAGGCAATCAGCCGAAACAGCTGTAGTGATAAGAATTTAAAATAAATTTTGTGGAAGTTTGAAAACAAAGTTTTCAGTGTTTTATTGTTACATTTCTCATTTGATTTTAGGCATGCCAAGGAGAATTCAGGCAATAATTCGAGCACGTGGAGGAAAGATTCATTATTAAAATCAGTTTGTCCGGACATATGATTTAAGTATGAGCGTCATTTTGTTACATTTACTTACTTTTTTTTTCCTTAATTTTTAAATTGTTATATACTGAAACAGTTCTTTGTTCAAAAATTAACAGTTTGTTTCTTTTGTGTTTACGTTATTATAATAATAAAAGTTTAATGAGAATTTATTAACGGAGCACTTCTGAATAATCTTAGATATGCAGATGACACAATACTCCTTACGGACAGCAGAGAAGAACTACAGATCTTGGTTGATCGCATAACCCAATACTGCGAAAGGTATGGAATGGCACTGAATACAGATAAAACAAAAATCACGGTGGTAAGCAAGAACAAGATTGAGGAAGACAGTGATAGAAGTACGGAAATAAAACGGCGTATTGAGATAGCTAGAAGTGCTTTTAATAAGATGAAAGCAATATTATGCAATGGAAAACTCAACATCGACATTAGAACTAGAGTATTGAGATGTTACGTGTTCTCCGTCCTGTTGTATGGAGTTGAGGCCTGGACAATTACAGAGGCGACAGAGAAAAAACTCATTAACTTTGAAATATGGTGTTATCGAAGAATGTGGAAAATATGTTGGAGACAACACATAACAAATGCGGAAACGCTACGAAGAATGAAAAAAGATAAAGAAATACCCAACACTATAAAGAAAAGAAAAATGACTACTTTGGTCACATACTAAGAAACGAGAAATACAAATTGATGCGGCTGGTCATACAAAGGAAGGTGGAAGGCAAAAGAGGACCGAGACGAAGACGCACGTCCTGGTTGAAGAATCTGAGACAATGGATTGGGAAAACGTCAATAGAACCTTTCAGAACGGCTGCAGATAGAGTCAAATGGGCCATGATGATCGCCAATGTCCTTAGGGATGGGACACGTTAAGAAGAAGAAGAATGAGAATTAAAGTTTTTATTTTAAAAATGCAAGTCCTCCGATTTTCGTGCCGGTGAGTGTATTATAGTTGCTTAGCTTATGTTTGTTTTCTTCCTAATTGTTTTAGTTATACCATTTGCTATAACATTACTATATCAACGACCTGGCCTAATGCAATTTTACCCAGAATTTTTGACAGGACCCAAAACATATCTTGACTTCAAACTCACCTATAGTAAGTCACATACGAGGGCTACTCCGTATTTTGTAGGCATGTTTGCTGGATACATCTATTATCAACTAAAAGGATCTAATAAACATGTATGCAGAGTAAGTATAATATGTATCCACAGTTTTAAGTTAAAGTTTATTTAATATGAAAATAATTTTTAATTTAACTGGTAGGTAAAACCGTCAACATTTTTTTTTAATTAACAGGTTGTTTGCGTTCCAAAAATATGTAAACCACGGAACAGTGCGTTACCGGTCCCTCGGGACCGGTAGCTTGGCCCGAACACGATGCGTTACCGACCGTCGGGGACCAGTAATGACATAATTAGTTTTTATATTTTTACAGTTCTAAACTATAATATGTGCGAGTTTTAAGATCAATTGTGAAAAATAAAACCATTTAAAAACTTACCATTGTCATCCGTTTTTTAATCAGATTTCCTTTTCAGAATGTTATAAAGTGTCAAGACAGCCTACTATTTTTAACAGAGTTATTTTTTATGAATGCTATTAATGCAATGACACATGCCTGGTTGTCCAGGACATTCATTGTTACTTTTGTCACCATATTACTTACATGTTTGCTTGAATTTGATTCTCTGAATTTACGATAGCATTCTTGGTATTATCTTCTCCTTTTCTTTAAATGTCCTGACGGTTTAACAAAATTATGTAGAACTCTTTTGGGAGTAGTGGTGTCTTCGTGTGCAACTGAAGTAACAAGTAACTCCCGTGCCAATCTTCTTCTAAATTTCATTATAGATAATTTTGTGGAACATCTAATCTTGTTATTAATAATCCAGGCATTTACAATAGCTGTTCGAAGCAAAAATTCAAAGACTAGTTTACAGTATCATTTTAAACTTTGTCTTAGAACGAAATGATAAGAACTCGTCTGAACACTAAAGTCTATTCCTTTCTTTGCTTGATTGTAATCAAAAATTGCCTTCAATCTAATTCATTTTCACGAGGGAACCTATTGGATGTTTTGGATACAGCTGCCGAATTGTCATAATGGAGCTTTAAGTGTCAGTGATAACTACTGCCTTAGTATAGTTGTTCTTCTTTATAATTATCAGTGCTTGTAGGATGGCATAAATCTCGGCCGTACAAACAGTATTGAATGCTACTGACTTGAATATGTGATGATCAGATTCTACCATTAAAGTATGTAAAATCTGTAAAGGAGGGGTCTAATCCTCCAGCACCCCCTTTGAATTATAAGCACCACTTCGAAAATTTTAAATAACAATGGAGGTGGTATGGCACCTTGTTAGAAAGGGATTATAGTCCTCTGTTCAGAAATATAAAGTAATTTAAGTTTGGTGCAATCATAACTGAGAAAATTGATTTTTAAGATGGAAAATTTTGATAATGTCTCTATCACAAAACTTTAGGTTGAATGAAGATAATAATGTCACAAACTATTTAGAATATATTTTTTAATATACTTTACAATTAAATTAAATGTTTAAAATGACCACCATTCACTTCTTGACAATAACCGGCGATTTTGGAATTCTCGTACAACATTTTGTACAACCTCGGGGGTCATTTTGTTAACTTCTTTTAAATTAGCAATACTGTTTTGTCTATTAAAATATACTTTAAATTTTAAATAACTTCATAAGAAGTAATCGCGAGGAGTCAAATCGGGAGATCTAGCCGGCCATTCGATCGTTCCACGTCTTCCAATCCACCTAATGGGAAAAACTTTGTTTAAATAATTTCTAACTATACGTGCAAAATGCGGTGGAGCTCCGTCTTGTTGGTAGTAAATAGATCGATCCATCTTATTTGCATGATTAACATCACGAAAAAATCTTCGTAATGTAGGTAGTAAAAAGTTAATCAAAAAATCTAGATAAACCTCACCATTAACTGTGCCCTCAAAAAAATAAGGACCAATAATTTTATTGTTAATGATACCAGCCCAAACGTTAACTTTTTTAGTATATTGCGTGTGAGTCTCACACACCCAGTGAGGATTTTCTCTGCTCCAATATGTACAGTTCTGTTTGTTAACCGTTCCGTTTAAATGAAACCTCGCTTCACCAGAAAAAAAAACTATTTTGTTTATGGACTGCAAATCTGCGTTCATTCTTTTCATCATCATTTCACAGAATTCTTGCCTTCTATTGGGATGATCTTCATTTAACTCCTGAACCAACTAAACTTTGTAAGGATGGTATTTTTCTTTATACAAAACTCTCAAAATAGATGATTTACTTACATCATTGACATCAAAAAGGTATTGAGTTGTCTTATGAGGATTTTCTTCAATCTCTAGAAGTACATCTAACTTTTTTTCATCAGTAAATTTAACATTTCTACATGGTTTTTCAATATTTTTTACATGTCCAGTATCGGACAAATGAGCCATAATTAAATTTAATACACGCCCAAATATTATACTGACGTCTTTTAGTAGCTTTAAATACTTACATGACAGCAGCCTACTAGATTCATATCAATTGTTTGTTTGGCTTTTTGACTAATATTTTTTTATCTTCAAAGTTTTTTCCCTAATGTTTAGCAGAACAGATATGAAAATATCTAATTATTTCTAAAGTATATTTTAATAGACCAGGCAATATTACTGATTTAAAAATTAGGATAATGGAAAAAATTAACAAAATAACCCACGAGGTCATACAAAATGTTGTACGAGACTTCCAAAATCGCCTCGGTTATTGTCACGAAGTGAACAATGGTGGTCAAGTTGAACATTTAATTTAATCGTAAAAATCAATTTTCTCAATTATGATTGCACAAATTAAAAAAACTTTATATTGCTGAATAGAGGACTAAAATCCCTTTCTAAGCTTATAATTCAAAGGAGGAGATAATATTTTCATACTGTAAATTGTCAATTTAAGAATAAAAATCGACCTGTTTCAGGTTTTTCCATATACATAGTACATAATAACGCTAAAAATGAATTTATTCCATACATATGGACCGCATGGTATAACGGCAACTCCTAAGCTGTCTGACGTTTTGGATGCGTCGGTATATAAAGAAGTAATAATCTTTATAATGTTATATTACTGAAAGGAATAACTGAATAACTGTATATTGGTATGGTTTCTTTCATCTTTATCAAAAACAGATGTTGCCTTGTGTTGTTTTATAATTTGTGATTACGATTTGGAATTTGTAGTGGGTAAATCAGATATATGAGTTGTATTAGCCATTATTATTGATTTTGATAATTAACATGCTCGATTTTTAAAAGCCAGTTCGGCCTCCTAATGATAAACTACTTATTAGGGACAGATTTTTCAGTTCCGCTTGTATAAAAACTGAGTTTTCGATTTTGTGTATTTATTCTGCATAAAAACATTGCAATTTGTTGACAATATCAAAAAATCGCTTACTTCAACACAGATGATGTGAAACACTTTTATCACTTGAATATTGCAAAATTTTTTATTTATGTTTATTTATTAACGATATATTTATGCTAATTACAAATTACTGATTAATAAAGAGCTCGTCTTCGATTAGTGATTTTTTTGAATGTCAAAATTTATTTGTAAAACTTCTTCAGGTTCAACTTGTATTGAAAGTTCAAAAAGTTACTTGCGCTTAATTTGTGCTATTTTAATTGTGTAGATATTTTGTAGCATTTGTTGAATTTTAAAAATTTATTTATTTCTTCGCAAAAGTTTTAAAAAAAGCAACCACTAGTTTGGGACTTACTAACTCCAATTTAAACTTTTTCAGTGCTTTTAAGTAATATCCTAACGCCGCAACTCCGTTTAGTGTTTAAGTTGAGGCTTTGACATCTTACCTTTTAAAAAATAAGAACTTATCACTCATCACTTTCGTGTTTTTTCCTCAAACAAGGTCTAAATAGTTACTGATAATCTTCTAATATTATCATTGTTTGATTTACATGCACTTTCTTTTTGTAAAACGAGATGTCCTCCAACTGATTGCATAATCTACCACCGTATATGAGAACAAAATAATTGTATTGTATGTTAATAGTCACTGTTGACGGTAAAATCTGCATTTTAGAAATGAAAACAATAGGGAATCAAAACGTTTTTATTATTGTATCAATTAGCTGATCACTAATTGCACACAGCGTAAGCGCAAGGACAAGTAATGTTTGGGGGAACTACGTGTGTATACTTGCTAAGCGTTGAAAAAACAGTCAAACATGAAGACGGATTTATTATAAGCTTTTTTTAAAAAACAAGTAACACAAACAAGTTTATCCCATTTTTCTATATTTGGATCTAGTTAATTTTGAAAAAATCCTCTTTAATTTCATTCCGTGTTTGGATGCGCCTATAGTCTGGCAATAATAAATGGAATTAGTCATCCAAAATCACGCTCCGTAAGCGTTGAAATGTAGCCGAAATCACGTGCCCATCATGAATTCTCGGAAATTTTGAAATCTATCATTGGCGGCTCGTAAGAAAATATGTTTCCTTGCTGGTCACTTTACATTGTAACAATGGAATAATGTATTTCTGTTTATAATAATAAAAATAATACATTAAATAGATAAGCGAAAGTCGACTATATACCTAAAATGTAAAATACACAAATTAGTATATTCTTTTTATCTCAGAAGAATATTCAATTACTTATCAATAGAAATAGTACTAACAACCGCAGATATTTGTTTGCTTTGTATGTACATAATATCTTCTAAAACATGCCAAAACGTGTTTATTTGGAAGAAGTTATACATTAAGTCATGCATGACTTAAATCATATTGTTACAAATATAATTGATTCTACGTATTGCGTTTACGGCAGTAAACAGAACGAAACGCAATGATCAAGATTCGAAATTTACTTTTGATAAAAATTGAATTGAATTGAGAAATTGAATGAAATTGAATTTTGAGAAAAATACTTAAAAAGGAAACTTTGAAGAAAAAAATAATAAAAAATAATTTAAAAATTTATCCAAAAGGATTAAAAATTTTAAAATGTTTTTGGTCCAGTCGGTATCATCAGTGAAAAAACATTTAAAGTAGTTGAAAGTAGCTACGTAAACAGATGTAACAACCCTTAACTTACATGAAAATCATGGTGAATTTTAATGACACTAGGTCGATGTTATAAGATTTAACATGAAGAGAGCATATATCTTTGCTGCTCGAAAGGGGGGATTAAACTGATAGAAACAACAGACAAATAAAAATAAAAAACGTTTTGAATATTTGTAAACTCTTTGGATAATTTTTTAAATTATTTTTTAATAAAACTATTATTATATACAAGAAGTTCCTACATCAATGAAAGTTTTTTTAACTATGGAATACAGCCATCCACAGGGATTTCCCCCTCTACTTTGTAAAAATTGAATTCCCTTGAGTGTCAAATAACCAAGTTTATTTAATAGCGAAATTATTCAATGTCTTGACATTAGCTCCAAGTGTGTTTACACAGCAAAATAAAGACACAGCAGATAAATCAACGGCCGAATGAGCAGATTGCTGCAACTACGTAACAAAGTGTTTATGTACTTTTATTTTACAGGCGTTATTAAAAAATGAAGTGAAGAAATGAAATAAAAATGAGGAATTTGACTACAAAGTAAACGCTTAACTTGCATGGTATAAAATAACGAATTTTAAATATTTTTGATGCTCTGATTTCAAAAATGACTTCGTTTTTCATAGTATTTTTTTGTAATCGATTGTATAATTTTAACGTCGCTCGAAAAAATACACACAAAAGCACTTGGAAATCACCAGACAGAAAATATGATAGATCATACTTGATCATACATCAACGTGCGCGCCAAAAGAGGAGCAAACGCAAATTCTGATCACTACTGGGTGGACAGTATGGTCAGAATTTTAAACATTTACAAAAGGAAATAGGTTCTAAACATGAACGATACAATCTAGAAGAAATCAAAGATTTTAACAAAAATAGAAATTATAAACAAAATATTAACATCAAACTAGAAAACAAACTAAAACATGAAAACATAAATAAAATGTGAAAAGGATGCAAAAACACCATAAAAGAAGCAGCTGAAGAATTACTAGGCATAGAAGGTAAACAAAGAAGAACAAGAACGAATGACTGCTTTAACGAAGAATGTAAGATTATAGCAGAAGGAAAAAAGAAAGCACATTTACTGATGCAACAGTGACACAGAACACGACAAGCAGAGGAGGAATATAAATAACTACTAACAAAAAAAAAGAAAATTCACCGCAGAAAGAAGAGAGAAAATGTGAACAAAGAACTTCAAGAACTACTAGAACTAAGTAAGCCAATCAAGACATAAAAAAATTTACTAGAAAATGAACAAAAGCCGAAACGAATTCAATTCGAATTCTTCTCAAGAAGTGACGAGAAAAGGAGGGTGATATATAACAGCAAGAAAAACTAAGAATATGGATTTCCTGAATGCGACCGAAAATGTTTTAGATTATATTGACATAATATTAGCTAAATGAAAAATTAATAATTATCAGCTTCTGACACGCTTCTTGGCAAAACTTATAGGGACAGCTAAATGATACGATAACTTAAGAGATCACGCTTATGAATCATTTCAGTGATGATATGAATCAGTGTTTTAATAAAAACTCTTTGATAATAACAAAGCAAGTGAGATGTTACAGATTAACATTGTACTTAGTAATGAAAACTGTCAGTGTGAATCAATCACATAATATACAAAAGACTAGTTGAAATTAAACAACAAATACTTCCGAAACTAAAGACCAAAACATTATATACAGAATTTTTAATTTTGAAATTTTAGTTTATTATCAATTATATGGTTAATCACCAGTTACAAATTATATGTTTAATTATTAAAATAATATATTGTATCAGCTTGTTTTTACTAATTTATATTTTACTTTATAGATCAAGTCCTTTGGAATATTGACACTGTCAATCATTTTTCTAATAATATGTGTATTTAGCGGAAAGGTCTTCTATGATCCGTATCACACATACAATGCCGTAGAAGCCGCAAGTTATGCTTCTTTTCATAGACTGGCTTGGGGTGTTGGTACAGTTGGTATTTTATACATAGCAAGTTTCGGACACGCAGCCATTGTTAAGACCATACTTTCGTGGAAACCATGGATACCTCTTAGTAAACTCGTATATGGAGCTTATTTGTGCCATATGAGCTTCCAACTCAGATCAGCTGCTAAATTTATGAGTCCCCGGCAATTAACCTATTTCGATGTGGTGAGTATTCCTTCTTCACTAATATTTATTAGACCAGGACATATCTGTGAAAAAATGATTGATAATACTGGTTAAAAATATTTTAATCTATTACTCTTGCTGCAAAATAGCAATAAATACTAAAAAGGGGGAAACAAGCCTGGTCTTATTCACTGTTATGCCATCACCTAGATTGCACTTAGTACCTACTTCACCTATTCAACGCACTTTAAAGAATTATAATCAGATTATCTTGGCGGCATCAGGAATTTTTTAAACTTTTAAACAATTTTTTGGCTTATAAACAAATTGAATATCTCAGGACATGGCGTTGCAAAAGACTTGGAAAGACGCTTATTAAAAAATCGGTTGCCTGTAAAGTCGGTTTTACGGGCGAAGATTTTACGTGACAACATCTTTTTCTCGGTAGAATATTTATTGATATGAATATTATTAAATTGCACAATAGGAACAAGGAATTGAATGAAAATAAGAATTGCACAAATTTTAACTATAGAAATATATTTTGTTTACTAAAACATTGTACATGTAAACTTAAACTTAACTAATTTCTATTTGAGTGATTTTGTTGAGGATAGGACGATGATAGGAGAAATATGAAATGGAAGGAAGTGTTTCTGCTGTAATGTGTCTTGAACGCCAAGAACGCTCGAGAAAGACAGAGACACAAGCACGGAAGCACGCACCGATTCAACGCGCCTAATTCTCTAGTGCTGCGCGCGCAGCGGACCGATCATGTTTGAGTGGGAGAGAGACGCAAGGCATTCGCCGGTCCGGCGGGCCTCTCTCTCGTTCGGTGACTCACTGTAACAGACGTGAGCGGGCGTTACACTTTTTCATGAATGACTCCGAGCCACAACCTAATTTAAAACGTTGTCACGTCAAAAGAAAGTTGAATTACGAGCAGTAAAGTCCACCTTTCTCCACAAAACGATGTACGCTACCAATGTACGTGATTATTAATCTCCAAACCTTTCCAGCGGGAGTATTTAAACTGTAGAATACCTATCCTTCTAGACAGGCTTGTCGAGAACTTGTAATATTTTTTCCTATCCATTCTTTTGGAACGGTATGGTTTTTGTTTAGCCAGATTTCATCTAAATAGAAAATGCATCCTTCTTCTAATCTAAATCTTTTTTTCTCAAATATTGCCTTTACCAACAAACAATCTCTTCAATGTAGGTTTTTTTCTTTAATTTTTATAGCAAAACCCAATTTCTTTAAGTAATTTCCATACCTTACCATGGCCAAAGTAAGGAAAATTATTAGGTATCTCTTATTGTCTTTACTTTATTGTGTCCAATGTAGAAATCTCCTTGCTTAAATAGAACGAATGGACTTTACTTCGAAAAACGTTTCTAATGAAGTTATCAATTTCCATTGGTTTTCCTTCATTTCCTTCATGTCTTTTGGCTCAGTAATATTTCCTTGTTTTCTTTCACTTAAAAATCGTTAACTAAAATCTGTCATATTGGAGCACATAGTCACTATATTATTAATCATTTTTAAAGGTTGTTGATGAACAAGGGAATCAGAAATTTTTTTTATCACCATACTTTTTTCTCTCAAAGAATACGCGCCATTTTTAAGTTTAGCAGCAACAAATTGAAACGATGATGCCATTTTAACGCATGGACTGAACTGCTAAATGATAATATGGACTATAACAAATCCGTCACCACTTTCACTTACTCGGTCGGTAGGTAGACAGGTACCCCAAAGATGATTTGTCACATCGTTTAGTCATTAATAAAGGATAGTCCCCCTTAATGGGACAAAGTATTCTATGACTGTAATAGTATAGATATGCCTTATAAATTTAAAAATAGTACTACTATTAAAAGAGAGGGGTTGCTTCATGAAAAACTTAAAGAGCGGAAAAAAAAATACAGGTAAAAACAGGTTTAGTTATCTGCCTAAGATATAAATTTTACAAAATTCGTGCTTTTTATTATTTTATTATTATAAGTGTTAATTTCTTCGGGTCTTTTTTAAAATATATGTAACTAAACAAATTAACTCGTAATTTTTCAAAAAAACATTGGTTTCAATAACTTCCGCACGGTAATGGTATATACCTTGAAGGTAACCCTTAACCTCTATTTGAAAATTTGCGTTTGAAAAGCTCAGGGTTAAAAGGAGGGCCCAAAAAACAAGTTTTGAGAAATTAGATTTAAGTTTTAAAACTAGATATAAAAATAATTAACAGAAGGGGGACTTCATTTTGGTTACTAATTAATGCAGTAACTCACAGGGAACGTATAGGTTCTGTTTTTGGGTTCTTCTTTTTCTTCTTAGCCTTTTTTCGTCCATGTTTGGACATAGGCCTCTCCCAACTCCTTCCATCGGTCTCTATCCTGAGCAACATATTTCCAATTTATTCCGGCTATTCTTTTAATGTCATCAACCCATCTTATCTGTGGTCTTCCTCTTGGTCGTTTACTTTCGTAAGGTCTCCAATGTTGTATTGTAGTATTACAACGTTGGTCTTTTTTACAATTTTTGTTGTTATGTCCTCGACTTTTGTTTTCGATCTTACCCAGTCGTTTCTCTTTTTATCTGACAGTCGTATACCTAACATTGCTCTTTCAATTGTTCTTTCTGTTGTGGCTAGTTTATTCATGTTTGCCTTGGTTAGGGTCCAGGTTTGACATCCATGAGAGGAAGGATGGTTTTCCAAATCCTGCCCATGCTAGTCTTGCTCTTCTAGTAATTTCCGCACTTTGGTTCTCTTTGTCAAGTCTCAGGATTTGGCCTAGGTAGATATTCCTGGATTTGTTCTATCTCACTGCCATTTATAGTTATACGTCTGGGGTCATCTATGTTTGTCATTATTTTTGTCGTTTTTGGGTTATCAATTTACAATTTACTATAAATATAAATTTATTTATCTTTTGATGTCATGAAATCTCAGGCTAAATGGATGAGAGTCCACTTACATGTATTATAATGAAACTAAAAATATAGACAAAGTAGTCTATATTTTCAAAAGTAATATCATACAGATCTGTTGCTGTTGATTACACAAAGCTACCAATACAGTTAAAGATTGTTAGTAATGGATACAATGAAAAGCTTTAAGCATGTGACAGTGCGTCAAAATAGGCTTGAGATTTTATAGTGCAAAATTTTTTCAGTTGTTAAATATCGCCGTATTTTGCTTCATTTAAAGGTAAAAGTCTACAATTTGCTAGCTCTGGCAGGTGAAAACAGCCTTGTGGTAGTGCAATTTGTTTCCTGTGAGGTTTAGTAACAATACTGTCTTCATTTAGGCCATTAAGAGTCTGAGTGTTGGTTGGGATCTGGAGTTTTCAATAATTTCGTTTCACTCGGAAGGAGTTTCAACTATAGATTTTTGATTGATTAAGCCCATGTTTCTGTCACACTCAAGGTAAGAGTGGCCTCAGATTAAAAAAACATTGTTATTTTATCAAGTATCTTAGGATAGCGTACAACGCAGTGAAGCATACGGAAAACGGCGTAATTTTTGATCTGGCCTACGCAGGAATCGCAGAAAATTTTACGCACTTCTACTTGTACGTCAAGGTGATTAAAAATAAAATACCAAAGCAAGGAAGAAACCTCATCTTCTCCTTTTGCCATAGATTTCTGCACAGGTATAAAAAAAAAAGATTCTGAGTCTGAAAGTTTATGTATGTTGAACATATTATATCCATAATGACAAATAATGGACCCTCATCATTTTAGCTTTGAGCTCTTCATTTGTAATGAGCTGTCAGTTGCAAACAAATAGACTTTAAATACCTTAGTGGTAAAAAAATAAAATTAATAAAAATCTCGTAGTGACGTTGCTTCATAATTGTAACGGTTTAATGGAAATTAAATAAAACTAACAAAATACTTGAATTAAATGTTTTTTTTTATAGTTTTTAATTAAAGTTAATTAAAGAACGTTCTAAAGAAGGGGGTCTGGTAGGGAGATGTGTTTAATGTCTTTCGATTGATTTTTGAAAAATATTGAACACGTGTTTGTCAGTTTTTCATTTGGTAGTTTATTTCTTGAGATATTAGACCATTTCCATAATTCTCCTATGATATCAGGATAAATCGTTTTTTTCGGTTATCGCAATCTGACCCAAATCTGCAATAAAAAAAATGGGGATCCCGGTTTAAGATTTTAAAGTTGTTAAATTTTTTTTCTCTTAAAATATAGCAAATAAAGCGTTTTATTTTGTTTCTTTTAGATCAGCTTAGCTCTCTCGGATATAGTACTAGCTTTTATAACAGCATTGGTGCTGTATTTATTGGTAGAAGCGCCTTTTAGAAAGGTTTTTAGAGAGATTATGATGCCGTCCAAAGACAAAACTCCAAAACCTAAAAACAGTAATGCAGAGAGGCACCATTCGGTTGAAGAGAATATGATTATGAGTATGAGTAACAACAACGTAGTCAACAGCCGAGTGTAACATTAATAATTTTTAGTTAAATATAGACTATAGCTGTATATTTTATCTAAGTATACTGATTAATCGATTAGGCACAATATACACATATATTTACTACTAAATCCGTTTGCAAATTAAACATTTTAAAGTTAAGTTTTAATTAACATAATCTATAAGTGTACATAAAATATTATAAACAATTTTGGCGTAGATATTGATAAAGAACTAAATAATATATGTTATGAATAATAAATCACATCTTCCCCAGCTTTATTTTGGGAAAGTTATTTTTTTTTTGTACAACGCATTTTATTGTAAACTGTAACGGCGGCTACAGACACAACTGCAAGCTTGTCCAGCATACTTGTGCAATCTTTTTGTACAAGTATGCACAATTTGACTTTGGCACCACACGTACAAGCATGCTTGATAAAAATACAGGCAGTTTATTAAAATATGTCGAGCTTGGACGACGATACGCTCGCTTTGGCCGCTTTTGTTCTTGTGAGAAAAAGAAAATCCCGAATAAAAATGGTTGACGAAAAGAAAAACCTATTCTCACATTAGCTTACTGAGAGAGCTAAAAATATAGCCGCGTGACTGGCACAAATATCTTAGAATTGATGAACAGACGTATTTAAACCTTTTGTCTGTTGTATCACCTTTGGATTCAAAACCAGGATACGATCATGTGAGAAACAATAACACCACATAAAAGATTTCTTTTGACTGGAAGGAGTTATGAAGACCTGAAGTCAACGATTAGTGAGTTCTTCATCTTCAACTTTTTCTTTTCTCTTGTATAATTAGTCCGGAAGGAGTTTATTTTTTAAATCAATTCATTCTTGTCGTCATTAACGTCAATTAACCTATATTTTACTTATAATATTTTGTACGCTGTATCCCTCTTAGCTTTGTTATGATAGTCTTTGAATTTAACGTGCCAAAGACATGGCTGATTTTGGTATTCTTGAATAAACTCTTCCAATGATTTATGGTTAACCCTTTTGCGATCACTAGTCATGACGATAATTACTTAAGTGCTACCTCACAAAGCAACACCACGGATGCCAATTTGTTCAAGCTTGAAAATCTTGGGTACACATGTA
This sequence comes from Diabrotica undecimpunctata, assembly GCF_040954645.1. NCBI lineage: Eukaryota > Metazoa > Arthropoda > Insecta > Coleoptera > Chrysomelidae > Diabrotica > Diabrotica undecimpunctata. The sequence continues at coordinate 136,725,848 of NC_092804.1, read as the reverse complement.
CCGTTTTGCTTGCGCAAGAGCGCTTAATTCAAGCATGCTTAATTAAGATCCTTTCAATCCTCAAGCCGCTTGTACAATCACAAAGCTTGCACCACATTTCCTTACAGACACTCAAGTGTGCCTGTACAAAAAGATTGAACAAGCGTGCTGGACAAGCTTGTGTATATGTCTGTAGCCGCCTTAACTTAATATAGTATTTTTCACAGTAAAATCATTTCAGGTCACGATTTATACAAACTGACGTCACTTAAAATTTCCATAATATTTCCATAAGAGTTCTAATTTCCCTAACAGCTAAAATTACGACACATAGTATTATAATAAAAAAATGTAATCATAACATTTTTATTCTATCCACAGAGTCGTAGGCTGCTTTGTAGTCTATAAATATCTTAACCTATAAATATGTGATGAGTATCAATGCCATATTCCAGTATTTTTTCTAAAATTTGTTTCAGGGTTGCAATCTGATGAATTATCGATTTACCACCTCTGTAACCAGCCTGGTATTTTTCTATTATTTGTTCTAAATATGCTGCCATACGGTGGCATAGTACTGTGGAAAATATTTTATACGCTGCATTTGGACGCCACGTAATACCTCTGTGGTTAGAGCATTCAAAGATATCTCCTTTTTTGTGTATGTATGGTGCAAAGTATTCCAATCTTTCAATCATTGAGGAGTGATTTCTGTGTCTATATTTCCTTTATAAGCTGCTGTAATACCTTTATGGTAGCGTGGCCCACAATTTTATGCAAAAATTGTTTAAATTAATTAATGCAAAAAATGACATTTTGGTGTGTGGCCAGAATGCCGACAGCACTGACGATAATTTAAAATCTTCTTAAGAATTCTGTTTATGTTTTTTTTTGTGTATCAATTTGATTCACAATTTATAACTTTAACTGTATTTATAAATATGTATTTCTTAAATATAGCTTAATAGCTTTAAAAACTAATTATTGTTGTATATTGTGATTGTGTTTGAAAAATGTCAAAACAACTAAATAATCACTGTAGAGAACTAAATGTGGCTAAATGGCTAAATTATACATTTTTAGGAGATCTTTTGTAATATTAAAGGATTAAACGTATCTCGTTTGCAACATTATTGAAAACGGAAACAAGAAATTTTGAAAATGTGAATGTTTTCTTTATTTTAATATTCCAGTTGACTAGTGTACTCTTAAATAGCTGACATTTTAAAAATTCCTCATTTATTAACTATTTAGATGTTTTGGCAACGCTGTGGGGTTTTGACGTCGTACATCTTGAATAACATGAAATGATTTTTGTATGAAAAATTCTCGCTATTTTAGTGACATGTAGTAATAACATAAATACTACACATTCCCTGTAATGCACAAGTGTTGAGATATTTCCTGTCGAATATTATAAATTATTAAAAATAGATATTACCACATAGTTATATTAAAATTGCCAGTTTCAGTATTTTCGTATTTTGTAATTTCATTTCCGATTATATGTTACAATAAATATTTTTTACTCATTCACTTATTCCTTTCTAATGCGAAAACTATAAGAATATATTAAACATAAAAACAATCATTAAGTTATTTAAGTGGTTTATTCTGCCACGATGGATTTATACCAAAAGAAAAATGGTTTTGTGCTTTTTCTCGTCGCTAATCATCAACAAGGGGAGAATGAGATCTTTGGGTTCTTGTATCCCGATCATTTGCATTCTCTGGGCATACAATACACTATCAGCAAGAATACTGAATTCCGGTATAAATGCAATACTCTCTCGTTTTATTAAGGTCACAATTCCAGATCACATTTTAGAATTTATGAAGTTACTTTATATAAAAATAATATGTCTGTGTTGAGAGGCAAGTAAAAAATTTTATTCAGGAACTTAGCTAGTGGTCTGAAGGTTTCTTCAGATGCTGTCCTGGATAATTTACACCCTGAGACCTTTTTTAAGAGGCGTCAGATGGTTGATCCACAAACAAAGACTGCGGACTCCACAAAATTACTGCCAGTGGCAAAAGAAACCTTTTCATCTACTCGATTAGCCTGGATATGACAACATTAACTCGTCAGCCACAAATGGATCCATTTGGTTGCCTGGTGGACTGCTATTTAAACAACGATTACCCATTTGGTTTCCTGGGGAACAGATTTTTAATCAACAATTGCCCATTCACGGGTTAGGGCCTGGCTTTTCTCCGGGATTTATAGAGATCACACCTGCTTGACAGAGTTCATACAAAAAAATCTGAACGGTACAGCCAGAATATTTATATGAGCAAAAAAAATACAAGAAAGTAAATGCCAACAGATAACGAAGTAGAAATTTCTATTGAAACGAACTAACTTTGAATGTTTTAAAATTACAAAAAATTAACAACTTGATAAATAATAATTTGTTACGGAATAGAATATCTACGAAGAATGACTATTTTACTGAAAATAATTTAACAATTTAAGATAAAAATGACAAACTAAAATAGTATTTTCACAATTAATAATATTCGAGATAATGGGAATAACTTTTGAAAACTGAATCGTGTATCAGTATTTAAATTATAAAATTAAATATACCGGGCGGACAAAGAAAATATAAATGGACCGAATAACAAATATTTACTAAAATAAAAATCGAAACAGCGAAACCGGAATTTATGAGAGGACCTCTCAATACAGAGTGGGTCTTTGAAAATAAATTTTAAAAAGTAGCGAATTTGCACACTACAACTACATATAAAACACCTGCTTTACATTCACATCTTTATTCGCTGATGGAGCATGTACGTTTATTAAACTTAACTTTCGAGTCTTTCTTTGTAATCAACCTAGAAATCCTTTTAGATATGGACTCGGACTCCCCTACGGATCTTTGTAATCGATCACTGATTATGAAACCCATTTCTAGCATTCTGCCTTCGCCATCACTATTAAAAAAGTTATCATTGTAACACTAGGTCCCTTTTGTTTCGTTATTTGTATCACCAGGATATCCAACTTGTATTATTTCATCATTGACACTATATGTTTTTACGGCTCCTGCTTCGAAGGTACCTCTTTTATTTCACGATTATGACTTTACTTTTGTGACGTTTATCGTTCGTTGCTTTTCTTGTCACTGCTGTTGTTAATTGTTTCAAGTCCTTGTTGGTTGCCATAGTTTCGTCATTATGTGGTCCATCCCTGTTAATTAGCTCTAGGGAACTGCTGGGGCCAGCTTGCTTTTAGTTCGGTTCCATCTCAAAATTATGCTATCTATTGTAACAATTCGCAAGGCTTTTTTTACAGCTTTCCCTATACTTCGAGGTCCTCCTCCTGCATTTTTTCTCATTTACTCTAAAATCATCGTTTATATAAATAATTATTTCTTCCATAAGTTTCAGTTTTTTCTTGTTTTAAATGATTTTTGCTTTTATCTTTATTATTTTCTATCATCTACTCCATTTTATGATCACATTTCTCGTCTTTCACTAGGTATTTTAGTCTGTTGTTTAATTATTAATTTTCCTTCCTTATTTGTTCTCTATCCTTTTTATTAACTTCGTTTTCTTCCTTCAGCTTCTTGTTTTCTGTTCTTAATTCTCTGAACTCTGCAACTATATCCTTTGCTATTTTTTTGCCACACCTGAAGCCAATTGTTTAAATATTTCCATCATTTCGTCCGTCTTTTAAGCTTCTTCTCTGTTTGTTGGAATTCTCCTTAGCTTTTTACTTCTTTTATAAGCCCTCTCCTCCTATTCCTCTCATGTCCTTCTAATTTTAACTGGATTCTTTAATTCTTCCAACGATATTTCTACATCTTTTCAGTCACCCCGATATATAATCGTTGTCTAGTAGAGGTTCTGTATGCTACTGTGCAGTAAAAAAAGCTTTAATGGTGTATACAAAAAGTTTTTATCGGTTAATCAATATCACCAGTATACCATTATAGGGTCCACAAGATCAAGTGAAGCATGAAAATTGGCAAAAAACCTGAGAACAAACACAGAAGAAGTGAGTAAAATATATTTAATAGAAGAATGATCTTGGATCGAACATTACTTACAACTTATGACTGAAACAAGACCGCAATTCACGAACACTATTACAGCAACATATATATTGGAATACAATTAAGAAGATGAAATAACAGTACAGGAAGTCGAAGATGCAATACGAAATCTAAAAAATCGAAAAGCATGCGGATCACATGGTATACTTTTCACCTTATTTTATAAAAGACATGACTTACCACCGAATTATACAGAAGTACATATTAGCATCTACAAAAAAGGAAATAGAAAGAATTGTTCAAACTACAAGGGACTAAGCGTCATAAATTCACTTTCAAGACTCTATGGAAAAATAATAAAAAATAAAATTGAAAAAGAGATGTAGAAGAATAAAATGGATTTCCTGCAGGCAGATCCTGTATAGATAGCATATTTTCTCTAAATCAAGTAATTGAGAAAAGATTAGCCAATAACCTTTTAACTTATGTAGTCTTTATAGATCTGACAAAGGCATACGATAGTGTACCATTTTTAATGTTCAGGGTAGCAATGGAAAAAACAAGTAATAAATAAAAAATATAAAAGAAGTACAAAAATGTGACAGTCAACATTAAAATTGGAAACAAATTAACTAGAGATATTCCTTTTATTAAGGATCTAAAGCAAGGCTACTGCATAGCACCTACACTCTTCAAAGTAAGTGTGAGGCGATGAATGCTGCAATATGAGCATCCCAATCGAAGACGAGAGATTGTATACGATACATTTCGCTGACCACCAAGCCATTCTAGCTAAAGACTAGAGTTATAGAATATATGCTTAAAAAACTGGAAGAGGAGTACACTAAGTGGGACCTTACAATTAATATAGAAAAAACCGAGTAAATTTTACTTCAAATATTTGGGAGTCCAAATAAAATCAAAAGCAGGAAGTAACGAAGAAATACGTTCTAGCATGGGCGAATCAAGATCAACCACTAGACACCTACACGGACATTTGTGGAATAATAAAAAAAAGAAAATAAACGAAGAAATTTTAAAACAATAATAGAAATTATTGGCTTGTACGACGCCAAACTCCTCAAAATAAATCAAAGAAACAAATCAAAAATTAAGGGCATGAAAATGGAGTTTTTGGAAAAGAAAATTGGAGACGATGTTGCCGGATCGCTAGACTTAATAGAGTGAGGAACGTAGACAGTAGAAGAGAAATGGAAATTGACCTAGAATAGATAGATACTATAGAAGTCAAAAGACTCCACGGGTATGGACACCTGCAAGTTGTAGAAAGCACAGTGGTAATATTTGAATTTAGTTTCGCCAGGTAAGAAATCTTATGATTTCTCTTGCTGATATTAGATGGCGTTGTTACGTCTGTTGTAAATAAATATTTAGATAATTATTGTCCTACGACGGGATAAATTTTGTTTTAATTCAGAGCAGTGGCATATGCCTAAAGAGGTTGAAATACGTATAAGCGGCTTGCCTCCGCCCTGCATCGAAATAAAAATCTAATACCGTCATTATGTTATACTTTAAATATATTTAGGAAAATGTACTAGAACTTGAAATTTGGTACAAGATTTTGTTTTGGTGTGAGGAAGAACTTATTTGATTCGAAGACGTTGTTTAAAGGAGAAATACATGCAATCATGATTTTTGGTACACGATTTATAAAAAAAATTATTTTAAAAAAATTTCAAACTGGATTAAAAAATGTAATGTTCTATGCAGCAGTGTATGTTGACCTTAACATGAAGGACTATTTTTTTAATTATATACATGGTAATTTTTATTTTTGTAGCAAAAATAATATTTCTTACAAATTAATTAGTTCATTGTCGATACCTTTTGTTAAATATGATTAGAAACTACACAATACAATATAATTGGTTTGAGGAATAATAATTTTTGCAATTATTTATTGACACTAGAACCTTTAATAAATATAATTTTAGTAAGTAGTGTCTATCGAGATTAATCTACCAAGAAAGGCTATAAAGAAATCATTCTCACTAGTTATTCATTAAACTGAATAACATGCAAATACAAATAATTATAGTAGATAATTAAAGCTTGTTTTATTAGTATGGTATTTTTAGCGTTACAATAACGTTAAATAATTATAATAATAAAATAACTGCCAAAAATTAAGAAAAACAATAAAAGAATTAATAAATATATTTAAAGTATATTTATTAATAAGTGCTTATAAATCTAAAATGTTTATTATTTTAAATATATAGAATAATATAATGGGCAGTAATAACATAAATTTAATAAATTAATTTTTCTTTACTAATATTTTATGATATTTTTACGGATCCATTCAAAACTATAAATGGCATGGAATTCCATAATCTTCATGTTATAATATTTGATTGTTTTTTAACTTATCTATATTGTTCCGAAAATACAATACGTTTTTAACTTACCTTTCTACTAACTTTTTAGTCGTATTTTTTTTTATTTGAAGACAAAGTCGCATCCACCTAATGGTTATTAGCGACGAATCTGTACAATTTTAAAAGAATAGTTATATTACCTGGTTACAAACAAGATTTTTTTTCCTACATAATATTACTAAAAAAAAGTCAGTAATGCTATACAAAAAAAAGTTAAATCCTATGGAACACATCGATAGCTGTTAAATAATCTATTAAGTTCTTTGAATAACTAATTTGGTCTAACACAACTGATAAATTTGAATCTATATTATAAAGAGATTGTTGATGTTTGAATTTGTCATATTCAAAGATATGTTTTACTGTTAAAGTTGAATTGCAGCGATCGCATATTGGTGGGTTACATTTTGAAAAAAGATGAGTGTGTGAGTCTAGTATGGCCTAATCGTTATCTGTTAACTACCCTCTGTTCATGGCAATTTTTGTACAAAGGTTTAGTTCCTTTAACTGTGTCTTTAATTTGTCGTAGTTTGGACATTTATATTTGCCATTCGTTATGCCAGACTTCTAAGATTTTTGCCTTAATTGAAAGCTTTTAGTCTTCTAAACTTAGTCGTATTTGTGAACGTATAAAGACGATTTTTAGTAAATGGCATATACATTCCAAAATGATAGAAGAAAATACCGGTTTGTTTTCTAGTTTTTATGCAATGTAAGGAATCATAATCCAATAGCCATGTGCATCAGCAGATGTCAAGTGGTCTTATGTGTTTATATGATCTGATACACAAACTAAGATAAAATACAGAACAGTATTTGTTAGTTAGTTTTTTAAGATGAAGGTTATAACCTCCAATAAAGAAACATACATATTTATCCATCCTTATAACTTTCTTGTAAAAACCCTAAAATCCCCTGAGGAAAAACTTAGTTCGTGCTACAGCAGTAATTTAGTATGAATCTCACCAATTGTTGCGCCATCTTATGGAGGTTTTTCGCATTTTTTACTGCCAACTTACGGTCTTTAGCGTGATGTTTTATATGATTCTTTATACCAAAATTTTTATTACATCTTTTAGTTTCACTTTAACGAAGATCTTTTTTACGAAGATCTACAAAGCAATAATATAGGTTTGTTGTAGTAAAAATTTAAACATTTTTCTCAATTTTCTTTCTTATTATAAATTCTTAGACATAAGAGAGATAGAAGAGAGAGAAATTGTAGAAATATTTGATTGTTTTTTAGTAGTTTTTTTCGAGGCATGTAGTTCTTCGCGGATTAGCAGTATTGTCATTATTTTGTCAGTAAGGATGTTTGTAAGCTGTTTTAGTTGGATATTTAGCACAGTTATTTCAAGTATTTAATTAGGCCGTTTGATATTTTATCTTCATTTGGAGATTTCCCATTTTTTTAAGCTACCTTGTTATCTTGGTCATTTGCTCTTTCTGTTTTTAACCCTAGAATAGTAACAATCATAATTTTTACGACGTCAATGTCATTTTTGTAGGATATTGTAGAATGGGTACACCATTATCTCTCGCCCGCTTATCTATTCTTATATCGAACAGTACAGTTACGCCTATATGTTAAGTGGGGTGCCTGCAAAAGAGCAGGCAGAACATAAGTAATAACATTATAATTTCAGAAATAATAATATCAGTTGTTTATATTTTTTATAGTGTAAAATATGAATACGAAAAATAGAGACACGCATAGACCTCTCACGCAGCGGGAGTTGGAAGCTGGGTTCTATAGGGATGTTCACCAATTTTTAAATATTGTTAAATTCAATAGGTTATAACATATATAAAAACATAGCAAACATAAAATTGTTTAAAAATATATATTTCTTAAGATAAATCAATTCTTAATTTCAATTCTGATGGAGGCTAGAAAAACGGCTCCTCACAGCGAGGATACGGTGTGTGACGTCAGCAGTCATATCGACAACTTGTTTTGTATACATATTTACGAAGTGTGACCAGTTCTTTAAGTATTTAATCACTGATAAAGAAGCCAAATAAGTGGTGTTTTGTTCCTGGGTGTCAAAATACATCTAAAAACAATTCTGAGAAGATTTTTATTACAGTTCCAAACAATTTAACACCATATTCACTTAAAATTGTCAAACCACAGGTTTTTATATCTGTACCTCGGAGGGATACAACACTATGTCAATAATAATTAACTTTTATAACTTTATTTAAAGGAATAGAGCACTAGGTGAGAAGAAAGTGACCTTTAAAAGAACATTAAGTTCATTTTTACTTAGAGGGATAAAACACCATGTGGACTTAATGTTTTGTCCCTCTAAGCATGTGAATTACCGCCGCGCATATCTCTATGATGAGAGGTAGACTGTTAGTGATCTAATAATAATACTTTTGCCATTTATGGTGTGTTTACACCATAAATGCCAATGTGGTTTGTTACTAATAATAAGAACAATGGACCATAATTCTCGTAGGAGAAAGATTCTTGAAGTACCTACTGAAAAGTTCTGCGAATTCTTCTACTGCATTTACAGGTAAGAAACCTTTTTTCTCATTATTTTTAAATTATTAAAAAACATAACCTCAAAAGGGTAATGTAGTGATTTGATACCAACCTTAGACTAGAATCAAGTAATACACCAAGCAATGATGTTTCAACTGAAGAGCATATTATTAGAGATGCCTAGAGTTTTGATAACGAAGATCAGTCTGATGTAGACAAAAGTTCTGATAAACTATTCGTAGTGGAAATGAAATAAGATCTGCATTACTAAAATGGGCAGATACCGCCATTCCTGACAGTAACATAGAAGAAATCATACTATGGTCTTACAAATGTTACGGCCAGAATAAAAATATAATACTTGTTTAAAAAAGTAAAAATTATCATCCAGAAGTTTCTACTAAAGAGTAATACCCACATGGAGGCGGACACTCCATGCGCTGATAGAGCGAAAGAGAAAAAACTTAACATTTCTATTTACACGCCCTGGGACTGGCAGCAGTTAGTCAGACAAACCTCAATGAAATATACCGTACATAATATGGAACTAGAAGATTTTAAAAATTTAAGGTCTTTGTATGATGTCAAAACATCTTAAAATCCGCCTTTGATTAATATAAAAGAGACATTAACAAACAACAAGTTCTTCTGTCAAACTGTGTTTAACTGCAAGTTAAACAAAACAGCATTGAAACTCTGTTTTTAAAAAGTAATTTTCATGACGAAAACCAGGAGATTGACCTTGTTAGGTTTCGAAGGCGACACCTTACATTGCCAAAAGATTTGCAACTGGTATCACAAAGTCCAATACTTATATCACAACAAAAGTATAACGGTCTATTGGCATTACTGTCATATGTTCCTACATTTTGCCATGATTTTTATCAAAACTTAAAGCATACCTACTAGTAATACTAATAGTGACTATCCAGAAGGAGACTTACTTGAGGATGACTGAGTGGTTTGTACCTAAAATGCCATTTTGGTTAAATACATAGATGTATTATTTGTATTTGTAAAGGTAAATTGTATGGTTAAATAAATTTTGTCAGTAAAAGTCAAATAGGATTGTTTTAGGATTGTAGTTGTTATTGAATACCTCATATTAATTCTTACAGTACAATAACCTTATTAGATGGATATGGATACAACACCATGTCCGTTAAAAGGGTTAAAAAACACAGGAACAAATTTGTTTTTAATTATAACAAATGCATTATGTAAATAACAATAAACAGAATGTTCCATTAAAATATTGTTTCGATATCTCAATAAATAGCTGCAGCAATAATACTTTTTGGTGAAAAAAAGTTTAAAACTGCTCTCCTGTAAAGTTTTAAAAATGAACATAGTGTTGATTCCTTCCGAGGTACAGATATTTGCATTTATTTTTTTTTCTAACTTGCATAATAACTGCCTTTTCTAGTTTTTCCCTCTCTTTGTAGCAAACACCACATATTTGGCTTCATTATCACTATATAAATACTTAAAGAACTGATTACACTTCGTAAATACGTATACACAACAAGTTGTCGATACGACTGCTGACGTCACACACCGTAGCCTCGCTGCGAGGAGCCGTTTTTCTAGCCTCCATCAAAATTAAAATTAAGAATTGATTTATCTTAAAAAATATATCATTTTAAAAAATTTCATGTTTACTATATTTTTATATATTTTATAATCTATTGAATTTAATTGAATTTAACTATATTTAAAAATTAGTGAACATCTCTATTGTGCCTGTAAGATTTGTGGCCAGATCAATCGGATAACAATTCTGATAAATCTGTAGATCTGAAATGGAAGGTGCCCTTTTAAAAGCAATCAGTACATCTAAATCACAGTTCAAACCATCAAACTAAAATGACTCAGATTTCAACCATGACTTGCTATCTAGTAGTAAGAAAAGAAAAAAAAATTCTAAAAAGAAGTAATGAGTTTGAAAAACATTTTACTTCAGTGTTTTCAAGAAAAAAAAGTAATGACTCTAAAATTGAGGAAAAAGAAATTTCCTGCTCAGCAGACTCCATCAAATGAAGAAAAATCTCCAGAAATTGTAGCTAAGGAGAAGCAAACTCGGTTACCATCGAGTCTTAAAATGGGCACAAATGGTCCTCGTAACCAAAGGCCGCTGCTCCATTCCCAATTCCAAAACGTAACTTCCTACATTTGATTAAAGGCCCCACTGATAACACTAAGAAAATACGAACTCCCTTAGATGCTTTTCATTGTTTTATGAGTCCAAATTCTCCGGAAAAATTGTAGGATATACAAATGCTGAAATTTCTTTTACGGCACAAAAATATCAAGTCGAAAAAGTTACAAACTTGAAAGTACCTAAATATTGACGAATTGCATGCACTCCTAGGACTAGTTATTTTTGCTGATGCCCAAAAAGATAATCATTTAGCATCAAGACAAATGTTTAATGACAAAATTTCTGGTGCGATATATTAGCAAGGGAGCAACTATGGGCCGAGAAAGAATTGAATTTCTTATAGAATGTTTTGATGATAAAATGTCTAGACCAGACAGAAAAAAAAAACAGACCTATTAGCAGCCATTAGTGAAATATGGGATGATCTTATACAGAACTGCAAAAGTCTTATAAGCCCGGATCATACCTAACAATCGATGAGCAACTGCTGGTTTTTAGGGGAAGATTTTTTTTCTGGATGAATATTCCAAACAAGCAAACAGGCAAAATATGGATTGATAATAGTAATGCTGTGTGACGTAGGTACCAAATATATATTCGATGTAAAATTGTATTTAAGAAAGATAACCAAAACCAATGGACAGCCTCTAGACCTAGGATGTGTACTGAACTAACCGTAACATAACCATGGATAATTGGTTTATATTAGTATCGTTAACAACAGAGCTCTTAAAACCTCTCTAGAAAAACAAGAAGATGGCCTCTTTGCCTGTTCTATGGCATGTTAAATATAGATTGCATAAATTCTTGGATAATTTATAATCATAATCAACAACAAAATGTATGGCCATTTTATCTGAAGAACTGACCAAACCTTGGCTATAACATAGTGTAAATTGGCCAATTTTAAACCGCTCAAAATAATCAGTATAATTTTCTTTTAAATATACTAATTATTATTGTTATATTAATATTAATCTGCATTACCTTATCTTGAAACTGTAATACCACAGAAGATCTTTTAAATACAATTCCCAAAGTTACCTTTTAGTTATATGGTACTCACGGAATCAGCCATTTTTTTTATATAATGAACACCTGTGGATGTATATGGACACTACAATATGATCAACATTGTTTTAATTTTTCCCTAACCTAAATTACTACTAAGAACTTTAAACTAAATACAGACTTAATAGCATTCCTCAGAATTTAATAGTTTTTACACAAATATTAACGTGTCAGATCACTGAACACTGTTTTTACATTCTCTAGCTCACTACACGCACTCAAAGGGCTTCTTTCTTAAGTGGTCTAATCAAATTCACATTGTCAAGGAGTTGGATGGTTCCTACATGTTGAAGGAGTCGTTGTTCGTGACCATTTATAAATGACCCTTGGCTATTTTACTAATGGTTTCATTAGGAGTGTCCATTTTCAAGTCTCTATGGAGTTCGCTGATCCTCTAATATCAAGAATCATGGACAATGATTGTTATCACTTTATTTTGGAAACGCTGTGCAATATCTAAATAAGTCTTATTAGCACAAACCAACAGCTGTATGCCATATTTCCGTCATTATCATCATCCAGCATTCTGCGTACTAAGTTGAACATAGGCCTCCCTAACTTTTTTCAATTCTGTTGGTCTTGAGCTTTTTGCAGCTTTCCAGCTATTCTTTTGACGTCGTCTGTCCATCATCTAGGTAGTCTACCTCTGCTTCTTCTGTCTGCTCGTGGTCTCAATACTGTAAATTTTTGGGTCTACTTCCCGTCGTTTATTCTGGCCACATGGCCCTCCCAGTCTCACTTCAGCCATGCCATGCGCTCTAGGTCATCTGCGACACCTTCCTTGTTCCTATTTCTTCATTTCTAACCCTGTCTCTGTGAGTCGGTCCAAGTAGTAAGCGTTCCATTCTTCTTTGTGCTACTCTGAGTTTGATTGCTGTAGCCTGGGTTAAGGAAATTGTTTCGGAGCCGTAAGTCATGATTGGAAGCAAACATTGGTTGAACGTCTTTTTTACATAATTTTGCATGTTGCTCTTGACAATGTCTGAGAAATCATATGTCCATACTGGTTTTATTATCTGTTCATACAAAAGTCTCTCATTGACGGCCAATGCTTTAATACATTTATGCTTGATGCTGACCTCTTTTGTTTTTTTTTAGACATGGGATCTCCATAGTAGTCTAGCATCTAAAGTAATATCCAAGTATTTTGCTCTTCTTGTTTGTAAAATTGAAGTGTAATGACTTCGTTTCATTGTTCAAACTCGATTGGCGAGCATTTTAACCAATTGGTAATTTTATTAACTATAAATTGCAGGTTTCATATTGTTTCTGCATGATCTTCATCCACAGTATATCCACAATGTAGTATCGTCTGCGCAGGTGACTATTGTATTATATACTAATTCAGGAATGTCTCTGGTGTATAATAGGTATAGGACTGGTCCCAAAACACTACCTTGGGGTACTCCTTTATTACTTGTTTTAGTTTTGAATAAGCTTCTTCATGGTTAACCTTAGAATATTTATCGTAAATATATGATTCTAACATTTTTATCTGCTCAGTTTCTTTCTGGGCAAGATCTCTCTTAATTTGTATTGTAATTCCTCATGCCACACTATGCCAAAAGCTTAATAATCCGTAAAATTTTGTCTTGAATATCTTACATATTATTATATTAATATTAATCTGCAATATCTTTTCTTGAAACTGTAATGTATAGAATATGTTAACCCTAGAACCACAAGGTGTGGTCACCAGTGGCGAATCCAAGGGGGGGGTCACGGGGGCCCTGACCCCTCCCAAACAAAATTAAATGTCAATTAAATAATCCTAAAAAATAATTTAAAACCCATCAACCCTATAAGTAGGAAGTCAAGAGTTAAAATGATTCAAACTCATTTATTCTAGAAGTAAGTGTAGAATTATTATGCGGAAGCCTTTTTACATTGCTTTTTAAAAAAATCAACAATATAGTAATACCTCGACTACCCAATGTACATAACATGACTTTTCGCACGAAATCAGCACATTTTTATTTTGTATTAGGTATTTCGTGTCTTCAGTTTTGCCTACGAATTGGTTGTTTGTAATTTGAATATGTATTATAATTGTTGAGACTGTGCTACATTTTATAATTTGTCTATAATAAATATCAAAGTAAATATTGTTGTTGCATTAGCTCTGTCTGATAAGTTAGTGGATACAAATAAAGGTTCTGGGGGCTGCGGTTCAAGGTATTTGTTAAACTCGTTTGGTTGAAAGGCATGAAGGTCATCTTGTAGATGGACAGTAAAATGTCAGCTGATGTATTTTCAATAATGCAAACTATTAGGAGCCCAGAATTTCTCATTTCGGTAGTTTGGTAGTTTGTCTTAGTGATATTTTAGGTATAACTGTGTCATCTCCTTCAATCACCAAAATTAGATTTGAATCTATAGATAGAGGCCATAAAGGACATTAAATGCATTCTTCAAAATAAAAGATCAAATGCTGAATCTGTTTTTAGTAAGCTTTACTATGAAGTAAGGGAAATAGCTGAACAACTACACATTCAATTGAAGATGCCTCGTATAGTTTCTCATCAAACCTGTCGTCAAAACCAACTTGTTAACTCTTGCGGAGAATATTTCCGAAGATCTATTTATTTACCCCTTTTAGACAATATCTTAACATATTTAGAAAAATGACTTTTACCGAAAGTTATAAATCTATTTAATCTTCGAGTTGTTTTTCCTAAAATTGATAACACACCAGAAGATTAAGTTGCATTAAAAAAATTGTTGACAACTTCCAGGATATTATTGGACCATCTACTACATATTCCACAGTAGAACAAGAGTTTTCACTGTAGATTCAAAAGAGGAAAAGAGTCGTGCAAAATAATGGAAAACTTCCTGATTCTATTTTAGATGAATTAGAAACCTGCGATATTCATATGTATCCAAATATCAGAATATTTCTGCAAATAATAATTACACTTCCAGTCAGTGCAGCAACAGTACAGAGTGTTTCTATGCTTAAGCGTCTAAAGACTTGGTTCAGAAATAGAACTTCGGAGGAAAGGTTAACTGGTTTAGTACTCATCAATGTGCATCCTGAAAATTCTCTAAATGTTGATGCAATCATCGAGGCGCAAAGAATACATTTTATAAAATTATATAATATTTACTTATCTTATTCTTATAATATTTTTAATCACTGAACTTTTATTTACCACTCGTTGCCGGCTGTTGCTGACAATTCGTGAGAAAAATTTCAATACCGAGTAAAAAAATATTTTACTCGCTTGTAGCTTAATATGCCTAATTATAGAAATATCCATTCTTAATAATATTAACATAATATTATATTTTTCGTTGAATAAATTAATTTAAATAAAATGCTGTTTACACTTCTTCTTAACGTTCCTTGCGTGTGTCCATGCCTGTCCAGTCTCTTACATTCTTCAGCCAGGAGCATTTTCTTCTTCCTGGACCTCTTTTTCTTTCTACTTTCCCTTCTATTATGAGTCGTAGAAAGTTATATTTTTCTCCTCTGTAAATATGTCCTAGATAACTCGTTTTTCTGTTGTTTACAATATTTATAAGCTCCCTCTCAGTCCTCATTCTTCTCAGCACCTCGTTGTTGGTCACGTGCTCTAGCCACAAAATCCTCAGGATCCTTCTAAAAACACACATTTAAAAGGCTTCTATACGCCTCATACTTGTAATTCCGAGAGTCCATATTTCCACTCCGTATAGCAATAAGGAATAAATTAATGTTATAATGAATGTGAATAAATTACTTAACTTTGGTTTATACTTATTTATCCTTGGTTTGTTCTTGATTTTGTAGCCTAGGATAGGTGGGATTTAAATTAATTGTCTTTAAAATACATAGTTTAAATTGACAGTCCTTGATTTTTCAGTATTTATATTTTAATAACTTTCCTTTGGTTTAATAGTCTTGTATACTTGATTTTACTGTCATACAGTATGTGTAAGTTTAAGACCCCTTAATGTTGTACTTTTCTTTGCACCCGTAGGATATTTGGGTTTTAATAACTTCTCATTGGTTTAATATATCCCCTAAAATAATTACTGAGAAAACCGTTCCCTTACATGAGGCACAAATCATATCAATCGTAAAGGTGCAAAAATCAAAATCACCCTCAAGACCCATAACCCACCCCCGACAAAAATTTCTGGGGATCAGCCACTGAAGGTGCAAAAATCTAAATCCTATATCAAAATCACCCTCAAGACCCATGACCTCCCCCGACAAAAATTTCTGGATCCGCCACTGGTGGTCACCGGTGACCCCACCGGTTAAATGTTCTTTTTGTGAAAGTGCATATGAAGATTATGTATTACCAGACGATCATTTTGAAGATATATTTGATTTGACAGAATCGCAACAAGAGGGTGATGTTGATTTGTATCAAAACGGCATAGACCAAGATTTAGAAGGAGACAACTGCCCCAAATTATTAGGTCAAAATAATCATTTTGGTTGACACAACCTATAATTAGTAGGAGAACCCGAACTTCCAAAAAAAAATATTGTTCTTCACCTACCCAGTACAAGTAGGGAGGCTACACATACAACCAACAGACTAGAATTATGGCAACTGTTTTTCCTGACTCGCTGATAGAAATAATTTTGAATAACACAAATAAAGAAATAGAAATTATCAAAACAAAATTTACCGTAGAACAATACTATACTCAGAAAACGAACAAAAGTGAGTTGTTAGCACTTTTTGGCTTATTAAATTATGCTCAAGTTTTAAAAGATGCCCATCTTTCAGTAATAGATATGTGGTCTAAAAAATTTGGTGTTTCTATATTTAGATGCACTATGTCCAAAAAGCGTTTTGAATTTCTTTTAATGCGTTTACGCTTCGACGATAAAACCGATTTCAGAAAAAACAAGATGATAGCCACTGAGAGTTTTATATGGAATGTTAGACGGAAACATTCTAACGAAAAAATTTCCCGTTCGAAATTCTTGAAGTCCTTAGCTGATGCATTAGTGCAAGATCATATGCAACAAAGACTGAATAATATACGGCTTCTGAAAAAGTTAAGGAAATCTATTTGTTATTATTTGGGATATCCAGCCCTGTAAATCCTCAGAAGCGAAATCGTCGATGTTATTATTGTCCAAGAAGTAACGATAGAAAACGCCGCCATATTTGTGTTTACTCTGAAAAAAATATATGTGCAGAACACCAATTTAGTATTTGTGGAGATTGTAAATAATATAAGAATAAACTATTCAATTCCTAACCTGTTTTTTAATTTACTTTTGACATCTTAAAAAGTATTTGTCAAATATAATTGCTTTTATATTTTGACTCACTCTGTATATTAGTTTTGCCTATTTTTATTTACCAATACATTTTCTGATTAGAAATTAAATTATTAAGTAAATTGTTTGACAAATAACTTTAAAAAACATTTAAATATCTTTTATTTTGAAAAATATTTTCGGGTCGCAAGTGACCCCACCTTGTGAAAATCGTTCCACCAATTTCACCTTGTGGTTCTAGGGTTAAGATAATTTAAATATAATTCCCAAAATGACCTTTTAGTCGTATAGTGCTCAAATCAATCTAAAGAAAATAATTTAAAACGATAAACCTGCGAATTGAATTACACAATACAGTCATAACTCAACATGTATTTCTGGGAAATTTGTGCATGCAATTCACAAATAAAATTTCTTCACTAATAAACACGTATCTCTCACAAAAATTCCAAACGGGACTTGCAACACATCCAACCAGTAAGTTTGGCAATCAATGAACAGGTCATTTTACAATGTGCGAAAACCAAATTCATAAAATTCTTTATTAGTGATTTTAATTGCCATAACTAATTTATAAAGTAAGAGTAATTATTATTAAAGAAGTGGTATTTTGTAAATTCTATATAAATGAAAAATAAAACTGTATTTCAAACAATACATTCTACATGACTAATCCCCTGCAATACGTTTTAGTTGTGTATAGAAACAGAAGTGATGGTAAGGATCGTTCATCGATCGTAATAAGAATCCTTATTACATCACCTTGAAGCCATTCAAAATAGAGCATTCAGATGGTTACGACTATTACGGCTTTAGGATGGATAATACAGCATTCCGGCATGCTAAAGTTGAGTTGTGTCAAAAACAATGAAGAAGTTGTATAATGGAAAGTTAAAGAATGAATTTTCAAATGATAAATATATATATATATATATATATATATATATATATATATATATATATATATATATGTGTGTGTGTGTGTGTGTGTGTGTCAAGTTCTTTTCCTGTACAAGGTTTTTTTAAACACTTATCAAGTTCGTATCTTTTGACTTATCAAGTTATTACTCTGTATTGTGTTATTCTTAGAAACTATTAATTAAAGCTACAAAGTGGTATTAAAAACAAGAAATATTAAAAATTGGACTTATCAAGTTCTTTTCCTATGGTCTTTCATGTTAATGAGTTAACCGGCGCCGAAACATTACAATGGAACATTTAAATAAATAGTTATTTCATGCTTTAAACAAAAATTATATATTTTCCTTCATCTAAGGTGTCGATAAAAATTAGATTAAAGCATTTTTGTTTCAATTAAAATTTATTTCACGAAAAATGGTTGAGTGCTTAATGATTGCAATAAAACCCGACCGCAAGTACCCCAGCTTAGTCAACATTAGTTGAGCAGGTAAGTATTCAGGTAAAATTGAAGCTACTGTGGAGTATCGTTATCTTGTTTGTATAATAAATTCCTGGTAATATAAAAACGATTAGAATACATTTTATTTCATAAAGTTGTAAACATTTTAACAGTGAGTTTCACTATCAATGGTTGATCTTTTAATGACCACAATAAATTTGTTGATCGTAAGTATTTCCTGGAATAATTATACAGGTTCCCTCTATTCTGTATAATTTGTAAAAGTATATAAAACCGATGAGAAATTTTTAAATATACATTTTGTTTCATTTAGTTGAAAGTGTTACAAGTGTTACCAGTGTTATACCTATAAAACAGCATTATGTGGCGTCCGTGGAAAAACATTAATGGTGCTTCTTCCAGTGTTCCAGGGCAGAAAAAGGATTTATCTGCTGACGCTAGAGAAATCGTTAAAACAATATATAGTTCTTTACTTACAAGAGGACTTACTGCTAATACTGCTGCCAGTGAAATATCTGATTTAACGAAAATACCTCTAACCACAGTGAAAAGAATTACATCAAATCCCATTAAGTCAAGAAGGAAGCGTACGGATGCCGGTTCTACCAAATGTATTGACGAAAGTGATAAGGACATGAAGACGAAAAATTTACACAATGTACGAAGAGCAACGGATACCTACATTAGATGCTTTAAAACAACGGCTTACTAATAATGATACACAAATAAACTGTAGCCGCATTAGTCTTTGGAAGATTTTGTCTAAAATGGGCTTCAGATATCGTACAATTGACATAAGGCAAGTGCTTATGGAGTCCCATCGTTTACAAAAGTGGCGTACTGAATATATAACTTCCATAAGAAAGTACCGTACAGAGGATTGACCAATAATTTATCTGGGCGAGACATGGTTTGACACTCATGAAACACCATCCAAAGGATGGTCCGATTCTTCCAACAGGTATCAAACAAAAGCTCTATTAAACAAAGGGAAAAGAATAACAATTTTACATGCAGGATCAGAAAATGCTTGGGTCCCAAATGCCTTATGGCTTTCTGCAAAGAACATTAAAGACTCCTGCGTGGACTACCATGAGGATACAAATGCAGAGCTTTTTGAGCAATGGTTTCAGAATTGTCTTATACCTAACCTTCCTCAAAATAGTGTGATAGTAATGGACAATGCAAGTTACCACAGTTGTCCATTACATAAGTCTCCAAGTGCAATTAATACAAAAATTGAAATTGAAAACTACCTGTTAGAAAACGATATATATTTTAAAGAAAGTTATTTAAAAAATGACCTGTTAGAAGTGTTAAAATCATTTTCTATTAAAAAAGTGTTTGTGACGCATTGGCCGAGGACATGGGACATACAGTGTTACGGCTTCCGCCCTACTATTGTTTATTTAATCCCATAGAGCATATGTGGCACCAACTAAAGTCAAATGTTAGGTCACAAAATGTTTCTCCGACTTTAAGTGGTAGTGTAGTCGAAAGGAAATGTGTTGATGATATCTCCCCAGAAAGTTGGAAAAATTCAGTACGCCATGTAATGAACGTAGAAAATTCATATGTTACTTTGAATCACATAATTAAACCAATTGTTATTAATCTTGAAGAGGATAGCGACAGCGAAACAGAATTAGGTATTTAGGAATTCATAAATATATTTTGGGTATTTTGGGTATTTTTTTTTGTAAATATTAACTTGTATATATTTTTCTATATTTTTTTTTCAATTCATCTATTTTGTGTACATTATGTATTCGTTTGTATGTATATACTGTAAATAGAACTGTTATTACTGTACATTTTTAACGATATCCGATTAGGAAGAGCAAAAACTTTTAAACACGCCAGTTTTTTGCTGACAGTCCTAAGCCTTTAAAAAGTGTGAAGGAAGGTACCTTTCTGAATTTAGATCCATATACTACAATTATTCACGTAGAACAAAAAAAACTACTTTCTTCATGTTAAAAATTGTTCAATTATCAAGTATATTCACTTGAACAACCTGAAAATACTATATGAAATTTAATAAATTTTTATAATCGTGTATTACACAGCTACCAATGAAATATATTAATTAACAAACTTTCTGAAGTACGACCCTGTGTACTTCGGTAGTTTATTGAGAGACTCTTGTATACACAATAGGATCAACTCAGGTAACCATTAAGCATTCAACCATTTTTCGTGAAACAAACTATACCTTTCTGAATTTAGATCCATATACTACAATTATTCACGTAGAACAAAAAAAACTACTTTCTTCATGTTAAAAATTGTTCAATTATCAAGTATATTCACTTGAACAACCTGAAAATATTATATGAAATTTAATAAATTTTTATAATCGTGTATTACACAGCTACCAATGAAATATATTAAATAACAAACTTTCTGAAGTGCGACCCTGTGTACTTCGGTAGTTTATTGAGAGACTCTTGTATACACAATAGGATCAACTCAGGTAACCATTAAGCACTCAACCATTTTTCGTGAAAAAAACTATATCTATTTTTTTTTGTTTACTATTTTGTTTTTATATAATATGTTTTAGGCTAATTTTCGTAAAAACATTTTTATTCCGAACACTACAGTTAAATAGCGTGTATGTAAAATGATATCAGAGAACAATGTTCTAATTGTTACTTCGTTACAAGAATAATTGCACAAAATTATGTAATATACAAAGGAAATAAATATATGGTGACTATTGGAAAAAGTGAAATTTTTAAAACTAGACATTATATAAGGATTCGTCTAATTTTTAACTAACAGCGATTATTTAAAACAGAAATAAAAGCATTTAAAAAGGTTACATCAAAATAGTTCTCATAAAAAAGTTAGTTGAAATGCTAGCTTTCTGTGCTTTATAGTTTTGACGACCTACATCTTTCCTTTTTAATAGTTTAACATTTATTTATTTACCGTATGGCTATATCAAAGGCAAGTTTTGTATATACAACACATTACAAAGAGTAAATAATAATAATGAATTTTTTCAAACAAACATTTAGTTGACAAATATATTGAATTAACTCTTTGGTCGTCACCAAGAAATCAGACGGATTGTAACTGTAGGATCTGATCGGACATTCCTCCACCAGATGTTTTTAACGGTTTGTCTTTCAGCACCATAATCTTGGAGAGAGTATTTTGCCCCACCTAAAAAGTGAGTCGGAGCACCTTCCACAACATAGCATATTCCGGATGTCAGGTGGTGCAGTCTTCCCCCAATCTTCTCGCCAAAGGTCAGTTATCTTGAAGTTCCTGTGACTTTTTGTAGAATCTAGAGGGTTGTTTCTTGAACAAAATATTTTTATGTCTCTGCAGGTGATACCACCGTGGGAGCGAAGCACAGGATCAACGTTAATTTTTCTATACTCCCTGACAAGAGTATGTTCTCAGCGGGCGTGTGAGGGGGCTATGTGGCTTAGTGCTGGTAGCCAGTATGTTGGTGTGGCATTTATTATGCCAGATATAATACGTAAAGCCTGTTTTAGTTGGGCGTCAAAACGTTTGGTGTGCAGGCTGTACACCGGTGAGCAGTACTTAGCAACGGGATACACAAGTCCCAGTGCCTAAGTGTAGACGCTGAACCAAAGTGGCCCTTAAAGATCAATCTGGTGTACGAATATTGCAGGTTAACGCAAAGCCCGCCGAGCGCACGATCTTGTCCACGTAAAAGCCTGCAAGCTAGAAACAGACCTGCTCATTGTCCCGGAACCAAACAAAAAGATAACGTCATCCGGTGGTTGGGTCAAGGATAACGGGAAAAACGTGGCGGTGCTCTTTAGAAACAGGGGTTTGGGAACACACGGAAATTTATTTCAACAAAACCACGTACCTATCGGAGGTCAGAAAGATCAATGAAGAAGAGATTTCTGGCTTTGGTTAACTGAGAAGAGCACTAGAAAGTGCTGTAAAGTTGGCCACCATGAAGAGAAAGAATAATAAAAAATCCCCCTATTGATGGATGGATGAGATAGAAGGTCTACGGAAGAGATGCCTCAGAGCTAGAAGGAATTATACGAGAAGCCAGGGCAGCCTCGAGCTCAAAGAAATATATAAAGATCTAAATAAAACGCTAAACAAAAAAATAAAACGAGAAAAAAAAGAAAAGTGGCACTCTCTGATAAAAACATTAGACAAGGATATATGGGGCGATGCGTACAAGATAACTATAAAGACGCTTAAAGTAATCGCCTCATATAGACTCGACGTAGACCACCGGATGGAATTAGCCGAACTCCTCTTCCCTACCAAGGACCCTCAAAAGTTTATAAAGATATTTCCAACGATGGTAGAGGAGTTCACGGAAGAGGAAATAAGAACTGCTGGTCAGGAGATGGAGACAGGGAAAGCTCTTGGCCCTGACGGGCTGCCACCAGAGGCAATAAAAGTAATGGAGAAACCATGCTTGATCAGAGGAATATACAACGACCTACTGCAGAAGCAAGAGTTTCCCAGGGACTTAAAGGAAGTGAACTTGGGTCTACTGCTAAAGCCTGGGAAACCCCTTGATTCAGCCGCCTCTTATCGCCCAATATGCCTCCTGGACTGCCTTGGCAAGTTCTATGAAAGACTTATCAAGAGGAGGCTGGAGGTCGTGTTGGAAGATGAAAGAGTGCTTTCAAACCAACAATACGGATTCCGAAAAGGCAGATCGACAGTCGATGCCGCAACCTGGATAAGGGACGCGGCTAAGACAAGCAAGAAAAGATGGGTGGTCCTTGTTCTACTGGACATAAGAAATTATTTTAATTTAGCAAACTGGGGCCGCATATTACTTGGGGATCCAGAGTATATGTCCAACATAATAAAGGACTACCTATCGGAAAGATCCGTATGCATATCCAAAAAGAAAAAGAAAGAAATGACCGCGGGAGTACCCCAGGGGTCAGTCTTAGGACCCTTACTTTGGAAAATACTATATAACGGGGTACTAGAAATACATAAGAAGAGAGGAGTGAGAGCGATAGCATACGCGGACGATCGAGACCTACTGGTCTTAAACGATTGAATTGGGGAATAACACAAAAGGTAAATAATGCGATAACAACCACTGCGGCGTGGATAGAGAAGAACGACCTAAAACTAGCAGTGGAAAAGACAGACGTAATAATTTTGAAGGGACCAAGAAAAAGAAACGATATAATCTTTGAATATCAAAACTTCGACATAAGACCCCAAAGAACAGTCAGGTACTTAGGAATAACCTTCGGTGACAGAATCTCCTTCGGACAGCATGTACAAGAAGCATGTCGAAAGGAAAAAGAAAGGACCTCAACACTGAACAGGTTAATGTCCAATATCGGGAAGCCGGGATCCCAAAAGAGGACAGTCATGCTCCAATCAATACTGTCCATAATACTATACGGGGCCCCAGTATGGCACGAGGTCCTTCGGATAAAAAAATATAAAGATATGCTTATTAGAGCTCAAAGGAAACCCCTGATCAGGGTGTGCAGTGCGTACAGGACTGTATCAACCATTGCCTTACAGGTGGTGGCTGGTTCTGTACCGGTGCACATCTTGGCCAGGGAGAGAGTCCGAATGTACCAAAGGGGCAACGGAGCGGGGCCACAGGAAAGAGCTACAAGTCTAGAGACGTAGCAGAGGGAATGGGCAGCCGAAGTCGGGAAGGCTGCCTGGACAAGACGTAGTGAGGTGGTACAGGGGGATACAGATGGATCGTTCAGGAAATATACCCATCGTATAGGGAAAACCGAAAACGATCTATGTCCTGAGTGCGGGGTAGTCAATGACGGGCGGCATGTCGTATTCGTATGCCCCGCTTATCACCAGGGGCGTACCGAGCTGCAGCTGGGCCTGATATCCCCTCTAGGTAAGCCTCGCGAGCTAATTGATAAAGCTATCGACAGCAAGCATGACTTCGACCTGATGATTGCTTTTGTCACACAGACAATAAAGCATAAAGAAGAATAAGAGAGGCGACTGCAGACAGGATGACCTTATATTTATTTTTTAACGTGTCTTGTGTCGTAAAAGGCAGCCAATGGGGGAGGACTTATTACACTCAAGCCACACTGACTGCCTAATTTAATTTATTTTATTTTATTTTTACACGGTTTTACTTATTTATTTATTTATTTATTATATCATAGTTTTATTTATTTACTTTATCGTAGTTTTATTTGATTTTATTTATACGTTATTATTCGTTAAACAATTTTATTTTCAATTTCCTTTTCCTGTTTATGTATCTTTTCTTTCTTCTTTCTTTGGCTTCTTTCTTATCTTTCATTTCATCCTTTCTCTTCTTTCTTTCTTCTCTAATCCTATCTTTGCTATTTCTTATCATCTCCTTTTTTCAGTCTATTTCTTTCCTGTATGTTATGTATCGTCTTGGGACAGTTAGTGGGGAAGGACCTTTTACATCCGACCTACACGCACTGCCCCATCTAAATGTCACAATAAATGGGTGGATGAGCAGGTGTGTTTAGATGAAAGTAAGGAATGACTGGAGTTGAATGAGAAGGTATGAATGGGTAGATGAGAAAGAGTGAATAGATAAAGGTGTGAACGACTGGCGTTATTTGTAACTGCCGACTGACACCATATGGTTGGTTCCATCTTGGGTTGGAGAGCTTCCCGGCCAACTTTTTTTCCGTCCTCGGTCGCTTCGCTGTGCGGGGGCGACGTCCGTGAGGCTGACCAATCCATGGAATTTAGGGGTGGAAGGGGGAGCTATGAGTAAGGTCGATGGGTCAGACATGCTCGCTAAGAGCGGTTCCAGACCCGTCGGCTGGAGTAAGAGGGGGTGAGTGTGAAAAAGTGTAGACGCTGAGGAACCCCATATGAGACCGCATAACTTTTGCAAAATGTTCGTGTTCCAAGTTTTGCAGTCGTCTTTGTAAGATGTTCTTTAAAGTTTAGCATTTTATCAAATGTTACAATTTAAAGTTGAACAATTTCATTAGTGTACCAACAAGAATAGTACTTGTTACGATTCTCTTCAAAGATATGAATATGTCATATTTTATTGAATTAAATTTTTCTTAAAATCTTAAAATGGTTTTAAGTTCACTACTGTCCAATTTAACAATGAACAGAATCACAGAAAAAAACTAAAAATGCATAAAAAGTATATGTGCTGCGTAGAACAAAAATAAAAATATTTTATGTAGATAACGTAAAACTGATCTCAGATAACGAAAATTCAAAAATAGTAAGTAATCACATTCAAAACATAGGAAAACGGCGGAGACGTACAATATAAAAATATTATTTAAGAACAAATCTATAGTGGTTCCAAGGGAGTTCAAAGGATTAAAAATGGTAATTACCGATTAAACACATGAACTTTAAAAAGAGTTAAAGAAAACAAGCAAATAAAGTGTCTTGTGTAGTGGGATCAATAAATAAATCAATAAAATACTTTATTTAAAAAAATTATGCAATAATTGTCTAGCGGAGGATTTAAAACAAAATAGAAATTATAAAAAAACATAGATATAAAAATGAAATTAAACAATCGATTGAAAACAAAACAACTACAACATTACTTGAATTTACTGCAGTTAATATCATGTACTCACATTTGTGTGTATATTTGTGTCACATGCTAGATTAAAATTAAAGTATTTTTGTAAGTGTGCATATGTAACTTACTATTGTTAAATATTTCTTTGTTTGAATTTATATTCTCACACATAAGGGGTGTTACTTTTATAGTAGCTCTACTTCAGTGAGTTTTTATGTTTATTTAGTATGCTTTTTGTTTCTTATAATTTATATTGTAATGTAAGCTTTCTAAATAAACATTATTATTATCCAGATTTAGCCATACGGCACTCACTCCCAGGGCCGCCGCTACCATGTGTGCCAAGTGTGCATCGCACACGGGCGGCCAACAATAGGGGCGGCCAAAAGCAGTCCACTGATGATAATACTTTTTTAAAACGAAAATAAATTCAAGTAGTTAAATAGTAATGATTCAGATAATTCTGTGAACTCTAATATTCCAAACAATAATAATTATTCAGTACGTGATAATACTTAAATGCGTTTCATTTATCATGTATAATTCTTTTTTTCATCCTAATCTAAAAAAAAAATGTCAGAAAATATTATTTATTGTATGAACTGCCGCCCTACCGCAAGTACAGTCATAAAGCAGTTTCGGGAATACTTTTTAATTCAAAGCGACTGGCGGCTTTCGGACTTCAGTTATTTGATATTTCACACGTAGATACTTTACAAGAATTTAGGCAAGTGGTTGTAAAGTTTCTGTTATAATATTGTTCCTATGGTTATGTTTATAGATGGGTTATTATGTCTTATGTTCAGTCTTAGTTGAGAATTCTATGAATTTAGACACGCTTTTGATAAACGATTTTGTTTGTAAAATATAGTAGTGTACCCGTTTCTTTTGCACAGTAGGTACTGAATTTGGAAGTAACGTCGAGATCAGAGCAATTTTATTCGTATACGCGTTACGGCTACATATTATTTGGAGAAACATTATTTGGACAACTTATTTGCAGTGTTTTTGGATTTATTTTGTTAAATTCGCCCGGCTTAGTTCTTAAGTGATAATTTCAAAATGTCCGAAAGAAAAAGAAAACGACTTTCAGGTTTTTAATATAGAAAAATAAAAGAGGCAAAAACTGAGGAGAAAAAAAAAACTTAGCGGTGCACTGGAACCATTTTTGATGAAAAACATACATGAAAGTATAGAAGACTCGGATATAAATTTAGGACCTTCAACTTCAAGCGAAGTCCAAACCATAGAAAAAAGTACCAAACAATTGAATATTCCTGCGGATAGAGATGGAGGATTTAATGACAATAATAGCGATAGTGCGAGTGCTGATGCTGAAACGCCTGAACCTGAAACCACCAATCAAGAACAATTAATGTTCCAGTTAATCTGGATTGCAGTGTAGGAAGCTCCAGCATATACTTAGTTTCAGATGATCCAAGTGAAGTTCAATTTGTTGTTGAAAATTTTCCTCGGCAAATTACAAAAATTAACTTCCCCAGAGACACAAATAATAGGAAATTTTCAGAAACTTATTATTATCGCACATTACCTAATCAAGACCAAATTTATCGCCCGTGGTTACTTTACTCATTATCACTAAATAGTATTTTTTGTGCACCTTGCAAACTGTTTTGTTGTGATGAAAGCAGCCGACAATTACTTATTGGAATTAATGGGATAAGTGACTGGCAACATTTAGCTATTATTTTAAAAACACATGAATCCGGTGCAGCTCATATAAAATATTCTCAAAAACTGTTTGAACTATCTACAATATTAAAAAAAGGATTAACAGTTGACTCTGCTCATCAAAAATTATATGAAATGGAGAAAAAACATTGGGGCGCACGTAGAACAAATAACAATTGTAGTAAGATATGTTTCTGCTTTCTGCAATGTTATCTATAAAACATGAAGCGTGTGTGACATTGGACATTAAAGATAAATTGTCAAAAAGTTTTCCGAGACGAAAGCCCGAAAAGAGCGTTTTTAGTTTTTTTATGTGTTTATGTTTCTATTCACGGTTTATTTTAATTAAATGGACGTTTAAATTAGGATATTAGAATTTACATAATCTGGACGTTGGATCATGGTTATTAAATTAGGATAATGGACGTTTAAATTAGGATATTAGGATAAGATATTAGGGTATTTATAAGGATAATATATGGACGTTGGATCATGGAGATTAGTCTAAATGTTCAAGTATTTATCTAGTATTCAAGTATTTATCTATTTACAAATTATTATTGTTATATTATGCATCTTCTGCACATTTCTTTAAATAATAGGATGTATGTCTAAAGTGTTGGAAGGGGGGCGGCAAATATTAAGTTGCACACGGGCGGCCAATACCTTAGCGGCGGCCCTGCTCACTCCCTCTAAGGGGAAAATTCACTCATCCCAAATACCTACGCTATTAAAAGAATTGAGCTCTGATAGGGCTCTTTCCGTGTTGTCGAGCCCTAGGTGACTTGGTATGCTGGAGTATCTCCCAAAAATTTTCGTACACAACTGGACGTACGTCGACAGTAGCACAGCCTTCTGCATGGTCTTATAGAGATGTTCATTTAAACTCAGCTTTTTTATGCTTTCCAGGAGGTTCTTTGAAATGACTCCAGTAGTAGAAAGAATAATAAGTATCGTCTGGGTACTTTTCATTCTCCATTGTCTCTTTATTTGTACTTCCCGATTTCGGTATTTGGCGATCGTTTTGTTTTATTTAACACGCAGATTATTATTATTAGGTATCGTCACATCGATTGGTGTTGTTTGTCTCGTTAGTTTATTAACTAGTACAATATCTGCTCTATTGTGTGTTACTCTTTGGTCTATGAGCAGAGTGCGGTCCCAATATAGCTTGAAGTTCATTTTCAAGCATACTCTCTGGGACGTATTGATAATATGGGAGATGGTTTTCTTAGAGAAGTTCCAGTTTGATAGCTACTTCTTGATAAAGGATTTTGCGTACTAAATCATGCCCTTTCTTGTATTCAGTTGCAGCAAATGCCTGGCAGCTCCCAGTAAGATGTTGGATGGTTTCTTGGGCTTGATATCCATATCGGCATTTGTCGTTTTGAACTTAAGGGTCTTTGATGATATATTTGAGGTAATTTCTTGTTTGTATATCCTGATCCTGAATAGCAAGTAATAAACTTTCTGTTTCAGAAAACATCTTTCCTGATGTCAGCCAATAGTTCGACGCTATATTGTGTAACGTTATAAACGTCACATCTTTATTAATTTATATTTAAATAATTACTTTATTTAAATTTCTTTATTAATTCAATAATTCCTTTACATTTAGTTTCTTTTTTACTATTTTTTCTTCAAAAAGTAGTCGGCGCCCGTTGTCTTTCTTTTCTTTCTCTTTCCCTCCGGTAGAATAAATATTTGCCTTCTCTCTCTCTCTGTCAGGTAGACTAATTGCCATTTATTTTGATGTCATCTAATCAACAGGTGGATGGTCTGCCTTGGCTGCGTATATTACTTCTTGGTCTCCATTCTGGAATCTTTCTTGTCTACCCCTTAACCCGTTATCACGCTACATATTCTGCCATCTAAATGGCAGAACATGTACATGTACTACCTTTGAATTTCTACGTATCTCCTCGTTTTTTACACCCTCTAACTATCTGACTGTGTTTTGGTAAGGGTAAGAGTTTCGGGTCCGTATGTAAGGACTGGCAAGACACATTGCTTGAACTCTCCTCGGGCGGGTACTCTCAACGATCCTGGTATGAAATAGACCTAGTTCAGGGAAGCGACTCCTGACCACGTGAGCCTTGGTTATTCTGTCGTACCTACATCTAGGAAAACTCGTGACCCAAACTAAATATCCTAATTCATAACACATACTTCCTCCTTCCTTTTTACTTACCAACTCACCAATTACTCTCAAGATGAGAACATACTATACTTATTTGAGAAAATATCGGATAGTCAGAAAGAAGATGTAAATATATACGCATATAAAGATACCTCCTTTAACTTTAGATGCAAATATACAAGATGTGGTTAACAGTTATAGTGGAATCAAACAGTAATAAAAAAGTATGCAAAGACATTACCAAGCAATTATTGAAACTTATGGAGTATACTCTAAATATTAAAATTTATTGGTTTGACGAGCCGTTTAATATTTTATATTCTAAATAATTAATGTCTGACTAAATATGTAATTAATAACTGAATAATCAAATTTCTTTTATAAAAAAAACCGTTTAATACTACTCACTATTTAAATTTATATTACTAGAAGTTAAATACATTTTTTTTTTCATTTGTATCAAATAAACATTAACTAAATGAAGCAACTACTTGTTCTTCGTCTTAACAAATCATTTCTTTTATTTTGTGGCTACACGCACTATCGATGGACACTGTACATTAAGCTTAACCCAATTCATTGACCAATCCACCTCTCCTGCACCAAAGACGATCGGATGATCTGAACCACGGACTCGTAAGGACACTAGGCACACATTTACAATTTACATTTACCAAAAAAAGAAGAGGTAGCTGAAATCGTGAAGGACATAAGTTGCAACATAAGTTAGACAAGTTGGTGTAAGAAAGTAAGATCAAAGAACAGTACTGTATAACACTTTCAGTGTCTCACGGTGATAGTCTTTTCACTCGCGGTTCTTTAATAACGTCCAACAAATGTTAATAAACCTCGTTGCGGTTATCTGGTGCGCGGTTGCGGTTTTCGCCGCGAGCGGCCGCAGTTATAAAAATGAAGTGGTCGATTTGTTTCCTGAATTACCGGTGGGTATTGTGGATACGGATAATGTGCTATGTAGGGAACATTCCCGGATTTACGTGGAACATCTTAAAAATTTGAGCTTATGGGCACACGAAAGTACGTAAATAATTATTTATAACTTTTAAAATTATATTTAGCTATCAATTTTATTTAAAAAATAATAAATGATTTATCTTTAGAATAATATACGTTAACTTTTTAGTTGATTTAAATTTTAGTTGGTAAATGGTACTGAAATTATTATTGTTTTGATAATTTTATATTGATATTGGTTTTTGATCCTAAAATCCAAAAGTTAGAAAAGGTGTTCTTTTCCCGATTTTCATAATATTATTTTTATATCCGAGTGTAAAGTTTGGAAAAAAATTGTAAAACCTTAGTTTTCAGTATTTCATCTTGTTGTAGTATGAACTAAAAGTCCAAAAAAATAAGGAATAAGAACAAACATTACCATTAACGGTCATTACTGAAAATGATGTGCTGCGCCGAAAAATATCTAATTATTATTATATCTTCTAGTTTTATTTAGTAATCTCAAGAAATAATAAAGCAAATCATTGGCATTAAAGTGATAGACAGTTAAGTAAGGGTTGACTATTTTTAGTCCGACTTAGAAAAGATCTCTTTAATGATTAATTTAAAATATAAAGGTATAGATATAGTTCCAAATCGAGCTAATAAATTTCTATAGAGTGAAAAATACCGTAAACGTCGCATCATATAAAACGCTTAGGCCAGGGGTGAACCCCCCAAAATATGACCATGGCCTATATTTCGTTGGCAACCGGGCAAATTTTGTACCAAAATGTTCTTAATAAATATCTGCATCTACAACTTGTCTAAATAAATTTTTTTAATCGGTATGGGGGAACAAGCGATATGTAAATAATCAAGAAAAAAGCAAAAAATTTGATTTTATAATTTTAATGAAATTTTATATTTTACTCGCGGTATCTTGGCTCGGTTTAAATATTTTCATTTTTAATTTTGATGTAATATATTATGTACATTTTTCACAAATTTATTGTCACCAATTTTAAAATCTCTCTTTTTAACTAATCAAAATATTGAATTTTAATTAAATTAGTCAAAAAGGCTATAGCGGGATAAGATGGTAAAATCTGCACTCGGCTGGATTTTTTAGGGTTAGACACTCGAAAGTACATATTTAGAAACCGCTTTAGCCAAATTTTTATCTCCCTAGATAGACCCTGGTGTCCCTTACCGCAAAAATGTGCTTTTTCGAAAAAAAAAATTCCTGAGCGATGCTTTGTTTTAAAAAATCTGAAAAGAAATCACAAACATACATTTTAATGCCCAAAAATACTCTGATTTTTTCCGATTTTTGGATCAAAATTGAACTCAGAAAAAATATTTGAATTTTTCAAATATTTGAAAATATTGATTGATATTTGAAAAATTTTAGGTTATATAGGTAATTTTTGGCAAACTTCTGAATCGTTATTTTTTGTGTCTTTTTCCGTTATTTTAAATGGCGGTGTTAAATTTTACATTTTCGCTTTGGAAATTATCAAAATTCGAAAAAATCATTTTTTTTATGTGTCAATAAATAACGATTTTTGTTATAATTTTTTGTCATTTCTAATAGAACAATCAGTTTACCCTTTTCTGACCAGAACATGCTCAAAATACGAAAACCCTATTTTTTGATATTTTTCCCCATGTTTTTAGCACATAACATAACATAATATAACATAACCTAACATAACTGCATATGAATAAAGAACGATTTTTCATCAATTTTTTTTGATTTTTCTAATAGCATGGTCATCTTGGCCATTTACACACTGAAATATACTTTAAAATCGAAAAAACTGCATTTTTCGAGTTTTTTTTTCATATTTTAAGCACATGACCTCATTAAGCACGTGATTATCATTTAAATATTATCATTTATGGATTAAATTAATAAAATAATTATATTTAATTTCATATTTGACCTTTTTTTAATTTCTATTAATAATAATGAAATGAAATGAAATTATAAAATAGTAAAAAATATTCAAAATTACATTAGAATAATAGTTTAAGTCTTCGTCACTATCTTCGTTTATTACGAGGCCATTATCTGATGTGATACACATATCTGAAATAATTTTTACTGGTCTAATAATTTTGACTTATACCTTGCATCGCTAAGATAATAAATAATTGCGTCAATGTGAGAACAAGACCCTACAGTTCTTAATTCATGAGGACAGTCACAAGCATCGTGCAAAATACCGCAGTACACAAATTTTGTATTTGACATCACATTTGTAGTTCTTACTATTCATTTGTCTTGGTCCAACTAAAACTTTAACAATATTAATAAAGTTAAAAATAAATGCATGCATTAAGTATACCGATATGCATGTTGTGCCACTTATATGTAACAATAAAATTTATGCCGTGAAAACGCTTTTAATATAAGCATTTAAATATTTTAAATATTTATATATTTTAAAGCAAAGTTTCTACACCGGCGTTGTATTAATTTTTCCCTATAGCAAATGCAGAGCAGATTGTCACGAAATTAGCGATACGAAATAGTTATGAGTCCATTTACTCTTATGCCGGAAGTCCCTTATACAACACCCTTATGTAAACTTTTCATTTATATTGCTAACTCCTACTGAGAAATCGCAACACCTACAGTACTGTGCGAATTAATGGAACCATAGGCTGTTTTAATGAAAAAACAGTTTATTTATAAAAAAATTATATTTTGTCAAAACAATAAGGGTAAACTTAACATCATTTAGTAGGAAATATGGCTACCTTTGGCTGCAATTACTGCTTTCACCCATTTTAGCATAGATTCTATCAGCTTCTGACAGTTCCTAAATATACTTCCATCTCGAAACCCAACCTGAATGGCCACTTCTATCATTTTTATTTTTGTAGTACAGTCGACTTTGCGCAGTCTAGCTTTGCAAATGGCCCATAAATTTTCAATGGGGTTGAGGTCCGGCGAATTACCGGGCCAATCTGAAACATTAATCTTCTTATATTTGAAAAATTTCATGATTTGCTTTGACTTGTGACAAGGAGCAGAGTCCTGTTGAAGAATCGCTCCTCTTAGGGACTGAAATTATTGGAGTTCTGTGTCCAAATGCTGTTCCAACATAGATTTGTATTTTTGGCTGTTCATCTTGCCTTTGATTGGTACCAAAGATCCAACCTCCAAGTATGAAAAACATTGCCAAAACATTTTTTTGACTGGATGTTTTACTGTTTGCTAAATATGAGATAATGTAAGGTTTTTATTGTCAGACTTCCTGACGAATTTCGACCGCTGTCCCTAAACTACAATGTGAGTTTCTTCTGTAAATAAGATTTTCCTTCAGTCGTCAACAGTCCAATTAGAGTATTTTTTGGCCCACAATAACCTTTGTTTCTTCAGTCGTTCAGTTAGAAGCAGTTTTTTCTGTAAACGTATTGCTCTTCTACCATTCTCCAAAAGTCTTTTCAGAACAAGTGTGTTCCCTTAACGTGATAATATTTTACACTTGCTAGGCGTAATATCATTGATAAAATTAAACGAAATAAACTCACTAATTACCGAAAACAGCAAAAAATAGTACAAAATAACACAAACTTAGTGGGAAATGTTCTAAAACACTCTCAAATAAAAGGCAGAGAAAAGTAAGGTTATGTTTTCAGTGCTTGGTCAGTTGTAAATGTGTGGACACTGTTGCCAACTGTGAATATTGAAGAATGTCACAATGATTCCATTAATTCAAACAATACTGTAAGTAAAGTGAAGACATATTTTAGAAAAAACTTATTTATCCAAATGGTTATGTGCTAAAAACATGGCAAAAAGAGTTTGTCATATTTTGAGCATGTTTTGGTCTGAAAATGGCAAACCTAATCTCGCTATTATAACTAACGAAAAAATAACAAAAATCGATATTTATTGACAGGCAGTTAAATTTATGTGGTGAAAAAATGGGTAGGGGGAATACTAATAAAATGGATAAAAAAAGTTGAATTTTAAGGATGTTACCTACAGAACCTAAAAATTCTTTGAAAAATTTAAATATTCTTCTTCTAAGCCTAATTTTGATCTAAAAAATCTGATAAAATCAGAGAATGTTTAGTATTAAAATGTATGCTTGTCAATTTTTTCAGATTTTTTAAAGCAAAGGATTCCTCAGGAAAAATTTTTTCCGAAAAAACTCATTTTTTACGTTAGGGGATCGCAGGGGCCACATAATAAGCTAAAAAATTGGCTAGAGGGGTTTCTAAATACGTACTTTCGTGTGCCCAACCCCAAATAAAAATCCAGCCGAGTGCAGATTTTACCATCATATCCAGCTATAGCCCTTAATATTTAAAGACTCATAACCATCTTATAGTCGATTAAAATGTTTATATATGTATAAAAATGATCTTCATTTAAACATTTTTGGCAAAAGTAGGATTTTTACCCTAAAACCGTATTTTTGGAAAAAAATATATTTTTTTTTTTTCGACAAACAGTACACTATTCGTAGTTTATGCATCTTTTTCGAATTAGACTGCTATAAGTTGCAATAAAAGCCACGTTCAAGAAAAAAAATTAAATAATTCTCAATTAAAGAACGATTTTCCAGAGAATGAATTTTTGGTTATCAGCAGAAATTGCTTTTTAAATATTATGTAATATAATTTGATTTAACTGTTTTTTAAATATTAATATTTTACTAATGAAGTAAACTATCTCAGAAATAATTTCAAGAGGATTATTTGACAAAGATGATTAAAAGTAAAATTTTATTTCACTCTTATCAAATATATTATTAACGAAATCCAACACTTTTTAGAAAACTTCTTTAAATATTACATTTTACTCTAAAATTGATTAAAAAGGAGGATTGAAAAATTGGTAATACAAATTTTTAATTAAAAAAAATATATAGCATAAGGGTAGCATATTTTCCAAAAATCTCAAAATATTATGTTTTTTATGGGATTAAGGTACAATTATTGATTATGATTGTAATGAAAATCACATTTTTAAGTAGCTAATATTTGACGTTTCAATTTCCACTCCGAAAATCGTTCTCTTCCACCACCTTAAAAAAATGTGTTGTAGCCACTATGGGCCGTTGGCCTACAAGATCTAGGTCAAGCATATCAACTTTAAAATACCATAACCAATTAAAAAATCTTTGGTTATACACTGTTTACATAATTTGTACAAAAAAAACTTTTTTGAGAACGGTTCCCGAAGTGAAATAAATGAAAATAAAAATTTTCCGGAATGAAAATAATTTTGTGGCTTTATCTCACGAAAAACATAATATTTAACTTAACCATGCCACAATGAACTAGTTTCAGAACCTTGCTAAATTAAGTTAGTTTTTACCAAAAACAAGGCTAGATATCCCGAGTTAAATATCAAATTTCATTAAATAGTTCCCCACTCCAATCAAAAAATTTTATTTAGAAAAGTTTTTATTTTAAAGATACTCAGAAGGACTAGAGAAAGAGATGGACAATGAACATGAAATAACAGAAACAATAGAAGAAAAATGGGGAAAATTTAAAAATGCGATGATAAAAACAGCTAAATCAATATGTGGAACCACAAGAAATAACAACAGAGGGAAACGAACATCTTGGTGGAACGATGAAGTGAAAAGAGAAATAAAAGAAAAGAAGAAATTATGGAAAGAATACATCCAAGACAAAACACAACAAAAATATGAAAATTATAAGAGACAAAGAACAAAAGTTAAAGAGATAGTTAAGAAAGAGAAAAAGAAAAGTTGGGAAAAATTCGGGGAAAAGATGGAAGAAAACAGCATAGAAAACGTAAAATTATTTTATAGAACACTGAAAAACCTAAGAAGCAACAAAGAAACGAAACTGAAACAAATAATGAACAAGGAAGGAACAATAATAAACAACGATAAGACAATAATGGAAAGATGGAGGGAACATTTTCAGCTGATACTGAATGGAAATCAAGCGAATACAATGGAGAAGGAAAGCCACAACAGAAGAGTATCCATGAGAAACACGGAAAATCCAGAAGCTATAGAAAAAGAAGAACTGGAAGAAGCAATAAGAAAGATAAAGATTGGAAAAGCACCAGGAAGCGATAAAGTAGCACCAGAAATGATGAAATATATAGGAGTAAAAGCAAAAGAAAAATTGTTATACATATATAACCTAATATGGAAGAGAAAAGTAATACCCAGAGAATGGACAAATGCAGTAATTATACCTATATACAAGAAAGGAAACACAAGAGACTGTAGGAACTATAGAGGTATATCACTACTATGTGTAGCAGCAAAAGTATACGAAACCATAATAGAAAGGAAAATTAGAAAAGAAATAGAACATAAATTAGAGGATGTACAAAGTAGATTCAGGAAAGGACACAACACACAAGACCATATATTCACCATGCAACAAGTAATAGAAAAAGCCTTAAAGAAAAATAAAGAAATACATCTGAGCTTTATAGACATGGAAAAAGCATTCGACTCAGTAAAAAGAAAAGATATATGGGAAAGCCTAAAGAAGAAACAAGTAAGTGAAGAACTGATAGAAGCAACAAAGAGTATATACATGAAAACAACAAATACAGTAAGAATGTTAAATATACAGTCAGAACCATTTGAAACAACCCAAGGATTTAGACAAGGGGGAAGTCTCAGCCCAGTACTATTCATAAATGTAATAGATGAGATAGTGAAAGAATGTAAGAAAACATTCAAGAAATACTGCATCGGTTGGAACAGAATGCAAATGATAAATGCTGAGATGTGTATATTTGCAGATGACATAGTATTAATTGCGGAAACTGCAGAAAAACTGAAACACAACTTAGAGAATGGAAAATAAACAAAGAGAAGACTCAAATAATGAAAATATCAAGGAAACAAGGACGGAAGATCAAATATAAGTAATGATAGACCAACAAAAAATAATACAGACAAATTCATACAAATACTTAGGAACAGTAATCAACAACAAAGGAGACATCGAGGATGATCTTAACAAAAGAATGGAAAACACAGGAAAACTATTCCAAGCACTAAATAGAGGATTCCTTAATAACAAAGAAATATCAACAAAGACCAAGATGACAATATACAAAACAATATATAGACCTACAGTGACATATGGAGCAGAAAATTGGATATTAAACAAAAGACATCAGAGCAGAATTCAGGCAGCAGAGATGAAATACCTCAGAAGAACGATAGGAGTAAAAAGAACTGATAGAATCAGAAATGAAGAAATAAGAGAAAGACTCAAAATCAAACCGATACTTGAGTCAATCAAAGAGAAAAAATTGGCATGGTTCGGACATCTAACCCGGATGGACA
Source organism: Diabrotica undecimpunctata (assembly GCF_040954645.1). Taxonomy (NCBI): domain Eukaryota; kingdom Metazoa; phylum Arthropoda; class Insecta; order Coleoptera; family Chrysomelidae; genus Diabrotica; species Diabrotica undecimpunctata. The sequence continues at coordinate 136,687,496 of NC_092804.1, read as the reverse complement.
ATAATAGACAAGTAAAAAGAGTGTGCGACGCCAAACCAATAGGAAAGCACAGAAGAGGAAGACCCATTAAAGAATGGAACAGTGACATCTCGCAGATACTGCAGAGTAAGGGTAAGACTTGGCAGGAAGCAACACAGATGGCATCCAATAGGAAGGAATGGAGAAAGTTCATTTAGAGCTAGGACACCTCAGAAGACTGTCAAATATTGTAATTTAATGATTTGTAATTTAATGAATTGTATTTTAAACGACCCAACACCGAAAGGTACAAATGGGTCTACTGATTAAGTAAAGTAAAGTAAAGTTTATTTTAAATAAACATCCTATTTAATTTGTAATCTGTAAATTTTATAATAGGCAAATGTTAATGACAATAACTGAATATTTAGGAAAACTACCCAGTGACAGTTTATTTTTAATTATCTAAGGTTGGGTTTAGAAAACTTAACTACTTCACAACACTACACTATAGAACAGTACGAAGGGTCGAAAATGTGACATGCAAATCTTATGGAAGATGTTTTTTAACCTTTGCTGGACGGGGGACATCTAATTAGGTGTTGAGCCCATGCGTTGGGGCAATTTTCTATGCGTTCGTCATACTTCTGAAATAAGTAGGATATTTCTTCTTTGACAAATTTCATTTTAAGATCACAAGCAATAACACTGTTAGTTACGTACCATGGAGCGTTTACGATAAATATAAGTACTTTGGACTGGAATCTTTGTAGGATTTGAATATTTAAGTGGGATGATGTCCCCCACAATTGAATTTCGTAGCTCCATATCGGTTTTAGGAAGACTTTGTAAATTAGCAATTTGTTGGTAACTGTTAATTGTGATTTACGACCTAACGTCCAGTACAATTTGCTAAGTTCTAAGCCCAGTTGCTTTTTCTTAAAAAATATATTTGTCCTCTAAGTTATTCGTCGGTTCAGATAGGTTTCCAGATATTTTGTATCTTTTTTTTTACGAGAACTGACCATTTAATACCACAATTAGACAGATACCTCACCGTAAGGTGTAGGTGATATGAATAGATTTAATTTCGTTTGCATTACTTTGACACGTTTTTAGCCAAGAAAAAATACCATCTAACTGAATCTGCAAAATTCTAGAAGCAATGACAGGATCTTTGTGAGATAGCATAATGACGGTATCATCGGCATACGTTGCAATGTTGTATTTTTGCTAGTAGGAAGGCCAGCTGTATAAACGGGACAGAGGATCGAACCAAATGTACTTCCGTGAACCACAGCAGATCTTACTCCCTTATCCGTATCCTTTTTATCCTTTTTTATCACTCCACTCCACAGACGCTACTAAGCACAATTTGTTTTAATGGGGAACAGTTTGGTTTAACAATAAACATAAAGAAAACAAAATTCATATTTACCAGTAAGAGAGGTAAAGTCATATCAAGGATAAAAAAAATGAAGATATTAAACAAGTGGACAAAATAAAGTACTGAGGAGTCTGGATTACTGAGGATCTAAATGAGAAATTTGATCAAAAATAGAGCAATCAAGAGCAGCCTTTTTAAAGATGGAGAAATTTCTAAGTAATCAAAGTCTCAATCTGCAAATCCGAGATCGTATGGTAAAATGTTACATCCACTCTATTCTTCTTTAGGGTGTTAAAGCTTGCACTGTTAGTGTTGACTTGATGAGAAAGCGGGAAGCTTTTGAAATGGGGCTTTTTAAAAGAATTTTGAAAATACCATGAACCGATCATATTACGTACGAAATGGTATTGCACCGAATGGGAATAGACAGAGAAGTTTTAACCGCCATTAAAAGAATAAAGACAACATATTTGAGGCACATATTTAGAAATGGGAAGTACGAGTTGTTGCAGCTGATTATGAAGGGTAAAGTCGAAGGAAACTCTATCAAAACTTCAGGCTTTTGAGCTATGGTCATACAGAAGGATCCTGAAGATACCATGGACAAAGTCACCAATGAAGAAGTACTGCGGAGGATGAACACAACTGCGGATTTAATCAACATCGTGAAGAGCCGTAAGCTGCATTACTTGGGACATATAATGAGAAATCAAGGCAGATACGAGATACTTCAATGCATATTGCAAGGTAAAATTGAAGGAAAAAGGGCCCCAGAACGAAGAAGAATATCTTGGCTTGATAACCTGAGAGCATGGTATAGAAAGACCTCAACATAGCTATTTCGTATAGCAACCAACAAAGTCGTCATAGCCAGAATGATCGCCAACGTTCGGAATGGACAGGCACCCTAAGAAGAAGAAAGTCGAAGGAAAAAGATGTCCTGGTAGACATCAAATATCCTGGCAAAAAAACATTCGCGACTGGACCGGGTTAAACACACAGACACTTTTAAGAAAAGCAAAAGATAGAAACGAATTTGGAATTGTTATAGCTAACTTTCATTAGTGGAGTCGGCACTAGAAGAAGAAGAAGAAGATCACTTTACTTATCCATCTAAGAATTCTCATGTCTCTTCCATAAATTTGTTGTTCCTCTATCCTCTTGGATATTCTGAATGTCCAACATTTAGTCCCGTACAATAAAGCTCGTCTTATGATAGTTTCCATTTAATTTCATTGGAATCTTTCTATCACACAACACACCTAATTCTACTTCATGCATCTTGTAACGATAAGACTACCAAAGAGAATTGAAATACTATTATAAAATAATACCTCAATTAACCATGGCAGCTTAGCGTCTATGCTTCGCCTAGCTCAATCTGTCAAGTGTGAATCCGTCTTGTCTTAAACTATGAATTAAACAATGAACACTTAGCAGGTAATAAATAAAACAATAATTTAGCTAATCATGTTTATTTAAAATAATATTTAAGTAGAAAAAATAACTCTGCCCAAAGCTTTACAGTATACAAATTTGAAACTGATACTTATGGCATAGATGGGCTTGTTGCTTCTAGTTATATGTTGCCTCTAGATTTGTGGTTAGGTCCTGTTGCCGCCTCCAGAGCATGTGGGTAGGTCTTACATACAATTGCAGTTGATTAGTCCCATAAATTCCATCTATCTATACAAGGATTTTTACAGCTGTCGCCGCGTTCCTTCTTTCAGCCAACGTCTCCAGTCCTTTCTGTTCTGCCATTCTCCATCTCTAAGGTCTCGTCTTTCCATGGCCTCGTCCACTTCATCCCTCCATGATCTTCGGGGTCTACCTCTTTTCCTCCTTCCTATTGGGCTCCAATATGAAATCTTTGCTATCCACCTTGTATGATCTGTTCTTCTCACATGTCCATACCAAATTAAATGTTTTTCTTCGATGTAGCTAAGTATGTCTTGTTCTACTGCCATTCTTCGTTTTATCTCCTCATTTCTGATGCGATCCATTTTTGTCACTCTGCAGCTTCTTCTCATGAACTCCATTTTAGTTGCTGTGATTTTGGACCTGTTTCGTTTATTTATCACAAAATTCTCTGCTCCATAGGTCATTATACTGCGTACCAAGGTGTTATATAAATTCCATATTTTCCATAAAACATTCCATAGAATTTCAATAAATTATCCAATAAAATTCTCCAATAAAACCAATAAAATCTTCAATAAAGCCAATAAATTCTCCAATAAACCCAAGAGAATTCTGCAGACGATAAAATGAAGCTTATTATAATTCTTACCTTCTTTTATAAATTTTAGAAACAGACAAAAAATAATATCCCACTATGTTTAGAAAAGTTGATTGACAGAAAGTAGGGAGACTAAAATGAAGTTTAGCACAAATGTCATAGGACGTATGCCTATGATGGAATTAGATCTTCTGTCAACATAGAACAGAATGTTTACTAGCGGACAGAAAGAGAGAATATTTATTCTACGGGACAGTAAGAGAGAGAGGGCACCAACTACTTTTTGAGAAAAAAATAGTAAAAAAGAAACTGAAGGTTAAGAAATTAATAGATCAATAAAGAAATTAAAATAAAATAATTATTTAGATATAAATTAATAAAGATGCGGTGTTTATAACATTATAATCTTCATTTATTTTCCTATTACTCTGTAATACCGATTCTACGTACTTAAAATTATTACTTTTTAGAATCATTTAACTATCCTTTTCCATTTTACCAAGTTTTACCTAGAAGTAAAGATATTTTAAAAATTTTACAAGTCGTTAATGCAGGTCAAGATAATAATCGCATGCTAGACGCGAAGAAAGCTCATCATTGTAAACCGAATTAGAATATTAATGGGTATTTAACTGAAATAAATCTTATAGTACACGATTCTATTACAGCTGATTTTCATAATAATACTAGCGAATGCATTTCCAAATGTAGGTTAATTCTTCATGCAGTTTTGCACTCATACACTTTTATTTATTAGCCTTTTTACGTAATTTAGTCGAATTGAATAATAATGTATTTACCAGTTACGCATATTTTACGCATACTTTGTTCAAGATGTAAGAAGTAATTAAATTATGTTACATAAATTTTTAATTATTGTAAATATACTACTAAAGATTATTATACATTTTTTTTAATTGTGCACGTTAGACTTATTTAAAGAAAGTTGCGATCGTGTCACAGAATTAAGAGCGTAGGCGCAAAAATTTCGGGCCAATGCTTTTTAAATGCCATCATTTACGCTCTAAGTTAAATTTTGTCCAATTATTTATTAGTTTAACCCTAGAAAGGCGAACTATTATTTATTGGCGGTTAAGTGGGACTTTCTTCATTTTTACGACATCTAGCAAAAAATTGGAACAGAAATACAAATGTAATTATAAACACTTTTATTATCCTTAACTTCTTCCGAAATTTTGAGGACATCTTTAACATTTTTGCTTCTTAAGATTTTGACGTAAAGTCGTAATTCCCAACCATTCTTTCAGCCAGGGTTCTGCGAGATGATGAGCCAATTCAACCATATATTCGTACAGGGATAACACTTTTCTGTTTGATTTGAATGTATTTGTGGTGTAAATAACATATGAGTTCATACTTGCAGTATTTATCATAATATAGAAAAGACACAAGGGCCATCTCCTCGTTTTACGATACGCATTCATATTCAAATATATCTGATCAAATGTATCCACTCCGCCTTTCGGTCCATTATAGTCAGCTATTATACTAGATTTGTTATTTATTTTGGAGCGCCTTAGTGAAGTGTTGAAAGAAGTAAAAAACTTTAGTATTTTTCTTTGCATATATGATCTTCTTCTCATTGCGCCGTCTCCTTTCGAAGGTTGGCGATCCAAATGGCAATTGTAGTTTTGGAAACTGCTGCGCGAAAGATCTCTGCGGATGAGCGGTCGAACCATCTCCTCAGGTCTTTCAGCCACGAGTTCTGGCGTCTTCCTACTGATCTTTTGCCCTGTACTTTTCCTTCCAGTATAACTTGAAGTAATTCATATCTTTCGCCTCTCAGCACATGACCCAAGTATTGGATTTTCCTCTCTTTGATTATTCTTAGTAATTCTTTTTGTTTACACATGCGACGAAGTACCTCAACATTAGTAACTCTTTGTACCCATGGAATCCTCAACATTCGTCTGTATATATACATCTCAAAGGCATCCATTCTTTTTTCTATTTCAGAGTCCATTGTCCAACTTTCACAGCCATACAGTAAGATAGAAAAAACGTAACATCGGATCATTCGGATTCTAAGCTGTAGACTAAGGTCTGATCTTGTAAAAAATGTTTTAATGCTCATGAATGTTTTCCTTGCTTGTTCGATTCTTGATAGGATTTCTTTTTTTGGATTACACTGACTATTGATATTTGTTCCCAAATATTTTATGGAATTTACCTGTTCTATTATTTGACCCTTGGCATACACCTGTACGTTTATTGGTGTCTTTGAAAATACTAAAGTTTTAGTTTTGGAAACGTTTAGATGTAAACCGAACATTTCGCTGTGGTGAACTACCGCATTTATTATATTTTGTAGTTCTTGTGCGTTGCTTGCTATTAAGACGGTATCATCAGCATATCTGATGTTGTCTATGCTGATTCCGTTAATCTTAATTCCGCCTTGGACCTCGTCTAATGCTTCTCTGAATATAGACTCCGAATACAAATTAAAGAGTAGCGGTGATAAGACGCAACCCTGTCTCACTCCTCGTCGGATTTGTATGTCTTCGGATGTTGTGTGCTCTATTTCAATTGTTGCCGTTTGGTGCCAGTATAGTTCTGAGATAATTCGCAAGTCTTGTTCGTCAACTCCAGTTGTTCTCAGAATTTCGATCATCTTTTGATGGTTAACGCAGTCAAATGCTTTTCGATAGTCAATAAAACATGCATATACATCTACATTCATGTCTCTGCATCGTTGCGTTAACACATTTAAAGCAAAAAGAGCCTCTCGTGTTCCCAATCCGTTTCGAAATCCGAATTGAGTGTCACTCATCTGGAACTCGCACTTCTTGTAAATTCGTGTATGGATAATTCTGAGAAAAGTTTTAAGGACATGAGACATCAAGCTTAATATTCGATAATCATCGCATTGTGAGGAATTCGATTTTTTTGGTAATGCTACGAATGTTGATTTTAGCCAGTCTGTTGGTATTTTACCTGTGTCATATATCTTATTGAATAGTGCTGTTATTAAATCTAGGCTTTTACTTTCGTTATCTGCAATTAGTTTAAGTATTTCGACATTGATATTATCTGGACCGGTGGCTTTTCCATCTTTCTGAGATTTTACTGCATGAATCACTTCTTCTTTGGTTATTATATATTTGGTTATATATTATATATGATACTAATGTCTTTCTTTTATCAAAACAAAACATAGAAGTATTGGGATCTCTGTTTTTTGCGTTTAACAATTCCTGTGGAATTTTTCTTTTGTGTTTTCAAGGAGTTCCGATAATTGTCAGTTTGTACTGATATTTTAATAACTTCTCTGCTAAGCTAACTGATGTAAACCAGTTGTCCATGGTAATATTTCTATTACTACGATGGACTGAAGTTTCTTTGCAAAATATGTACCCAACGGGAAACCAAAAGGTTTTCTTGACTAAATAAGGAATAAAATCGATCATCTATTTTGAAGAGCTGACACATATCATTACGACTTTGACCACAGACCATACATACTCGTGTATGTATAGGAATATGTATGGTTTGCGATTTTAACACAATACGAATTAGTTTTATCAGGTAAATACATTCAAAAAGGGCAACGTCCTCGAGATCCTACTATTTTATCAATAGTCAGATAGGATGAGGGTGGTATATATAATTCTCTGCAGGTATTAATAAGAATATCCTATTTGAAACGCTGGCCACTCATGCAGGCCTGATAAAATTTTCCTAATATAAATATATTACTGTCAAACATTATATTTCACAGATAGATGACTATCTTTATTTGCTGCAGACCTTATTAAAATTGTCAATAAAGCTTTGAGCTCATTTCTACTCATGTCAGAAATATTGGTACGACTTGCATATTTTTTAGATTGTCTTGAAATTTTAATATTTGTGAGTAAAGCCGCGTTTACACGATGACAATTAGCGAGACAATTATTATTGGAAAATTGTCATCACGTGGTTGCGGTTTGTCGGAGGCCAGTCCAGTTGAACGAGAAGATGTTTATACGGGGCCAACTATTGCCATGGCAGTAGAGAGCTAAAACATGGCCGACTGCTCGTCATCTGTTGTGTCCGGTGAGAAAACTGGCAAAAAACAAGACAGTACTACTGGCCTATACCGTTCACACAGCGCCAATTGTCGCGACAATTGAGATTTCGAGTGGTGGGGGCTCACTGGGCCCAGCTCATTGTCCTCAGTCTACTCCAGGAGACAACTGAATTTTGGGCCAGTTGTGAGGGCAGTTGGCAAGGCAATTGGCCTGAAGTGCTTAGACGAAGACAATAATTTCATGCCAGTCAGTTGTCTTCTGACAATTGTGTCGCCAATTGTCATCGTGTAAACGCGGCTTAACAGAGTACGACAAAATATATTATCTAAAAAAAATTTAATAAATATTTTTTAACTTTTGTGTAGTTTTTGTTATTTTTATCTTGTTTGATCCAAACTCCAAAGTATCTTCTTCTAACTCCGAGTCACTTCCACTATCCTCAAAAGGTTCCTGCTTACTATCTTCACCATTCATTATACGATGTATTTCATCGTTTTTTTCATTTGCTGTTAAAGGTTTTCTTGAAGACATAGTGCTACAATTAAATAAAATAATATTTACTAAATATATAAAAAAAGAATTAGATAATGACTTACCAAAAACGTCACCGGCGTCCAAATAAACTTGAGAGAAAAAAACCGACGTAGAAATTGGACTGCCAAAAAATTTACGATTTGCCTCAAAAATTCTAATAAGTAAATACAGTAATAAAAAAACACACCCATCAGCTGTTAAATCAAGACTAAAAAAACGGCTACTGAGGAGTGTATGGGCACAGAACAGATGACAATAATAAAATTGTTATTTGTTCTGTGGTATACACATAGATTACGCGATCGCACCCGAACTGCGACGCAAATGGAAGAGCGTCGTCAAATTTATGTGTCCACCTTTCTAGGGTTATTGAGTACGGTGTATCCAAGTTCTCTTAGCACGACCTCGGAAAAGTATTACCACAGGAGCATTGCAGTTAATTTGTAGCATTGATGTTAAAAGGCGTTACAGTACAGTTACGAGTAACAAGTAGTTGGCACTGTTAACCTTTCTAATACTTATCCTTCTACATTAATTTTTGATTTTTTTGCTTAATTGACATTACCATTATTTTGCTTTTGTCAGTGTTTATTTACATATTCATTTTCCTTTAGTTTTTTATATAAATATTTATTATGTGTTTCAGTTTCTCTTCCGAATTATCTATTAGTACCATATTATCAGCAAATAGTAATTCTTATAAATCCACGTCGTTCATTTTCTTTTTCATCATGTTTTTACTTTTCTTCTTGCATTGCTTTATTGCATCATTAATAACTAGTAAGAAGAGTAATTGAATTAACACACAACCTGTTTAACACCTGTCATTGTCTGAAATTCATACGAACAGACTGTTACGTTTTTCTGTGAATTCAGAACTCACTAAACCACAAAAAAAACTGACCAAATAACAAATATCTCATTAGCAGTTATAAACTGCTAAACTGTCGCAACTGTATTGATACATGAACATCTGTTCTAGAGATCAGAGTTCGCCAGCGAAGGTACGAACGTCGAATCAGCGCTTTCAATATGAGATTCCATAAAAATATCGCTAGTAAAGCATTGATAGAACGCCAGGTAGAATTTTCGAGATAAAATTGCTTCGCTTCGTGAATTCTAGGACCGTAATTGCAGTCACATAACAATACGAATTCAACAATCACATAAAAATATACACGTACTCTAAGGGTTTAAAAAATTATACGAACGATAAATGAAAAAAATATTCTGGGCGGCAAAAAATGCTACAGTGCAAACAAAATAATCTTATATTGTACTTTTTATTTTTTAGTGAGGGATTCGACAGCCAAGTCGGTAACAGGAATTCTTAGAGGAAATATTGCTCAATTTGGGCAGTTTCAAGAATGCCTTAGAGCAAAGGCACCATTTCAGACTCAGTACTGCGTAACCACCGTAGTCGCTGACGTACCAACACCAATACCATACAGAGATCCCAAGTCTTTGGACTATTTACCTGATGAATCTGTTCTCCGAAAAATATATGTAAGTACATAGTAAAATATGTAATTATAATTACAAAAATGTTATATTAAAAACTTTAAATAGAATATTATTTTATTGTTTGGTAACTTTTTTTTACTTTTTGAGAAACTGGCTAAAAACATATACACACAGTTAGAGGTGCATAAACGATTTATGGCCATATTTGTAGTTTTATAGAAAACAAGGTTTAAAGTATTCAGATAAAAAAGACTAATCTTCTTGGCAATTAAATGTAGTTTCACAAGCGGTAGGCTTAAAAATGAACTACAGTAAAACAAAAATACTGAGCCGAGACCAGACAAATATAACAATACAAAATCATACCATGGAAAATGTCGAACATTATGTATATCTAGGTCATGTCATCAAACTAGGAACATTAAACCAAGATGCTGAAATTAAAAGAAGAACACAACTGGCATGGGGCGCTTTCGGCAAACTAACATATATATTGAAAAACACCTCCATTCCTGTTAACTTAAAGAAAAAGGTGTATAACACATGCATACTATCAGTTTGTACTTACGGCTTGGAGACAGTAGCCCTTACCAAAAAATCCGCTAAAAAATTGGAAACAACGCAAAGAGCAATGGAACGAATCATGCTTGGAATATCACTAAGAGACAAGATTAGAAACATCGAGATAAGACGTAGAACGAAGATTGGGTATATTGTGAAAGAAATTACGCTGAAAAATGAAATGGCACTGGGCAGGTCACGTAGTCCATCGATAATAGTCCCACGATATAATGACAACAGGTGGACACGGAGAATTCTAGAACGGAGACCAAGGACGACAACAAGAAGCATGGGAAGACCTCAAAAAAGACGGGTAGATGACATAAGAGTAGTGGCGGGCAAACATTGGATTAGATTGGCGCAAGATAGAGAAAGATGGAAGCAATTGGGAGGGACCTACATTCAGGAGTGGATGGAAAACGGTTGACAAAGAGAGAACCTTCTTGGCAGAAATGAAGAAATCTACACGTTTGGTTGTAATTTTTTACCACCAAGAAAAAATCACCACCATCGTCCAAAACTGCTTTGGTATTCAACAAGGAATTCTTCCACGTATATACTTAAACGACTGTATGGGGTACTTATTGGAAAATATTTTGTAAGTATATTGTGTTTAGAAGAGTTACCCCTATAATTTTTACATTTCAGCAAATCTTTCTATTTGTGCAGTGGATATATGATTTCAGGCACCATTTCTCTAGCATTTGTTCTTCTTCCCAGAATGTCATCACCATGATTAAATTTGATTGCCTCTCTTATTTCCAATATTAAAGAAGGACGTATCATTTTCCACTTTGGTGCCAAGTAGTTCTTTGAAGTGCTCAACCCGTCTTCTTTGTACTGCATCACTGGTACTAATTATATGTCTACGTTTGTCGCTATATATTGTCGGACTTATTTTAAATTTATTTATGGTGTAATTTAGAATGTAATAGAACTTTTTGGTTTCATTTGGCCTCTTTAGTAACTGTAGCTCTTGCATAATCAGGTTTTCCAAGTTCCGCCTTTTTCTTTTACGCACGCGTTTTTCTCCTGTCCAAGTTCTTTGTAGGTTTGCTCATTATACCGTGTTGTCCTTTGTTGCATAAGCTTATATGCATTATTTTTTAGTGACACCTTCACATTTATTATCAAACCAGCCATTGCGTGGAGTGGGTCCTTCGGGTCCTACGACGCCATTTGCCTACATTGCTCATTAACTGTTAAATTCTTATCTGCTTTGTTTTCATTTTCAAGGTAATTTTGATACCTTTTTAGTATGCAGGGCTCTTTCAAGAGTTTGAAATTGTGACAAGTGCTTCTCATGCACTTCCCTTTTTTGAATTTGATTTTCTCGTTCTGATTTTTATGCCTACCAAGAAATCTGAATTTTTATTAGTCTCGCTATAGGTACGTACCTACATCCATTAGATTAGAGAAGTGCATGGTTTCTCTGAGAATATGATATTATATGATTGATTCTTTGTTGTCTGTCCATGTTACTTTATAGATTACTCTTATGGAAAAAGTAGATACCCCCAACGACTACGCTCTTGGAAGCAGAAGGTCTTATCTATCCATTGGATGCAAGGAATACACGGAAGAATTATTCGAAGAAGAACAAGAACCAGAAACCAATGTTCTTCGATACTAAGGACCAGAAATAACTGAGAGAACAATAAAATACCGTAGCCACATAATATAAACGCCGAAATATTTCAACTATTTGAACATGACGAGATCTTAAAAAGTATATTTCATTATGAATCAGGATCAATAAGATTTATGAATCAGGTAAATTGCCAAGAGATTGGTTAGTTTTTTCCTTCATTCCTCTTCCTAAAAAAAAGTGCCATCAGATGTTCCGATCTTAGGATTACATAATTGGATAGGATTACTTAATGAGTCGTACACTTAAAAAATCTTCTTGCTGTAATTTATTCTTTCACATACAGAAAACTTTTGGAAAACATTAGTGATGTTTAGTTTGGCTATAGAAACTGACTTGAAATGCGTCAAGCATTATTTTCTATACAAGTTTTGACACAAAAAGCTCGGGATGTAAATTGCGATACTAACGTATGCTTGATTGATTTCGAGAAAGCCTTAACAAAAGTAAATCACAAACTGATTCAAATATTAAAAGAATCTGGAATCGACGACAGTTGGAGGTAAGACCAATGTACACCATATTCACAGCATAATAGTCAAAGTCTGTAAGAAGAACAAATGCCAGAGCAATGGTGCACTGCAATCATAGGCTCACTGCACGAAAAGGGGTATTTGTTGGAATGTAAAAATTTTAGGGGTATAAATCTGAACACAATATACAAAATATTTCTTAAGATCCTATACAGCCGTTTAAGAACGTACGTGGAAGAACTCCTTGGTAAATACCACATTTTCAGAATATAAATGCAAGGCGATCTGTCACAAGCTTTTAAACGGGGTTACGTGGTGGTTTATTCAGGGTTACGGCACGGAGATGCACTGGAGTGTCTTCTCTGTAATATAGTATTAGAAAAGACTATAAGTCATGCCGAGGGAAACAATCTTTAGTCAAAGGGAAAATATAACATAGATTATGGCTTACGCTGAAGATTTGGATTTTATCGCCAGCACCACACGAGGACCTAAAAAGGTGGTTTCCTTTTTTCTTAACGACCGCATAAAATATGGACCTTATAATAAACAAAGAAAAACCCACAAGGAAAATAATTCCTGCAGCTGGCTGTATACCAAGTATCGCAAAAAAGAGGTTAAATCTTTGTAAATGGGTATATTTAAAAAACACTTAAAAGGGCTACATCAAATAACACGAACGTTTTCGGAATAATAATTCCATCATCAGATTAAAAAAACCCTTTAAAATACATAAGGTTAACAAAGATTGTACATAATGTTGTTATTAATATTTGATGTTTAATATTTAATTAAATTTTACTTTAGGTAACATACATCCATGCCTTAAGTGAGTTCCAGCGTCCGGAGAGTAAACCTCTTCAAACGGACTTCAGCTGGTAACTGAGTAACCAACCTTACAATATATAGAACACTCATCCTACCAGTGCTGACATATGGGACAGAAACATAAACAGTCTCCAAAACAAACGCAAATGACTGCACGTTTTTAAAAGAGCGCACTGTAATGGGTGCAGTCTGTGAGAACGTTATTTGGAAAAGGCGATATAATTTCAGGCCGAACGAAGTTTAAAGAAATATTAAATGCTACAGATGTAATATCTGTCATAAAAATAAATAGGCTTAGATGGGCTGGACATGTGTCAAGAGCAAATGAAAATTACCCAGCTAGATGAAGCCTATTAGCGGTACTAGTAGAAAATAGGGGTAGAGGTAAACCAAGACTGAGATGGAGGGATGGTGTTGAAGAGGACACTAGGAAGCGGTACAGCAAACTGGCAACCGTTTGCGATGAACAGAAATGACTGATGAAATAGACTGAGAAAGGTTAAGGCTCAGCTGGGGCTGAAGCATAACTGATGATAATGATGATTCCCTCCATCTTTCAAGTATTCTCCAATTTTCACAAAACAATGTGTTTTATTTGTTCAGTATTATTTCCTTGCTCCTTGTTTTCTCCTTCTTCTTCTTCACGTGCCATCTCCGCGTCGGAGGTTGGCAATCATCATGGCTATTCTGATCTTAGATGCTGCTGCTCTGAATAGTTCAATTGATGTGCATCCGTACCATTCCCTCAAGTTACGCAACCATGAGATTCTTCTTCTTCCTACACTTCTCTTGCCCTGGATTTTCCCTTGTATAATCAATTGAAGTAGGTTGTATCTCTCATTACGCATAACATGCCCCAGGTATTGCAGCTTTCGTGTCTTGATGATTTCCAATACTTCCATTCTTTTGTTGATTCTTCTCATGACTTCGTTGTTTGTTACATGCTCGGTCCATGATATCTTCAGGATTCTTCTATACACCCACATTTCAAATGCTTCCCCAACTTTTTAGCAGTCGACGCGTTAAGTGTCCATGCTTCTATCCCATAAAGCAGAGTCGAGAAAATATAGCACCTTGCCAGCCTAACTCTCAAGTCCAATTTTAGTTCTCTTGCACAAAGTACCTTTCTCATTTTATTGAAGTTTGTACGTGCTTTCTCTATTCGAACTTTGATTTCTTTGGAGTGTTTTCTCCTATTACCGCATAATTTTTTTATGTATATAAAAAATGTTTTTCTTTTGTTCTACCGATTCTATTTCAATACGTTAGTTATAAAGCCAAAACTCTTTTGCTCCTTTAATCTTTTTGTGGACGATTATATTTCAGCTAAGTTACTTTGTTCCTGTGATTATCCTGAGAATATAATTAACTAGGTAGTTTCCGCTTGATATTTCAGTCACAATACAGCAGCTGGTTAAATCAACATGTGATTCTAATCTGTGATTGTCTGGATCAAACCCATAAAGAAATCCTATGGAACCTTCATCAATATGATTCAATAATGATTATAGCTGCTGCCATGTTTTATGTCCTCAATTGTTTCGCGGGTGCTTACTTGATTAAACCGTATCACACCTATCCTAGATATCTATAGGATGTTCCCTACCTGCTATTGGAAAGAGACATGTTAGAGTGCAAGACTTTCAGGCTTCTTTTCTTTGCTTCTTTTATTATTCTTGTAAATGTTTGTGAATATCCTTAGTTCTAACACTGTTGTTGTTTTCTTCTTTTGTCCATCAGTAACAAGATTTCTTCAGTCATCCATTTTTGTTTTGTACATATTGCGTTTTTAAAAGATGGCTAAGTAGCTTCTATTTCTTTTGGTTTTACGAAATGCATAATTTCCGTAATTTTTGTAGTTAGCACTGTTTTGTGTAACACTAGAAGTCGCTGGTGAAATGAAATTAGAAATAATAATGGAAGAAAAAATGCAATATTTTGACTGTAAATAAATTAGCGAAAATAGCAAATATTAATTGTGAATAAATTACGAAAATTAACTGAGTTTAAGTCATTACTGTTATCTGTACAAGAATAGACTTACCTTTTGAAATATTGGTGTATGAATTATTATGAATTATTGTAGCCGGCAGTAGAATTGGTCGCTGCGTGTCGCGACACTCACAAAAAGGGACGTTCCGATAAACTCGATATGCTTACTGTACGCTGTCTCGGTAGGAAGTGTGTTGTCTTGAGATGGTCAGAAAACTCTCTGGTTACGCTTCGAGGTGGTCCGTAGGGCAAGTGCATACCCCATAAATCAGCGCTATTGTATGGCGCTTTTGAATTGCGAAAATCTAACTTAATGGTCACTGAAATATGATACTTTACAGCGGTTTGTGTTTACTGGCGATATACTTTCCAAATATAACAAGGGAAGTCAAATTCTTTGAACTAAAAAACCGATTAAATGTGTTTAAGCCAATTTAACAATGAGATTTTACTTAATAACCTAAAACAATATATTTAAAGCAAATAAGTAGTTAGAATAGACCATTAAATAAGATCACATTACAGTACAGTAAAAGACAAATAATAAACGTAAAATATGAAAATAAATACTACATACTTTCCCAAACAAGCACTCTAATTACGTTTTCTTTTGTTACTGGTTTTTTTAGTTCATCCAAACCAAGACTTATTGCTTTCCTCTTTTGACATTTTTATGTCAAGTTTTGCAACGACGAGATTGTGGCATATCCAATATCATACTCAAAATATTATGTTTTCTATCCCTCTGATCGCATTGCTATATCGTTTATCAAGCGTATACAGTCAATATCTTTTTTTACTCAACACGATATATCAAACAGTAGATTCAGTCATTTTATTTATGTTTTTTTTTTTTAAATAACGCAAAATAGTTTCTGGTTAACAATGTCAGAACAGTGTTTTTAACAAAAAAGATAAATCGAGAGAACCGGCACAATTAGAGAAAGTCACGTAATATCATATTTTTTATTTTTATCTAACTATACATAATATTTACATAAATAATTATCTAATGTATTTTGCATAATTAATTGAGTAAGTGATAGTCGTTTTTGGCAGCTGAAAAAAAGTAAAAGTTTCTGTAAATAATTTGCCTACCTAAATATTCCACCAAAAATGTGTAAATGGTTGTGAAGATTAAATAATCAAACAATTCATTGTATTATTATTGACTTTATGTATATAACTATAATTAAAATAATGGTAATAACTACTAATCACTTAAAATATAATTAAATTATCAGTTATTTATAAGTTATTTATAAGATTATAAATACTAGAAAATAATACATCAATTTTGGGTTCAATATGTGAGTTCACAGTACGTATATTAATAAAATTATTACGCCTATCATTAGCCGAAAAGTTCAATCTCAAATGTCAATCTAACAACCAAACTAAACTACTACAAAAAATATATGACATATGTTTCTAAGTTAGTTGACAAATGGTGGCGCGAAAAGAATGAATTCTCCGATATTAGATGTCCTAATCTCTCAATATTTAATAATTCCAGTGGAAACTGCATTTATCCTATTTGATTTAAATATCTCTTATTTCAAATTCAATGGTGGTTTCCCCAGCTTTGATAGTAATAACTCAAATATTTTTTATCAACAGATAAAGTTACGTTCAATTCAAAATCTGCTCTATTTGCTTTAAAAAATTCTGCGGCTGGTGATAATTTTGTTCAGGGGGGGAGCTGATTCGAGAATACAAAAAAACCAAAAAGGTACTACAAAAGCCCACTTTCTAAAACGAACTCAATTCTTACATTTTTATCGGAGATGAACTTTTTCATCAACTCGTTGAGGTCAGAAATTTCTCCAACTAAAATTTTTTTGATGGACAACATGGCAAGCGACGCAAGTCTTTCTTCCGACATTATATTCCTTAGTCGTCTTCATGAATTTCAAAGTAGAGAATAATTATTCAGTATCTGCAGTTATCATTGGCGTCCTTATTAAAATAATCAAAACCTAGCTTATTATACTAAATGTTGAATTTAATTATATTAAATTTAAAGTGACTAAGAAACCGATTACATTTGCGTTTTGTTGTGCTAGTTCTGGTTGCTATTAAAATATCGTCAATTACAAATTCACGACATATTTTCCTTTCTATAATGTTTATAATTTTCTTGCATATTTCTTTTTATTTTATTTATTATATTTTTTCAAAACTGTCAATAGCATATTTCAATTTCACATAGTCCGTTTCAACTTTCTGCAGTTGGTTGAACAATATGTCAACATGAGGCATTCTTTTGTAAACGAAATCTAACCAGTACTAGAATGTAGGATCATTAAAGCATTTGATATATTATAGGATTTTCGGACTTAATATTTTCAAAATATTCCAGGAAGTTGTTTCGATTTTCAAATACAGTTTGTATCGCTCTAGACTGAAAATTCTATCGTGTTTGCGATGGTTTTTCAATTTGTTTGTTCGTCGTTTACTTTACGCTATTGTTCTACCGGAGATTAGAAAAACATGCGGGAATACCGCCTTCGATATCAAAAAATATACAGACACTAGGAGTGCTTGACATCGTATTTTGCAATAAATGAATTTCTCGGATTTTAAAATTAGTTCTCCGCAATTGTCCAATTATTACAGCAGCACCGTCGTAAGTTTGTGCAATTAATTTCTCTGATGAATCTTTTAAAATAGATTAATTTGTTTCAAAATCCAGGTCAATATCTCAACAGAATTTTGACTTTCCAGATTTAAAAACCCAAAATCGCTCATGAATTTTTCTGCCAAAAAAGTAACAAAAGACTATTACCGTCTGAATTTGTCTAGATACTTGGTTTATCGTTTGCTATTAGTACATGATATGAAGATTGTTTTATTCCACTTAAAATTTGCTCTCTATATATATGTAAAACATATAATTTAAGAGCTTATTTTTTATATTTTTTGTGTAATTTAAGTTAAGTGCCATTCAATCTTGCTCTGAAGCTATTTTCTTGTTTCATCTTAAAGTAATTACTATTTTATTGGCTATAATGGCTATATTTTAATTGTAATAATTTTAAGCCACAATTGAAGTTTAAAATAAGTTTATTGACGTTTCAATTTTCACTTCGGAAATCGTTCTCAAAATACAAACATTAATAAATTAAACAAATTTTGTTTTTTGTTACTTGGTGAAAAATTCTTCTAATAATTTAATTTTATCTCACTCATTTATATTGACAATTCAGACATATATGTTATACATTTTAAAGTGGACGACTTTAAAATCATATTGCCAATATTGCCGAGTTGCGTTCCTGGGACGACTTTATTTTAATATAGTTCATTCGATTACATATCCACTTTAACTTGAGAATATCTGTCAGAAAAAATCATAGCATGTGATTCGTCTTTAAAAAGACAACCATGTGCTACGATGACAGTAGAATTCTCCTGTTAGTGATTCCATAGTAAATCATGAGGAAAAAACCAGGAAAAAATCCTTATAATACTATCCCGGCATGGTAACTATTTGGTCTTACATTTAGTTTACTCTTAATAAACACCAAATTCTGATTTTATATGTATCGTTAGCTCAGAATTATACTGTGATATGTGCAGCAAACCACAGTTTGCTTTCACCATCGAGCTTTGAACTTTTACAACCAACCGCTGCTTGCTTTAAATGAAGGATCGTCATTCAATTTCATGTTGAAAAACAACGCTTTTTTTGAATGAACCACAAATACAGACCGTGTCGAGTGATTAATTTGTGGGTTTTTCATTGTCTTACGACTTTTCACCCGGCCATCCAACGATTCCATTCGCGAAGCATACTTTTCAATTCCTTCAGCATTTTTCTTTAAATCATTGATTGTTGTTGTCGGAACATCATATTTTTTGCTCAATGCGACAGCAGAAACACCTTTCTTTAGTTCTGCAATAATTTCTATTTTTATTTTTTTTTTTTTTCAATTGACAAAACAACACGTTTTCTTTTTGATGCTTCAGATGTGGAAGGCTCCATTTTTCAAAACTTAATTGATCAAACGACTAAGTGACACAATCAATGTTCGAATTTGAATCAAATTGAATTATGGTGACACACAGATATTGATTGTAATAATTATTGTGCTGGGGGTTTTATTTTCGGCTTGCGATTCTAAAAATAGAACTCTAAAAGCATGGTATCTTTTATCATTACCTATTTAAATTAAAGATTAATCCAAAGTCCTGAATAAGAACAAAAATTATTTACATAAAAAAATGGGGTGGTGGTATAACTGCACGTCTACATTTCAATGAATTTCGTTTGGCTTATCGCAATGCTCAAACAAAATGAATTGATGACTAAATTTTTAATTATGCATTCAATATAACTTATCTATGGACCCTGACGGTTAACAGAGGTGACCGTTAATAGAGAGACAGATAATCGAGGTTTCACTGTACTTATAATTTTTTATAAACTTTTATAATTTTTTATAATTATATTTAATTTTATTAGTTAATTTAATTTATTTTTAGTCATACAAATATTTTGAAATCAAAATTAGCCAAATCGATCCAGACGTTCTCGAATTGTTATAAAAAAATATATTATATAAAATTATAATAAATGTATATGTATATTATATATATTACGGTATACCGCAAGGTTACTATATCCGTCTCGATTTTTCGAGTCACGCTAAATAAGCTTTCGGGTCCGTACAAAACATCATATCGAGCGATAAGAAGAACTATTCACTTCAATAAACACGGTTATCATTAATAAACATAACGTGATTTTATGTGAGGTTTATAATAGCAGTTATATTGGATCAGCAGCTTTACTTTAAACCAGCATTTAAAATACATTTGTTAATAATTCAATGAATAGCTCTTCTTCTAATATGATGAATGAAAATTAATGAATGAAAGTTGTTTCGTTTAATCTAACTAACAATTAATTACAAAATTTTATACATCAGTATAAATCTGATTGCATAATACACATGTTTGTCGGATAACCAAAAAAGAATAGGTACCAATCAAAACATATCACTGAATACTGGTTTGAGGCAATACCAAATATATTTTCATAATTAAAGTTCAATATATATTTATCTTTCATAACAGAATCAACCACATGTAATTCTTGCGAAATGTAAAACATATGAAAGTTGGCTATAAAACGCCCATTTTTAAGGAATATAGATATCCTTAAGCGTGAAGTGTGAGCAAAACAAATTATGAAATCTCAGTGCGGCGATTTTGGTAAATTTTATCTGGCAATAATCATAGAAAAGGGAAAGTAATATTTGCAAAATTAGTTAGACAATAATTCATAGAAATAATTGTTATATATGTAGTTTTAGTTTAACTAATTCGTTTGAAATAAACTATGGATTTTTTGTCAACCCTAAATTATTGCAGGGGACAAAGGTTTGATTTCAAGAGTGGTAGTCTGTAAAAATACACAATGTAATCAATCATTTTATTAAAAATCCGAAATATATATAATTTTTACTTTAAGATACTTTTTGAATCATATTTATTAAATAATAAATGGACATTGGACATTATAGATCTAAGTGTATTTAAGTGTTCACGAAAGATTTTCTATATAACATTGTTCACAAACTAGATAAAAAATCCACAGTATGGTGGAGATATGTGGATGATGTGTTCTCCATTTGGCCTCATCACCAGAAACATTGGATAAATTCCTGATGGACATCGATAACAAAGAGAAATCCATCAAATTTACCATGGAAAAAGAAAGTAACAATTCACTTCCTTTTGTGGATATCCTAATCACAAAAGAGGTTATTGGATATACAATTAAAGTTTACAAAAAACCAACCCACACCTACAGATAAACCACAACGTAAAACATTAAAAAAGGAATCATCAAATCATTATATGATAGAGCCCAGACCACCTGATCCAATGAAAAGAATTTTTAAGAAGAAAAAAAATTGATAACAAAGGTTCTAACAAAAAATGATTACCTATTGTCAAAGAACAAGGAACAAAGAATTCCAGAACATGAAAAAAAAAACAATAAAACACAATAGGCAATCCAGAAATACTTACATGAAGAAACTAAAGGATGACAACAATACCATATGTAAACGGCTTATTAGAAAAATTAAAAAATATAGAAAATAAATAAGAGAAAGACTCAAAATCAAACCGATACTCGAGTCAATCAAAGAGAAAAAATTGGCATGGTTCAGACATCTAACCCGGATGGACAATAATAGACAAGTAAAAAGAGTGTAGGACACCAAACCAATAGGGAAGAACAGAAGAGGAAGACCCATTAAAGAATGGAACAGTGACATTTCGCAGATACTGCAGAGTAAGGGTAAGACTTGGCAGGAAGCAACACAGATGGCATCCAATAGGAAGGAATGGAGAAAATTCGTTAAGAGCTAGGACACCTCAGAAGACTGTCAAATATTGTAATTTAATTGAATTGTATTTTAAACGGCCCAACACCGAAAGGTAGAAATGGGTCTACTGATTAAGTAAGTAAGTAAGTAAGTAAGAAAATAAATACATCACAACAACATTTAAAAGAACCAATACACTTAGATATATCCTGTCCAAAACCAAACCTAACAACACAGACAACAGATTAAAGAACTGCATCGATAAAATACCCTATAAATGTAACTACTTTTATATGGGAGAAACCGCAAGACCACTAAGTGTGTGGACAAACGAGCATGATACATACATCAAAAACAGGGACTTTTGACAGATCACATATATGCATATATGCATCAGCAGAGTGTAGCATGCTTTGGTTGCCAATACTAAAAGAAAAAGCCACCAACAAAAATATACTAACAATAATGAAATGAGAAATCCTATATACACTTCATCCTCTATCATAATGCATATGCAATACACAACACACGTTCACTAGAACACTCTACATACATACAAACGTTTACAGCATATATTAACAATACCGAAAACTTCGAAATCTCTATGGGACAAAAACGTCTACTCGCACATATTTTTCAGCCAAGTATGGCATTTGCCTAGAACCTTAGAGTAGGGAATTTTACTCGTCAAAGGAGAGGTAACGCGCCATCTAGCCTTCAAGCGAAAGTGAAGCCGATTTTACCCGGTCCGCCATTCGTTTGGTGCTCATTTTCGGATTGACACAACTCGTTTTGTTAATTATTTTTGTGCGATTT